>NW_022145603.1:32508147-33158147 GCF_000002235.5 Strongylocentrotus purpuratus | reverse complement strand
ATGAAATAATTCATCATTTGAAGAGGGCATGCATTTAAACTTTTTTAAATTGTTTTTTATTCTCTTTTTATTCTTCCCCAGTTTAACTACAACAATTGTAAGTTCAAGGTACAGAAGAGTAAGGAGGGAACCGGACGTGTGGTGGTCTGGCAGATGGGTATCATGAACAGCTACACCATGGAGGTAAGAATCCACACTAGAGGTGTACAATTGTACACCGCATGGCAAAAAAATTACACTACATGTATGCACAGCTAGCACAAAAGTTACACCATTGGGGAAAGAATTAACACCAAAGACGTAAGAATTTACACCACATTACAGTGTAAGAGTCTACACAAAAGGGCAAGAATCTGAACTAAAGTGTAATAATCTTCAAAGGAGTACATCTAATAATAAACTGAAGACTATAGAATGATAATCTGTACATTAGTAATATAAATGTCCACAATGAAGGTTGGCATCTAAGGAAATTACCAAGTTTCTTTTGTACCATCCCACAATTTAACTCCTGGAAGACTGTACAAATCTGAGATAACTTTGTCCATTAAGTCCATGTAATGAGAAAACTTGGTCAAGTGTAAAATTAACATTCTCCGGTCGATGACATCTTGGTTTGTGTACTAATTTGCTTCTTTTTTTCCTGTATGTGTGTGTTGAGGGGTAGGCTCTCATATAAGGAATCCCTCCTTTCTGCTAAATGCTCTCATAAATTGCCATTGTTACTTGTTATCACTATCTTAACGGGAAAGTCCACCCCCAAAATAAGTTTGTTTCAATAGAGGCAGAATAATAAGAAAATCAGGTGAGTGAAAGTTTGAGCAAATTCTGAATGAAAATAAGAAAGTTATGGATTATTGAAGTTGTGATCAATGAAATACAAATTGGCAACTCTGTGACTTATTATACGAGCTCTCCTTCATTTACTTTGTGCATAATATTCCATAAAATCATGTTTTCTTCGTTATTGATGACGGAATATATATTTGTTCCTTGCAGGGGGAGTATAGAAACATATTTGCAATTATTATATTTAGGGTGCATGTATGGTTGAAATTTTTCTTGAGGGAAAATGAAAATTTTAGATTTTTTTAGTACTGAGCAAATGGAAGTTGAGCTCGCATGATACGTCATAGAGTTGCCAATTTGTGTTTGATTGATCACAACTTCAAAAATCCTAACTTCCTTATTTTTAATCGGAATTTGCTCAAACTTTCACTGACTTGTTTCTCTCATTTTTCTACTCCTATTAAAACTAACTTAATTTCAGGGTGGACTTTCCCTTTAATTGTTTATCTTTCATTCTGTATTTGTATGTTTTAAATGTTTTATGAAGAGTGTTGAATAAACTTTGAATTGAATTGAATTGAATTTGCTACTCGTTCTCTGTTGAAGGCATCGTTCTGTGGTTCTACGTCTGGTGATAAGAGGCTTACTCATTTCAGTACGGCAGACTTTGAGGCCATGGGATATCACTTCTGTGACTCTCTCTTAGACTACTGTGATCCTGATCATTCAAAGGTAAGCACACATACTGCAGCCCTATATACATTGATTTCTATGGTAGGCAGACATACTGCAGTCCCATACATTGAATCCTATGTTAGGACACCATACAGGTGTAATTCAGCCCCATACATTTGATTTTATGTTAGGCAGACTTACTCTAGCCCTATACATTGAATTTCATGTTAGGCAAACATACTGCAGCCCCATACATTGAATGCTATGTTAGGACGCCATACAGGTGTAATTTAGCCCCATACATTGGATTTGATAATAGGCAGACATGCATTCAGTCCTGTTCATTGGTTTCTATGGTAGACAGACATACTTTAGCCCTGTACATTGAATTTCATAATAGGCAGACATAATTTAGTCCCATATGCTGAATTTTGTGTTATGCAGCTATGCATTCAGTCCAATGCATTTGATTTTATGTTTGGCAGCCATAAAGGTCAAGTTCAGTCCCATATATTGGATTTCATATTGGAATTGAAAAGAGGGATTATTACTTGCATCAATGGGTAGAGTTAGAGTGTTATAGTGAATTTATCACCAGATTTGTGGATCAGCAGGTATCTGTTTGGGTTTTGAAAACCTTATATCACAAACATCCTTTAGCATACTTTAATCCACATATGCCACACTTTACCTAAATGCAATAAGAAGGAGTTCATTGAAAGGCACTGCAATTATAGTAACAGTTGCCAGAGATAAAGCTTTCATAGTTTGAAAGCTCTGTATGCATTGGAACATTGTTTAAAGATACATGTATGATATGCACCAGAATTTTATCTTCAATCAGATTTGTGCCGGCTTGAAAATAAGGTAGAAGAAAATTTGAGAAGTTTTAGTCATGAGACAAAGGTGAATGTTTTAATGTTGACATAGTGTAAGACAGTATTTGAAAACAGAATATTCTATTTCTATCTGAATAAAGTAACCTCACAGAAAACAAACTGTTAGAGGGATAAATGATATTACATTTACATTGGAAAAAATACATTTCCCCCATTAATTATTGATACTTAAAGTTTTGAATACTAAATCTACAATTTTTTTTGTCTCCATCGTGCCTTGATCATGAAAATGGTAATTTGCATGCAATCATTGGTACATGTACAAGTATATGTTGTGTAATCATAATGGTGATATACGTACACTGTACATGTATATCATGCATGCTATAAGTATCTGTGCAAAATTTACAGTTCATGTTTGTTGCTTTTCTCTCTATCTCTCCCTTTTTCATATGTATTTGTCTCCTTACATTTGACCTTTGATGTTTCCTCTTATATTACCCTATGTATAATTGCAATACCCCTGTATATGTCTAGTAGATGTTTGTGATAAGACTGAATGCAGTACTCCTGCTTTTAATATAAAGTGAAATTATGTTTATTGTGTAGGCACAAAATCATTATATTTCTCTTATTTTTTGTTGTATTTATCTTGACCTTTTTTTCCTTCTTATTCTTAATTTTCTGCAAATTCTAGTTTGAATGCAATATTGCAAGCAATCATTTTTGGAAATTGTAGCTGCTGGAACCTGATATATCAATCTTCATAAATAATGTTGTGGTCAAAGATGTTTTGTATTTCATTTTCTTCTGCAGTTATCTTTTGTTTCATTTTGTGTATATAAATACAAGTGCACATCAGATCTCTGTTAGTAATTTTATTGTGATTATAGTTAATAGTTGTGATTATGATTATAGTTCTGAGGATTCCACTGCCATTATGATCTTTCTTCTCTATTTTATGTTGTACATATTAAATTATAAGCCAAAGATCATTGTAGATTGGTACATTTAGAGGAAACATTGCTCAGAAAATTAACAGGAAAAAAAAAGGAGTTACAGGGGTATCTTTTTTTTTTACATGGAAACCATTTTAATAAACAACTACAGTGAACTACGGATGTCAAAATTGTAACTATACATATTCATGTAGTACGTGAATGTCCCTTGATCAACCTATTGACATATATGCTTGACTATTCACTCCCTCCCTATCCTCTCCCTAGCACAATACAATCCTATCTGATCTGGATGAGATGCTTAGACACATCTTTGAAAGCTCATCTAGAAAGGAAACTAGAAGAAAAAAGCCCAGAGCAAATATGGGATTCTTGTATAATTATAATATGTGTCCCCTATCCAATATTTGACACCATGACTCCATCTTTCTCTCTGTAGTACAAAACAATCCTATCTGATCTAAAGGAGAAGCTAAGACAAGAGATGTTAGCTCATCTAGAAAGGATACTGGAAGAAAAAAGCCCAGAGCAAATTTGAGATTCTTGTATATTCTCTAATCCAACATTTTGACTCTTGACTCCCTCTTTGACTCTTGCCTAATTGATTGATTCCCTCTCTTTCTCTCTGCAGTGCAATACAATCCTATCTGGTCTGGAGGAGAAGCTAAGATCAGAGATCTTGGCCCACCTGGAGAGGACCGGTACACCCCTCCCTTCTGATGGGTTCATTGACCTTTCAGCTGAGTACCCATCAGGTCTGGAGTCTAGGTAAGCAGACATTCAGGGGGTGTTTCACAAAACTTGTTATCAGTGACAAATGACAAATATCAGTGACAAAATCTACTGATAACCAATCAGAAGCAAGGATTTCACTAGCTTGTAACAAAAACTGTCATTTGTCATTGATGATATTTGTGAAGTCTCTCAGCAATGGAGACTTGTCTTTCCTTATTATTATTAATTATAATTTATTAAAGGGATCCGGTAACTTTGTCTCAGATTATGAAACAAAATCCTGGATTTAGCTCATGCTGCAATCATAATTATAAACCTTTAGGTCAGTCAGGAACCCCATGACCTTAACAAGCCGATTGCCTGTCTGATAAAGATATTAATGATTGGAAATCAAAACCAAATTTTGCGTTTTCCTAACAGTTTTCATAACACTACAGTCTATTGGGGAAAACGAATATGGTAAAACTGGTCACTCAAAGATTTTTACTTTTTGGAGGCTCTTCTTAATCATTTTGAAGTGCGATTTTGTTAGGGCTTCAATATTACACCAGATCACAGACACTGATAACATGTACATTTAGGGCCGTGTATCTCAGATTTAACATTGTTAAACAATGCATTCAATAAATCCTCATGATCTTCTGTTGTTCTTTCTCTCTAGTACTACCGGTTCAGACAGCTCAGCTGACGATGGTCTTCCTGTTCATCTCATAGCCCTAGCTCCTAAGGTATTAATCTCTAAAGCATGTCTATCATATGCTCATTGACACAAGGTTTTAAAATGTTGTGATACATGTCGTAAGAGCCTCTTAAAGGGAGAAGGTTGTCATGTGCAGATGGTCATAATTTTCTGTCAACATTCAAAGAATTCAAGTAATGTGCTATTTCGTGGAAAAATGAACAAACAAGGAAAAAAACACATTCGAGAGGATTGGGATCTAAAATTCTGTGTATTATTTGAGTTGGTATTGTTCAAACTAAAAATATATATAATCATGTGGAGAAATTTAGAAACTACTCTAAATATTTTGTATTGTATGAACAGCTGAGCAAGAAGAAGAAGTTAAAAACAAGAAAGGAACGTGACAAGAAGCGTCACAGCTCAGAGAAGAACAAAGAGAAGGATAAAGACAAGGAGAAATCAGGCAGTGCATCTAGCAATCATCAAGCAGATGCTAGCAAGGACAGTGAAGCCGAGAAGAAAGCTGCAGCCAAAGATAAGAAAGAAAAGGTACGTACGTATATCAAGTAAGGCCAAAAATAAAAACTTGTTGTATTGCCCTTTGGGTGTCAAAACATGGATCGGTCGGTCAGAATTTTTTTTTTTTTTTAACTTTTTTTTTTTCGCCCTCTTTGGGCCGATATTTTTCAGATTTGAATGTTTTTTGTTTTTTTTGTTTTTTTTCCCGCCCTCTTGTGGCTGATATTTCTTAGTTTTTAATGCTTTTATACATGTGTTTCAGCGTCATCATTCCATTGATATCTTTTTCACCTCATAATTATCCATGGTTTGTACGAGTGAGAATTTCTAAATAAATTCGATTTTATGCATTTATATCCCATTTAAACAAAACAAAATACATATTTTTTCATTCATTAATAAAAAAAAATTTAAAAAACGGTTTAAAAAAAAAAAAACTTTTTTAGAATGCTGACCGTAGATTTTCAGATTTTTGGGTCGGTTGCAAAGGGCAATACAACAACTTTTTATTTTAGGCCTAATATACAGTCAAAATTCTACTATACAAACTTTCACACTATGGTACAGTGTATACGTGGAAGGGCCTTGGACTGGTTCGAAAGCTACCTCAGTGGTAGGAAACAATACGTATTCACAAATGGATTAGACTCGGCCTTTTGTGGAGTTCCACAAGGATCCCTTCTGGGGCCTCTTTTATTTATATTGTATATGATGCTAACATGGATAGTGGGGCTGAGAGGAAAGCTGCAGTCAAAGAAAAGAAAGAAAAGGTAAAGGAGAACCAATGCCTACATGTATCAAGTAATATACAGTCAAACCTGCTTTAGTGACCACCTACAACAAGCACATTTTTTGTTTCCCTTTAAAATGGTTTCTCATTGAAACATGTACTGAAGGAACCTGTCTACAAAGACCACTTTTTGTGTTTCCCTTGGGCGGTCGCTGTAGACAGGTTTGACTATAGCATACAAATACAGGTGTTATGGTCTAGTGGATAAGTCGCCCGACTGCAGATCAGAAGGTACGGGGTTTAAATCTCAGCCCGGCATTAACGCCCTTTGGCAAGATGTCCATCTACATTTGCCACTCTCCACCCAGGTGTGAAATGGGTACCCGGTAGGTTGCAAAAGTTAATGTAGTTCGCTCAGCATTGTGAGCATCTGTATAATGACGCCTGGCTGGAATGCTCCCCAGGGAGTGGATAAAGTGCATACGTCGTGTGCGGGCAAGCCTGAATCAGATGACCTGGGGGCGTTTCACAAAGCCTTTTTTCAATGATAAATGACAAAAATCAGTGACAAATCTGCTGATAACCAATCAGGAGCAAGGATTTCAGTAGCTTAAAACAAAAACTGTCACTTGTCACTAATGAGAAGTTTTGTGAAACACCCCCCTGGTGTTGTTGACCATCTTGACAAGGTTTTGTTGACCTTTTTGATTTGATCAAAGAATGAAACTAGCCAGTCTCCTTTAATTTTAATTCAGGTGTCTACTTCAGAACGGACCAGGCGAGAGGTTCAGGTACATGTAGTAGAGATTGTATGCAGTGTATGATTGCAGAGCTTGGTGTTCAGATTATTCTATGAATACATCCACAATTTTGGGGCACAGATGAGAGCCTGTCATGGTGATCTGACAGATGCATTGTCCCAATTTGTTCAGGGCTTTATTTCAATTCAAAATCTTCGTTCATCTTTTATAAAAAAATATACAATAACAATATACAATATAATGGCTAGTAACCATGTACACTATAGACACATGGGAGCAACTTTTAAAAAGTGTGATGCATGAGAACTCAGTGGTGTGTTTCACCTGCACGTCTTACCTGAGGGTTATTGGTCATGTTCCCTTCCCTTAACGTCTGCTTTACTGAAGATAAAGGGTAAAAAGGTAAAAAGTACATGTACGAATTCCGGAAGGCTCCACCTGCTGACCGCCTCCAGCAGAATCCAAAACCAACCAGGCAAGAAGCCCGGCAATGGGAAGCAAACACGTCCCTTCCATTCTCCTCTGAATTAAATTTCAGACACTTCATTCAGATCTAGATAAGACAAAAGAAAGACGCCACCCTCCCACCACCAAACCACTCTCCCGTTCGATTCAAATTTCACTAGGGCCACCCTATCACGAGAGAGCATCTACAGACGGAACATCGCGAAATGAGGGAGTGCAAATGAGGGCCGTTGTATTTAACTTGGGGTTAACATCTATTTATGTGTATCAACCCATGGGTTCTTAGAAATAAGCAAGAATCGGCATGAATCCATTCACACATTCCACATCACATACAATATAGATACAATCTGAGCATGCGCAGATAAAGGTCACTTGAACAAAATTGTAAAACCCACTGAGACCAATACTGGAAACATGCTCACGAAACTTGCTCATGCTCATGCAACCATTATTCATGCATGCACCAGTAATGCATTCTATTGAACACAGGTGGAAGTTATCTTTTCGAGAGGGCAAACAAAGAATCACCTCCATGCATGACTTTAGGTGTGATTATTCCAAAAGGCACAAAGTTGGAGTTATCTATGTTTAAAAGATATGTGGATATTTGGGGTCATGTGATCCATGTGCTAACTACGAACTGGTCTATTACCGTTTAATGTTATTGTTATTGTTAAATAGGTGGATGGAATTCGGAATGAAGGACTGTCTATAGCGACAGCGAGAAGTTTTGGGAACCCCCCAACGAATGCCAGAACGATTGTAAATGAGACAGGAGTGAAGTGGGTGTGTGGGGTCAGGCATTATGTTGTGAACTTTTAGAAGAATGCGTTTCTCATATAACATACTAATAGGGGGAGGTCTTTTTGAATTACTCGTTGGGGAATTTTCCTTGGTTTTAATTTGTTTTTTATTGCTTTGAGAGATTCCCAAACATGCACAGAAAGTTGAATGTAAGAATGCTTTGAATGAGCGACTGGTAGAAGAGGAATAGAATGCTGTTATCAACTCTAAACCTCTTCAGTTTTCTCAGAATATACAATCTTTGGCTTGTTTTACTATAGCTACAATCTGTGAATTCCTATTCCAATTTAACTTCTCGTCAACAACTGTTCCCAAGTATTTATATAAACCTGTGCAATACAAAGACCATAGATTACCAAAGATTCCAGTAATTGGGGTTTCGGTGAACGGCGGAAGTCAAAATTAATTTCCTTAGTTTTGTTTACATTCAGGACCAAATGACGACTATCGCACCAGTCAACGAACTAGGTGGGATTCATATTTTACAGAATCTTTTGAGTGGTGCAAGAGTATGCAAGTTATTCGCAGGTTGACTTGGGTCAATTAGAGAGTACAGTGAGCTATTCTATTGCAGAACTGAAAAGGTCTGTTACTGTTCTAGATGTATGGGTCATTTTGATGTGGTCAACTATGGTTGCACTGTGGTTTGAAGGAGCACTGCTATGTGTTGGTGAAGGTTCTTGACTCTCACACTCAAGGTCCTAGGTTTCATCTTGTTTGATGCTGACATACTTTACAAGGTGTTATATGTACCATCAACCCAGGGTAGTGTTTCACAAAGACTAATAAGATCGACTTAAGTTGGACTTGAATTATGGCAGGCTGTTCATGACGCTGTTTGCTCTCACCATTTACTGGCATTTGTCTCTCAAAGCAGGCGTGGATCCAGGAATTTCTTGCCGGGGGGGGCACACGGGGGGGGCACCGTGTGGGAAAGAGAACATTATATATTTTTTTCTTTTATCAAAAAAAAAAAAAATCGCAACGACTCAGCTAGCCACTGAATAAGCAGGGGAGGGGGGGGGGGGGGGGGGGGGTGTAAGGTCACCTTTTTAGGTCAGCCATTTTTTTTTTTTAATTAAAAAAAAAAAAATTATAAATATATATTTGGCCGGGGGGCACGTGCCCCCTTTTCCCCCCCTGGATCAGCCACTGCAAGGGACGTACAAATCGTGGTCACAAATCTACAAAATTTACATCTTTGATAATTCATTATTGAAGGGAAAAAATGTAAATTCTGTGGCATCCCCTGAGAGACCAAGGGTGAGAGCAACCAGTGGCATTAATGGCCTGCCATAGTTCAAGTCAGTCATTATTCCTAAGTTTCATTTGAGGTGTTCACACTTGTACAAGCATTGCTTTTTAGTGGACCCCTCTGTTTCCAACATGTATTTCTTAAATTTTTTTTTTTTTTTTTTTAAATCTTAGTCTTTGTGAAACACCCCCCTGACAATGCTGTGGTAACAATAATTGCAGGGCCACCTGAAAGAACAGTATCCATTGAAGTCACCCTGAGTAGATAAGTCCATTTCATTATTATTATTGCTGTCTAATTTGTCTACTGATCTTTCTCAGAGGTCAAAATGTTGATTCATTTATAGGAAGGAAAAATGGTACTTGGTTAAGTGATGCATCTTGTAATATTATAATCCTGCTCTGTTTATCCTATAGGAAAAGCTTCGGTATCGTCATGGAGACAGATCTTCCCTTCATTCAGCAGGACGAGGAGGGCGCCAGACGCTCTGCCGATCCGGGTCTGGAAACCCGAATGAGGTCAAGAATCTCAAGAAGGTATGTCTCTATACAGAGAGAGAGAGGGGGGGGGGGAGAAAATCATGACGGAACCTTCTAGCTATGCTGCTGACAATGACATTTATTTTGATGTAGTTGCATATCAGGTTTACCTATTTCTTTGTAAGGTTTCAAAAGAAAAATGAATCAATATATTGAGAGACTGAATGGGATAGTATTAAAGCTATTAAATAACCCATTTATACTTTTCTCTCTATTTGTTATCAGAAGCTCTTAATAATGCTTACCTACTCCAATGAGTTTTTGACTGGTCAGTCAGAGCCCTAGTATCTTCATGTGGTATATACATGTAATTATGAATGATTTGTATCGTTCCATTCTTTTTCTTCTTCAGACTGAGTATCTAGAAGCTCTGACCAATGCCTATCTGATGAGTGGAATCTTAAAACCTGCTACTGAGGGTGAGTGTGAAAGATCAGCTTGAGTTCCACTAATGCAGTTCCATGTTTGGATAAACTACATGTATCTTAATTGATTATATTTGAGAATTCTTCATTATACAGTATCTTCATGATTTGCTAAACATTTGTTACTATAGAAAGTGAAAATGTTAACTGGGAGTTTCTGGATGTTTATGAAATGATAGAAGGGTAGTTTGTGGTGTTTTAGGGTCACGTTGAAGGTCTATGTCCTCATGATAATGTTTCTTTAATAATGATTTTTGTATTCTTTACTCCTCAGAGCCAGCCACATTGCACTGTTCTACAGGAGCTCATTTCTTATGAGCTCAAGAGTTAGAGCTGGGTCAGGGCCCTGTTTCATAAAAAATTGTTATTAAATACAAGTTACAATACTATTTATAAGCTATTGAAATTGTAGCATTATATTGAATGAGAGCAAATTCGGCATAGAAACTTAGTTAATTTGTTATTGATAAAAAGTTTTATGAAACATAGCCCAGGCCCTAAAAGGTGACAGCTGGGTCAAGTTGAAGGTCTATTGCCTTCATCATGAGAAACCTACTCATATTGATCATTGTACATGCATTGTACTTAATCCTCAGAGCCGGCCGCACTGCGCTATTCTACAGGTAGCCATGGACTAGGAGCCCCAGGGATGCAGCTAGGTCAGGTGGAAGGTCTATGCCCTCATCATGAGAAAGCTTTCGCTGAACAGTTTGTGGCTAACCAACTAGCTGGCCTATCCTTTGCAGGTATGTTCCTGAACCCCATTTATATTCCAAAATTACCACTTTCACGTAGTGGCCAACCATTCCTATTTTGGAGGAATAATTCCTATTGTCTGGTCTTCAAGCTATTGGTCTGAACCCTAGATTCCTCTCTTTTTATGAAATATTTTTTGTGGAAAGTATGCAAATTAAACTGTATTCCTAATTTTGCATTGAGGGATTCCTAAATTTTGATATGAAAGGTTGGCTGGTATGCTGTCATTTAACTAATGGTTCTGTCAGAGAAGACAACACATGTGCAACACAAGGCTCGGCACTATGTAAATTATATTCTAGGAAAGTCATTTCAATGTATCTAAAGTAGTGTGGTTCTGCTACACGTACCTGTATGAATTTTATGGCAAAATGGTAACAATTAGAAACCATTGTGATTTTCATATCTGATGGTAATTGTTTTCAGTCCCTTCTTGCTTTGGTATAGTCTATATTGGTTAATCTTTTAGGTTGTTATCGTTGTCACAGATGATCAATACAACAGGAGTCCCATCACTGTTTAAACCCTTTGCTCTGTCTAAGCCGGAGGCTCTGGTCACTAATCATTCCCATACCATTGTTACAGATGATAAATACAACTGGAGCCACACCTCAGTGGAGACCCGACGTACCATCGAGGCCGCCACCTCCTCCAACCACTCAGCCCCACCCAGGGAGTGCCACGCCCCTGAACCAATCCAACTCATCTCAACCACCGCCCCTCACAGGCATCCTATCCGTGCTACCAGTGCTCACCGCACCCCCTCCAGGCTGGGAGGAGGGCGGAGGGGGGCGTCGCCTTCCAAGTCTGTCGTGTCACCGGCTGATGGGATGGCAGAAGCTACAGGTGACTACAGAAAACCTGGTTCAGACTTCATCAAGAGAGGTCAGTGTGGGTTATGAGCCAGAGCAATATAACACTGAGTCTCCATAGAGTACCGAAGCTGTGACGTCATGCAAATCTATTTTTAGAATTTCTCGATTTTTTTCTTTTTTTTCTTTCGGAAAGTGAAGAAAAAATTGAGAAATTCTAAAATTAGATTTTTGATGACGTCACACTTCACCACTCTATAGGAAATCTATTTATTCAGATGGTCATATCTCAGCCAATACGTAACATATTCAATTGCTTTTCGACATTTGGAAATTACTTTTGATGCTCTTTTGGAAAATGAAGAAAAAAATAAGAAATTCCAAAAATAGATTTTTATGATGTCACAGCTTCGGTACTCTATGCAATTGATAGAATTTTTCCTGATTTCTGAATGAATCCTCCCTGAAAGCTGAATGCATATCTGGGGTAATTGTCAATAAGATGTGTTGTTTTAACCCATATTAACTAGTGTGACTGTGATGGAGCTTTAAATGCTTTGCAAGGTGGATTTGAAACATACAACAAAAAAAGTAATGTTATGATTATTTTAACTGCAGATTTCACTTTATATATGTATTTGTATCTTCCTACTTTAGGGGTCTCATCAGAAGCCTTATCTCTTCGCTCAAATGGATGTGCAACATCTTCTACGTACGCTGTAAAGGAAACGTAAGTCACTATCCAATCTTTTCTTTGCATTTGTTAGGCTAGGAAGTTACCAAAACTAATGTATTTCTATAGAAATAGTTAGAGAATGCTGATGTCTAGGGCAACATTTATAGCACTGTATTCTCATGAAATATCTTTAACCTGAAAGGAACTGAAGGGATAGAAGTAGTGTCATCGTAAGAAATTGTCAGTACGTATGTGAAATCATCACTTGTTTATGTTTTGATCTAGGGCCCGTTGCATAAAACTTACCATTGATGATAAATTTGCCATCAATGGTAACTCCCATGGGAACGGGGCTCAACAGCCAATCAAAACCAAGGTTTCCATGGTAGTTACCATCAATGGTAACCGTAAGTTTTGTGCAACGGGACCCTGATCCTTTGAAATTTCCAAGCAATGGAATGAATTAGAGAAGCTTTTAACATTTGACCAACTTGTGTTACTAATTTGATCAATCATATTTGTGATGTTTCCTTCAGGAGTAAATCAATGGAGGCACCAAGGCAACCCCCCTCGATAGCACCTGATATGCCGCCCTCTAGGGGTGGTCAGAAGCCAGGTAAAGCCATGACCCCGTCTGGTTATCAAGAGCTGGTCACACGCAAAGGTAGGTAGGGCTGAGTCATGTCAGATATAGAAGAAATATGACATGGAGCATTGTGAAACTTGCAAGCCTGCGGTGATAACTATTCTCAATAAAGGCATGGTTTGGTACATTTTCTACAAATTGGTCTCTTCCATGCTAATTCTAGCTCTGTCGTATCCTTGTTAGAAGGTGTTTTAAACTAATTTATATCCCTCTCTTCCTTAAGATCTAAACTAGATTTTTATTTGCTCATATTCCCAAGTCATTTTAATCTCTTCAATTTTCCTGTACATACATGTACATGTATGAAATTTGTGATACCGGTACATTTGATAGATTATTGTCAGTTCTGCAAATGAAAATTATCCATTACATTTCACTGACAAAGACCAGCATTTGCATCATGACAGGCTTGCTACTGAGCATTCCATAAATGATAAGTGTAAAATTTGCCCTCTAATGTCTAAAAGAGCCCTTTGAATGAGTCCCTATGAAAATTTTCTGTCCATGGTTGAAAGGTATGTAATCAATGAATACGAAAGTGTGGCTCAAAAGTAGCCCTCATTTGCTGTTGAACTTTTCAGATTCATATCAGCACCAATTTCATTTCATCAGGCTTGTCATCTGCACTATGGGAGAACACAATAAAATTCTTTCATTTCAAATTTCAAGTTTTATTTCCACATTCCACAAAATACATATTATTGAAATTAAACATTTAAAGGGCTGTCAGTCATTGCAATATAAAGAAAATGTAAATCATCAAAATGAAAAAAAGTAAAGCGGAATCTGAGAAGATTTCTAACTTTCTTCTTATTGGTCCGATTTATTTCACCCTTTCACCATTCTGTCTCTCATATTTTTCTTTTTTCATACAAATGAATCAATTACAGTGGTTGGGTTGCCCCTGTAATTTATCCCATATACTTAGTAATCCATCTTCATATGTAATTATTGTGTTTAGACATCTTTGGAAGATGCATGCGGTGAACTAATGCTTAGATTGGGTTAGCTCTTTGGTTGAGTAGAACATTTGCATTACCTGTCTTCATAGAACTGAAACATAACATATCTCTTGCTCTGTAGCTTATAGACCATTTACAGTTAGTAAAATGATCATGACTCGGTAATCATATGAGAGGTCCATCACAAAAGCAGGCATGTGTTCTAATAAACCTTTGAACCTGAAGGCTTGTTCAGATAAGGTAAGGTAAACAGACGCAAAAGGCCACCATGGCTTTTTAACGTATAAAACGAATGGCAACTGCGTGCAACAAATTACTTGCGCCTATTAACTGAGTTCTGTGTTATAAGATGCAGAAATTTGGAGAGTATTACACTTTACGTCATCATGAAAAAAGAACGCTGCGGTTTTGTTGCGTCATATCTGTCTTGTCTCTGTTTAATGCCCCTTTGTTGATTGAGACTGAAATGGGTCTTGGGTTCATCTTCTCTAATAGATTACATGCTACTTGGTTTCACCCCTAGAACTAACTTAGACTTTGATAGTTAACTTTGTATCAAAGGCTGGTAACTTTTCCAGAAAATACTGCTTTAAGATTAACAGATTGCTATTTTAGTGCTTCATTTTGTAAATAAACTCCTTTCCTACCTGGTTTCAATACCACCCCTGCCAACCACCTACCCCACCCCCAGGAGCGAGGTCAGAGGTCAGAGCTACCCAGGGGATTCCACTCCAACTCTCTGTCGTCATGGGAACCACACACTCCGCCCTTAGTCCGAATGAGGGCGGAGCTGACCCCTTAGGGTCCCAGCAAGGGTCAGTGTTTCATGGCATGATCGATCCCCACAGCTAACCCATGTCATTGTGTATAGCACCAACCCTGCATGTGTGTGTTTGTATGGACGTACAGACAGATACCCATGTGCATGCACACTCATTATACACATGTACCCCACACATAGCCTTTCATGTAGGGTGTTACAAATTTACTTGCACACTTGTTCTGGGACAATCAAGCAGATCAGTAGACCATTTAAAACCTTATGATGATACCATGTTGCAATACATAATATACAGTGTAGCAATCAAATGGTCTTTTCATTAATTTCTCATTTTCAGATGAAATAGATTGACAAATTTGAAATTGAAATTTATTTGATTTCCAGGTACATGTATAAACAAAATAGAAATGACAACACAGAGCATATAACATTAAGAGTTACAAGACAGTGAAAAAGCCACCAGTGGACGCCTGAGGATTACCTAAAAGAATTTCCATCCTGTCATGAGGTTCTCCACATCCACTGGTGTTACATATAAATAGATTTAAGAAGAAAGCTTTGTGCTTGTAGGACATTCTTTAATTGTCCCTCAAGAATCACAAGAAAGCTTTGTGCTTGTAGGACATTCTTTAATTGTCCCTCAAGAATCACATTTGAACCACCCCAAAAGGGCAAACAAATTTCATTAACAGAGATGCCAGCCTTCAGGCTTTTGCCTGATTTCAGGCCCTGACAACTTCCCATTTCAGGCTTTTTCAGGCTTCATATTGTACAGCACATATGGGGATTAAACGTGTTCTGGCTTCTTTTTAGGTCCAGTGAGTAAAACTGACTGGCATCCCTGTATTACGTATGTGTTCATCAGTGTAACCCATCAGGACTTTTTTGTTTCTATCTTCAATTCATGCAATAAATTAAAGTCTGAAAAGTAATGTACTTTACAAGTCACCGCTCAAGGCAAATGTGCATTATTTTGTAACACCCTGTACCTACATAGAGTCCTTAGGTTTGGATGCCAGGGACCCGTTTCACAAAGCCTATTTTCAATGACAAATGTCAAAAAATCTGTGACAAATCTGCTGATTACCAATCAGAAGCAAGGATTTCACAAGCTTATAACAAAAAAACTGTCATTTGTCACTGATGACAAGTTTTGTGAAATGGGGACCAGGTCCCCATTGCACAAAACTAACCATTGATGGTATCTTTGCCATCAATGGTAAACTACCATGAAAACCTTGATTTTGATTGGCTGTTGAGCCCTGTTACCATGGTAGTTGACATTGATAGCAAAGTTACCATCAATGGTTAGTTTTATGCAACGGGCACCAGGTCTCTATACTGAACACTTAGCTGCATGTTTGAGTTTCTGGCAGTAGGGCATTGTTTGGAAGGGTAAAATCATCAGTCAGTAAACTTGTGACTGTACATAATCTACTAGAGGAATACAGATGAAACCTTGTTACAAGTTGCTCTTCATCAATGTCTTTCTGCCTCTCACACATAATGCCCTTCTGCTGGATACTCCAATGTGCATCCTCCTGCCTTTCATGAGTGAAAGGTTACATCTGCATATTCACTTCTAATTATGATAATACCATCTTACCTAATACCCTATTTAGTAATCTACATGTGTAATATAATGTGTCTTAATATTTGCACATTTATTTCCATGTGTATGTAGCTGTAGCAATTGATATGTAAGTATGAGTGACGTATCATTTATATTTTGGGCATTTATAGTGCAAGTTTGTTTGGAGAATTATTTGATTTATATTTGATTGTTCATTGTTGAATCGTGTTATCTTTCACCTTATTTTTAGAAGTCATTTATAAGTGGTATTTTGTTTGTATGAATTGGATTTATTTGTAATTTCCATGTGACACTCTTGTACCTTTGGAAGTAGCACTGAGCAACACTTATTCCCCATACCCGGTACTTAAATACAATGACCCTCATCTGATTAAAAACTCACTCTGTATTTGTCAAAACACAGATTGATGGACTTGCTGCATCAAATGGTGCTCTAGTGCAAGAAATTTGATTGGTATTTTCTGACTTTTTAGAGTATAACTATGGTAACCTTGATTATCATTATTATTATTGACGGTTTGATAGGATAATGTTAGGAGATCCTTAAATACCTAAATATTTTGCTTCAAAATTCTTTGCTTATTTGTCCTTAGTGCCACTACTTCCAATCTTGTTTCACTGTGCACCATTTTATAACCTAATTTCACTTATAAAGTGATGCTAATGTTAGCAAAGTTTTTTTTCGGGGGGGGGGGGGGGGGGGGGGGGGGGGGTCAATAGGCTTAATATAAAGGAGGCTGTGGAAATTGTTCTGCAATTGGTTGATTTATGGTTGATTCACTGTTTAGGTACTTGGTAATTATTTCAATGTATTCCGGTAGTGTTGTATTTGTTGATAAAGTTGTTTGTTATGCTTTTTATTTACACTACTAGTATCTTCCCACAATGTAACAGGACATGATTTTTAGAATAGTATTGAGAGTATGTAACTCATTCTAGGGCAATATCTCTTTAATATTGTTATATAAATAATGTTTGATGTACACATACAAGCCATTTTCACACACAATTACACACATTGAAAGTGCTCATTTCACCATTTGAAGCATCCTATGCACAAAACACTGTTTTGAAAAAAAAAGCTTCTAATTTTTGGTTACTAATTTAAAACTAATAGCTAATTTGTGTTTTTACCATAAGGAAAAGGCATCAGTTTGCCATAAATGTATTTGCTTAAGGAAACAATGTAGCATTATTGGCTTGCGCTTGATTTTTTTAAAATTTTTCGTTCATGCACAAATGTGAAGTTTGTACTAAATGCTATAATAAGAAAGATTTTTTTTTAAAGACTGATTCAGATGTGTTTTGTTGTTGTTTTAAATTTTTCATTGTTTAAAAATCTTATATTTTTTTGTTGCTTTGAGCCAGAAATGTACACTTATTTGCTAGTGTTCAATCATTTTTCTGTTCCCACCTATTTTGCATTATAAACACAGTTTACTTGTTTTTGTAACAATCGCATATATATTCATAAGACCCATTTACGAATCAAATCTATTCATTTTGAATACATTAAGCTTTTTAATAATAAAGATGCAAGTAGGTGCATACACACACACACACACATGTTGTTGTGGGCATTGAGAGATAACTGCATAGTGTGACATGAAATATCACTTTCAGTTCCTCACTCTTAGTTTGTACATACCGGTATACTATTTCTTAAGATGACAACTTTTGAATTAATTATGAGGAAACCAGTACACAATCTATCAAAATTTGATTTCAATGCATACAAACCTTGGCAATATTGAGTTAGATTTTTTTTTAAATCTTCTTTACAGGAAATGTTCAACTTTTGAGTAACTTAGCCAAGAGTTGTTGATGAGTATTCTTATTTTCTTTGTCTTTTAGCCAAACCCAAATCATCGGCAACCCCAGTTCATCTGTCGCCCCAATCAAGAAAGCTGAATCCGTCATCATTGCTGGTGAGGTATTAGCACAGGTAGGTCAACATATATGGTTAAAGATGATGGTGCTAGTAGATGGAAGTGGGGTTTTGGTGGTGGTGATGATTATGAAATAGTGACGGTGATGGTGATAGTGTGTTTTGAAGTATTGAGGATAATGATAATAATTATATTTGCTTATATAGCGCCTAACACTTACTTTATCAGAAGTCTGTAAGCGCTCTACAATAATACAGCATAATTACCCTGGCTTAAGCAGAGAAGCTGTCACACGTTTTGCGTTTGAAGGAATAAATATATATTGTAGACGATATTCGGAGTTTTTATTCTGGTGGTTCCAACTAAGTCTGAACTACATGTATCCCCTATAAGTGATGATGATGACAATTTGGTGATAATAAGGCATTGTTTTAAAAATGAGAATGATTGCAGTTCAGATTGCTCAACACATGTCAATGCTTTCTGATTCTGAAATTGCTTCTAAAGTGATATGCCAAATTGTTATAAATCAGATTTTGTTTTTATGTTTTTTCTTCTTATAACTGTCTTTCCCTCAGCCCCTACAGATAGGACAAGCATACACAAAGGATGCCCTGGAGAAGACCCTCAGTGAGAGTGCATTCATGTCTCCAAGCGCTCAGAACTGGCCCAAGACTACTCCCCAGACCAAGAACCATAGCTGCACCACGGAAGCCACATCCATCTCAGATCCTGCCCTGTACGCTAAGCAGAACATCACCCCCAGCTCACATCACTTCAAGAAAGCACAGGACTTCTACGGGGGACGCAGCTCCCCTTCCCCCTCCCAGCCTGAGCCACACCCGAGCCCGATCAGCATGGGTTCCGCTGCACGACTGCAGGCCAAGTATGGACGTAAGAGCGCATCGGCGGTCCATGCCGGGGAAACTCAGTATCGTGGATCCTTGAAACCAGGCAGCCGTAATGTAGATCCTAACAATAATAACAGCAACACTAGGACGAGTACAAGCACTGATGACGCGGGAAGCAACGGCATCCTGTCAACGAGTGATGTCGGTGATGACATCACAAAAAGATTTCAACCGGACCAAACCAGCTCCGATTCAAGATCAGAGAGGATGGATGGGAATTATTACTACACTGAAGGCATTCCTTTAAATGCAAATGTAACAGATAGAGCGCAACGAGAGAAGGGCCTCAGCAAGATTTCCAATACAGTTGAGACAGACCTTGAAATAGTCTCCAGAGGCTATCCTTCTAATGTTGTCGGGCAGGAAGGGAATTATGCCAAGGGAACTATGAGCACACAAGCTAGACGATTAGATAAGAAGGCGGAGCTCAAACACTTAGCAAAATCTTTAGAGGGGGGCAGCACCCTCACAAGTTCGCCTGACGACGTTCCGTCTGCTTTCGAGATTGACCAACGAGGCGTAAGTCATGCGTCACACCTTAACAAACAGTCTTATAGGGTTACTCTTTCACAGAACTCCACTGCCGAAGGTCACACCCACCCGGCGCAGGTGTATTCTCAAGCCACCCCTCAATCTAAAATAGAATCTACCAGTCCCTTGCAGAGATCACCAAGACTCCTGGACCGATCCACTGTCCAGAGGGGTGTGGATGGTTCGCTTCATGTGAGGAAACCTACTCCAAGAGATAGAGTCAAGAGTGGATTAGCCACTGCACAAGACTTACATGATCTTGGTAATGGAGATGTCTCTGAGCTTGATGTTCTTATATCAATGGATGATAATCCTTACAGGGTTAGTCTTGAACCCACTCCAGATTCACTCATTAAAGAAACCACTCCGCAACCCTCTGCCAGAATCGCCAAACCAATGAGCTCTGGTATCTACTCTGCTCACTCCCCTCGCAGTCGGGTTTCAGATCGCACACGTCCGCTCTCCTCTAAGCATCGCGATGGTAGCAGCCCTCGACAGTCCTCGTCTGAAGTCAACCCCGAGGGCCGCAGTGATCCTCACGCTCTGCAGTACTTCTCTGTCTCCAAACTCTCCCTTCAGAACCGCTCACTGGAGAAGAGTCCTCAGCCTACACCCAGATCACCAAACAGCGGCCTCTATGATGGACCTGGGGTAGTGACGTCAGACCAGCAGCCGGGCAGCGCTGGGACCAGGTCAGCCCGGGCTCTAAGACCAAAGACACATGGCAGTAGCAAGGTAAGAAGAGATTCCTGAAATGATTTAGTCTATCTTTGATATGCTGAGAGCCATAAGGCCAAGAAAGAAAAAAAGATGTTGTATTGCCCTGTAGGTGCCAAAACATGGGTCTGTCGGTTGAAAATCTTCTTTTTCTTTTTTTTTTAAAACTTTTTAAAACTTTTTTTTACTCCCTCTTTGGGCTGATATTTCTCAATTATTTCTCAATTAATACATTTTTTTCTAAAAAATGGTAAAAAAAAAAAAAAATCTGATTATTGATTTCAAGATGTTGGGGTCGGTCGCAAAGGGGAATACAACATCTTTTTTTTTTAGGCCTAAGGCTCTTAACTCCTATCATTTTACTCAGAGGAAATCCCTTCTAGCTCTCAACACTCAGTCAGTCATTCAGTCAGAATGAAACGTCTTGTAATTTCCTCACAGAATTGTGCACTGTTGGTTTATGTACTGTTTTTCTTGTGAATCCCTGCATAAAGGACGACATGAATAAAACTTTATCTCATGTCTTTGTTCAGTTCCTTTACATTCAATTTAGTATGAAACGCATATTGTAGAACTGTACTGAAATATGACTTGTGTGTAATGGTCACTTACTGTAGTTTCTCTGACCATAGCTGATCTTTGAAGACAGGAATTATTATATTTGTATGAATTACAGTCAAACCTGTCTTTAGCGACCGCCCAAGGGAAACACAAAAAGTGGTCTTTGTAGACAGGTTCCTATATTACATGTTTCAATGAGAAACCATTTTCAAGGGAAACAAATAATGTGGTCGTTATAGACAGTGGTCACTAAAGCAGGTTAGACTGTACTATCTTTTCCCTTTATTCATGATGTATAGACCCTTACAAACTGGAATGTTTATTGTCTTGTTTCACAGACTGAAGCCAGTGGGCGAGGAGGGAAGGGTAAGAGATCGCCCCGCCCCCAGCAGCCCCAGAAGAGCCAGGACTCACCTCATGTAGTGGTCACCCAGGGGGGCTTCATGGGACACCGGTCACAACCAGGCTATCTCAAAGTACAGTATGCTAGGAAGAAATGATGAACAGTAGCTAATGGGATTTTGAAATAGAGGCAATAGAGAGAGGAGACGGACGGAGGTGGAGACAAAGAGAGAGGAAGAGAGGGAGAGAAAGAGAGAGGGAGAGAAAGAAAGTCTGGGTCTTCATGGGACATAGGTCACTAACAAGGGTATCTCAAAGTACAGTATGCAAGGAAAAAGGGATATTTGTCAGCAGCTTCAGAATCAAGATTTTGAGATGGAGGCAAAGAGAAAGTGAGTGAGGGAGGGAGGGAGGGAGGGAGGGAGGGAGGGAGGGAGGGAGGGAGGGAGGGAGGGAGGGAGTGTGTGAGTGAGTGAGTGAGTGAGTGAGTGAGTGAGTGAGAGAGAGAGAGAGAGAGAGTGTGTGTGTGAGTGAAAGAGAGGAAATGAGAGAGAGAGTCTAGGGCTTCATGGGACACCGGTCACAACCATGTTTCTCAAAGTACAGTATGCCTGGAAGAGATGAGTTATGGACGTATAGATTCAAAGGGACTGAGGAGAGAGAAAGAAGATGGGATCAGGGAATTTCATGTGGCGCTGATCACAACCAGCCGATCTAACATTACAGTATACTAGGAGGAAGATATAATGTATATTGCAGCCTCAGAGAGACAGGGGATGGAGAATTAAAAAGAGAGACAGATAGGGAAATTCAAGAGAGAAAGAGAGAGAGAAGACAACCCCAAAATTGAGAAGAAAACTAATGGGAGTGTAGAGACAAGCGACTGAGGAACAGTCAGGCTTGAATATATGAAAGATAAATGTAGAAAAGGGATAGAATTGCGACAGTACAATGACACAAAGAAATATTTATACTTGTGTAGCAACTGCTGGCAACAATATACAGCTTCAGTTCCTGCTTTACAGTTTCCTCTTTTATCGGTGTCATGTGGTAAGAAGAGAGAAAAAGGCTGTGAAAACGATAACCATGAGAGACATGTATTAGACCATTCCACTTGGATCTCGTGTGCAATTTTCAACGGAGTAAATACAAAATAACGATGCAAAATATATGTAGGAATACTATTACTGGATGTGGTAGGAATATACCAAATTTTTCAATCACTTCATTGTTTGTGAAAAGAAAGGTTTTGCAAAAGTTTCACAATTACAAAGACTTCCATGTATGTCTACCTGTCCATTTTCTGAAATGAATTTGCAAACTTTCAGTTGAAGTTATATTAAAAGGAGAATTGATTGAATGTGTTGATGATTTATGTTTTCCATGCATGTTACAATCAGCCAAATATGTAGAAAAACCCAATGAAGTCATTCCATAATCAATTATATTCATAATTATATAATAATAATTATTATTATATATTACATTCCATAATCCATTCTATTCATAGAGTACAATGTATGTCTTCGAGAAAAATGCATATCAGCTGCTTTCATTATGTGAGAATCTTTTGTGAACATTGAGGTGGTATAGAGGAGAGGGTCTAATAGATGGCATATGCTGTATAGCCAGAAAGTTCTTTGATTCGTACCGGTAAACATATATATTGGCCATTTTATAGGCAAGAAATTTTGTAAGTTGCAAAAATTCAGTAACTGATTCATTCCAGCATTTAACAGTTGCAAATCAGGATCACATTTAAAATTTGTCAAGTTTAATGTATGTGAAATTTTCTGGTTTTAATAAGGTATTGAATCTCTTCTCTTCCAAGAGTATAAAACAGGGTGACACAAGAAAAAAAAATCATCATTCTACTCAAAGTCAACTGCAGCTTCCTTCTCAAATTTACATTTTGCCTTTTCATTTTTAAACACTTCCAAAATATCATATCTGAGGCAACTTGAACACCTTATCGCACTGCATAAAGAGATTACGATCTGATTATTTTAAAACCAGAAATATTTGCAACTCTTTTCTTTTACATACTGTTTGCCCTACTCCAGGCAATTGAATTTCAAATTGTAGTTTCTTGATTTAAAAAAAAATTATGAAATGGTAGCCAACCGTGTGTGAATAGACATTGAGCTCTGCTTCTATTTTGCCTGATAAAATAAACAGGTACACTGGTACAGGATGAGAGAAACTGATCGTTATTTCAGGGACAATGAATTGGATTAATGTTACTAGTGTTTACTAAAGGCTTGATCAGAAATGGTGCAGTAGACCTATGCAAAATAAAGCTGCCACGTATTTTATAAACGTGTTAAAAATGAATGGCTACTGTGCGCAACAAAAGACTAGAACGTATTCAATGTGATCTGTGTTATAAGCTACAGAAATGTCAAGCATATTATACTTTACGTCAGTCACCCTGAAAAACCGCTGCTGTTTTGCAGCGTCATATCTGAGGAGCCTTGATACATGTAGTTTCTTTTTAAGAGAATAGTGTGGTGATTCTGATTACAAGTAAAGGTACCGTTTCCAAATCTCTTGACTCACAATCAAGTAGTATTTCCATTGGAATGTGTAGTGTCTGTCCTCTGAGTGAGTCAGAAATACATGTATGTCAAACTCTTGTAGTTAATCCTACTTATCCATGCCTCATGGTGTCTCCTCTTGATTCGTACTACAGTGAAACCTGTCTAGAAAGACCACCCAAGGGAGACAAGAAAAGTGGTCTTTATAGGCAGGTGGTCTTTATGTACAGGTTGCTTTAGTACATGTGTCAATGCGAAACCATTTGCAAGGGAAACAAAAATTGTGGTCTTTGTAGACAGGTTCCTTTTAGTACATGTTCCAATGAGAAACCTTTTTCAAGGGAAACAAAGTGACACGTGTAGACAAGTGGTCGTTTATACAGGTGGACACTAAAGCAGGTTTGAATTTGGTAACCTCTCAGATAGTTACAAAGAGTACTCCTACAGTCTCACCGCCAAACTGACTCCACCCCGATACTTGGCCATGCAGGGTAATGTAATGTTTTGATCAGTTTGAAGTCAGTCTGGCGTCAGTTTTGATGGTATAAACTAAGTAATATCTTACAGAGTAATTCCATGTACTTCCTTTAGGCTTGGGTTGTTAATGATCTTTAGCATTTGTTATATAAAATTTAAGCAATTTCTAAAACATGAATTTATTAATTCAAGTGTTAATGCCAACATGCATTGCTGAACTTGGACATTTTTCCAGTGTAGCTTCCATAGCCAATGTTACATGTTATGTTTGTGAATGTGTTCAGTACTTATTAGGACAAGAAGCCCCGTCTGACTATGCAATGTCAAGTATGTAGATAGGTGAAAAAAAAAGGTTTTTACTGAAAAGAAAGTGTTGTAATTGTATAGATTATGTATTATGTACATGTACATATTGAAATGTATTCTAAGAGAACTTGTGTGTGCATTAAAAGGCTATTCCATCCTTTCTAAATGAAAAGAAAGTCGACTTTTGTAGTTTCTTCTAAATTCGTGTTTTCCATGGTATGTTGTTGGGTATGAGAGTGTAGTTTGCTGTTGCTGTATAAGAAACCTGTATTATTATTATTATTAAATCCTTCGCTCCTGTCACCAGTTATCCACTTTCAGAACTCAACTATAAAAGACATACCTATTTCAGATTGCTTACAATTAGTCACTGCTTTTTTGTCTTTCTCAGTTAGAATCATGAACAGAAATTTTTCCGTATTTTTTTTTTGTAGTCCGATCAGTGCCTTTGATTAACTAGATATTGGCGCTTTATAAATACCTGGATTAAGGATTGGATTATTATTAAACAAATAATACACATCAGTTCGGGCATTAGTAAGAATTACCCACACAAGGTACCTTTGGAACAGTCTAACACGCCCGAGGCGATAGCCAAGGGCGTTTGGACTGCTTTGAAGGTACCAAGAGTGGGTAATTTTACTAATGCCCGAACAAAATCATGTGTATTATTTGTTTTATATGATTATGTTTTATTTGTTTTATAAAATGATGTTTTCTAACATGATTTTGATAATGACCGGTCATTACCCAAATTACGCGTTAGGCAAAATAAATGCCTGGTCACATGTACGCTTTCAACCAATCATTTGATTAGGATCCACGTCATCATCTTATAATATTATTACTGGTATACAACATAAATCAAATTACAAAGATACCAGTGATGATAGACATTGTTTACATTTATTCATATACAAAATGTACAGTTCTCAATCACACAAGTTTGGTCTTTTTGGAAAGCTCAATAAATTCATCTTCACAAAGAAAATATATCTATAAAGCATATCACTCACATGTACAGCCTAGCTACAAGGAGAGTACAGTGTGTTTGGTCACAGAATGGATATGAAATGCTTTACTTTGAACTCCATTCCATTATAATAATTATTTACGCTTTTAATGGAAATTCAAAAATTCATTCCATGTGCATATTTAAGGAAATTGGTCCATAAGACCTGTTTGTTTTGTGTTTACAAAGCAAGTCTAGAGTTCATGCATGACTGAGTAGTCAGAAATGGTTATGGCCAAACAAGATGTACCTGTCCTTATGCACTCACTTATAATTTGAAAAAATATAATCATATAAATTTACAGAAAGGCTACACTGAAGTCTCAATAACGCTATTAAAATAAACTAATAAAAAGGATAAAGGCAATATCTGGTTTAAAAATTTGCAATAAAGCTCAATTTACAAACAGCCACACACTAAGTTTTTTGGTTTTTCTTGCTTGGAACCATACCATATCAAATAAAGTTGAAGGGAAATCCAACTTTTTCACACAACTTGTTATGCAGGTTGAAACTGTCCTTCACAGTTTGCAAACATGAAATCCTACAAAGCACTCCAAATCATTAAAAAAAAAAAAAAATTATCAATAGCGTTAAAGACTGATGTAATGAACGTATGATCAGTTGAAGAAGTCCTGTATTTTCCCCTTTGTGATGGTCCACAAAATAATATAGACCTTTCCAGGCTTCCCATATATCCTGTAAATCAGGGGGAAAACATGAAGAATTGTTTTCCTGTATGTCAGTCAAGGAATTTGAGGAAAATCAATCACTTCTGGGAGAAACTGGGCTTTTTATGAGAAATACTAGGAACCCATAAATAAACGTCCTATTGCCCTGTCAATTACCTCATTCCTAATGATGATAGTGTCTTCTTCCAATATGAAACTTGGTTTCACAAGAGCTGCATCCCATGTCACAAACTTGTCATCAGTGACAAATTACAGTTTTTGTTATAAGCTAGTGAAATCCTTGCTTCTGATTGGTTATCAGCACATTTGTCACTGATTTTTGTCATTTGTAATTGAAAAAAGTATTTGTGAAACAGGTCCCTGATTAGTACTACAAAATAGAATCATAGCAGTGCATAAAGACATACACACAAAAAGCTGTAGTATGTCTGTATTCCATGCTATTCTACCGACTTGGTTTCTTTTAGTATTACTCTACAAAGGTCTACTAAACAAGATAATGAAATACATTCACAAGGAACATCACATTACTTATAGAATGATACTGAGCATTATATCCAATAAATACAAGTAAGCAGGAACTACATATTTCTATGCTACCCTTGGAGACAAGTTATTACAAATACATCACACATGTTGGTAAAAAAATTGGCACATCAAAATGCTAAGGTTCAAGAGCACTGCATACATGCAGAAATTGTTTCTGCATTTAAATCAATCGAAACTTTCTTCTCAACATCACCGACAATAACATCGATTTCAATTAAAATCATCAAAGTTATATTTTCCTGAAAAAGTGTTTCTTCAGAACTTCTGTCCAATTGATAATAATATAACAATAACTTTCAAGGCATTGACATCAGATTAAGGCAGAAATCATCTGTTTGGAGCCAGAAGGGTGTTAACTCATATACTTTAACACAGAGTTAACATCCTTCTGACTCTGTACAGATGATATGATGAAAGACATGCAAGGTGTGTGATAGTCAAGTTATTACTTAGTTTGGACGGACCTAGAATAGAAAAGGCAAGAATACATTATCTTTTCTCAGATTTATGACTCGATCGCTTCTGTTTTTTATCACTATTTACTATCTCTACTATCTAGCATACTGAACAATGACATCATTAAGAAATCTATATTGTGACGTCTGTGGGTTTTGATCCACAGCAAGAAAAGATTTAAACCTAGACTACATGTACAAAGTATACAGTTACACAACTAAATTAATCATACCCTTACCAAGTTTTGCAATTTCTTTAGTATGTGAAAAGTTGATTTGTTCCAATTTATGTTTCTGAGAATGCGGCATATTATAGCATACACCTAAAAGTATCGAACAAAGGCCCTAATTCAACCAGTCCACATTTCGATCTTGAGTTACGCAAAAAGACACAAAAACATCAAATTTACAAGGAGTATGACAAACTTAGTTGTTAACTGTATCTAAAAAGATTTACTGGTATTCACAAAGAGAAATATATCTAGTCAATAAATTCCATTGGAATCATATAATAAAGACTATTCATCTACATTTATTATTTCACTAACAACAAATTTGTTATCTCATAACTAACTACTTCTAATTTTTTTTCATTCCTAAATTGTAGAGCAAAATACACAAGAAACCATTGATTTATTTCACTCCACTGTCATCTAGAGCATCTCTGCTAAAACTGCAAAATGACAAAATCCCTTTTATGATCGACAGAGAGAGTATGGACTCTGCTATAACACATCAAAATAAAGTTGGATATAACCGCTCGAAGGATGTCCAAGTACCCGGTTGGCCATTTCATTTTGGTCAAGTAGTCCTACACAGAGTCCATACAACGCTCTTATTAATAGCCTTTTGAATTATACACGGAATATGTGATTGTCTGATCGGGGCCCCGTTTCACAAACTTGTCATCAGTGACAAATGACAGTATTTGTTATAAGCTACTGAAATCCTTGCTTCTGATTGGTTATCAGCAGATTTGTCACTGATTTTTGTCATTTGTCATTGAAAAAAGGCTTTGTGAAACACCCTCCAGGAATGGTGATTTAAATATTTTCAAAAGTTATGTTTTTGAAGTTCAAACTAGTTGTGCCTCAATAGTTATCTATGAATGAATTAACTTGTATAAAAATTTTAAATAATGCACCCCACATCATGCCAATATTTATCTACACATGAAACTATGATTCCTTCATTAAGAAAAATTGAAGGTCAAAGTTCACTGACTGTTATAATTCTCTAAAGATCTCAAGCACCAGGGATGCCAACCTTTCAGAGCACAAATCCGTAATCATAAGGCTAAAAATCCGTAATTTGGAGACAAAATCCGTAATTTTCTGCGCGACGCAAATTTTTCTGCACGCTGGCAAGCGCAGCTCCCGCAGGCAAGCGCGATAGCACAACAAGTTAAATAAAAGTAACATAGTCTACCTGTTCATTAGTTGGTGTTACACGATGCATTTCCATTTCTTACTGTATTCTTCTTTAAAAGTCTGTAACTTCTTGCCACGCTTCTTAGTTGTGGAAGACATGATGATTGATATCTAAATCCAACCAACATGAGTTCAGATTGTCGACGAAAATCGACGAACGCTGTGACAGCCTGTGAGAAATCCGACAGTGTACACGGCGCTAGCGTAGCGAGGCCTGGCGCTGGGCATGGGCGGGCGGTAGCGGCGCGGCCAAGAGAGGTATTTCACCCGGCCCCCGCTCGCGAAGCACATGTTGTATGCACATGTATGCACTGAAAGGGGTGTGCTAGATAACAAATTGTCCAATCGGAAGCCCTGTGGGATTTCTATGCATGGATTCAAGGATGACTGCGCTGCAATAGTCAAAAGTACGTGCTAAACCTTAAACATGCTAAACCTTAAAGTGCTAATTTTGAAAATCGGCAAAATCTGCAAAATCCGGAATTTATGGTATGAAAATCGTACCGCCCGTAATCGGCCGATTTCCCGTAGAAATTACGGGAAATCCGTACTAGTTGGCATCTCTGAAGCACTCACACATTGTGGGTATATAGAGGGCAGCACATGGACGTACGCACGGGAGCGTTATACCCATTGGCTCAGTGTTGTGTAGTGATCGGGAGCGATCAAGAGTGTTCGCTAAGTTGCCTACTTCATGAACGACTATATACCCATGCATGAACATCTTTAAGAGAGGCTTGTAAGTTGGCCGGAACTCATGATGTCACCACAGCTAGATAGGATTATGAACAGCTCGATGTTCAGCTTTCCTCTCTTCTAGCCATCACATTGCGGTACAGGATATGAAACCATTGAAGTGGTGTTCTTGATGAGCTACATTGTATGGGAGGGCATTACAAGACATTGTCTTACTAAGGAGCCCGAGAAGATAGGTGAATACAGCTGTCCCAGCAACAAGGCCTACAATGCCTGGGTCTAGTCATACTCAATCCAAACAAACCCAGAGATTGCGAATCACGTTTGCCACGAAGCTCTGATAGTTCACATCACAAATCCCTCGGAGAAGACTTAAAGCCATTGGTCCCCTGGTTGTTTACTTAGAAGCATGCATTCTGAGCAGGCAGGTAAAATAATCATTGATCCATCGATCATCATCATTAAATACACACAGGAGTTACGCAGGGACCATACCTATATGTTCAGCTTTCCTACGTTCCCCCATTTCTAGCCATTATCCACACTTGTAACAGAATGAATGATGCTCTTCAGTAGAATCCTTGAATCAAGACTAGTAGCTAGGTCACACACTGGTAGGTCTGTCACAGCTAGGAGACTAGCAATGCTATTCAATACCAAACTTGCACAACATCTAGATGCTACACTGCTATCCAACTGCAACCATACGCTAGTAGATCACATACTAGAATAAAATAGGAATCATGTATATTCCTGCTGGTCGCTGCTTGTCACTTGAGGGCAGTCCAAGCCTTGCTATTCAATTACCGAACTCACTACTCTGTCATCCTAGACTAGTCCAGCTCTATCCATAGGCTAATAGATCACATGCTAGTATAAGGGTTGTTTTTAGTCCTACTGGGCAAGGCTTTGCGTTGGAGCGCAGCCCGAGCGGTGACTGGTCTAGATATCAATCCCATGAGTCTATTTGGGGGCGTGTTCACTGACGAGCGGATGATTGGCTTATGAGGGTCAATGGACTTTGGAGCGTTCTTGTCAACTTGCTGTACCTCCCTGTGAAAATACAAAAACAAAAACAAGCTTGTGAACAACTATTAGACATTCTGAGTATATTACGGTAGGTTCAAAACTAGATGGAGCGATTTTACGAACCAAAACAGGAGTAATTTTTAAAATTCAAATTTGATTGTAATCCATCTGTCGTTATTAATGCCAATGCATTCACAAATTTGTTTGCATACATAAAGAGCCATATGACCTTTGACCTCATGACCCCAAAATCCAATCAGTTCAATGCCTCTGCAAGATACATATCTGTCCGGAATTTGATGGTAATCCATCTATGGGTTTTAATGACAATGTGATCACGAGCTATAAAATATATCGATACAGAATACTAGAAGTTATAAAGTAAGGACTAATTACTACGTTACATATTCTACTTCAACTTTGACATAAAGAACTTCTCCATGTTTAATCAATTTCTGTACTTACGGTATAGTCCTGATCCCAACGGCTGGACCAGAGTATGGTCTATCCTCTATCCGGCCCAGGACCGGTGATGACGGGAAGGAACCAAGGAAAGTACCCGGACTCATGTGACCAGAGTCCCCTAAGGATGAGGACCGAGATTCCTGGGATAGCCGAGGGGTATCAGTGGAGGAGTCCAGGGATAGACCCTCATCAACGGAACGTTGACGGAACCGACGCACTCTGTAGTCTCCAACTAAGAGACATAAAGAAGAGAATAACAATATTAATTGTCATTATATAACGCCGTCTATCTAGACAATTCTATTCCGAGGCGCACAAGAAAAATAGAAAGAATGAGAGAGTGTGGATGAGTGTCATAGTGCCAAGTACAGGTATTGTTAAAAAAAAGATGAGATTTCAGCTTGGATTTAAAGGTCTCTATAAATTAAGTTTCTCAAATCAAATGGTAAAATATTCCATAGAGAAGGATGAAACGGGAGAGACTGAGATTGGATGAATACTTGGCAAATATGTGTTCCAGTGGTAACACTGTTAAATCAATGTTTAAATTCTGAAAATCATTTCCAGCTATTCTTGAACTTGCTCAAAAGAGACATAAACTTGTGTGTATGCTCTTGGAGTAAGCCAACTGCCCTACACAAATAATTATCAAAAACATTATGATTAAAGTAATTCATGTAATCTAAGATCTTTTTAATTCAAGTGATCTAATTTAATGAATCGGTCTCTGTAAATAAATCATACCATACAGGTCCTTTCATAGATCGATACCTCATACCATGTACCACAGATGTTTTGAACTATTATATTGTACATGATTAGGCTAAAGGACTTCATGAAGATTTTTTTTTTTCTTCCTGTCACCCACATCAGGGGAGTGTTTCACAAAGACTAAGATCGACTTTATAAGTTTAACTTAATTATGGCAGATCGTTCATTCCACTATTTTCTCTCATCATTTACTGGCATTGGTTTCTCCAGGGATGTACCAATCGTGGTCACAAATCTACAGAATTTATATTTTTTTATAGTTCATTATTGTAGGAGAAATATTATCTGAAGATTAATTGAGAGAACAATGGTGAGAGCAAACAGTGGCATGAACGGCCTGCCAAAGTTAAGTCCAACTTAAAGTCGATCTTAGTCTTTGTGAAACACTCCCCTGGACCATTTTTTGTCTTTGATGTCTACAAATAGCTCTCCATAATACTTAAGTCCAACTTATTTTGTCTTTGACGTCTAACGGTGATATACTGACCTGCAGTTGTTTTAGGTCTGACCGGAGCCCTTATAGGTGACCTTGGTCCTTGGGGTGGGGTCGGCAATCTTCCGTCGATCGGTGAATCTGAGGGTGTGGGTGGGATGAAAACCCCAACATCAACATCATCATCGACATCATTGTCTAACTCATCATCATCATCCTGGTTGCTATGGCTACCAGATGTAAGTGGGAGGTTGTTATTAGTCTCCTCCTCCTCCTCCTCGTTGTCGCTATGGGTGATCTTCAGGACCTGAGGCTCTAGGTCTTGGAGACGGACTTCTACTTTTCTGCAGGAGACAGACAGAGAAGGAGAAAGAATTCATAAAGGCTCCTTTACGTATGACGCAGTATACCATGCTGATTAAAAAGAAATATATATTTAATAATAATCTGGATTTATATGGTGCTTAGTACGGAATACCATCTCTAAGCACTTTATCCCGGTCATTGGATTCATTCATTCACAATGTGCACCATCTCCACTCCCTGGGGTATATTCCTACCATATGGTCTCCATGAGGGCATACGGCAATTACTGACTTAAAGCTAAACTTTAGTACTGGTAATGCGATTGCATTGTGAAAGAAAAGGTGTGAAAGGATCAGAAACAGTTTATCATGTAGCATGTAAGTATTGGTGTGCACTGCAAGGTTCTGGAGTCATCAAAATCATAATAAATTTGACCGAGTCTTGGTAAAGTAACAAACACTCACATAGAAAGCTATATATGGGACAACACACATGGTGTCGGGGATGGTACTACCTTGGTTTCCTTGTCTTTCTATGCTCATTACTCAGCCAGTATACATTTTCTTCTAAAATTGTTTGGCACATGTCATTTATTTGTAATCTTGAACATTCAGTGTAAGTTTCGTTTGATTCTGTGAGAATTAATTTTTTTTTTTTACCAGTACTGGAGTTTATCTTTAAATGCTTTTGTCATCCTACTTGGTCCCCATTTCTCTCTTGGGTATTGAGTGGCAAATGTAGATGAATGCCTTGCCAATGGACATTAGTGCCGTGTCGGAATCAAACCCACAACCTTTGAACTTCACGTCAAGTGCTTAAACCACTCGACTATGACAATTCTACGTAAACCAGTAAATGAACAGAAAACTGGGATTGAAAAAGAACCTGCTTGCAATGAAGGTCCCACATTTACTTTCTTACCTGCTCTAACAACCTGAAATGTGAAGTCCATTATGCGATAATAGTCGTGATAAAAACCACAGTGATTTATCGCTTCACGTATAAACAGGCCTTAAGAGTTCAAGATTACAAATAAATGATATTTACCGGATCATTATGGCAGAAACTGTAAACTAGCACAGGACTACTACATGATGGGAGCCAGAAGGGCTTATTGTAAATGCTGTTATTTTTGCGTGATTAATTTTTCGCGCTGAGCAACCCCAAAAACATATTTGTGGGTTCTTAAATTTGCATTGCACGCAATTCAGCCTGTTCAAAATGTCCATAAGAAGTCATGATTATTAATCGCGGACACAGACTTTGGCGAGAAATCCGCGAAAATTAAAGCACCGCAAATATTACATTTACAGTATGTCATCCACTCTGAAGAGACAGTTAATGTCTTTCTGACTCTCAACGGATGATATACAGGTAGGCTTTACTACTTCAGCCAGAAGAGATTAGGCCACCCAGTGAGCCAGCGAGGTCACTGTGACAGGTGGCTATCTCATTAACTCAGCTCTCATTTAACATAAGAAAAAGAGGATCATGGGGGACCAACAGGCACTGATTGGGGAAGTTTTCTATATAGAGGGAGCAAGTAGCTACAAGAAGGACAGTGTGCCTTTAAGGAAATTGGGCTAATACCGGTAGTTTAAATCTATGGAGAACATTGTATCATACCTTTCATGGGCTTCTTTCCAAGTCCGCAGCTCGACAAAGATGTCTTCCTTGGATCTCCCATCCTCCCAGTCCTCCTCCTCTAGTGCATCATACGTGTGCTCTGGTTTGTGTTGTAGTAACATCAGCATGGTGGTGTTCTGCTGTGTCATTGGGTTCTGTGTGCAAAGGAGAAGAGTTCAAATTAAAAGATAGGCCTATTATTAAAAGCCCCACTGCCACCTCTCTCCCCCTCTCTAATCTAGATGGATGCCTCTATCTACACTGAACAAGTTTTTAGTTGCATCCATTTTGCTTCAAAAAGTCAAATCACATCTGTCGTAATTAACAAGGACAAATATAGAAGTGTGTTATCAGAAAATCATGTTGTACTGAATGACTTAAAAATCTACACTATGCTTTACAAGAAGCAAGCATGCAACTCAGCTAGTCTACCTTCATATTCTTCCTCCTGCTCCTCAAAGCTTTGACCGGGTTTCCGCAGATGACCCCTCCACTGCCATGGGTCAGGTCACTCGTGTCATCACCGTCGGCAACAATGTCTGAACCTATCCAAAGTGGAATGAGGGTGATGATGGTGTTTAACAAAAGTTTTAACAGATACTGTTAACAAAATCAATGTGCAAGATTAGTTGACAAGTACAAGTTGCTCTAGATAAGATGGAGCTGCTTGGTTAAAGTGACTCGGTAACATTGTTGAAGGTTGATGAAAAAACTGTGTAATATGTGTATGAAATGTTACTTATTATATTCCTTCTACCGTTTTAGCCCTCTAACATGCAAACAATCCTGAAAAAATCCTCAAACCACAAAGATATTTATGGTTTTCTATGAAGGCGTCACTGTGTGACACCCTCTAACAGTGAATTCTTCCAACATTTTTGAATTTTCCCAACTGTTTTTCCATGAAAATAAGACATAAGACAGGCTTTTTAAAATCGTTCAACACTGAAATGTCAGGAATGGTATATAAAGCCAATTCATTGCTTTGTGACGATTCATCTAAAATGTAATTGAATTGTAATGATAAAGTTGGGAGAATTAAGGCATCGATCAGATCAGTTTTTCATTCAAACTTTCAGATTATCTTTAATTGTACATCTATCATTTAAGTTACTACCTTATCTGAACAAAGTTACCAAGTCACTTTAAGGTTTGAAATGTTCTAAGATAACATGTCTGATGTTTTACAGGGAAATTATTTCTACATAGCTTATGACAAATGTCCCAATGCACAGTCATCACAGTGATTGGTGCTAACAGATTATGACAAATACATTTTTTATTTTGTTTATACATACTATATTTCTTTTGTACATTCTATGTAAATAATAATATTGTATATATTGTATTGTTCTAGTAGTTAACTGACCCCTTCAGCCTGTGCTGCTGGTCAGTTCTTATAGACCAATAAAGAAATAATACATCAATTATATCAACATTCATTTGAATCATGTTATCAAAAAGAAAAAATCAAGGGGAAAGACTGTGATCATCTACTTGGATCCAGAAAGGCATTAACTCATATGCTGTAACACAGAGTGAACGTCCGTCTGGCTCCAAAGAGACAATACTCAGTAAATAATAATAAAATAAATAATAATAAAAACGTTACTTATAAAGCGCTTACCACCGAAGTCTCTAAGCGCTATACACACAAAATAGACTGATATACAATTACATCTTATACAAAACTAAAAATGCAAATAAACCTACAAATAACAATACATATGGAATACACATCAAAGTGAACAGAGATAATTAATCATCGAACGCAATTTTGAATAAATGTGTCTTGAGACTAGTTTTGAATAGGTTAACGGTTTGACAGTTTTTTACATTTAAAGGTAATTTGTTCCAAAGTTCAGCAGAAGCTTTGCGAAAGGAGCGATTACCATAAGAGAGAGTTGACACAGAAGTAGATACGAGGTTTAATTGTGAAGATGACCGTAAATTGCATGAGGGTTTGTATTCCTCGATTAATTCTTGCAGATAAATTGGTGCCAATTCATGAATGCATTTATAAGTTAAAACTAAGATTTTGTACATGATGCGGTACGTCACCGGCAACCAATGCAATTCGCGAAGTACTGGGGTGATGTGTTCACAAGAACGTGTGCGTGTTACAAGCCTGGCAGCAGAGTTTTGGATTCTCTGGAGTTTTGCAATGTGCGACTCCGGAAGGCCATAAAGAAGGCTGTTGCATTGATCAAGACGGCATGTAATAAATGCATGTATAAGCGTTTCGGTAGATTTTTCATCAAGAAAATTTCTAATACCACCTATCTGTACTCCAATGGAAAAAAGAAGAAGAAGAAAAAGAAGAGGTGTTGTGGTCGAGTGGATACGTCACCGGACTGACGATCACAAGGTCCGCCGCGGCACTTTGGCAAGACATTGATCTACATTGGCCACCCTCCACCCAGGTGTTAAATGGGTACCCGGTAGGATGCGAAAGCCAATGTGGTATCCTTAGCAATTTGAGCCTAGTAGCTCTTGTTGGAATGCTCCCCAGGGAGTGGAGAAAGTGCATACATTGTGTGCGGGCATGCCAGAATCTGATGACCGGGGTAATAATGTAAAGCGCTTAGAAACTCGGACATTCCCGACGTATTAAGCGCTATATAAGCAATAATATTATTATTATAAGGAGGAGGAGGAGGAGCAGGAGGAGGAGGAGGAGGAGGAGGAGAGGAGGAGGAGGAGGAGGAGGAGGAGGAGGAGGAGGAGGAGGAGGAGGAGGAGGAGGAGGAGGAGAAGGAGGAGGAGGAGGAGGAGCAGGAGGAGGAGGAGGAGGAGGAGGAGGAGGAGGAGCAGGAGGAGGAGGAGGAGGAGGAGGAGGAGGAGGAGGAGGAGGAAGAGGAAGAAGAGGAAGAAGAAGAAGAAGAAGAAGAAGAAGAAGAAGAAGAAGAAGAAGAAGAAGAAAGAGACAATGTTGAGAATCTCACCCCCAGTATCAGGCCTCTCAGCAGAGGTCGTAGGCCTTCCTCCCGCTGTTGTCATAGGCCGATGACCCATGCTTGACCCAGGTCGCCGTCCAGAGCCTGACCCTGGTCGTCTACCTGCTGCTGATCCCGGCCTGGCTGCCGATGTCTTGGGTCGCGACCCTAAGGACAACAAAACACGATTTCTATCAAATTCCTGTCTCAATTTACTTTACTGAATTTCTCTTATAGTTAGTTATCAATATTTTTGAAAGTGTTTTCCTGTGGTCAAATAGATAATGTCAATTCAATGCAATTATATTTTTCCATTAAAAACATACTAATTATACAGTCAAACCTGCTTCAGTGACCACCTGTCTACAAAGACCACATTTTTGTTTCCCTTGAAATGATTTCTCTTTGAAACATGTACTTAATGAACCTGTCTACAAAGACCACTTTTTTGTGTTTCTCTTGGATGGTCACTATAGACAGGTTTGACTGTATAATGAATACATACAAGAATTACATCAGAAGGAACCCAAGATAGCAAAGCTTATTAGGAGGGGCCCTGTACGTGTTTCTATTTAAAATGTAGGAAGGATATTAGAAATTAAACAAGTATTTTTCCTCCATTTATCATACATTCTTTCCCTGTTAAGAAAAAGATAATGCCATACTGACCTCATAATGTCATGATTTTAATACATGCTTTACATGTCAGAGAAATTGTTGACACCCTTTTATTTCTATCAGTTGGTTTCCACTAGAGATATTCCGGACATACTTTCTTTCTTTTTTTTTGGGGGGGGGGGGGGTCACATCTTTATGTGTGTGAAATAATACATTCAACAATTTATGTATTCTTTTATCAATATCTGTCTTCAAACACATTTTCTTTTGGGAAATCTTTACAGAAGTGTCTTTAATGAAATCATCTTTCACATTATGATACAATTTTAGTAAAATTTTGCCATCAAATTTTTGGCGAAATTGGGGCTCCCAACACTTTAGAGGGGCTAAAGCATTTCATTCCCTGAAAATTGATGTTACAACTTACCCCCACTGCTATCTGATGCTACACTGTCTACTGATCCTAGCGTATCTTTGATAGAACCATTCACCAGTAACCAATCAGTGCTTAGATTCAGAGCCTTGGGTTGAAGGTTTGATGTTGATAAGGACGTTGATGCCGAGTTGAGGACCTCATCATCTAGGATCCTGAGCTGAGGGACTGCTTTCCAGACAGAGAGACGATAGTTGTACGGTGGACTCTCCTCCTGGTGTTACATCAAGAGGAAAAGATTAAGAAACAAGTGTAGATAGAAATCTTTGTTTGAATTCTGCCATAGCATTTTAAGATACACAAAAGCCAACCATATGTTATCTAATGAGTATATGTGTCGTTGCCAGTCATACATCCTACAGGGTAATCATACACATGCTGTGATAACACACATTTCTCTGCACATAATTTTGTCAAGATATTCATGTACATATAAGCAGGCCAGCCTCGTCCATATTTCATACAGGGCTTGTGTCAGTCATACATTGTTTGAGGGCTGACCAGACACGGGCTCCGGTACGAGCTCCAGTACGAGCTCTGGCACAAGCTCCGCTAACATCTGCAACAGGGAAGTTGTCAAAGAGGATCACAGTGCTAAGGAACACTGTTTTTAATCTGGATTATATAACGCATAATACAAAATACTGTCTCTAAATGCTATACAGATATTATTACCCCGGTCAGCGGATTCATTCACGCACAATGTGCACATCTCCACTACCTGGGGAGTATTCCAACCATATGATCATGGTGAGGGCATATGGTAATTAGTAACACAAATGCATTTGTCATCCTACCGTGTCCCCATTTCTCTCCTGGGTATAATAATAATAATAGTGTAAACTTATAGAGCGCACACACCGTCCAGGGACGCTCATGGCGCTAGCTCAGCAACAGTTCTCTTTGATACAAGTAAAGTAAATAATTTTGCAATATTTTTTGCGATATGGAGTGGTAAATGTAGATTAATGCCTTGCCAAATGCCACATGACATAAACTGAGCATCACCCAGCATCACAAAGATTAATCTTACCTTGTCATAATGCTTGTTGGGTGCCAAGCAGACTGGGTTTCCCTCTAAGGACAGTGCTCTTAGCATCACCCAGCATCACAAAGATTAATCTTACCTTGTCATAATGCTTGTTGGGTGCCAAGCAGACTGGGTTTCCCTCTAAGGACAGTGCTCTTAGCATCACCCAGCATCACAAAGATTAATCTTACCTTGTCATAATGCTTGTTGGGTGCCAAGCAGACTGGGTTTCCCTCTAAGGACAGTGCTCTTAGCATCCCCCAGCATCACAAAGATTAATCTTACCTTGTCATAATCCTTGTTGGGTGCCAGGCAGACTGGGTTTCCCTCTAAGGACAGTGCTCTTAGCATCCCCCGGCATCACCCAGATTGATCTTACCTTGTCATAATCCTTGTTGGGTGCTAAGCAGACTGGATTACCCTCTAAGGACAGTGCTCTTAGCTTACTACAGAGTCCAAGAAACTCCACCTGAGCTATGTCATCTACATTGTTCCTGTTTGAAATGAATAACATTGAAACACTTTTACCAGGATGAAATGGTAAATCACAGTTAAATGCATTTATGATATACATTTGAGATATTAAAGATACATTTCTTTTAGCTTTGATGGAAAAATCAATTCAAAATGATTATACAGCATGGTAAAGGGGAGAAAAAAACATTGAGTTAATATCTTTACATAAAATAAAATAAAACAAAACAAGACACAGAAACTAGGTATGAACAAGACCCAAATCATGGCAAACTGTGTTCAAATTTTCTAGAAAAACCGTCTTGATTGCCATTTCACCATGTAACAATAATATGTAAATTTATGTATTCTGCTCTTTATACGTTATACGTTATATTTAACGCAATATATTTTGTACATTTACAGTAGAGTATAAATAGTTAAAGGGGGAAAGTCCATCTTGATATTAAGTTGGTTTAAATTGAAGCAGAAAATGAAAGTAACAGGTCAGTCAAAGTTTGAAAGTATTAAACAAATCTATTCCGTCATCAATAACTAAGGAAATGAAAGTTTATGAGATTTTCTGTGCAGAGCAAATTGGAGAGGGGCTCGCAAGAAATGTCACAGAGTTGAAAATTTGTGTTTATTTGATCACAACTTCAATTTTTTTTATAAATTCATAACTTTCTTATTATTCATCCGATTTTGCTAAAAATTCACTCATCTGTTTCTCTTAATTCCCTGCTTCTATTAAGTCCAATTTAATATAAGGGTGGAATTCCCCTTTAAGTTTCATCTAGAATTAAACTTACCCTTCTAAGTCTAGCAATTGAAGGTTCTCTAACATACTGCACGGACTGATATCTGAAACATCATTGTAGGCAAGATACAACTCCTGTTTCAAAACAAAATCAGAGAAAAGGTCAGTACATACTTGCTAACCAGTCAGAGCAAAAATTAGGAATCTTTCAAGGCAAAAATAGGAGTACAGTAATTTCTTTTAATACATTTCACACATAATACTTTAGAAAAAGAGAAAAATCTAGGGTTCATACAATAGCTTGAAGGCCAAACAATAGGAATCATACCTTCAAAATAGGAATGGTTGCCAGCTATGAAGTATCAATCACACATACAGTGACATAGAAAGCATGCATTACTATCAAAGCATTGTGGAATTTATGAACATGAATTCACATAGGATCTTGTTTCTTTGCAGCCAGAAGGGTGTTAACTTTGTGTAAAATGTTATATGATTTGAGTGGTATATGATGGTTGGTTATTTTACCTGACTGCTAAGAAAGCATAAATGGTTGTTAGTAAGCAATCAGAGGGCCGACGGCTTTAGGCCCTCTCCGAGGGACCTGGTAATGAGGATTAATGCCTTATAGTGCATCGACCTGGTTTCGAACCCGGGTCATTGGATTACCAGACCACTGCTCTACCGACTGAGCTATCGCGTCTCCTGATTTCAAAACCCCTAGACTCCACACAGAGTATCGCTCATTGTGATTCATATTATTTGATTTAAGCTCCGGTAGAGCTCCTAACTCAATGAAATAATCACATACTAAAATCATAGATATGGTTGGTAACATATGGTAGCTCTTCACACTAACCTTTCTGGGAGGGGATCCGGATTGAAAAACTTTTAAATGATTATTTTATTCGGCAAAGACAAATTCAACAAAATCAGTGCATACAAAACAACAGTAAGGTTTGAAATGAGTCCCATGGATACTGGGCAAAAAGATAAAGATTAACTAATTAACTACAACTCAAAAGGCTTTTCTTCCTGTATGCATGAGCCCTATGAAGACAAAAATTCAAAATTATTGGGGTCTGGACTTAGATAACGGGGTCCAGTGTTGAGCCCTGCCTATGGCTTACAATCAGCTTGGATCTGCCCAACTTTACCTGTAATGATGACATGGAGCTGAGACCATCTAGATCAGACAAACAGCATCTAGCCATCCAAAGAACACCAAGAATATCCAGAGCAGTCCCTAGATCTCTCACTGAAGCTATCAGACTGTCGTTCAGTTTCAATTGCTTCAGATTGGGCAGCATGGCTCCTGTAATGACAGAGGATACACTACATTAGGTGCTGTACCAAAACATTAAAAATAAGTTTGATTTCTGGTAATGATAGAAAATAAATTACCACAGAATCCAACAAAACTTACACTGAATGTTCAAGATTACAAATAAATGACATGTGCCCAACAATTTTGATAGAAAATGTATACGGGCTGAGTAATGAGCATAGAAAGATAAGGAAACCATTAATTGTAGGCCTGACACCATGTGCTTAACACAGGTCCCTATGTGCAAATGAGGGTCGTGGTTTTTATTGAAGATGATTTCTAGCAATTTGTTGTGTGTCAAAGAAAACACTAGATGATCAAGGAAACGTTCAAAAACCTAAAACACGACAGGACTTTTCCTCCTCAAAATAAATACTGCAAGTTTGGAGGACTTGTCTTGAATGGAATCCTGATTATATTTTTGCAATGATAACAAAATTTAAGTTATTTTGTGCAAAATGAAACAGAAACTAACCTATGTACACCAAAAACACGCTTAATGCATTGTTCTCTCTCAACATCCCGACGTGCCTGTCTTCAGGAAATATTTTAAACACTCACCTTTTAATGACGGTTTTAAACTAAAAAGCCTGATATCTACTTTGGCACTTTACAATCACCACACTATCAATCTAGGATATATCTATTCATCAAAAACTGAAGAGGTTTTGCAAATGTCTTTAATAAATTGAGACCTCTTGTTGAACCTTACCAAAGTTCCCAAGACTTGTCTCTGAGGTGTCCACCCTCATCTCCAGGAATTTCACACCTTCAAGATCTTCTATTCCAGTCAATGCTCGCTGTAGAAGAGGTTATCAGACAAAATATACATCTATGAAGGTATGCATATATTATTATTCCTTCAAAACAGAATACGAAAACTTTAATAAACTTAAATTTGTCTGAAAAGAAAACATGTATGTCATGAGGGTAAGGATGTGTGAAAAGCCACTGCCTGTGTTATGAAAGCTTTTCATCTTGTTTTCTCTACATTTTCCTCTTTATTTAATAATTCTAAATCTTTCCATTAGTTCTAATCTTTTCAACTACCATCATACCAGGAGTATATCAAACTCTTTTATTCAGATAAGGAAAGCAATACAAAATTAATAATTAAACAAATACAAATTTTTAAAATCTGAAGACAGAAAAAGAGAAAACAGTTCAAATTAAAAATAGACAATAGTGAATGACACATTGCCAATAGCAATTAACACTACAGTATGACAAGTTCAAGCAAAGAACCTCAGTGGACAAAGAAGGGTAATTTTCAAACAAGGATTCTCAATGAGAAGTATATGTATTTAAGTATAAGTATAATAATTCATTGTTCTTTTCAGGAAATTTGGTTTCCACTGGTTACAGAGTATTACAATACAAATATATAAATTAAATATTACTGGATGGTGATATAATGAATGAGGTAACATATGAGTAAGCCACGGTATATACAATGTATGGTGGTTATAAAGGTAATATGAGATTCCATTTTACAAAATATGAAGCTAATTTATTTAATATCATTGATTATAGAAGTATATGAAACAAGCCTGATGATTGAACTGACCAGTTTAGTTGGTGATATGTAGTCTTCTAGGAATGTGTCTTGAGGTTCCTCTATTATGATGGGTTCAGGATTGACCTGGACCCCTCCATAGTCTGTGATACGCACCCCCGCTCTGGCCATGGTACAGGCCAGATCCTACTTCACTTCTTTCACTGTGGATTGATCAAAGCAAGAAGACTGGGTGAGAAGAATGCTTGATGGACTTCTTTAACTTTAATTCTTTTCTATTAAAGGGGGGGGGGAATTCTGATGTCATATTTTGCATTATAAATGAAGCTATCACTAAATGAAGTTGATAAATAGAAAACTTCTTATCTGAAACACATTTAGTAAATATCAATATATATGCATGTATAGACTAGAGTATTACAAAAGTCATTTTAATACAAATTCATGAAATCTGGAGAAGAAAAAAAAAACTTTCACTTCCTTATTCAGAATAATATTTCATTAGCTCAGAAAGATGAATTTTAATCTTAGTAATACTAATCACAAATTATTCTTTACAGTGCATTAACATCGCATAAGAATGTCTCTATGCACTTTGCAAGAAAAAGATAAGAAAGGCAAGTTGAGTTACTTGTATTTGTTTAACATTTGGAATAAGTGTGTTTTAAGTTCAGAATTAAACTTCTTTATTGTATTAATCCCTAGCTTCATCTCTTCTAATTAAAATCTTACTTACAAAAAATAAATATATCTACATGATTAATGAACACTGGAAATTTGAGGGAACAGGAACAAAACATAATTGGCAAATTGGATGACAAGGGAAAGAAAGAGAGCATTTGGATCCATTATACACAAGGAGACGCGGTGGCTTCGTGGTAGAGCAGTGGTCTTGTAACCAGGAAGTCTCGGGTTTGAAACCAAGTTGATGCACTAGTGCCCTTCGGTAAGGCATTAATCCTACTTACATGTACAAGGCAATTGTTGGAACTTGCATGTATCTTGTAATAGCAGGGACTGCCTTGACAGAACCTTAGTTTTATCTGCAGTTTCCCCCGATTCATTTATATTGATTAACTTTTTATACTTCTGGTATATTTGTAAACGTGTTTCCATTTTGTGTGTGTTCTCTGTTTTCTATATATTGTATAAATAATCTGTATTTAATAATTTCATAAAATGTGATTGTATGGATTTAAATTGAAACAAATCTTGAAACTTGAAACAAGCATACACAAGCTTTCTTAGCAGTCAGGTAAAACAAACCAATCAAACCAATCACTTACCCTTTGCTGGCCCGGTATTAATGTTGTGCTTACATGCCACTATCAATTCTCCTTCTTCCAATCACATAAGGCCGTTTACCAAGATGACAAGGTTGCCTTCTACATAACAATCCTCATTGTCTGGTACAGTGATAATCAATCCTTGACCTCTGATCAGAAATCTGAAACTCAACCTAAACAAAAAACAACAACAAAACATCAGTTTATATAACTTGATTAAGTATGATGTACTTAGATGTTTTGTGCGATATGTGCGATTATGTATTTCAATTTGGTGGCCCCTTTTTTATAAGCCCTGCTTTCTACGGGGTCACCAAACCATCACTGTGTTCTTCTAAATTCTTGATGTAACTTATTTTGATTGTAGACCCCTATATATATTTTGATGGTTGAACAAATAAATGAATTGAAATTGAAATATGGGGCACTGTGTGAAATTATATAAATTTTACTTGAAATTTGTACAATAAATGGTTTTAGATTTCTTTAAACTTATCATTTGCTGTATTGAAAGAAAGTTCGCAAATGTCTCCTCACTTTTTAATAAGAACAATGATATCTTAGAACATGGCATTTTGTTGTAAAAGTAAAAATGCAAAACATTACTTTTTAAAACTCATTTTACAAAATCTACAATGTTGGTTACTACATCTAAGCAAAAAATAATCTGGTTTCTAGAACCATTATTATCTTGCGTTGTATTCAAAAGGCTAACCATTCTAGACCCTACAGCCATTGTAATTTTCCAATTTCCAGTTACAATTATTTTTCTTCTTCTTCTTCTCAATTTGGTAATCGTTGTAAGTGCTCATAAGGCTCATGGTTGGTTGGTTAAACACGTTTCTGTTCTGGCATGACAGTGTAGAATAAAAAGCTCTTTTCACGCGCCATTTAGTATGGGAACAACAAAGAAATATTTTAGACATGAATGTGTATCAGCCTCGGCTCAGCCTCGGCTCAGCTCAGTCAGACTTAGACCGAATTTTCCGTCTCTTTCGTTCGTTAGCCTCTTATTGGGGTAGGGTCGGCTCTCTCTTTAGAGACGGAAGCCGTTTATACACATGTCCTTGCTAACGCCACGGCCAGTTCTGGTCGTAGCGTTTTGCCCCCAAAATCCCCCAAAATGTCATTTTACCTCGAGCATGTTATATTGTAAATTAGGCCTAGGCTATAATAAATCAGTTCCACTTACCAACTTGACTGAAATAATCAGTTTAATAGTCCCTTTTTAGGAAATTATGGGTCAAAATCGGAATCCATGTTGAAAAAGATTTTCAAAATGGATTTCGATTTTGACCCATAATTTCCTAAAAAGGGACTATTAAACTGATTATTTCAGTCAAGTTGGTAAGTGGAACTGATTTATTATAGCCTAGGCCTAATTTACAATATAACATGCTCGAGGTAAAATGACATTTTGGGGGATTTTGGGGGCAAAACGCTACGACCAGAACTGGCCGTGGCGTTAGCAAGGACATGTGTATAAACGGCTTCCGTCTCTAAAGAGAGAGCCGACCCTACCCCAATAAGAGGCTAACGAACGAAAGAGACGGAAAATTCGGTCTAAGTCAGACTGAGCATCCATGACATGATTAGACCAAAATTTCTGTCTCTTTCTTTTGTTAGCTCTCATTTTCTCACGTAAACACTACCCACACAAATCCTTCTACAATAAACTCATCAAATCCAAGTAAATAATGTCTTCATATTTTTAATAGCATTCTTGCTCGTCAATTCATTAGCATCATGTTGCTATGAAACGAAGGCTGTCGAGCGGGTGTGCGGTTTGTGCTGCGGATAGCACTGGCTTGAATGCCATTCACTCAAGGTGAGGAATTAATCAGCGAGCGAGTGCGACATTAACACAAATCGCAGCAGAATAGGCTCATGTTTAACATAACGCAGGGACAAATTATAATATATTGATATGTAGTAAATAGCAATTTCATTTTCACATCTCAATAAACGGTTAAAATCGTATACCATAATAAGGTATTCATGAAAATACGAGGTTTCTTACCCGCTTTCGGAGTGTAAATTTGAGGTTCTTCGAGCTATTCGTTCGTTGGTTTGTTTCAATTTGCATCATTCATATTTACTCCACTAATTATGATTTGTCGCCCTCTACGACATGTTGGTACATTTTTGGCGACGTTTGTTCTAATTTTTTTCTCATTTGCTAGCTTGAGAAATGCCCACCCCCCCCCCCCCACTCTGTGTATTTGGGGTACGCATATGCTCGTTCCCTCTTTTTGAAAGCACCCCCTATCTGAGGACTGCCAACATTTCCAAACCCCCCTTTCGCAGGCTTTTTGCAGGCTTTTCCTGCCTTGGAGACCCCCCTAAATCATGAAAAATGCTCAATGTACCCCCCTAAATTCGGAATAATTTCTCAGGAGTCCAAAGAAATGAGAGAAGAAAAAAAAACACCCCCTTTTTAAAGAAATCTCCGGGTGAAAAATTAATACACCTCTTTTTTTACGATTCTCGGGCCGGACTTTGTCGCACGAAAAGTACCCCTTTACCAGACATTTTGGTAACACGCATGGGGTCATTCCGACCCCGGAGTGGGGGGGGGGGGGGGGGGGGTGGCCGGGCCATGCATACATCAAAACCTCACTAGTAATCTCAACAGTCAAATAATTTATCCTTTTGTTTTCCTTTGTTCAGTATTGTAACGAGCCAAGCAATAAAGACGCAGGATTCAATTTCAAGTATTCCATTTGGTTCCATCTTTATTGGTTCAGACTTAAACAAGTCGAGATCTTTTCTGTCTCTCTCAATATCCATGAAATGTACAGTGTAGGTCCTGCAAGGGACACACCTTAAAATCCAACATAGAGTCTTCTTTCTATAAGTACCTCCTTTCTGAGAGCCCAAAACATGTGTCTCTCTCCTAACATACCAACATGACCAGCATACCTTCTCTGCATACCCTGTCGATGTATATTTATTTATATATTCATGCCCAATTGCCCATGCATGCTCATTGAAGTGTTTACCATTGTTTAAGTCATGTACATGTATGTGCATATTTTCATATGTGTACAACACCTGTACTCATATCAATACAATATGATAACTTACTCCCCCCCCCCCCCTAGCCTGTTTCTCAACTTCATTTTCTGCTTTAATTACTAGGTAAGACTTCATTCAACTCTATGGACCCCCTTCAGGGGCATGAGAGCACAGCACAATACAGAAACATATATAAAACAAAGTAAGATTATGATAATAAAATACAAAGACATAAAACATACATTTTAATAATTATAAAACACAATAAACATGAGCTAAAGACAAAGCATACACTGTGCAGTTTTATGTTATGAGTCTAAAACATCACGTGGTTTGGTTTGTCTACCACTACGAGTAACTTCACTTTTATTAACAAAAATAGAACCATGCCTTTCAGCCTTATCTGGCCCTGGAAAAAAATATGAGTGCAGGAGTATATCCTATACAACCTTAGGCAATTGTCTGCCCCGATCTCATACGTTTAAGCCTGCCGGGTTGGGGCATACACTTTGGAGAGTAGAGTGAATCTCATTTAACTCTATAATGGGTTTTTTTTAATCGGAAATCGAGCGAATTTCGTTTTTTGTCTGCCCCTTTGGCATCCCTTTACTTTCCATCGGGGATTCCTCTGGCCTTGTAAAAAAGTTTTTGAGTGCAGGGGTATATCCTCTACAGCCTAACTATGTTTTGCCCGATCCCATACACTCTAAAAACTGAAATGTTAAATGTCAATTTAAAGGGCCGAGGAGTGACCACTCTTTCAAAATGTCAGATTGTTTCTTTTAACCTGCTAGATTCAACCTTTATAGTGTTGGATCCAGCATGTTCAAAGTGTTAATCTGCCATTTTGAAAGTGTGGTCACTCCTCGGCCCTTTTAAATGGTGATTTAACATTTCAGTTTTTAGAGTGTACGTTTAAAGGTAATAATATGTCCCATTTGCAGGCCAAAAAATGAAAAGTTTAAATTCCAACAGCATTTGAAAGATAAAAATAATTTCCCTAAAAAAATGGGGGAGGGGGGGGGGGGGCTTGAAAATGTCTTTAAGTGGGAAAATAACGACTATTAGTTGTCGAATCGACTTAGTAAGTAATAGTCTGATTTTCATACCAAGTACCAAGGTCGTACGTTTTATGCTGCGCAAAGATTCAATCAGTTTAATTTTGGCCATTACAAGAAATAGGTTATTGATGTAGACAAATGCTCGTGTATTCTTTACAGCTCATTTTATGAATGTTAATACCAAAGAAGAAAAAAAAGCCAGTCAGTCACTCAATAGTGTCTGACAGTGAAGTCTGGCAAGTAAACGGGTTTCCTTGCACAATTTGAATATTAGGACACTGATAACGTTTACAATCCACAAATAGGACATACATGACATATTCATAACTCCTGCAAAGTTCTACAGAATTTAATGTTGGCTGCAAAAGGGACATAATTATCTTTAAGTCTGCCGGGAGGGACCATAAACGTAAGGGAGTAGAGCGAATCTCATTTAACTCTAATGGGGGTTTTTGAATTGGAAATCGAGCGAATTTCGTTTTCCGTCGGCCCCTTTGGCATCCCTTGACTTTCCATGGTGACGTTTAAATGTCGGTCCCCAGACGTAAATAATCATATGTAATTGATACATGTCTGTAAAAACCCAATTCACCCCTCCCCCACCTCACACCCACACACCATAGTTCTTGGTACCTTCTTGGGTATGACCAAACCAGTGGCCGATTCCGCATTTTGCACACGGTTCAAGAAAGGGCCACAATTCTGAAACACTGATAGGAGTGGAAGGGGTTCTAACCCTAGACATTATGTGGTAGGGGCGTCCCTGTTTAATTCCTCGGTAGCGCTCTGACCAAATGGATTAAGTGCAACATGCCGCCCCGCGCCTACTTTAAAACCCTTAGAACGTGAACTACACAAAATAAAAGATAACAACATTAACTGCCTCTTAATTTTGTGATTTCTTTTTTTCTTTAAAAAAAAAAAATCATGAGGGCCCCAATCCTGTTGTTATTGTAAAAAGATGATGTCATCTCTATTTAGACTTAATTTTGTTTTAACACTTCTATGCTACATCAGTTGATAATTTCAGAAACACACTCTAGCATGCATTACCTGCCATACAAGTTAGCGACATGCGGAACACCGCCCTGCTGACTACAATTTCAGAAGGTTCAGAAGGTTATTTCTAGGGAGGAGGCGATCCCCCTAAACAGGGGCGGCGGAGCGACCTCCAAAGTGGGAGAGGGGCAACAACAGTACCTACAAAGGAAAATCTCAAAGCAAAATTATACAATTCTTTTATACATTGGTATATACCCCTACATTGTGAAATCAAGGAATGATTCAGTAATTATTGTGTCTCTCAATCATTATACGATAATTGCTGAAGCTGGATATCTGAACATTCGTTTGCGAGCGATGAAAATTTGTAAGATTTGTGAGGTCGCAGTGCGAAAATTACATCTGATTAGTAGAAAAAACACACAATCCTGATGGGGTTATAGGCATATTCTCATAACGGAAGACTGAAAAGACCTTTGATAAGTAACGTAAGTATATCATCTATAAATGCGAGAAATCGTATCGAGCGAGCTTTGGGGAAATTGCTATTAGCTGCTTTAAATTAGGGACACGTATAATAATTAAAGGACAAGTTCACTCGAAAAATAACTTACTTTCAATAAAAGCAGAAAAATCAGACAAACCAATCACACAAAGTTTGAGCAAAATCGGATAACCAATAAGAAAGTTATGATTTTTTGAAAAAGTATGTAAAACTATGGAACAGTGAGAATCACGACACAATTTGCCAAGATGGTTGTCAGTTTGTGACGTCATGTCCTCACAACTTATCAATTGCTTTATATAGTTTAATCCTATTAATTTCCCTTTTTATCCCCCAAAACTTGATTTCCCCATGCCATTGCCCAGGTTATATGATTTGTATCATATTGCGTGCATGACATTTCCCCAAAACTTTTATGAATTTTGAAGAATTGATACTATTTTCTGAATACTGTTTTTCATAAATATTGATTTTTATATAAATAGCTTATCAAAATTCAATTTTTCATGAAGTAACTGGACATAAATTACTCTTTATTTGTGCATCCACACATAAAAATATTACTAACAATCTAACTTGGATGCTGGTGTGAAGAAATAAGATTCTTAGGGTGAAAATAGGAAATTTATCAATATAAAGAAAATAATTAGTGGATAGTGAGGACCATACGTCACAGACTCCTGAGTGAGTTGCCAATTTGTGTAGTGATTTTCAAAGTTTTTCATGTCATTAAAAATTCAAAACTTTCTTATTAGTTATGCGATTTTGCTCAAACTTTTTTGATTGGGTTTGTCTGATTTTTCTGGTTTTATTGAAAGTAAGTTATTTTTGGAGTGGACTTGGGCTTTAAAGGAAAAGGGACACTTATCGAAAGGGATAAGACACTTATTCGAAAAGTAAAGGGGCACTTATCGAAAGGGGTGAGCCTATAGAAAAGGAAAGGAGCACGTGTCAGAGTAGGCCTACGTACAAATGGAATTAATCAGAGGTGAAAATGGGGCACTTCTTACACCTGAAAAGAGGCACTCACCGGGAATTTAAAAAAAATTACCTATGGCTATAATAATGGGAAATGGGCATTTGTTGACGGAAAAGCTTCATCCATTAAACTTTGTTAGGGGCATTTATAAGAGGTTAAAAGGGGCATTAATGAAATGGGGATAGATCCCTTATTGGAAAGTAAAAGGGGCACATATCATTGTTGAAAGGGAAATTATCAGAGAAAAAGGGGCACTTGTTGTACCTTAAAGGGGGCACTAACCGAATATGAAAAGGGGCACTTATGATAACGAAAATAGGGCACTTATAATTCAGGAAAATGTGCATTTGTTGAAAGAAAAGGGGCATTTATCGGAGGTGAAAGGGGGCCCCGGCCCCCCACTCGGGATCGGAATGACCGCATGCGTGTTGCAAAAATGTCCGGTAAAGGGGTACTTTTCGTGCGACAAAATCCGGCCCGAGAATTGTAAAAAAAGGGGTGTATTTGACTTTTCACCCGGAGATTTCTTTAAAAAGGGGGTGTTTTTTCTTTTTTTCTCCCATCTCTTTGGACTTCTGAGAAATTGTTCCGAATTTCGGGGGGTACATTGAGCATTTTTCCTGATTTAGGGGGGTATCCAAGGCAGGAAAAGCCCGCGAAAAGCCCGCGAAAGGGGGGTTCGAAAATGTTGGCAGTCCTCAGATAGGGGGTGCTTTCAAAAAGAGGGAACGAGCATAATGCGTACCCTAAATAACACTGAGTGGGGGGGGGGGGGCGGGAAGGGGGCTTGGATGAAAAGGGGGAAGTGGTTCTTATGCAGACAAGGGCCACTCAGAGATGGAAAGAGCACTTATCAGGAAGGGAAGGGGCTCTTGTGAAAGTCAAAGGGGCCCCTCTCAGATTTGTATAAGGCAATTATCTGAGGTGAACGGGGCATATATCAAAAGTGAAAAGTGGCATTTTTCGTGCCTCAAAGGGGCACTTACTAGAGATTAAAAAGGGCACTTTTGAGAATGGAAATTAGACACTTATGTCAAAGGAAAATGGAAACTGATCGAAGGAAAATGGGCATGTGGTAAAAAGGGCACTTATCAGAGGTGAATAGGAGAAGGGGCGCACTTTTACAAAGTATTCGGGGCACTGCATTTCCTCTGTAAAAGAGGCACTTTTGGGATGCTTAAACAAATGAGGTGGTGGTCACTCTGCTCCCCCTCCCCACCCCCCCCCCCCCCCCCCCCGCTGTAGCGCCGCCTCTGCCCCTAAAGTTAGTGGCGAGGAACACCCACAGAACTAGAACTATGTATTTTACAGTGCTGTGGGGACACACCCCCACCCGGTCCTTCTTGGTATCCTCTGCGACTAGCTCTCTGTATACTGTAGATAGCAAGATTTCAAGATAATCGACGCAGATGGCGCTCTATGCTTTAGTCAGCACCGGCTTTTAATTGATTGTTGAGCGTCGGAACTTCGGAGGTAAATTTCTCTATTTACGCCAACCCTGTTCATCCAAGATCATGGTGTCTATTGAACAACTTTATAAGGATTATGAGGTGCTTGCTGAAGCCGGAGCAGATGCTGGCCAGGTAATTATATGCATGCGTTTTACTTCAAGTTCATGTAATTTATTATTAGTGTCCACCTCGAATTTGCACACGCCAGTCACTGCTCTTTATACTGTGTGCAGCTGTGACAAATTGCTGCTGTGTGTAAATTGAATGAACAAAAAGTGGTACGGCTTTTCCGGTCACCCGATCCTATTGTAAAACATTGCAATTTTGGCGTGATTTGATATAAGTGTGTTGTAATTTGTGAATGATGTGGATATCATGTCTAGATAATTGTACAGTTTCTGACCAAACTTCAGAAGAAGGCAGAACACGGTCAGAAGTGAACAAAAAATAGAATTCAATTCAAAAGTAGATGCCAATCATGGAGGGTTGTGTGCGACTTTGAGACCTTTTTTAACCTGCATCGGCAAGCAGCAAGATGTGCAGCTGGTGCCTACGATACACGACGCCAGCCCAGTCCCGTGAATTATTGCCATTAGACCTACGTCTATGTGCGAAAGTGTTGAGGCCAATTTTTCCTTGGCACACATCCTGTAAGTTTCAGAGTTTGTTTCGGTAATCAAACCACCAAGATATTTCATATGCAGGTAGACCCTAGGCCCTACATAGATAAATATTCTATCGAGAGATATATAATTCGAAAACGTTTTTAAGTTCCTTCGTTGAAGTCGACGCTTTGAATATTTACAACTGTACAGTTAATCTTTGGTTGCTCGTACTCGTAGCTCTGGTTCTGATCATCGCACAAAAAATTAATTGAAGAACGATGCAAAGTGGTATTCCCTGACGTGTCGATCGATACCGTATTCATGATGTAGACTCTAAGCGCTAAAATAGCAGCGCTCCAGCGATTTGAGTGAGTTGCCAAATTGTCTAGTGATTTTCAAAGTTTTTCATGTCATTAAAAATTCATAACCTTCTTATTATTTATCCAATTTTGCTCAAACCTTTTTTGATTGTTTTGTCTGATTTTTTTGCTTCTATTGTAAGGAACTTATTTTTGGAGTGGACTTGCCCTTTAATCTCTATGGGGGCTCGGGCGAATTAGCCCCCAAAATGCCAAAAAGAGCCCCAGAAAGTCATAAAAGAGCCCAAAAAATTTGCATAGAGTTCAATGCAAAACAAATTAAAGAGTGTTATTTTCATGCAAGAAAGCTTGAAAGTAGCCCCCCCCCCCCCAATTTTTTAAATAATTTTTTCCCTGCTCCTTTTGGTTACCGGTATATTTTTCTTCTTGTTTTTTGTCTCTCCCAGCATGAGTCGTCTTATGCATCCATCTTGAGTGCAGTAGGTGGGGATTCCCCTCAGAAGCAGCTCGCTGGTCAGTTCATCCCAAAGTTCTTCAAATACTTCCCCTCTCTGGCGGAGCAAGCAATCAACGCTCAGCTCGACCTCTGTGAAGATGATGTCTCTATGGTACGTCATCACATTCAATTCAATCCATTCAATTCATTTCAATTCAATTCAATTCAATTCAATTCATTTCAATTCAATTTTTTTAAATTTTTTTTCTGTCAGTCCTGAACAAGCCTTTTTGTTCTTTGATAAAAAGATATAGGTCTGTTTTAAGCATTATTAACAAAGGACCTTGGTGTATTCACTGAGCTCTGTGTTATCTGAACAAGCTTTTATTGTTCTGCCTCAAAAAAGGTTCCAAAAGGTGATATAAGTGAGTAGTAAAAAGTGCTCCTTGTGCAAGTAAAAAGAAGCTCCTTCTTCAATTACTTCTGACGCAGTGTTACCCCAACCAGCTGCCTCTTAAACAGTTCCAGAGAAGAACCTGCTGTCACAGCGGTAGGGAGCTCTTACATTCTGGGATCATTACAATCCTGATATTCATTCTCTCTCTCTCTCTCTCTCTTTAGATTCGTAGACAAGCGATCAAGGAGTTGCCCAACCTGTGTAGAGACTCTGCTGATCATCTGCTCAGGATTGCGGATGTCCTCACACAGCTTCTCCAATCAGACGATCTCCCTGAACTCAACATTGTACGATCAGCTCTCATGGCACTCTACAACATTGATTCCAAAGGTAAGCTTTTCATTTCACAATGCTCTTCATTCATTTCCTTGACAGGGGCTTTTTTCTTCTTCCAACATTGAACCTATTGCTGACCCTTCCCCTCCCCCCAAAACTCCTCTGCCCAAACCCCCACCCACCCCCAAAACAATGGAATGATAAAAAATTACAAAATTAACAACATTTGCAGTGTTGGTTGCCTTGTGCACATACATTGTAATGGTAAAGTGCTATTAAATGCTCTTTTGAATGTCAAGCAAATATATTTTTATATAAAACCTGAATATTTTATTTTATTTTATTTTTTTGGCGGGAGAGAGAAAGAAAGACAGAGAGAGGTAAAGAGAGAGAGAGAGAGAGAGAGAAAAAGATAGATAGAGAGAGAGACAGAGAGAGAAAGAGAGAGAGAGAGAGAGAGAGAGAGAGAGGGGGGTGGGTGGGGGAGACTTGTGACAAGTTTACAGGTCGCCTTACCCATGAATGTGAAGATCCCCTAGCACTTTTTGTAAAAGCGTTGTCAGAAAGCCTGATGTAGGAGTCCAACTGCGCATCATCAGTCAAAACAAAAGGAGTGATGTACATGTAAGGGTTATAGTGATTAATTTTTTGCGTTTCCCATGCTAGACATAGAGTATGAAGTGTGACATCATGTACTGGCCAAGTTGTCAAGGTTGCTGGTTCCGATCAATTTTTTGCAAAACAATGGTGGGCTGATCACACCAGCCCGAAACCAACCCTGAATTTACCCTACTCCAGCCCGTTGCTTGAATGATTTTGCGCTGAACCTCATGCGCAGGCTCTGTTGTTTAGAACCAGTAACCTGGACAACAAGTGAATATGGCGTGAGCACTTCGGTACTCTATGTACAGGTATAGATGATGCTAAATAATAATAAATAATAATAAAAACGTTACTTACTGTATAAAGCCCTTACCACCGAAGTCTCTAAGCGCTAATACTTCATAACCCAGGTGATGTAAATGGGTACCTGGCAGGAATTAATTCCTTGAAATGCTAGAGCGCCACAATGGCAACACAGCTAAAGCTGGGGTAATAATCCCCAAGTTTGTAAGCGCTTAGGGATCGTAATAAGCACTATATAAAAACTGAGTATCATTATTATTATTATTTTACCTCGCATCATCTCATTTTCTAGGAACCCTCGGTGGGCTCTTCAATCAGATCCTATCAGGAGATGACAAAGTGAGAGATCGTGCGATCAAGTTCCTTAACAACAAGATCCAGACCCTGCCTCCAGACCGTATCCCCAAGGAGGTGGAGGAGTTTCTGGTAGAGAAGACTAAAGAGGTATGTATGCTAAGGCTGTGCACAACCATGTAATGAGGTACCAGAGTACACTCCCAGGCTTACAAGCGAATACTCGAATATTTGGACGCCATGTTTTTTTAAATTTAAAATTTATTTACGCATGATTGATTTTTTCTTTTCGCACTGAGCAAACCCCAAAACATATTTGCTGGTTCTTAAATTCGCGTTGCACATAGTTCAGCCCGTTCAAAACATGCATAAGAAGTCACGCTTATATTTTCCCGAGCTCTATAATTCACGTTTACCAATCTTAAGCTACGGTCACAACCTCCAAAAGTAGCCTGCTCGGCGGCCGGGCGGCAAGTTTTTAGCCAATGTCACCCGGGTACACATCTTCTAATAATTCATAATTCCTGCAAAGTTCTACAGAATTTGGTGTTGGCTGCAAAAGGGACATAGTATCTTTAACAATATTTAGATATATATTTACTTATCCATAATGTGATGGAGCATCTGTGCCCCCTTCTACTCTTTCCCTTCATATCCATTTGTGTATCTTTATGACAGGTCCTAGTGGATGTTACTGGTGAGGAGTTTGTAATCTTCATGAAGCTTTTGACGGGACTGAGTAGTATGCAGACGTTACTAGGCAGGAAGCAATTACTTGACCTCGTCACAGAACAAGCTGACCTTTCATCAGATTTCCAGGTCAGTACATTAAGCATGAAGTTGTTTTTTAAATATGCATAATTTATTTTTAAAATGTGCTTATGCGTTATGAAATTACTGTAATGAGGTAGTTAATATCTACTTTCTTCTTATCTTTCATTCATCAATAAAGAGAGAAATCCCTGTCATGTTTGAAAATTATATAACATGTGCCGATCAGTCAAAACCTTAGAAGCAAGTTATCCAATATTTGCCTTGAGGCCTGAAAGAGTTATAAGTTCTCATAAGGATTTGAAATTATTTGTGAGCATTATTGTTTCTTTATTCTCGTGTGAAAGTATGCCATAAGACAATGAGTAATTTCTAAGAAAATGATTGCTCTTGAATAGTATTGATGATTTTAAGCAGGATTTAGAAATATTTGTCAACGTTGAACCAAAAACTATGTCACATGTCTGTGTAGCCCTGTGTACCCTCACTTGTGTTCAGTGTTTTTCATCGTTAAGGAATTCTGCACAAATTTTTGTTGTTTTTTTGTTGTTTAATGATTACAAAACCTCATAATACATATACTTATTCCTGTTGATAGTTTTGTCAATCATTAAATATATTTTCTGGACAGTTTGTCATTACATGCCCGGTACTCTACTTTATCTTTAACCCTCTCATTCCTATAGGATGGACCAGTTGAGTCTTTTATTATCAACTCCACTATTAGGAATTGTAATCCTGATAGTATAACTCAATTTTTGAAATATTCATTAAATTGCGTTGCATTTTAGTTTTCTCCTCATAAACGATACTTTTTTTAAAGCCCATCAATACTAGTGAACAGGAGGGATTAAACTACCCTGCAAGGTCACTGAACAGGTTGTTATCTCATCAGCTCAGCTCTCAATTAACATTTAAAAAAAGGATCATGGGGGACCAATGGTCACCGATTATGCATTGTTTGTTATATAGAGGGAGCAAGTAGCTATAAGTAGTGCAGTGTAGCTTTAATAGATTTGTTTAGTGATACTTTCATCATATTTTTTTTTTCTTTCTTTCCAGCACACAGACTCAGACTCAGTAGACAGGCTAATGCAATGTATTCGACAAGCTATGCCATTCTTTTCAGTAAGTGATATATCATGCAACGTAAGGGTGGTATGACCCATGCTACACCAACATTCGCTATTATATTATTTCTCCAAAATGGTTTGGCTGCGAGGGTCTAAAAGCATAAATGGAGAAGATAGTATAGGGGGATGACACTGCTTAACAGCAAGAAAATCATTGATATACCCAAGAGCGGCATCGTGGAGTTTTTTTAAAACTAGCGTCAAAACCTTGTATTTGATTCTATTTGACACATCAGGCTAAACTTGATTATGTGTGTATTGCCACATCTTACTGTCTCACAAATTATTTTGTATTCATTGTGTAATAAATTCTGTCACTTGAGCTGCAAGATAACCAATGAAGCAAGAAAGCTTTTTGTTACGAAAATATATATTTTGTGATTTTATGTTACAGTCAAATCTTCTTTAGTGTCCACCTGTCTACAAAGGCTATTTCATATCTGGTGAACCATGTAAAATATATAATATTATTAAATGTTTAATTATATATCTGATTTCTTGTCAAAATTACTCTTCTGTTGGATATGAAAAATAAAACTGAAACTGAAAAGACCACTTTGTGTGTTTCCCTTGGGCGCTCGCTATAGACAGGTTTGACTGTATTTTGTGTTTGACTTATATAATTTGTTATCAAATAATGGATGTACCTCTGCCATATTCTAATTTTGTTTCTCTCCATCATCTCTTGCTTAGAAAAACGTCCAGTCAACGGCGTTTGTGTCGTACATATGTGAACGTGTCCTCCCCAATCTCACCTCCCTGGCTTCAGCACCCGATGAGAACGGAGCTTCGGGCGAAGAGAAGAAGGACAAAGAGAAAGATTCAAATTCAGGAGGTGCCAAACTAGAAATGTTGAAGCTGCTTGCCGAGATGGCAGCTAACTGCGGAGATCTACCGGCCGAACCACACATAGCCAACCTGTTCAGCACGTTAGTGGTGAGTAGATTCTCTTGTTACGGCTCCCAAAATTGGTGTGTGTGTGTGTTTAAATCCCCACTGTCCTACTTGTAGCTACTTGCTCCCTCTATATAGAAAACTTCCCCAATCGGTGCCTGTTGATCCCCATGATCCTCTTTTTCTTATGTTAGTTGAGAGCTGAGTTGATGAGATAGCCACCTGTCAGTGACCTGGCTGGTTGGTCTAATCCCTTCTGGCCCAGTAGTATTGATGGTCTTTAATTGAATTTTTACAGACGTGTATCAATCAGATATAACGTCACCATCCGAAAGAGGTACTCATTTCGAACCTGCGTCCTCGGCTGAATTAGTTTGTAACTTCCATTGTTAGCTGGATTACAGGCGCACGCCACAACGCCCTGTTTGAACACCCTCCTTTCTTTTGTTTGTACTTCTTCTGTTCTCTCCTTGGAGGAAATTTAGATATATTACTCATCAAGAATGGAATGTTTATTTATTTCTTGTTTTGTCAGTGTGCCATATTTTGTATCCCCCAGGAATATGCCGGTGGGGTACTTTGGATTCAGCAGCGTTATGCGCTGCCTCCGCGTCTGCCGCGTCATATTCTTGTGTGCGCTCTAACTGCCACATTCCTTGACGGATTTCTTTCAAATTTTGTATGTAGGTGTATCTTAGTATAATCTACACACCTATATCTTTTGGTGACGCTGCCCCCAGTGTGACGTCTTCTATAGGGTAAAATGCAATATTTGTGTGAATGGTTGAGTTGTGTGCGCTCTATAGGCCACATTTTGCAAGGGATTTTGTTCAAATTTTGAACAAAAGTGTATCTTGGTGTAATCTACGAGCCTCCAAGTTTTGGTGACGCTGCCTCCAGTGTTCCGTCTTTTATAGGGTCAAAGGTCATATTTTGATAGATGTCTTGTGTGCACTCTAGTGTGCGGTCTAACTGCATCATTCCACAGGGATTTGTTTCAAATCTTGTATGGAGGTGTATCTTCGTATAATCTACACACCTATAACTTTTGGTGATGCTGCCCCCAGTGTTCCATCTTCTATAGGGTAAAATGCCATATTTTGGTGGCTGTCTTTTGTGCGCTCTAACTGCCACATTTCTTGACAGATTTCTTTCAAATTTTGTATAGAGGTGTATCTCGATATAAGCTACAAACTTGTCTGTAGGGGGGGGGGGGGGGGGTGTCATGTTTGAGAAGAGTGCAAAGAGCTGTGTGATATGGATTCACAACACCCTTTTACCACCAGCTGATATAAGATTACACCTGTGTGTAGGGAAAGGGGGGGGGGGGTGGGGGAGCAGGGGGCGGTTGTCATCTTTGAGAAGAGTGCAGAGAGCTGTGTGAAATGGGTTCACAACACCCTTTTACCACCAGCTGAAATGTGATTATACCTGTGTCTAGGGGAAGGGGGGGGGGGGGGTGGGGGAGCAGGGGGCTGTTGTCATCTTTGAGAAGAGTGCAGAGAGCTGTGTGATATAGGTTCACAACACTCTTTTACCACCAGCTGATATATGATTACACCTGTGTGTAGGGGGCAGGGATGGTTGTCATGGTTGATAAGAGTTGAGAGAGCTGTGTGATGTGGGTTACAACACCCTTTTACCACCAGCTGATACATGATTACACCTGTGTGTAGGGGAAGGGGGGGGGGGAGCAGGGGGAGGTTGTCATCTTTGAGAAGAGTGCAGAAAGTTGTGTGATGTGAGTTCACAACACCCTTTTACCACCAGCTGATATATGAATACACCTGTTTGTAAAGGGGGGGGGGGGGGGGTCATCATGTTTGAGAAGAGTGCAGAGAGCTGTGTGATGTGGGTTCACAACACCCTTTTACCACCAGCTGATATAAGATAACACATGTGTGTAAGGGGGGGGGGGGGGGGGGTCGTCATAGTTGAGAAGAGTGCAGAGAGCTGTGTGATGTGGGTTCACAACACCCTTTTACCACCAGCTGATATAAGATAACACATGTTTGAAAGTGGGGGGGGGGGGGGGGGGGGTCGTCATGTTTGAGAAGAGTGCAGAGAGCTGTGTGATGTGGGTGCACTTACACCCTTTTACCACCAGCTGATGTAAGATAACACTTGTGTGTAGGAGGGGGGGGGGGGGGGGGAGTTGTCATGTTTGAGAAGAGTGCAGAGAGCTGAGTGATGTGGGTTCACAACACCCTTTTACCACCAGCTGATATAAGATAACACATGTGTGTAAGGGGGGGGGGGGGTCATCATGTTTGAGAAGAGTGCAGAGATCTGAGTGATGTGGGTTCACAACACCCTTTTACCACCAGCTGATATAAGATAACACATGTTTGAAAGTGGGGGGGGGGGGGGGGGGTCGTCATGTTTGAGAAGAGTGCAGAGAGCTGTGTGATGTGGGTGCACTTACACCCTTTTACCACCAGCTGATATAAGATTACACATGTGTGTAGGGGGGGGGGGCAGGGGGAGGTTCTCATCTTTGAGAAAAGTGCAGAGAGCTGTGTGATGTGGGTTCACAACACCCTTTTACCACAAGCTCATATAAGATTACACATGTGTGTAGGGGAGGCAGGGGGAAGTTGTCATGTTTGAGAAGAGTGCAGAGAGCTGTGTGATGTGGGTTCATAACACCCTTTTACTACCAGTTGATATAAGATGACACATGTGTGTAGGGGAGGCAGGGGGAAGTTGTTATGTTTGAGAAGAGTGCAGAGAGCTGTGTGATGTGGGTTCATAACACCCTTTTACCACAAGCTGATATATGAATACACCTGTGTGTAGGGGGCAGGGATGGTTTTCATAGTTGAGAAGAGTTTAGAGAGCTGTGTGATGTCGGTTCACAACACCCTTTTACCACCAGCTGATATAAGATAACACATGTGTGTAGGGGAGGCAGGGGGACGTTGTCATGTTTGAGAAGAGTGTAGAGAGCTGTGTGATGTGGGTTCACAACACCCTTTTACCACCAGCTGATATAAGATTACACATGTGTGTAGGGGAGGCAAGGGGAAGTTGTCATGTTTGAGAAGAGCGTAGAAAGCTGTGTGATGTGGGTTCACAACACCCTTTTACCACCAGCTGATATAAGATAACACATGTGTGTAGTGGAGGCAGGGGGGAAGTTGTCATGTTTGAGAAGAGTGCAGAGAGCTGTGTGATGTGGGTTCACAACACCCTTTTACCACCAGCTGATATAAGATTACACATGTGTGTAAGGGGGGGGGGGGGGGGGGGGTCATCATGTTTGAGAAAAGTGCAGAGAGCTGTGTGATGCGGGTTCACAACACCCTTTTACCACCAGCTGATATAAGATTACACATGTGTGTAGGGGAGGCAGGGGGAAGTTGTCATGTTTGAGAAGAGTGTAGGGAGCTGTGTGATGTGGGTTCACAACACCCTTTTACCTACAGCTGATATAAGATTACACATGTGTGTAGGGGAGGCAGGGGGAAGTTGTCATGTTTGAGAAAAGTGCAGAGAGCTGTGTGATGCGGGTTCACAACACCCTTTTACCACCAGCTGATATAAGATAACACATGTGTGTAAGGGGGGGGGGGGTCATCATGTTTGAGAAGAGTGCAGAGATCTGAGTGATGTGGGTTCACAACACCCTTTTACCACCAGCTGATATAAGATAACACATGTTTGAAAGTGGGGGGGGGGGGGGGGGTCGTCATGTTTGAGAAGAGTGCAGAGAGCTGTGTGATGTGGGTGCACTTACACCCTTTTACCACCAGCTGATATAAGATTACACATGTGTGTAGGGGGGGGGGGCAGGGGGAGGTTCTCATCTTTGAGAAAAGTGCAGAGAGCTGTGTGATGTGGGTTCACAACACCCTTTTACCACAAGCTCATATAAGATTACACATGTGTGTAGGGGAGGCAGGGGGAAGTTGTCATGTTTGAGAAGAGTGCAGAGAGCTGTGTGATGTGGGTTCATAACACCCTTTTACTACCAGTTGATATAAGATGACACATGTGTGTAGGGGAGGCAGGGGGAAGTTGTTATGTTTGAGAAGAGTGCAGAGAGCTGTGTGATGTGGGTTCATAACACCCTTTTACCACCAGCTGATATATGAATACACCTGTGTGTAGGGGGCAGGGATGGTTTTCATAGTTGAGAAGAGTTTAGAGAGCTGTGTGATGTCGGTTCACAACACCCTTTTACCACCAGCTGATATAAGATAACACATGTGTGTAGGGGAGGCAGGGGGACGTTGTCATGTTTGAGAAGAGTGTAGAAAGCTGTGTGATGTGGGTTCACAACACCCTTTTACCACCAGCTGATATAAGATAACACATGTGTGTAGGGGAGGCAGGGGGGAAGTTGTCATGTTTGAGAAGAGTGCAGAGAGCTGTGTGATGTGGGTTCACAACACCCTTTTACCACCAGCTGATATAAGATTACACATGTGTGTAAGGGGGGGGGGGGGTCATCATGTTTGAGAAAAGTGCAGAGAGCTGTGTGATGCGGGTTCACAACACCCTTTTACCACCAGCTGATATAAGATTACACATGTGTGTAGGGGAGGCAGGGGGAAGTTGTCATGTTTGAGAAGAGTGTAGGGAGCTGTGTGATGTGGGTTCACAACACCCTTTTACCACCAGCTGATATAAGATAACACATGTGTGTAAGGGGGGGGGGGGGGGGGGGGGGGGGTCATCATATTTGAGAAAAGTGCAGAGAGCTGTGTGATGCGGGTTCACAACACCCTTTTACCACCAGCTGATATAAGATTACACATGTGTGTAGGGGAGGCAGGGGGAAGTTGTCATGTTTGAGAAGAATGAAGAGAGCTGTGTAATGTGGGTTCACAACACCCTTTTACCACCAGCTGATATAAGATAACACATGTTTGAAAGTGGGGGGGGGGGGGGGGGTCATCATGTTTGAGAAGAGTGCAGAGAGCTGCGTGATGTGGGTTCACAACACCCTTTTACCACCAGCTGATATAAGAGAACACATGTGTGTAGGGGGGGGGGGGAGGGCAGGGACAGGTTCTCATGTTTGAGAAGAGTGGAGAGAGCTGTGTGATGTGGGTTCACAACACCCTTTTACCACCAGCTGATATATGAATACACCTGTGTGTAGGGGGGGGGGGATGGGGTGGGGAGGCAGGTGGGGGCTCTCATGTTTGAGAAGAGTGCAGAGAGCTGTGTGATGTGGGTTCTTAACACCCGATTACTACCAGTTGATATAAGATGACACATGTGTGTAGGGGAGGCAGGGGGAAGTTGTCATGTTTGAGAAGAGTGCAGAGAGCTGTGTGATGTGGGTTCACAACACCCTTTTACCACCAGCTGATATATGAATACACCTGTGTGTAGGGGGCAGGGATTGTTGTCATGTTTGAGAAGAATGCAGAGAGCTGTGTGATGTGGGTTCACAACACCCTTTTACCACCAGCTGATATATGAATACACCTGTGTGTAGGGGGCAGGGATGGTTGTCATGTTTGAGAAGAATGCAGAGAGCTGTGTGATGTGGGTTCACAACACACTTTTACCACCAGCTGATATATGATTACACATGTGTGTAAAGAGGGGGGGGGGGGGGGGGGGGTCATCATGTTTGAGAAGAGTGCAAAGAGCTGAGTGATGTGGGTTCACAACACCCTTTTACACCAGCTGATATAAGATAACACATGTTTGAAAGTGGGGGGGGGGGGGGGGGGGTCATCATGTTTGAGAAGAGTGCAGAGAGCTGCGTGATGTGGGTTCACAACACCCTTTTACCACCAGCTGATATAAGAGAACACATGTGTGTAGGGGGGGGGGGGGAGGGCAGGGGCAGGTTCTCATGTTTGAGAAGAGTGGAGAGAGCTGTGTGATGTGGGTTCACAACACCCTTTTACCACCAGCTGATATATGAATACACCTGTGTGTAGGGGGGGGGGGGGATGGGGTGGGGAGGCAGGCGGGGGCTCTCATGTTTGAGAAGAGTGCAGAGAGCTGTGTGATGTGGGTTCTTAACACCCGATTACTACCAGTTGATATAAGATGACACATGTGTGTAGGGGAGGCAGGGGGAAGTTGTCATGTTTGAGAAGATTGCAGAGAGCTGTGTGATGTGGGTTCACAACACCCTTTTACCACCAGCTGATATATGAATACACCTGTGTGTAGGGGGCAGGGATTGTTGTCATGTTTGAGAAGAATGCAGAGAGCTGTGTGATGTGGGTTCACAACACCCTTTTACCACCAGCTGATATATGAATACACCTGTGTGTAGGGGGCAGGGATGGTTGTCATGTTTGAGAAGAATGCAGAGAGCTGTGTGATGTGGGTTCACAACACACTTTTACCACCAGCTGATATATGATTACACATGTGTGTAAAGGGGGGGGGGGGGGGGGGGGGGGTCATCATGTTTGAGAAGAGTGCAGAGAGCTATGTGATGTGGGTTCACAACACCCTTTACCACCAGCTGATATAAGATAACACATGTGTGTAGGGGAGGCAGGGGGAAGTTGTCATGTTTGAGAAGAGTGCAGAGAGCTGTGTGATGCGGGTTCACAACACCCTTTTACCACCAGCTGATATAAGATAACACATGTGTGTAAGGGGGGGGGGGGGGTCATCATGTTTGAGAAGAGTGCAGAGAGCTGAGTGATGTGGGTTCACAACACCCTTTTACCACCAGCTGATATATGATTATACTGTACCTGTGTGTAGGGGGGGGGGGGCAGGTGGAGGTTGTCATCTTTGAGAAGAGTGCAGAGAGCTGTGTGATGCGGGTTCACAACACCCTTTACCACCAGCTGATATAAGATAACACATGTGTGTAGGGGAGGCAGGGGGAAGTTGTCATGTTTGAGAAGAGTGCAGAGAGCTGTGTGATGCGGGTTCACAACACCTTTTACCACCAGCTGATATAAGATAACACATGTGTGTAAGGGGGGGGGGGGGGGTCATCATGTTTGAGAAAAGTGCAGAGAGCTGTGTGATGCGGGTTCACATCACCCTTTTACCACCAGCTGATATAAGATTACACATGTGTGTAGGGGAGGCAGGGGGAAGTTGTCATGTTTGAGAAGAGTGTAGAGAGCTGTGTGATGTGGGTTCACAACACCCTTTTACCACCAGCTGATATAAGATAACACATGTTCGAGGGGAGGCAGGGGGAAGTTGTCATGTTTGAGAAGAGTGCAGAGAGCTGTGTGATGTGGGTTCACAACACCCTTTTACCACCAGCTGATATATGAATACACCTGTGTGTAGGGGGAAGGGATGGTTGTCATGTTTGAGAAGAATGCAGAGAGCTGTGTGATGTGGGTTCACAACACCCTTTTACCACCAGCTGATATATGATTACACATGTGTGTAGGGGGCAGGGATGGTTTTCATAGTTGAGAAGAGTTGAGAGAGCTGTGTGATGTGGGTTCACAACACCCTTTTACCACCAGCTGATATAAGATAACACATGTGTGTAGGGGAGGCCGGGGGAAGTTGTCATGTTTGAGAAGAGTGTAGAGAGCTGTGTGATGTGGGTTCACAACACCCTTTTACCACCAGCTGATATAAGATAACACATGTTTGAAAGTGGGGGGGGGGGGGGGGGGGGAGGGGGGTCGTCATGTTTGAGAAGAGTGCAGAGAGCTGTGTGATGTGGGTGCACTTACACCCTTTTACCACCAGCTGATATAAGATAACACATGTTTGAAAGTGGGGGGGGGGGGGGGGGGGGGTCGTCATGTTTGAGAAGAGTGCAGAGAGCTGCGTGATGTGGGTTCACAACACCCTTTTACCACCAGCTGATATAAGAGAACACATGTGTGTAGGGGGGTGGGGAGGCAGGCGGGGGCTCTCATGTTTGAGAAGAGTGCAAGAGAGCTGTGTGATGTGGGTTCACAACACCCTTTTACCACCAGCTGATATATGAATACACCTGTGTGTAGGGGGGGGGGGGGATTGGGTGGGGAGGCAGGCGGGGGCTCTCATGTTTGAGAAGAGTGCAAGAGAGCTGTGTGATGTGGGTTCATAACACCCTTTTACTACCAGTTGATATAAGATGACACATGTGTGTAGGGGAGGCAGGGGGAACTTGTCATGTTTGAGAAGAGTGCAGAGAGCTGTGTGATGTGGGTTCACAGCACCCTTTTACCACCAGCTGATATATGAATACACCTGTGTGTAGGGGGCAGGGATTGTTGTCATGTTTGAGAAGAATGCAGAGAGCTGTGTGATGTGGGTTCACAACACCCTTTTACCACCAGCTGATACATGTATATGAATACACCTGTGTGTAGGGGGCAGGGATGGTTGTCATGTTTGAGAAGAATGCAGAGAGCTGTGTGATGTGGGTTCATAACACCCTTTTACCACCAGCTGATATATGATTACACATGTGTGTAAAGAGGGGGGGGGGGGGGGTCATCATGTTTGAGAAGAGTGCAGAGAGCTGCGTGATGTGGGTTCACAACACCCTTATACCACCAGCTGATATAAGATAACACATGTGTGTAGGGGGCAGGGATTGTTGTCATCTTTGAGAAGAGTGCAGAGAGCTGTGTGATGTGGGTTCACAACACCCTTTTACCACCAGCTGATATAAGATAACACATGTGTGTAGGGGAGGCAGGGGGAAGTGTCATGTTTGAGAAGAGTGCAGAGAGCTGTGTGATGTGGGTTCACAACACCCTTTTACCACCAGCTGATATATGAATACACCTGTGTGTAGGGGGCAGGGATTGTTGTCATGTTTGAGAAGAGTGTAGAGAGCTTGTGTGATGTGGGTTCACAACACCCTTTTACCACCAGCTGATATATGATTATACTGTACCTGTGTGTAGGGGGGGGGGGGGCAGGTGGAGGTTGTCATCTTTGAGAAGAGTGCAGAGAGCTGTGTGAAATGGGTCCACAACACCCTTTTACCACCAGCTGATATAAGATTACACATGTGTGTAGGGGAGGCAGGGGGAAGTTGTCATGTTTGAGAAGAGTGCAGAGAGCTGTGTGATGTGGGTTCACAACACCCTTTTACTACCAGTTGATATAAGATAACATTTGTGTGTAGGGGAGGCAGGGGGAAGTTGTCATGTTTGAGAAGAGTGCAGAGAGCTGTGTGAAGTGGGTTCACAACACCCTTTTACCACCAGCTGATATATGAATTCATCTGTGTTTAGGGGGCAGGGATTGTTGTCATGTTGCGAAGAATGCAGAGAGCTGTGTGATGTGGGTTCACAACACCCTTTTACCACCAGCTGATATACATGTATGAATACACCTGTGTGTAGGGGGCAGGGATGGTTGTCATGTTTGAGAAGAATGCAGAGAGCTGTGTGATGTGGGTTCACAACACCCTTTTACCACCAGCTGATATAAGATAACACATGTGTGTAAGGGGGGGGGGGGGGTCATCATGTTTGAGAAGAGTGCAGAGAGCTGAGTGATGTGGGTTCACAACACCCTTTTACCACCAGCTGAAATATGATTATACCTGTGTGTAGGGGAAGGGGGGGGGGGGGGGTTGGGGAGCAGAGGGCGGTTGACATCTTTGAGAAGAGTGCAAAGAGCTGTGTGAAATGGGTTCACAACACCCTTTTACCACCAGCTGATATAAGATAACACATGTGTGTAAGGGGGGGGGGGTCATCATGTTTGAGAAGAGTGTAGAGAGCTGAGTGATGTGGGTTCACAACACCCTTTTACCACCAGCTGATATATGATTATACTGTACCTGTGTGTAGGGGGGGGGGGCAGGTGGAGGTTGTCATCTTTGAGAAGAGTGCAGAGAGCTGTGTGATGAGGGTTCACAACACCCTTTTACTACCAGTTGATATAAGATAACACTTGTGTGTAGGGGAGGCAGGGGGAAGTTGTCATGTTTGAGAAGAGTGCAGAGAGCTGTGTGAAATGGGTTCACAACACCCTTTTACCACTAGCTGTAATATGATTATACCTGTGTGTAGGGGAAGGGGGGGGGGGGGGGGTTGGGGAGCAGAGGGCGGTTGACATCTTTGAGAAGAGTGCAGAGAGCTGTGTGAAATGGGTTCACAACACCCTTTTACCTACAGCTGATATAAGATTACACATGTGTGTAGGGGAGGCAGGGGGAAGTTGTCATGTTTGAGAAGAGTGCAGAGAGCTGTGTGATGTGGGTTTACAACACCCTTTTACCACCAGGTGATATATGAATACAGCTGTGTGTAGGGGGGCAGGGATTGTTGTCATGTTTGAGAAGAATGCAGAGAGCTGTGTGATGTGGGTTCACAAACACCCTTTTACCACCAGCTGATATATGAATACACCTGTGTGTAAAGAGGGGGGGGGGGGGGGGTCATCATGTTTGAGAAGAGTGCAGAGAGCTGCGTGATGTGGGTTCATAACACCCTTTTACCACCAGCTGATATATGATTACACATGTGTGTAAAGAGGGGGGGGGGGGGGTCATCATGTTTGAGAAGAGTGCAGAGAGCTGCGTGATGTGGGTTCACAACACCCTTATACCACCAGCTGATATAAGATAACACATGTGTGTAGGGGGCAGGGATTGTTGTCATCTTTGAGAAGAGTGCAGAGAGCTGCGTGATGTGGGTTCACAACACCCTTATACCACCAGCTGATATAAGATAACACATGTGTGTAGGGGGCAGGGATTGTTGTCATCTTTGAGAAGAGTGCAGAGAGCTGTGTGATGTGGGTTCACAACACCCTTTTACCACCAGCTGATATAAGATAACACATGTGTGTAGGGGAGGCAGGGGGAAGTTGTCATGTTTGAGAAGAGTGCAGAGAGCTGTGTGAAAAGGGTTCACAACACCCTTTTACCACTAGCTGAAATATGATTATACCTGTGTGTAGGGGAAGTGGGGGGGGGGGGGGGGGGGGGTTGGGAGCAGAGGGCGGTTGACATCTTTGAGAAGAGTGCAGAGAGCTGTGTGAAATGGGTTCACAACACCCTTTTACCACCAGCTGATATATGAATACACCTGTGTGTAGGGGGCAGGGATTGTTGTCATGTTTGAGAAGAGTGTAGAGAGCTGAGTGATGTGGGTTCACAACAACCTTTTACCACCAGCTGATATATGATTATACTGTACCTGTGTGTAGGGGGGGGGGGCAGGTGGAGGTTGTCATCTTTGAGAAGAGTGCAGAGAGCTGTGTGAAATTGGTTCACAACACCCTTTTACCACCAGCTGATATAAGATAACACATGTGTGTAGGGGAGGCAGGGGGAAGTTGTCATGTTGAGAAGAGTGCAGAGAGCTGTGTGATGTGGGTTCACAACACCCGTTTACCACCAGCTGATATAAGATAAGACATGTGTGTAGGGGAGGCAGGGGGAAGTTGTCATGTTTGAGAAGAGTGCAGAGAGCTGTGTGAAGTGGGTTCACAACACCCTTTTACCACCAGTTGATATAAGATAACACTTGTGTGTAGAGGAGGCAGGGGGAAGTTGTCATGTTTGAGAAGAGTGCAGAGAGCTGTGTGAAGTGGGTTCACAACACCCTTTTACCACCAGCTGATACATGTATATGAATTCACCTGTGTTTAGGGGGCAGGGATTGTTGTCATGTTTGCGAAGAATGCAGAGAGCTGTGTGATGTGGGTTCACAACACCCTTTTACCACCAGCTGATATACATGTATGAATACACCTGTGTGTAGGGGGCAGGGATGGTTGTCATGTTTGAGAAGAATGCAGAGAGCTGTGTGATGTGGGTTCACAACACCCGTTTACCACCAGCTGATATAAGATAACACATGTGTGTAGGGGAGGCAGGGGGGAAGTTGTCATGTTTGAGAAGAATGCAGAGAGCTGTGTGATGTGGGTTCACAACACCCTTTTACTACCAGTTGATATAAGATAACACTTGTGTGTAGGGGAGGCAGGGGGAAGTTGTCATGTTTGAGAAGAGTGCAGAGAGCTGTGTGAAGTGGGTTCACAACACCCTTTTACCACCAGCTGATACATGAATTCACCTGTGTTTAGGGGGCAGGGATGTTGTCATGTTTGCGAAGAATGCAGAGAGCTGTGTGATGTGGGTTCACAACACCCTTTTACCACCAGCTGATATACATGTATGAATACACCTGTGTGTAGGGGGCAGGGATGGTTGTCATGTTTGCGAAGAATGCAGAGAGCTGTGTGATGTGGGTTCACAACACCCTTTTACCACCAGCTGATATATGAATACACCTGTGTGTAGGGGGCAGGGATGGTTGTCATGTTTGAGAAGAATGCAGAGAGCTGAGTGATGTGGGTTCACAACACCCTTTTACCACCAGCTGATATAAGATAAACACATGTGTGTAAGGGGGGGGGGGGGGTCATCATGTTTGCGAAGAATGCAGAGAGCTGTGTGATGTGGGTTCACAACACCCTTTTACCACCAGCTGATATAAGATAACACATGTGTGTAAGGGGGGGGGGGGGGTCATCATGATTGCGAAGAATGCAGAGAGCTGTGTGATGTGGGTTCACAACACCCTTTTACCACCAGCTGATATAAGATAACACATGTGTGTAAGGGGGGGGGGGGGGGGTCATCATGTTTGCGAAGAATGCAGAGAGCTGTGTGATGTGGGTTCACAACACCCTTTTACCACCAGCTGATATAAGATAACACATGTGTGTAAGGGGGGGGGGGGGGGTCATCATGTTTGCGAAGAATGCAGAGAGCTGTGTGATGTGGGTTCACAACACCCTTTTACCACCAGCTGATATAAGATAAACACATGTGTGTAGGGGGCAGGGATGGTTGTCATGTTTGAGAAGAATGCAGAGAGCTGAGTGATGTGGGTTCACAACACCCTTTTACCACCAGCTGATATAAGATAACACATGTGTGTAAGGGGGGGGGGGGGTCATCATGTTTGCGAAGAATGCAGAGAGCTGTGTGATGTGGGTTCACAACACCCTTTTACCACCAGCTGATATAAGATAACACATGTGTGTAAGGGGGGGGGGGGGGGGTCATCATGTTTGCGAAGAATGCAGAGAGCTGTGTGAAATTGGTTCACAACACCCGTTTACCACCAGCTGATATAAGATATCACATGTGTGTAGGGGAGGCAGGGGGAAGTTGTCATGTTTGAGAAGAGTGCAGAGAGCTGTGTGATGTGGGTTCACAACACCCGTTTACCACCAGCTGATATAAGATAACACATGTGTGTAAGGGGGGGGGGGGGGGTCATCATGTTTGCGAAGAATGCAGAGAGCTGTGTGATGTGGGTTCACAACACCCTTTACCACCAGCTGATATAAGATAACACATGTGTGTAAGGGGGGGGGGGGTCATCATGATTGAGAAGAGTGTAGAGAGCTGAGTGATGTGGGTTCACAACACCCTTTTACCACCAGCTGATATAAGATAACACATGTGTGTAAGGGGGGGGGGGGGGGTCATCATGATTGAGAAGAGTGTAGAGAGCTGAGTGATGTGGGTTCACAACACCCTTTTACCACCAGCTGATATAAGATATCACATGTGTGTAGGGGAGGCAGGGGGAAGTTGTCATGTTTGAGAAGAGTGCAGAGAGCTGTGTGATGCGGGTTCACAACACCCGTTTACCACCAGCTGATATAAGATATCACATGTGTGTAGGGGAGGCAGGGGGAAGTTGTCATGTTTGAGAAGAGTGCAGAGAGCTGTGTGATGTGGGTTCACAACACCCGTTACCACCAGCTGATATAAGATAACACATATAAGATAACACATGTGTGTAAGGGGGGGGGGGGGGTCATCATGTTTGAGAAAAAAGCAGAGAGCTGAGTGATGTGGGTTCACAACACCCTTTTACCACCAGCTGATATAAGATAATACATATAAGATAACACATGTGTGTAAGGGGGGGGGGGTCATCATGTTGAGAAAAAAGCAGAGAGCTGAGTGATGTGGGTTCACAACACACTTTTACCACCAGCTGATATAAGATAACACATGTTTGAAAGTGGGGGGGGGGGGGGGGGTCATGTTTGAGAAGAGTGCAGACTGCAGAGAGCTGTTGTGATGTGGGTGCACTTACACCCTTTTACCACCAGCTGATATAAGATAACACATGTGTGTAGGGGAGGCAGGGGGAGGTTGTCATGTTTAAGAAGAGTGCAGAGAGCTTTGTGATGTGTTTTCACAACACCCTTTTACCACCAGCTGATATGATTACACCTGTGTGTAGGGGGGGGGGGGGGTTGTCATGTTAGAGAAGGGTGCAGAGAGCTGTGTGATGAGGATTCACAACACCCTTTTACCACCAGCTGATATATGATAACACCTGTGTGTAGGGGGGGGGGGGGGAGGGGGGGGGGGGTTATGTTTGAGAAGGATGCAGAGAGCTGTGTGATGTGGGTTCAAAACACCCTTTTACCACCAGCTGATATATGATAACACCTGTGTGTAGGAGGGGGGGGGGGTTGTCATGTTTGAGAAGGGTGCAGAGAGCTGTGTGATTTGGGTTCACAACACCCTTTTACCACCAGCTGATATATGATTACACCTGTGTGTAGTGGGGGGGGGGGGGGCAGGGGGAGGTTGTCATGTTTGAGAAGAGTGCTGAGATTTGTGTGATGTGGGTGCACGTACATCCTTTTACTATTGTAATTGTAGTCAAGCAATCAAGCAAATTAATGATTCAGTCGGAATCGCATGAATGGTAAATGGGAATATTACAAGCAGTTACATTGAATGGTAGTGGATGAGAATAAACATGAATAATTCAAGGTTTTTTGAAAAATATCTTCGTACCCTTGAAAGGCTGAATTGCGATACAATTCACAGATGCGATAAATGCGATGGACATATGATGAATAAATGAAATGAATAAATAGAGCTTACGACAATGGAAATGGTGCAGAAAGTCCAATGAAGCTGAAGAGAGTTGAACATGAAGGAAGGGGCTCACGCAATGATGGTGCGTAGGCTTGAGGAAAATGATGAAAATAAAGTCAGTGCCGAAGCAAAGCAGTAAGTCGCTCGATGAGTCGGATGATGAGCTGTTTGATGTGGGTGCACATACACCCTTTTACCACCAGCTGATATAAGATTACACCTGTGTTTAGGGGGGGGGGGTTGTCATGTTTCAGAAAAGTGCAGAGTGCTGTGTGATGTGGGTGGACTTACATCCTTTACCACCAGCTGATATTAGATAACACCTGAGGGGAGGGGGGGGGGGGGGAGGCAGGGGGAGGTTGTCATGTTTGAGAAGAGTGCAGAGAGCTGTGTGATGTGGTTTCACAACACCCTTTTACCACCAGCTGATATATCATTTCACCTGTGTGTAGGGGGGGGGGGGGGGGGGGTGGGGAGTTAGGGGGGAGGTTGTCATGTTTGAGAAGAGTGCAGAGAGCTGTGTGATGTGTCGTTTCACAACACCCTTTTACCACCAGCTGATATATCATTACACCTGTGTGTAGGGGAGGGGGGGGGGGGGAGGCAGGGGGAGTTTGTCATGTTTGAGAAGAGTGCAGAGAGCTGAGTGATGTGGGTTCACAACACCCTTTTAACACCAGCTAAAATATGATTACACCTGTGTGTAGGGAAAGGGGGAGGTTGTCATGTTTGAGGAGGTTGCAGAGAGCTGTGTGATGTGGGTGGACGTACATCCTTTTACCACCAGCTGATATCAGATTACACCTGTGTTTAGGGGGGGGGGGGGGTTGTCATGTTTCAGAAATGTGCCGAGTGCTGTGTGATGTGGGTGGACTTACATCCTTTTACCACCAGCTGATATTAGATAACACCTGAGGGGAGGGGGGGGGGGGGGGGGGTTGTCATGTTTGAGAAGAGTGCAGAGAGAGCTGTGTGATGTGGGTTCACAACACCCTTTTACCACCAGCTGATAGATAATTACACCTGATTGTAGGGGGGGGGGGGTTGTCATGTTGAGAAGAGTGCAGAGAGTTGTGTGATGTGGGTGCACAACACCCTTTTACCACCAGCTGATATATGATTACCCTGTGTGTAGGGGGGGGGGGGGTGATGGTCGTCATGTTTGAGAGAAGGGTGCAGAGAGCTGTGTGATGTGGGTGCACAACACCCTTTTACCACCAGCTGATATATGATTACACCTGTGTGTAGGGGGAGGGGTGGGGGGAGGCAGGGGGAGGTTCTCATGTTTGAGAAGAATGCAGAGAGCTGTGTGATGTGGGTGGACGTACATCCTTTTACCACCAGCTGATATTAGATAACACCTGATGGGAGGGGGGGGGGGTTGTCATGTTTGGGAAGAGTGCAGAGAGTTGTATGATGTGGGTGCAAGTACATCCTTTTACCACCAGCTGATATATGATTACACCTGTGTGTAGGGGGGGGGGGGCAGGGGGGAGGCAGGGGGAGGTTCTCATGTTTGAGAAGAATGCAGAGAGCTGTGTGATGTGGGTGGACGTACATCCTTTTACCACCAGCTGATATTAGATAACACCTGATGGGAGGGGGGGGGGGGGTTGTCATGTTTGGGAAGAGTGCAGAGAGTTGTGTGATGTGGGTGCAAGTACATCCTTTTACCTCCAGCTGATATTAGATTACTCCTGTTTGTAGGGGAGGGGGGTGGTTATGTTTTAAAAGAGTGCAGAGAGCTGTGTGATGTGGGTGCATGTACATCCTTTTACCACCAGTTGATTTAAGATAATTATGATGATAATAATGATGATAATGATGACGATAATAATGATAATGAGGATGATGATAATGATGATGATGATAATGATGATGATAATGATAATGATGATGATGATGATGATAATGATGTGATCACGATGATAATGATAATGATAATGATAATGATGATGATGATAATGATGATGATAATGATGTGATCACGATGATAATGATGATGATGATAATAATGATGATGTTAATGATGATGATAATGAAGATGATAATGATGATGATAATGACGATGAAAATGATGATAATGATGATGATGATGATAATGATGATGATGATAATGATGATGATAATGATGATAATGACATTGATAATGATGATGATAATGATGTGATCACGATGATAATGTGATCACCATAATGATGATGATAATGATGTGATCACGATGATAATGATCATGATAATGATGATGATAATGTTGATGATAATGATGTGATCACGATAATGATGATGATAATGACGATGATAATGATGATGATAATGATGTGATCACGATGATAATGATGATGATAATGATGATGATAATGATGATGATAATGTTAATGATAATGATGTGATCACGATGATAATGATGATAATAAAAATGATGATAATGTGGTGATAATGAAGATGATAATGATGATGATAATGACGATGATAATGATGATGATAATGATAATGATAATGATGATGATAATGTTGATGATAATGATGTGATCACGATGATAATGACGATAATGATGATGATAATGATGATAATGATAATGATAATGACGATGATAATGTTGATGATAATGATGTGATCACGATGATAATGATGATGATAATGATGATGATAATGATGATGATAATGTTGATGATAATGATGTGATCACGATGATAATGACGATAATGATGATGATAATGACGATGATAATGATGATGATAATGATGTGATCACGATGATAATGATGATAATGATGATGATAATGATGATGATAATGTTGATGATAATGATGTGATCACGATGATAATGATGATAATAATGATGATGATAATGATGATGATAATGACGATGATAATGATGATGATAATGACGATGATAATGATGATGATAATGATGATGATAATGTTGATGATAATGATGTGATCACGATGATAATGACGATGATAATGATGATGATAATGATGTGATCACGATGATAATGATGATAATGATGATCATAATGATGATGATAATGTTGATGATAATGATGTGATCACGGTGATGATAATGATGATGATAATGATGATGATAATGTTGATGATAATGATGTGATCACGATGATAATGACGATGATAATGATGATGATAATGATGTGATCACGATGATAATGATGATAATGATGATGATAATGATGATGATAATGTTGATGATAATGATGTGATCACGATGATAATGATGATGATAATGATGATGATAATGATGATGATAATGACGATGATAATGACGATGATAATGATGATGATAATGATGATGATAATGATGATGATAATGTTGATGATAATGATGTGATCACGATGATAATGATGATAATGATGATGATAATGTTGATGATAAAATGTGATCACGATGATAATGATGATAATGATAATGATGATGATAATGATGTTGATAATAATGATGATAATGACGATGATAATGATGATAATGTTGGGATCACGATGATAATGATGATGATAATGATGACGATAATGATGATTATTATTATCAATATTATTATTTGTTATCATTATTATTATTGATATTGATATTGATGTTGTTTATTATCATTAATATTATTCCCTTTTTTCACCAAACATATATTTATCACAAATTTGCAGTTGTCATTTACCTTTTCCTATATGTTTCTACATATCTTTCATTTTATTGACGTAGAGGATGCTTTTGATATCCTTAATTTCTGTTTATTAGTGTGCAACTTTCGGCTTTTCCGAGCTATGAATTCTTATTCTATGAGCTTTTATCTCCTCTTGGGTAGTTACCCGAGGTGGGTCACGAAAACAAAGAAATAGGGAGATATCCACTACTCGGCCCATGGTCTAATTTTGTTCATATGCTAATTAATAGGTATTCAAGTAAATAGTCATTAGGAAGGGGGGGGGGTTGTCATGTTTGAGAAGAGTGCAGAGAGCTGTGTTTTGTGGGTGCACTTAAAAACCTTTTATCACCAGCTGATATAAGATTACACTTATGTGTAGGGGGTGGGGGGGGGGGGGGTGTTGTCATGTTTGAGAAGAGTGCAGAGAGCTGTGTGATGTGGGTGCACGTCCACCTTTTTACGACCAGCTGATATATAATTGTATCCTCAGGCAGTATGCGTTATGCCGCCGCGTCATATTCTTTTGTGCGTTGTAACTGCCACATTCCTTGACAGATTTCTTTCAAATTTTGTATGGAGGTGCATCTTGGTATATAACTCTACACACCCATATCTTTTGCTGATGCTGCCCCTAGTATTCTGTCTTCTATAGGGTAAAAGGCCATATTTTTGTGGCTGTCCTTTTGTGCGCTCTAACTGGCACATTTCTTGACAAATTTTCTACAGAGATGCATTATACTATAATCTTCACACCTATTGTCCCCTTGGAGGGGTTATAGAAATGCTGCCTTGCGTCCGTAACAAATTATTGTTTTGGTAATGCTGCTCCTAGTCATGGCAATAGCCTGAGCCACTAGTGGCGACCTCTCTACGTCATCCTTTTTGTTTCAAGGAGGGGAGAGGGGATCTTTGTCCCTCCTTCAAACATAAGGATGACACAAAATCACTGCCACTGCCGCATTCGCATTGCGCGGCAATACAGATTGCGATATTTCTAGTTTCTTGAGGAAACGAGGTGCATTCCCTTGCCACTGTTACATCTATCAGCTGAAACTAATGACAGTGTGTAAACACACCAGTGGTGAAGGCCCTTATTCTCTTATGCAGGATGTATGATGGGGCCTTCCCACTAGCACATCTTTGCTGATTCTCTTTCTATTTCCTTTCACAGGAGTACATGCCTCTGCCTCCCGCAGCTGAAAGTGAGGACAGTGAGAACACACCGGCCAGTGAAGGTCCTCAGCTCCAGTTCTCATATGTAGAATGTTTGATGTATACATTCCATCAGCTGGCCAGGAAGCATCCTGAATACTTAACAAGTGAGGAGGATACTGTCCCTGAGAGGCTCAAGGACTTCAGGCTCAGGTAAGTCTCTCACCCCCTGTCCACACACAACATTTTCCGTGACTAATCATGATTAGCTATTCCGTTTCGCGATAGTGATACCGTTTCGCGATAGTTTTACGACCAAAATTGTAGGTGTGGACGCTCACTAACGATACGTCGTATAACGAAACTAGTCTAACGAAACGCAGGTTTGGGCATCGTTTCGAACTGAAACTCGATAAAGAATCACGCCTAATCACGTAAATTTTGTGTGTGGACAGGGGGAGTGTAACTAGTGTAACTAACTGGGCGGGGCTTAACGTGACCTCGAGCGAAATGAGACCAGACCTCTTATCACTATCGCAAAACTCTATAAAGAATCACGGAAAATGTTGTGTGTGGACAGGGGGCATTTTATACGATGATTCTTTAGTGACGACGTTTCTTGTGTGTGGACATCCTGGAATTTATACGATGATTCTTTATACGACGTATCGTTATAGAGTTTCGGGATAAATTGTTTTGTGTGTGGACACGCTGTCAATCTCTTTCTTTCTGTCTTCTCATCGTCTGCCTGCATGAAAGCCTCAAGAACATACAGTCAAACCTGCTTTAGTGACCACCTGTCTACAACAAGCACATCCCCTCCCCCCTTGGAAATGGTTTCTCATTCAAACATGTACTAAATGAACCTGTCTACACAGACCACCTGTCTACAAAGACCACTTTTTGTGCTTTTCCTTGAGAGGTCGCTATAGACAGGCTTGATTGTACCCTCAACAGCAATAGGAGCCTTCTTACGAGCAGCCGGTGATGCTCTTAATAGTATTATGTATTTGACTTCACCTGGGCCTTCAAATCTCTGGTGTAATACATCACCAGGGTTTCCTCCTGCTTTTATACCGATAATACAGTAAGTTCTTAATGTGCAAAGGTGTTGACTCTCCTACACAAGGGGCTCCATTTAAAGCCAATGGGTCGTCAGTTTCCATTTGCAGAAGGTCATAATTTGGTGACACCAGACTTGGTGAAAATACCAGTAATAGGTGTACATGTCTTCACACAGCAAACCTGTAGGCCAGTCATCAGGTGATGAAAATGTCAGATAATGACTTTACCATATGGGGGGTTCGGTGGAAAAGACAGAGCATTACATAAAAGCCTGTTGTTCATAACACTGAAGTTAATCCTGGTGTTACACAACACCTGTTACCAAAACATTGTCAAAAGAGCCCACTTCTATCTGTCTCTAACATTGACATTTGCTATATGTATTCACCTTGAAGTAAAAATAAAATGAAAAATTAATTAATTCTTCTATTTGATGATGTTATTTCTCTAGGTTGCAGTACTTTGCTAGGGGTGTACAGCTTTATAAGAGGCAGCTTCGTCTAGCGCTCGAGGGCAAGGTTGGAGATCAGCTGAAGACAGATGAAAACAAGCTCAAGGTTGTCGCCCTCAGGATCACATCAAACATTGACTTACTCACAAAGGTAGGACCAAAAGCTTGGAATTCAATCATTACTACAGTCATTATGCCTCAGCCATACGTAGTGGATACTGGAGGAATTATGGCTTCAGGTTGTCCGTCCGTCCGTATTTATTCTTGTGAACGCGATAATCTAAGAACGAATCAAGGTATCATATTTAAAATTAAAATAGAAGGTTAACGGTTCCTCCGTTCTGTCACTTCCCCATTGATTTGATATCAATCAGATTTTATCATTAAAGCAATATGGGACATTAAAGAAATACAGTACTAGAGGCACTATCGCAAAATCTCCTCTAGCAGCATCTCGGGTCAGCTGTAGCAGTATGGTTCCGTAATTCGCTGCTTCCCTAGGTACACTGTGGGTTTTCATATCAACTCCTCTGTCTGCGAAGTGGAAATTAGGTATTGGGTTACGCACTGAGGGCAAGTTGACCACGAGATGGTGCTGTGCAATGAACAGTACGCTAGAGCAGGAAGTTCATCAGTTCAATATCGCTTCAAAGCAAGCAAGCAACGTGATCATACCTTTATGTTATCCAAATTGTTTTGCATTTTGTGTGTAGGTCATGACGATGATCTCATATAAGGGATATCAACCTATCATAGAAAGATGACTTACATGTAGATTGAAGCAGAGAAATGAGAAATTATAACTTTTGGACTTTAAGAAAAATCATCCAAAGCAGTTCTGAAGAAAAATGAAGTTGGAAAGCAGACTCTACCTCTGCAATTACATATCCATACATGTACAGTAGATCTACCATAGAAAAAGAGTGCTCTTTGGTAAATTCGGCTAAAAATTATTTATAGCTGTGAATTGCAAGAACTGGTTTATGATGCAAGTACACACAATTGTTGGTAATTTAAACCAGTATTTCTTTATTCTCTGTGTTTTTTGTGTTCTTTGACTCAGGATCTGTTCCACAACCCTCCCTCGTATAAGAGTACAGTCATACTGTCATGGAGACCTGTTACCAAGCAACCATCTTCACCTAAAGAACAACCAGGGTAGGTATCATGGATAAAATGAGAACATAGGTAAACAGCTCATTAAATATCAGTGCTGTTCTTATATCATTATAATTTTTATTTTTCATACAGTTAAAGACTTAATTATTCATACCTATCTAAATTTGATGTTTTTGTGTTTTTTGTTACTCCAGAATGATAGGTGCATTGGTTGAATTTGGGCCTTTGTTTAATACTTTTAGATAAAAGCTTTAATTTTTGAGTCAGAATAATTCAGGAGAGCTTAGGTATTTGTTCTAGTTCATCCTGACTGTGCCATGGACCAGTGATGGCCTGGTGGTAGAGTCGCTGCCCGGCAAGCAGTAGATGCAGGTTCAAGTCCCGCTGGTTCCAAGATTTTTTCTGACTTGTTTTTCAATACAGATCGATCAATCGATCTTATTTACTGGGTGTAAGCCACAAATATGTTTAAATAAAAGCTTTAATATGTCACATTCTCAAGAAACATGAATCGAGACACATCAAATGCTCACGTACCTAAAAAATTACAAAACTTGGTAAGAGTATAAATAATTTAGTTGTTGACTGTAGGTAAACAGCATCTTCACAACGAGTTTAGGTAGTATTGGAAAGTAAGCAATATGTAAACGGCAATTGATTTATTTCGTAAGAAAATGTTCCACAGTTTCTGGAAGGGTTTTGTTGGTTTCTATCTTCAATTTGCATCGGACACAGAGGAGCAATGTCACACCCATCGCATTTCTTGATTGTCTCATTTTCCTTGCTCTGAATCCCCTCTTATCATCCATAAGAACAAATACACCCTAATTACATCGTCGCCTGGCTGGCAGAAGGGCGTTAGCACTGAATCGCCTCTAACTTTTATAAAGCTGATTTATTTTGGAGAGAAAAAATTTGTGGCCGTGTTCCACTACAACATTTCTATTAGTCTTTTATGTTTTAAACCAATTTTCGAGACGGAAAGCAGTTCAAATATAAAACAAATCTTTAAATGCGAATATTTTGAAAAGTAGTTTTTTGAGTCGCTCGCGCACTAACGACCTTCGGCCACCCGGCCGACGATATGTATGATGTGATTTGTAATGTGCTCTTTGCGTTCCTCCTTCCTTTTACATCAGACAAAAGAGGAGCAACATCACCCCCATCTCGTTCCCCGAGGGAGTTGCCCCAGCCAAGAAGAAGAGCCAGAATAGGGGTGGTGGAGGGGGGCAGAAGAGGAGTAACAGGGGTATGTATGCACCCCCTGGTGGAAAGTACAGTCAGAAGGCAGGCTCAGCTCCTGGAGGCGGTGATGCTAACTATGGAGATAACTACGGTGAGTGGGGTGTACTTTGATGCACAACAAAATAGCATATATGTGGAACCGTAGTAAATTTGGTACCAACAGCATATCAAGTATGTGGGACTGTGGAGAAATATTTTTGACTGGGTTGAAAATACGAAAGAAAGTTGATGAAAAAGAAATAGTCAAATTAAAATAAAGTGATGTGAATGTATCCATGAGGGTGAGGGATTGGTAGGGGGCAAGGGAAGACAAAGTGAGAATGAAAACCTTTGTCAAATGGATGAATATTTGGTTCCTCTTTTTATGTGCCCCTACATTTTCATGATTTTTAAGGTTAGAAAGTTGTAATCATCCACTCTACTACTTTTAACATACTATTAAAGATCTTAATAATCATAGATGTGCCAGTTTCAGTTTGGTTGATCACAACTCAAAAATATTAATTTCCTTTCTTATCCTTCCTCACAATATTCCTGAATAATCCCTTTCCCCTCCATCTCCTACTTCGATTTAAAACCTAATTATACCAGCTTATGTCTCTTTTAAAGAATGTTCCGCAGTAATGTTCAAGCGTACCTTAGCTGCGCAGGGCCAGCTGGTTATGTATTCACAATGCACAATACCTAGAGTTCCTTGCATGTACAGTAAATACATGATCAGCTACTCCTGAAGAGCTATGGTGCGCACAAAGGCTACTGTCCTCGATTAATTTATTTTAATTTCAACTGTCATTATGAACTTGTCTCATCTATATTAATTTAGATTCAAGATTCAAATGAGGTTTTATTTCCACGACTTATCAAAAAGTCCAAAGAATAAAAATGCAAGTTTACATCAAACATACAATCATATAAAAGGTATATTTAGGTTGACGTATTGCTATCTAAACCTCTGAAGGCAACACTTAAACACTATTGAATGAATATTTTGCACCCAAAACCCTTGAACCGCAATTTTACCACTACCGGTCTTAACCTTGAGTTCCTGGTATTATGTGCAGTAAATGCATGATAAGCTAGTCCTGAAGAGCTATGGTGCGCACAAACGCTTCTGTCCTCGATTAATTTATTTTAATTTCAACTGTCATTATAAACCCGTCTCATGTAGGAAGTGCGATATCCAAGTAAGGAAAGTGGAACATTGTGATTAAGATTTTGTCTCTTGTTTTTCTTTTGTTAACTAGGAGGCATGCAGGGCTACCAGAACCAGCAGGGGCGTGGAGGCTACGGGCGCACCAGAGGACGAGGGAGGGGCCGATACTACTAGGAGAATAACCTCATAGGATGCTACATAGGATGTATATACACTGAACTCTAGTATGTACAATCAAACCTGCTTTAGTGACCACCTGTCTACAAAGACCACCTGTCTACAAGGACCACATTTTTTGCTACCCTTGAAAATGGTTTCTCACTGAAACATGTACTAAAGGAACCTGTCTACTAAGACCACTGTTTGTGTTTCCCTCGGGTGGTCGCTATAGACGGGTTTGATTGTAGTTAGATCACCATTCAGATGAATCTCTTCTGTATTTTAAAGCTACTCATGTATGCTGATTGGCTGGGCTCAACACTGAGGTCTCTGTCCTGAGGGTCATCCACAGCAAACTACGTGGACTGCCCTTTTAAGGCAATGTGACGTTCTCCGTCGTGCAAATCTAAAAGTCCCTACTACGAGTGCATGCACCCTTCTTCATTTAGTGACATGTGACTGAAGAGAGTATGGGATCCATCTAGTTTACCACAGCCTGGTTGATATCGGGCCCTGCTATAGGTCTATTCTTAAAGCCAGGGGAATACCCCAGTTCTCGTGATGGTATGACTTCATTTGCAGTCTTCATCTTATGTTATTAATCAGAGATGTGCCAGTGATGCATGCATGTATCACATCTGTGGTTTTACAATCGTCACATCTACTGCAATTCACTAGTCATGCTCTAAGTATGAATTGGTCACTCCTGCAAGGATGTCAGCCTTGACGGTTGAAAATGTCATCCATGTGTTCAACATTTCTCGCCAAGCACTAAAGACTGATCTTTATAGGAGTTTGGAAGCACACGAATGCCAATCTACTTCCCATCTTCATATGTGTTCAAGAGTATAGAAATGGGATGATTTTTCAATGTTATTAGAATCATTAATGTTTAGACAGAGTGGCTGTGTATAAGCACACACATGCTTGAGGTACAAGTATTCTAAAACACTCCTGGCACTCTCTCTCTCTCTCTCCCCTCTCTCTCTCTCTCTCTCTCTTACATCCCTCTTTCAACTTGGTGTGCCATTATTGTAGTCTTGTAGCTTTGATCCAATTGAAAATCTTCTGATCCTCTTTGTATTTCTCCACAACTTCATAGGGGAACCCAACTTTGATAACAAACTACTATAGAAGAACCAGACAAACAGAATGGTGAAGTTTTAAATGAAATAATCTTGCAATGTTTACTATGTAAAATGCAAAAAATGACAAAGAGGGAAGTATTTTGTTATTTTGTTATTTAAATGATAGAATGTTAAACTACACTGTAATTCGTTATCAGCACTTTTGTAGGAATATCAAATCTTGTTAAAGTTTTTATCAGTGTCTCCTCTGATGGTTGGAAATGTCGTCCATGTGTTAAACATTTCTTGCAAAGCACTAACGACTGATCTTTATAGGAGTTTGGAAACATGAATGCCAATCTACGTCCCATCTTCATTTGTGTTCTATTCTTGAAATATAGGTTACTGATTCTCACACCACATGGAAGCCCCATATTTAAAATAACTACAGCTATAACTAGAAGCCCTACTATTTGTTTTCTTTTTCTTCATGAAATGTTGCATAATTGTGTATTAATCTACTTCAGAAGAAAATACTGGCAAGATATTGGAGAGGTGGCCTTTGGTTGGGTGAAAAGAGAACTTTCACAATTACCCCCGCCCTCAAAAAAAAATAGTAGGGCTTTTAATCCTGAATATAGTTACAGTTACTGTTATGTATGAAATGTGGATCAGGCTGTAGAAAGAGGATGGGTATATTGCTATTTATGAATGTTTGAGACAATTCTAAGTGTTTTTGTTGTTCTTTTGTACTTTTTATTATGATAGATTATTTAAAAATAAAGACTACAGACCAAGTGTTTCCTCCATGATAATTTCTCTCCCATTTTTAAATTTTTACTTTGTAGCTGCATTATTTTGAGGCACTCCACCATGTCGTGTCTGAATGGGGCAGATAATCATTTAATCTGAAGAATTTTTTTTCAAAAACATTTACCTGGAAAGTATTTAAAAGAGAAATAAATTTTCTGGAAATGTAAATGATTAAACAAACAAAACCAAGAAATACTGTATAACTGAAAACTTGAGGGACATGAATGTCTTGAATTGTTCAGAACATCAATTTTTATGGCATGCAAGAAAGAATTGAAAAGACTTATTTTTGTGTCAGTTGTGATTCCATTATATGATCACAGCATGAAACTTACAGGAATCTGAATCCTTTTCTTGAATGCGTATTAAAGTCTGGTGTTTTAAAAGCGTAGCACTCATTCTTTACAGACAGACATTTGATGTGTACTATGCTTTTATAATGTTATATTGTCACTGTTTTCAATCGTTTTTTAAGATATCTTTTCTATTTTTTGGGGGGAGGTGGTTTGCTTTGTCATGTCTGACCAAGGCTTTTTTAAATTGCAAGAACCTTTGGTAATGTGGCGTGAGTAGTGTTTGCTGAAGAAAGACCAAATGAATGTTTAATTAGAAATGTACTACGTTATCACAGTGTCATGGTAAAGTATGACAAAGGGTCAGAGAGGGGGGCATGGAAGGTGTCTTTAAATTAGATTATTTATAAATGTCATTTTCTTGGATTAATCAAAATGAGGAATTGTTTTTACAATATTGCTCTTGGTGACCATGTCAATAATGTGAGGAAAAAAATCAAACAATAAATACATTCTGCTTGTACAAATGTTTTTAAAATATAATTTGCCTTTTTTTGTTTTGTTTGTTCTATTGTTTGTTTTCTATTTTATACATGTATACTGAAGTGTCCTGTTTGTATAATTATTGCCTGGAGCCAGGGGGCGTCGTCTCATTTTTATTTTACACAAAATGAATGCCCTTCTGGCTCTCAGCATATTAAGTGTTTCAGATGTATCCTGGGAAATCTGTTTTACTTCTCAGAGTTGTAATAATTAATATTTATAGATTGAGGTAAACCCTGCTCTTTTCTATATCACTTTAATAGTTATAAGCAACAAAGAATACAAAAAACAATACAGTGGAGAAAAGGCACAGGTCATGCCAGATTAATGACTTTGCAATACATTACATCATTTACTACTGCTTTCTCTTGGAGTTTTTTTGTTTTGGAGATTTTATTTTTCATTTAAGAAAAAAAAATCAATAAATAAGGCCCTCTTGCGTTTACAATTCGTTTAATGACGACAAAAATATCATTTTGAAATGAAAAAGATAAATCTTGTGACTCTCATCGTGAGATCAAACTTGGTTCTTTGTAAAGTGTCTAAACGTTGGAACACTCCATAAATATTACCTATGTTAGCATTCCAGACTCGCTATTGAAGAAAAGAAAACAAATGAAATGAAATAAATGTAATTCCACTTGTCTGGCTTGTACTCTGGACTTTGACCCAGGATAGCTTAAGGGAACAGGTTTAAAGCAGGTAAAGATAAATAAATCGCTACATATCGTCATGCATGATCACTAGATAGACGTCAGTGGCAGATCCAGGGGCCGGTTGGGGGGGGGGGGGTATGGGCATGTGCTCCTAGACACTCCCTTTCCCCGACAAAAGGCAGAAAAATAGAAAATAATGAGCATAACTTAAAGATAATGACCCTCCCCCCCCCATTCAATTTTTTCTTGCTTGTAAGAGAATTTGCAGACTTGTGCCCCCACTGCCAGATCATCCTGAGTCCACCACATTTGAAAACTTGATTTAAGGATGTATGAATGGATGTTACAAGTAAATAACCAAACTGGAAAATTGAAATATAATATCTTCGATGCATTTTTCTTCTTCAATATTACCTATTTTCGTGAAAAAACAAAGAAAAATACAAATTGTGTCCGGGATAAATGTTATTAGGAATCACAGGAATTTATTTAATGTACAATAACAACTATAGTACATGAAATGAAACATTTCATCGAAACATAATGTATATTTTATACCTGATTTCAAACATCTTGAAATCAATTGAGAACATGGGTGTCGATCCCGGGGGGGATGGGGGGGGGGGGGGATATATCCCCCCAATATTTCAGGTGGGGGGGGGGGGGGGTGGCCTGTACAATCACCCCCCCCCCCCCAATAAATTACCATAAAAAATAAAATAAAAATGAACAGAAAAATTAATGATTAGAGCCCGATGAGAGTAGTTAATGGTTATTACTCGCAAGATGACCATCAATATACACATTTTGCTATCTCATTTTCATAATACATATATATATATATATATATATACGAAGTAAATGAGACAACCGTATATGAGACAAGAATAAATTGAATTCTCGCTCATACGGCTTCATCAGGAATTGATGAATTTATTCAATTTGTTCAATCAACAGCATCATAGAAATGCAGTGCGCCAAATGCAAAGCCGCAGCGTTAAAAAGCAACGAGCTAAATGTTAAGCGCGAAGCGCAATAGTAGCAATCTGCAATGCACATCAAACAATCCTGGACAGTCACATAAACTCTGTGACGAATTCGTGATGAGATCGGAGACAAAGAGAAAGATTTTCGGACATCAGTATGACTTATAAGATAGTTCACTAGTTGCTATGTTGTTTCCGTTCACCCTTTTTAAAATTCACGTCATTGTATCTTTATTTTTATTTTTTCACTCATTTTATTTCCTGATATTTCATAAAACATTTTTCATTTTGGAGAAAGATTATTTCACATCTTATTTTTGTTTTATTGAAAAGCTGATGTAGGCCTATATCACTGGCGTACTGGTGGGGGGGGGGGGGGGCTTGCGCTTGCCCCCCCCCCAATAAAATCCAGCCATGACTTATTTTAAATTTCATACAAGTGATTTATAAATGTTCGTATTATCACATGATTTTCAACATAATTCGCGTTTTTCCATTTCTGTTGCAAACTGACACATTCCCAAATAGCCAGGAATAGCCAGGAACATATATTTTGTATAGTCACTAATGGGCCTAATTAGTGGCCGATAACTCTAACAGTAGTATACAATTCCTTTCCAGAAGCTATTGCGACAAGCACTGCCAGGAGATAACATGATATCCACCACTCGGGCTGTACATGCAAAGATTTGCGAACGAACGTTCCATACGTACATCATGTGGGGAAACTGAATTCAGACGTGGATTAAGAGTAATATTTAAATGAAACGTCAAAGCTTCCGCGCTTCGTGCGGGAGGGGGGAAACTGAATTCAGACAAGGACACGATACAACGAATCGTCTTCTTTCTCTAATAATTTAGTGAAACGGTAAAGCTTCCGCGCTTTGCGCGGGAGGGAGGCAACTGAATTCAGACTAGGATTAAGAGTTATAATTAATTGAAACGTCAAAGTACACCATACAACGAATAGTTTTCTTTTTTTAATAGTTTAAGGAAACGTGAAAACTTCCGCGCTACGCGCGGGATGGGCGAAAATGATTTCAGACGTGGATTAAGAGTAATAATTAAATGAAACGTCAAAGCTTCCGCGCTTCGCGCGGGAGGGGGGAAACTGAATTCAGACAAGGACACGATACAAAAAAATCGTCTTCTTTCTCTAATAATTTAATGAAACGTGAAAGCTTCCGCGCTTCGCGCGGGATGGGCGAAAATGAATTCAGACGAGGATTAAGGGTAATAATTAATTGAAACGTCAAAGCTTCGCGCGGGAGGGGAGGAACTGAATTCAGACAAGGACACGATACAACGAAGCGTCTTCTTTCTCTAATAATTTAACGAAACGTGAAAGCTTCCGCGCTTCGCGCGGGATGGGCGAAAATGAATTCAGACGAGGATTAAGAGTCGAGAATGGTAGATCGAATCGTCTTCTTTCTGTAATAATCTAATGAAACGTCAGAGCTTCCGCGCTACGCGTGGAGGAAGGGGAACTTGATTCAAACAAGGATTAAGAGTCGAGAATGGTAGATCGAATCGTCTTCTTTCTTTAATAATCTAATGAAACGTCAAAGCTTCCGCGTTTCGCGGGGGAGGGGGGAACTCCCCCCTCCCTGCACCCAGCGCGCTCTGTAAGTGATTCGCGTACTACCGCCCCCCTAAAATGAAATCCTGGGTACGCGCTTGGGGAGGGGGTGCAACCTGCCACACACTTCTACCTCTTGGTTGCTTTGATCCATTGCCGAAAATATTTTGGCACCTGTCATCCCCCCCCCCCCGACCACGGATACAAATCGACACCCTTGATTGAGAATTTTCACATATTTCAATCTGGTAACTTAACGTACAGGATTTACCCACCAACTGTAGATTGATAATTAGACAGATGAAGATACTTGTTTAAATCATATACCTTCATAATGTCGATATAGAAAACATAGAGACGGGTTAAAACCACTTTAAAGCATTAATGCTGAGTGACTACTCTCACTCCCGCCCTCTCAATTTACAGCAATCTGTGTATAATTCTGTTTGAAATAATACAATGATTTGTTAAAATAACTAATTGATGATGATCTGTTTGCACACTGTAAACAACTTTGATATTCATGTAGGTATAGCATTCCTTATCGGATATGCACAGAAATAAAACAAAACCATGAAATTATGAAGTATAAACTCATCACATGTTTGTAAAGGAATGGATAATTAAAAATATGCAAGAATTTCAAGCACTTGTATGAATATCTACAATTTAAACGATTGAATGGGAGAAAATGGGAAAAAATGATACCACGTTTGAAAATAAAAAAAGCGTTATGAGTAATGATAAAAACTGATAAATTTTTGTTTTCGCCATCCTAGAACAGTCTATGTACAATTCTGTGAGAAGAGAGGAAAATTTACAAATAAGGCACTGTGTTCAATGAAATGATTCTTTGTTTTCAACGTTGCTAGGTAAGACACTCTTTGTAATTAGGGAATCTATACGCATTACTAACGTGATATGAATAAAACTACTATTGATACCAAATGAACATAACCGTTGTAGCTAATAAATTGAGAAATATGAAGATTAAATATATATATATATATATGTATATATATATATATAAATAATGTAGATACTTGAAGAAAAAAACCCCCTAAAACAGGTTCAATGAAAAAAAATATATCTCAATTGAGATCAATATATAAATTTAGTCAAAACAGACGATTTTTACAATACGTTTCGTATAAAGCTACATTCATACAAATTATAAACCATGTTTTTACATTGCATTTAACCTCCTCAATATACATAATACATACATATATATTTACGTTCACTTGGTGGATATACATATTCAAATTTAGTATTAAGAATTCGCCCAATCGCTTCTTTCACTCACAGAACATCCATCCCAATTGTTTAGAAAACAATAAATATTTTTGTAACCGCCACGGATTTTGTTTTAAAATTTCATCATAATAACTTGTTAGCTTAGTGAGCCCCGAAAGGCTTGTAAACAATAGTTATTTTTTATTAATATCAGTTGAGGAAGAAATCCCGAAAATATTTTTGGCACATCTGACGAAATCATTAACAAGCCCTAGATTATACTTTTCTCAATACTTTGTGGTTAACACTGTACTTATAGACATGGTCCTTGGTTTTCTCATCAATTTAAACTTTAATTTCCAAAGACAGAGTAAGTCAGAAGAAAAAAAAATCATATTCAAGCCCCATTATCTTAAAAAACAGCAGAATTACTGGTATATATTACCTGGTTACCGTTGTTAATAATGTCGTCTTTTATTGATAGGGTGCTTATCAAAATACGATCATGGACGACTGAGCACTAGCCAGTTTTAGAATGCATGTGAAAATTGACTTTGCCCATGTTTTTGATAATACTGTTCACGGGTTACTTGATAATTATCATATGAGTTCATTCAATCGAAATAAAGACTATTCAAATTAATCTTGGTTTAAGCATTCATTTCATTCAAAACAGAGTCAAAAGAGACATGTTACTATTCAGCTGTTTATGTGATTGTATTGATCAAGGTGTCAAAATAAGGAAAAGATGAAAGGCTGCAACTTGTGGATCGCCGACTAAATCTATAAAAGTGTTGTGATCGCAGCAATATTTAATACAATAGCAAGTACTAACTAAAAAATAACAAAGCAATTTAAATAGCCTTGTGTATCACCTATAGGAATGCCAATAACGTATGACGTAATCCTAAAATGATTTCTATGGGACATACAACAGGGTAATGAAATTGCACTTGAGATGATTCTTTGAAACTTGTGCCGTTTAAAGATTTAATCTGTATTTCCTTGTTGTAACTCACGCTGAACATATGCAAATTCATTTGTTAGATATTGCTGCATGTAATTATTTAGCAACTCTAATTAGATAATATGTATAAAAAAATGACATACTGAAATTATGAACTATGGACACGGAATAAACTCATCACCTGCTTGTCATAAAATAAATCCGCAAACATATAGGCATACAGAAACTACATGTAACCTAAACAAAATTATCTTTCAAACTAAACAGTAATCTTTTAAACTAAATAATAATGTGACTAAAACTATCATATCTTCTTTCTACACCATTTTAGAACAGTCTACATGGTCTATGTACAATTCAATTACTTTGAAAATATTTTGTGAACGATACTAAATTTATGCAATAATCCTTTGTTTTCAAACAATAATAAACTTTGACTTCCAAACACATGTGTACTCTGAACAAGAATGGTATGTATAGTTATGAAGGCATGATATTCAAAATTCGCATACAGCAAACATTTATAAGATACATGAACAAGTATATAACAAATCGCAATTAGGTATGGTAAGAATATTAGATAAAGTATGAATACTTCAAGATGACAACAGAATGCTGCAGTATGAAGTAATGTCGCACCTTCATTATCACCCGTCTCAGTCCGTGTCCCTTGACGAAAGAGATATTGAACAACATTAAGATGACCATAGCATGTTGCAAAGTGAATAGGTGTCTGACCATCATTATTAACAATCAAGACCCGTACTCTTTTACCGACGAGGTACTGAACTACATCAAGATGACCATTGCGTGATGCATAGTGAAGAGGTGTCTCACCATCCTTATCAAGCTGATCAATCTGACATCCTTGATCAACGAGATACTTTACTACTTCAAGATGACCACTGAATGCTGCAGTATGAAGTAATGTCGCACCTTCATTATCACCCGTCTCAGTCCGTGTTCCTTGACGAAATAGATATTGAACAACATTAAGATGACCATAACATGCTGCAAAGTGAAGAGGTGTCTGACCATCCTAATCAACAATCAAGACCTGTGCCCCTTCACCGACGAGGTACTGGACTACAACAAGATGACCATTGCGTGATGTATAGTGAAGAGGTGTCTCACCATCATTATCACGCTTATCAACCTGTGCTCCTCGACCAACGAGATACTCAACTACTTTAAGATGACCATTGTGTAATGCATAGTGGAGAGGTGTCTCACCATCATTATCACGCTTATCAACATGTGCTCCTCGACCAACGAGATACTCAACTACTTTAAGATGACCATTGCGTGATGCATAGTGAAGAGGTGTCTCACCATCATCATCACACTTATCAACCTGTGCTCCTCGACCAACGAGATACTCAACTACTTTAAGATGACCATTACGTGATTCATAGTGAAGAGGTGTTTCACCATAAGTTTCAATGTTATTGAACTGGGCTCCGTTTCCAAGGAGATAATCAACTACACCAAGATGACCATTGTGTGATGCATAGTAAAGAGGTGTCCGACGATGTTTATCACGCTTACTAATCAGTGCTCCGTTGTTGACGAGGCTCCAAACTACCCGATGATGACCATAGTATGCTGCCCAGTGAAGAGGTGTCTGGCCTTTAATATCAAGGATATTAATCAGTGCTCCTTGACCAACGAGAAACTGAACTACGTCGCGGTGACCATTGCGTGATGCACAGTGAAGAGGTGTCTGACCATCCAAACATAGCCAATCAATTCGTGCTCCGCAATCAACGAGGTACTGAACTACATCAAGATGACCATTGCGTGATGCACAGTGAAGAGGTGTCTGACCGCCTCCATTAACCTGTGCTCCTTGACCAACGAGATACTGAACTACATCAAGATGACCATTGCGTGATGCAAAGTGAAGAGGTGTCTGTCTATGCTTATCAACAATCAAGACCTGTGCTCTTTTACCGACGAGGTACTGAACTACATCAAGATGACCATTGCGTGATGCCAATAGAAGAGGTGTCCGACGAGCATCATCATATTCATCAACTTGTAGTCCTTGACCAACGAGAAACTGAACTACATCGAGATGACCATTGAGTGATGCACAGTGAAGTGGTGACGGATGACCACTATGTGGGTAATCAATCAGTGCTCCTTTACCAGCGAGAAACCGAACAACATCGAGATGACCATTGCATGATGCATAGTAAATAGGTGTCTGACAATTATAATCTACGTGATCTTCGAGAAACCAAGCTGTAATAGCTTTAGAACCTTTGATCACTTGATGTCTAGTATAATAATTACCCGGGTCAGATGTTAGTCCTTGGGAGAATTTACGAGCTAGACTTTTGATAACGTCGGTAGTATTGCGTGTTTTCCTGGAATGAGGTTCAATAATTACTTTGATAGCCCTACCAATCTGTGCTCCTTCAGGAACGAGATACTTAACTATATCGATATGACCATTGTGTGCTGCACGGTGAAGAGGTGTCTGACCATCCAAACTTCGACAATCAATTCGTGCTCTGCGACCAACAAGGTACTGAACTACGTCGAGATGACCATTGCGTGATGCCCAGTGAAGAGGTGTCTGACCATCCAAACTTCGACGATCAATTCGTGCTCTGCGACCAACAAGGTACTGAACTACGTCGAGATGACCATTGCGTGATGCCCAGTGAAGAGGTGTCTGACCATCCAAACTTCGACGATCAATTCGTGCTCCGCGACCAACAAGGTACTGAACTAGGTCGAGATGACCATTGAGTGATGCCCAGTGAAGAGGTGTCTGACCATCCTCACTTTGCAAATTAATCGTCTCTGCATTGCGACCAACAAGGTACTGAACTACGTCGAGATGACCATTGAGTGATGCCAATAGAAGAGGTGTCCGACGAGCATCATCATATTCATCAACTTGTAGTCCTTGACCAACGAGAAACTGAACTACATCAAGATGACCATTGAGTGATGCACAGTGAAGTGGTGACGGATGACCACTATGTAGGTAATCAATCAGTGCTCCTTTACCAGCGAGAAACCGAACAACATCGAGATGACCATTGCATGATGCATAGTAAATAGGTGTCTGACAATTATAATCTCCGTGATCATTGAGATACAAAGCTGTAATAGCTTTAGAACCATTGATCACTTGATGTTTAGTATTATAAGTACCCGGGTCAAATGTTGGTCCTTGCGACAAGTTACGAGCTAGACTTTCGATAACGTCGGTAGTATTGCGTGTTTTCCTGGACTGAGGTTCAATAATTACTTTGATAGCCCTACCAATCTGTGCTCCTTTAAGAACGAGATACCTAACTATATCGATATGACCATTGTGTGCTGCACGGTGAAGAGGTCTTTGGCCGTCGTTATCGCCTCCATCAACCTGTGCTCCTTGACCAACGAGATACCGAACAACCTCAAGATGACCATCGCGTGATGCACAGTGAAGAGGTGTCTCACCATCATTATCACCCATCTGAGTCTGTGTACCTTGAACAACAAAATACTAACCTACACGGAGATGACCGTTGCGTGGAGCTCGGTGGAGAGTTGTCTCACCAGCATTATCATTGTCATTTATCTGTGCTCCTTAACGAACGACATGTAATATTTCCACTTCATTGGTCTGATTTCCGTCACATAAACCAACATGCTCTGACCCATTCAAATATATCAACAACGATCCCTTGTAGATTGTTAAATCAATTAAAAAAATCAGTGCATAAAATTGTTTCACGATAAAACTCTAATATATCTATGAAAATAGCTCTCTGATTTTTATCCGAAGAGTTTACCATGTGGTTGATACGATGGTATATTACACAAAGGTAAGAATGATAGCATCGTTATCTGCTTACAGTTTTCTCAATCAAACTAACCGACGGAACAGTAATTAAGAACATTGCAGATCCTTTTATGAAAAACAGGCGTTGTTTTGTAAAGCATCTTCATGGCAATACGTCACCGTGAGGTGATCTAGGCTTCGCTGCATTGTAATACAAAAGTACATGAAAAGAGAGTATCGCATGGTTGACTATTTAAAATGAGCCGAAACCAGCTACTTGCAGCAATATTTACCGACACAATTTCCATAACAATGTCTATCCCAGTGGCGGATCCAGGAGGGGAGGGGGGGGGGGGGGGATTGGAGGTGTGGGAGAGGTGTAGAGGTGTCGTGGTCGAGTGGATACGTCACCGGAATATCGATCACAAGGTTCGCGGTTCGAGTACCGTTGCGGCACTAATATCCTTTGGCAAGTTATTGATCTACATTTGCCACACTCAACCCAGGAGATTTTAATGGGTACCCGGCAGGAATTAATTCATTGAAATGCTAGCCTAAGGGCGTCGTAATGGCAGCCGTAATAAGGCGAGGATAATATTCAGGAGCGCCAGGAGTGTCAAGTCTAACAGACATGAGCGCTATACAAGAACCCAATATTATTATTATTATTATTATTATAAGTCCGAAAATCAAGCTAGTGACCCCGCTAAATATAAAATAGAAAGTCATCAAATCATATATTTAGTCTTTCCTTCCCTTTCCCCCATTTGTTCCCCTTGGGGGGGGGGGGGGGCTAGGAGCAAGTTCCCACTAGTTCCAGCCAGGATCAGCTACTGGTGTATATCTCGTGTTCACGCATAACGATGAAAAGATTTTGTTTTTATACTGCTATTCAACTCGCCCTACAAAAGTTCTCCTGGGTTAAAGTCCAGAGTAAAAGCCAGACAATTGGAATTACAGCGAGTAGTGTCTGCATTGATTACATGTTAGTAAGGTATATAAACTGCTCCAACAGGAAAATGGAGTTCACTTTTTTTAAAATCATGAATTCCATTGTAAATTTTGACTTTTAATCAAACGTGTGAGAATAGTATATTACAGGGGCCCACCATTGTCTTTAATATGCATTTTTGATCAACATTTTTGGCTGAAAATGTTTTTTGGTGTAGAAATCCATCTATGAAAAAAATCAATTAAACAGACCACATGGACCCATTGCTCCAAAAGGGCCCAAAGAACCAGCTACTCACGACCGTCAAGAAGACTTTTTGAAACCTTTTTCTGATGTAATGATAGCACAGTAAATCTCTAAATTCCGGTACCAAAATATTATGATACATTTTCGGTATGAGGCTTTGAAGGCCAAAAAGGTACCAGCAATCTGTTAAATAGGACCCATATTTAAAATCAGTGATTTAAGAGCATGAAACTACGGTGTGAATGATATAAATATATTTTTCTGAAGACATTTGGAAGTGCGTTTTAGTAAAGAAACTTGCCAAGTCAACCAATTTTACATCATTTGGGTGCACCTGAGCAAAACAAACACACGCAAATTAGTATTCACTGAAATCTGAGAATGTATTCTATTATCATGATCTATTTGGAATAAACCATTGTCAAAATTATTCCATAAATTGGGGTAATACAAAATTATTCCACCTGCGACCAACAGTGTATGTCTCAGCTCAGGTACACCTAACTCGGGATTAAGGACCCATTTTTTAAATAAGTGATTTAAGAGCATGAAAGACATTGAAAAGTGTGTTTTAGAAAAGGTATTTGTCAAATCAACCAATATAACATCATTTTGTGGTACCTGACCACCCCGGAGCTCTAAAGCTATTCAGAACGGAACATTGAGGAATTGTATGGGAAATCATGTATTTCACCGACTGAAATATCAAAACATATGCTATATGTTGCGTGGAACTTTTGAATGAGAGTCACGGTTAATACACCGTACGCACCTTTAATCAACATTCACTCACATTTATATACACCCAATTTCGCTCAAATAAAAACAAAATTACTCTGACCATGAAAAGTAGTTTAAAATCAGTTACAATCTGCTTCATTTTTATTAAAAACCTCATCAAGGCATCTTCAGACACAATATGACACTGTATACCATCGGGTAATTAATTCATTATAAAATTTACAATAGGTTTTAAAACTAAGATTTTGTAGATTTGTCAGATTGGCTGACAATAATACTAGAATTAAGAAGAAATATCATCGATGGTGTGTTAATACAAATTTTGCATCATATTCTTGCAGACATCCTGCACCTGAAATTTTGAACTTGCTTCCAACTAATATAACTTCAATCTCATTTTACAACAGCTTTAAACGTAATCTCAAAAGTTTCTTGATTGCGCATGACTCTCACTGAATATATTTATTAGCTTGTTACCTCTCTCTCTCTCTCTCTCTCTCTCTCTTTCTTTTTTTCCCTTTGCTATCTTCTGACTTTTTCATCCTACCATGTTGTATGTCATGTACTGGGTTTGTAGCCGTTGTTATGCACTTTCTGAATGATACTACCCGAAACTTTACTTGCTACTTGTTTTCTTACTATATTTATTATATCTAATTTGACAGAAAGCTGTCCAGACAAAACCTTTTTTTTCCAGCTGTGCTTTATTCTGTTTTGTATTAATTCATTTCACATGTTAATGCTATCCCAATTTATGTATTATATTTTACATCAAATTGCATGTTTTTACTTTGTAAAAATGTTTTTAAAGATGGAATTCAATCAACTAAACGGAAACTGAACTGAAACTGAACTGTTTTTGTTGTTGCATGTCAATGGCCATCTGTTAGCTTACCAGGTTCTAGTGATACATTAATTTACATATTTGAGATTTTTTTTGAATTTCACCTTTAACTTTTATTTGAAATGTTTAAGGTCCCTTTTCTTGATTAAACCGTAAATCGAGGTAGGAATCTTGTTTTTGCCCAAATAATGTAGTGATCATGAACAATATATTAAACTATACATTTAACTCATTTTGTCATTGTTTTGTTTACTATTTCAAATAATATTGCGTAATATAGAGAGAATTAAAAAAATACGTTTCGGGTAACAATAATGTTTTACGTACTGTAGATCTCAGTAAATAATAATTTAACATTAGTAGCTTAACTAGCTTTACAATATATTCTTCACTTGTTATGACCTTCGAGATAATTTTTCAAAATAGTCGGGCGTTTTAAAGAGATATATGCTGTTGGTCATAAACGTGGAATAATTTTGTTTTACCTCAATTTATGGAATGATTTTGACAATGATACATTCCTAACAGATTTAAATAATAGTACGCATTCTCAGATTGTAGTAAATAATAATTTGCGAGTGTTTGTTATACGTGACTGCTAAAGCACGTGTATGCTACTATGATTATCAACTAGAGGACCTACGTCCTTAAGTAGTAACTGACAGTCATGAGGATTAATGCCTCATAAAAGGGCACTAATATAGCACATCAACACGAATTTGATCCTGAGGTCTCACAGTTACGAGACCATTGCTTTGCCACTGAATCCTGTCTGTACGCAGCGGGGGCTAGGGTAGCGGGCAGCTCCCACAAATATAATGAAAGATTTTTTTTTTTATTTTTTTTTACAATTTAACCATTATGGTTAAAGGAATGGCCACACAGAGAAAAAAAATTCTGTTGGGGACCGGGGGGAAATGCAATGAATTATTGATAATTTATTACATTTTATTTCGAATTAAACTGGTCAATGATTACCTGTCCATTCATTGCAGAAAAACAGAATGAGGAGCATGACTAACCCAGTATACCTGGGACAATTGAAAGAGAGAAAATATCAGTCTCCTTATAACACCCGAGTTATGTTTGACTTCATTCGCAACTAGATTATCTATCGCTCAAGACGGCTATCTTTAAGGTTCTGAATTGCTAAAACTCGATAGATTCTTGGGGATCTGAAAATGCTCGCGCGTTTGCGCATACTGTGGCTTCTCCCCACCCCCGTTTGGAAAATCCTGGATCCGCCTCTAGCTGCTATTTACCATTCCATGTTTTACGCTAAGCAAACAAACCCCTTTGGTCACCACTTATTTCAATATTCCTTTTAAATAGCTATGCTCGCTTGGATGTTTTACATCATTTGCTCTTTAAAGTTGACAAAATAAACATGTTTGGTCTTCGGTTTCATGATTGACGGTCTAATTAAGTTCATGCATGGAAGCGGATCGTATAGCGCTAAGTGTTGATCTTGACTCAAAATCTTGTGTAACGCTAATACTCTGACAGTGGCTAGTATTTATTTCTTCATCTATTTATTTTTGTTTGATGATACTACGAGGACGCTATTAGATTGGTTTACTATGGCGCTCTATTGGCACATCATGCAATTCACTGTTGTTTTTTCTGTAATGAATGGACAGGGAGAAATGATACAAACTATGACATTCTTAATCAAACTCCACAAGAGGGCGGCACATTACTTTAATGACAAAATTAAAATGGGGAACTCAAATCATTTGAATCTTGAATCTAATATCTAAAGTTAAAATCCAGTTAGTGTAAGATATTGACCTATGGGCAATGGTCACCGGAGCATGAGTCATATGCACACGGTTAATTAGGGCATTCCTATCTTTGTAACTAGTTAATTTGTCATGAAAGCGAAACAAAAAAAGAAAAACAGAATGGCGAAAGTTAGAAATCGATCAGCTTAATAATAGGAGAGTTATGAATGTTTGAAATATGAGATCAGTGTAGCTATGCGATTCTCAAATTGGCAGTGTTGTCAGTGAAATAACAATACTCCCGTTCGTCGTGTACACAAATATCATTAATTTCTCTTTTGTTTAAATTTTCCTCTCCCTTGGGTTACTACTCAAGATATAGGCCTCTTAGAGATCGTATATTATGATAGGTCCTCTTAAAGGAAAAAGACCATCCCGAGTCAAACATCTTGAGAGATGAATCTATATTTCAGTAAATTTGTGTTTTGGAATAAATGAGAAAATTGTCTGGCACTGCAATACAGAGACATTACCATTCTAGATAAGTTAAAGTTCAGATACGTATACTGATTTCAACTTTCCAAAAGTCAAATGTTTGTTAGTTTTTGTCCGATTTTATTCCAATTTTTCCTGTCTGTTTTACTGATTTTTCTGCTTTCTATGAAAGTTTAGGGTTAAATTTCTGTTCATGTACAATAGAATAAGGACGCCCTCTTGCGCTTAACATTAATTTAATGACGACACTAATGTCAGATTGACATGCAAATGATAAACCTTGTGAGCCCCACCGTGAGATCAAATTTGCTTTCTCTTAGTAAATTGCCTTAACGTGGGATTTTACCGCTCAGCTGAAGTAATATCCGGTGTTATCAATTCAGGCACTACTTGCTATTGATGGAAGAGAAGAAAAAATTTAATGAAATAAAGTCAATTGTCTGGCTTGTGGTTTGAACTTTAACCTAGGAGAGCTTTTGAGGACGAATTGAAAAGCATGTAAAGAAAAATATTTTCATCATTATGCTACAACACTAGAAAGACATCAGTGACGTATCCAGCGGCCTTGGTGCTTTTTGATGTGATACATTCCAAAGCACGCTTTACTGAGCACCATTGTATTGAACATGGCAGGTACCGATCCATTTGAGGCACATTTTGGAGAAAAAAGCCCCGCAAATGTTAAAATCACAAGCAAGTATTACCTTAATAAAATGAAAACTATAAAACCCAATGAGTGATAGTTCTCATACGTTTTCTTAAATAATGATGGAAATCATGGTAATGAATAACGATTTCTGCATTTTTCAGAAATGAAACTTTTTCAGAAGAGCAAGGCATTCTATCGGAATATTATTTTTCCTCTCGGATGGTCATGTCCATACGGTTAATTAGGGCATTCCTATCTTTGTAACTAGTCCATTTGTATGAAAGCGAAACAAAATAGGAAAAACAGAAAGGCGAAAGTGAGAATCAATCAGCTTAATAATAGGAGAGTTATTAATGTTTGAAATATGAGATCAGTGTAGCTATGCCATTCTCAAATTGGCAATGTTGTCAGTGGAATAACAATACTCCCGTTAGTCTTGTACACAAATATCATTAATTTCTCTCTTGTTCTGATTGTCGTCTCCATTGGGTCACTGCCCAAGATATAGGCCTCTTATAGATCGCTTATAGGCCTCTTATGAAAACTTTTAAACTCAAATTGGACTCACTAGACATTATAAACCTTGTAGCCGAAGCACACTTCAATATTTAGGCGTGTTAAGCGTCTTGACCCTAACCCAACGTAACGACAACCAGATGCTGGTGATTGTACGTCACAGACAGATGCAGATCGTATATTATGATAGGTCCTCTTAAAGAAAGAAAGACCATCTCGAGTCATACATTTGAGAGATGAATCTATATTTCGGTAATTTTGTGTTTTGGAATAAATGAGAAAGTTGTCTGGCATTGCATTGTAACAGAGACATTACCGATTCAGAAAATGTTAAGTTCAGATACGTATATTGCTTACAACTTTCCAAAAGTCAAATGTTTTGTAAGTTTTTGTCCGATTTTATTCCAATTTTTACTTGTCTGCTTCCCTGATTCTTCTGCTTTCTATGAAAGTTCTTTACTATGAAGGTTGAATTTCTATTCATGGACAATACACTAAGGACGCTCTCTTGCACTTAAAACTAATTTAATGACGACACTAAATATGTCAGATTGACATGAAATTATGAACCTTGTGACCCCCACCGTGAGATCAAATTTGCTTTCTCTTTGTAAATTGCCTAAATGTGGGATTTTACCGCTCCGCTGAAGTAATACCAGGTATAATTAATTCAGGCACTACTTGCTATTGATGGAAGAGAAGACAAAAATCGAATGAAATAATGTCAATTGTCTGGCTTGAAGTCCGAACTTTAACCTAGGAGAGCTTTTGTGGACGAATTGAAAAGCATGTAAAGAAAAATATTTTCATCGTTATGCATGTGCAATAGAAAGACATCAGTGACGTATCGAGGGGCCGGGGTGCTTTTATGTGATATATTTATCACAGCATTCCATAGCACGCTTTACTGAGCACCATTGTATTGAACATGGCGTGTACAAATCCATTTGAGCCTGACTTTGGGGAAAAGGCCCTGCAAATGTTAAAATCACATACAAGTAATACCTTAATAGAATGAAAACTCTAAAACCCAATGAGTGATAGTTCTTATACGTTTCTTAATGATAGAATTCATTGAAATGAATACAGATTTCTGCATTTTTCAAAAATATAAAGAACTTTTTTAGAAGAGCGAGGCATTCTATCGGAAATGTAATTTCCCATCTCAGATGTTCATATGCATACGGTTAATTAGGGCATTCCTATCTTTGTAACTAGTCCATTTGTATAAAAACGAAATAAAATAAGAAAAACAGAATGGCGAAAGTTACAATCAATCAGCTTAATATTAGGAGAGTTATAAATGTTTGAAATATGAGATCAGTGTAGCTATGCGATTCTCAAATTGGCAATGTTTTCAGTGGATTCACAATACTCCCGTTAGTCGTGTACACAAATATCATTCATTTCTCTTTTGTTCTAATTGTCGTCTCCCTTGTGTCACTGTTCAAGATATAGGCCTCTTATAGATCGTATATTATAATAGGTCCTCTTAAAGGAAAAAGACTATCCCGAGTCGTACATTTTGAGAGATGAATCTATATTTCAGTAATTTTGTGTTTTGGAATAAATGAGAAAATTGTCTGGCACTGCAATACAAAGTCTTATCAATTCAGGAAATGTTAAGTTCAGATACGTATACTGATTACAACTTTCCAAAAGTCAAATGTTTTGTTAGTTTTTGTCCGATTTTATTCCAATTTTTTACTTGTCTGCTTCCCTGATTTTTCTGCTTTTTATAAAAGTTCTTTACTATGAAGGTTGGATTTCTATTCCTGGACAAAACAGTAAGGACGCCCTCTTGCGCTCAAAAATAATTTAATGACGACACTAAATATGTCACATTGACATGAAAATTATAAACCTTGTGAACCCCACCGTGAGATCAAATTTGCTTTCCTTTTGTAAATTGCCTAAAATATGGGATTTTACCACTCCGCTGAAGTAGTATCCGGTGTAAGCGATTCACGCACTACTTGCTATTGATGGAAGAGAACAAGAAATATAATGAAATAATGTCAATTGTCTGGCTTGTAGTCTGAACTTTAACCGAGGAGAGCTTTTGTGGACGAATTGAAAAGCATGTAAAGAAAATTATTTTCATCGTTATGCATGAACACTAGAAAGACATCAGTGACGTATCCAGGGGCCGGGGTTCTATCACGTGATATATTTATCACAGCATTCCATAGCACGCTTTACTGAGCACCATTGTATTGAACATGGCATGTACAAATCCATTTGAGCCATATTTTTGCGGTAGAAAGCCCTGAAAATGTATTGATCAAATGTAGTAGTAGAATGGCTTTACTAGACAACTGCAAAATGGTAGCCCGATAGCTAAATTACATTGCAAGTTTTACAAGTATTTAAAAGCATTTCAACAAAACTTAGTTATAGACAAGTACAAGTAATACACAGTTAAATGGATCATAACTTATTACATGTTCCCTGCTTGCAAACAACTTGATGATACAAACGCAAGTATTATCTGTTTAGAATGAAAACTATAAAATCCAATGAGTGATAGTTCTCATGCGTTTCTAAATGAGGGCACTAATTGTTATGAATTGATATTTCTGTATTTTTCAGAAGAGCAAGGCATACAGTCAGGTGAATGTTCAGCAAAGACCGAATATTTTAATAAAGGGGAAAGTTATAGTCCAATGGGCACATGCAGGCACAACATGAACTATCAGAATATCTTTCTTTGTATTCTCGGTTGGGCACCCTTTTCAATAACAAAAGGGACACATTGTCATTGTTCTAATTGGTTTTGGTGAAAACTATGGATGTATGCCACTGTCATCCTAGTCCATAGTCTGGCCTATTTAATTTTGATCTCCACCGCACCATGGCTACCTCCCCCTACTTACTTGATACCAGCCGAAGATGGCGTGATCATTAAATTAGGACGCCCGGTGTGTTATCAGGCTGGGCTGGCGAGCATTGTTCTTAGTAGGTCCATGCTTGAATCAAGTGTGCAGGAAATATAGAGAACCGGCCAGATTCCGGACAAGTGGACAACTGCCATTCCGGTAAAGGGTATTGCTTATTTAACATGCATAACATATTGCAGAAGAAAGTTATTCGGCTTGTTACCAGTTCTAACTTCAGACAGCCTAGTAAGCCATTATTCATTGAGATGAAAATGTTGCCTTTTGATGAGCTTGTGTCATTCAGTAGTATGATTTTTATGTTTAAACTTAAGTTTTGTCCTCAGGCTTGCCTGTTAAAAGACCTATTTTCCTGTAACTTTCAGATACATAGCTACAATACACGTCAAAGTAACCTAGTGCATCAACCTCATGTAAGGACAAATGTTGCACTGAATTCCTTTCGAATCACATGTATTAAAGAGTGGAACCATTTATCCGCAGACATTAAGGACAGTACCACTCTTGCTAGATTCAGACTTCTGTGTAAATCATATCTGTTAGATAGTAAGCAAATAATTACCGTTGGTGAAGGTGATGGGACAAACTATCACTTCCGAGGCGATCTGGATGTAGCTATCTTTCCGAAGCGAAGCTGAGGAAAGATAGCGTATACATGCTGATCGACGAGGAAGTGATAGTTTGCTATCGCCTGAAACAAAAAGGTGATTATTTGCTTTATATTACACATCTAAAACAATAATATTTAACTACAAAAAGAAAAGGACGTGTATGCATTTACATAAAAGACACCTAGGCCCAAATTCATACCAAAAAAGTTTAAGGACGTGTATGCATTTACATAAAAGACACCTAGGCCCAAATTCATACCAAAAAAGTTTAAGTTTAACCCAACCCCTTGAGGGTACGGTGCGCGCATGTGTTTTCTTTAATACACCAGTTTACAGTTGTATCAGTGCGCATGAGCAGACAGTTGACCTCGGGTCATTGGCCCCGGAACAGGGCCAAATTGGCCCTGTTCCGGGGCCAATGACCTCTGACCTCTGGTATTTATGCGTAAATTAAGATTGCGCCCATGCAAATGATGATATGCGCGCACAACGCAGCGCGCAGGCAGTGATCATCATAATTTGCATGGGCGCAATCTTAATTTACGCATAAATACATGACCTCTAGGTCATTGGCCTTGTTTAAAATGGCGCACACAACTGTAAACTGGTGTATTGCGCTCAATGGTAATGCGCGCTTAATTACGCCTGTTTTAGTGCGCTTTTGGATAATCTTCTGTGAAAGTGCGTTGCCCTTTGTAGATAGTACCTCTATCTTCAGTGAAAGTGTGTTGCACTGTGTAGATAGTAGTACTATCTACACAGTGTAATGAACTTTTTGCTTCTCCCATCAATAATGGGCGAATTATCTTTCATCACGTTATTTACTTTTGACCAATCGTAGAGCAAGATTCTTAGTATGTGGAATATAAATTGAAATATATTGCGGCTATTATGACTGTACTTTATTATAGCAAGGATTAGCCAGTCAGCCTGTGTGTGTGTGTGTGTGTGTGTGAACTTAATGCGTACAGCATGATAAGCTGGTATACGGCTGGGGGGGGGGGGGGGGGTAAGGGTGTTCATGTTGTTGTCAGTGATTCAGCTTTTTTCCTTCTAAATCTTTTAAAATGTATATAACCATGTAATCAGTTATTGTTATCAGTTATTGTTAATACATGCTTTTTTCCTTGTAACTATGTTTTTAAGTTACACAACCTTGCCATTTCCTTGTAATAATTTGTGTACATTACCATGATTTTTGTTGTTGTAAATGAACTTCTTGATCTCGGTTGGCGGACTCTGGGACCTGCTTGTTTTGGGGGCCCTGCGCGCGTGAGACGGTATCGTATCCATGATCGTATCCTACCATCTTTTATGATTTGAATTGCGCAGATCCTTGAAACACGTTGGTCTCTTTGCTAATCCGCTGGGACTGAGATGTCCATCCTTCACAGGGGCCCCACTCACAAGCATTGCTTTTTGGGGTTTCAATTTGGATCATGTTTGTTCGTCATGATTACTATGCCATGTGTTTTTTTAACCCTAATAAGGCCGGGCTATTTGAAGTCTTAGTAGGGCCGGGGGGGGGGGGCCATTATGGCCCCCCCCCCTCAAGATCTCGGCCGCGAAGCGGCCGTTTGCCGCGAAAATTTGCACGCATGTCAAGTGAAGTGTAAAGAATAATATGATAATTTCAATTTTTTGAAAAATTCACTCATTTGCATATTTATGGTAATTTATGCAAATAAAGTCATAAAAATCACATTTTTACCAATAAATCATATATTATTCATATTTAAGCATTCTTTTTCACTAGATATATTCATAAGACCATTCTGAATAATAATACGAAAAAAAATTGGAAGAGCCAGCTTATTTCTTATGTTATCCCTTGTTTTGATAATTTCTTATGTATTTCACTGTTTTTTTAACTTATGTATTTCATTGTTTTTGTTGTTTTATTTCATCTTTTACTACAATTCAACTATTTTGACTCCCAAAACAACCACCTAAACTTTAAACAAGACCCAATAACCCATGTTTGATCTGTTTTTTAGGAAAAATGACTTTGCCATACGTTTTGTACACAAATCACGAAAATGAGCGATTTTCAGGCTGACATGCGAAGACAAAAGGTCACGTGACCTTGTAACCGTAGGTCCGATTTTCAAAATAATTATTTTAAAAGTTGCGCAAGACTCGAAAGAAGAAAGTCAGCGAGCGGCGGGGCGCCATCCATATGCGTTCCCGAGCAATCGGAAAAATTGTGGAGGGGGGGGGGGCATAATGCCCCCCCGGCCTTATTAGGGTTAATAAACTAAACTGAACTTAACTATCGTCACACAATGGAAATCTAGCATGTTCGCATGAGATACCAACTATTTACTGTTTTACCCAAATCTGGCTATAAAACGAATCTTGACCTTCTGTTTCAAATGTTGCTTTTAAGAAACGTGTATAATTTTAAAGGACAATAATTATGATTGAAAGATAGACAGATTGAGAACAATCTTTGTCATAATCGACTCACAACAGAATACTTTTACAATGCTTTTTATCAAAATTATCATTTTTTCCACACCAGATCAAACCTTGACTTCCATGAAATGATGTAAATAATAATGTACACTTTAGGATAACTGTTATGGAAACTGTCTCACTGCTATCCTAACTACATGTAAACACTCAGTCTCTCTTAATGTCTGCTCTCTCATTTCGTACGAGGCTCTAGTCTCCCTCGTACATCAACCACACAAGACCACCGGTGATTCTAACAAGAAAGATGAGTCGATGGATTTCAGTTCCAATCATTAACTTTTATTTTAGGAAGAAAGGCACCTCTTAGCAATGTTTTGATTATGTCAGATCAGACACAAATCAGGTGCAATTTTGTTGTATTAAACTCATACCATTTAAGAACACTCAATGTCAATTTTTTTTTTACAAGAGAATAATTCTATTTAAAAAATGATAATTTGTTTTTACAGCATATCTTGACTTCCATGAAATGATCTATTTAAATATGTTCGCTTTTAGGAATTCATATCGTAAGAAGTATGGCATTATGAATGGGATATGAATAAGAAACACCTTGAAATCCCTACATATATAAAGAGAACTAACCCACCATCTAATAGCACCAGACTGATAAGTAGAAAGATACAGATACTTGTTTAAATCATATACAATGTCTACACTTGAAGTAAAACATAGAAATATGCTTAAAACACGCTTAAAAAAATGTAATAACAATTCTGAGTAAGTGCTTTCACCCTTTCCAGTTTAGAACAATCTTATGTGTACAATTCTAAAAAAATACAACGATTTATGAAATAAAATAATTGATGATGATTTGTTTTCACACCGTATAAAACTTTGATATTCAAGTAGGTATAGCATTGTTCATTGGACATGTCGAATAGGAACAGAAAGAAAATGACACCATACAATTATGAAGTATAAACTCATCACCTGTTTTTTAATAAACGGTCAATTAGAAATAGACACGGATTACAAGTACTTGTATGACTATCTACAATTTAAACGATTGAATAAAAGATACCGAATAAATGAAACCATTTTTAAAAAGCAAAGTGCATGTTATAGATTTGATTAAAAAAACTGACTTATTTTCCTTCTAGCCATTCTAAAACAGTCTATTTACAATTCTGTAGGAAGAAAGATATTTTACTATAATTTACAAATAAGGCACTGTATTCCAAGAAATTAATCTTAGTTTTCAACGTTATATGTTATAGGTTTGATAAAAAAAAATGACTTATTTTCTTTCTCCGCCATTTTAGAACAGTCTATGTACAATTCTGTTAGAAGAGAGGAAATTTACAATATTTTTACAAATCAGGCACTGTGTTCAAATAATTGATTCTTTGTTTTCAACGTTGCTGGCTTGGCGCCTCCTTGGGTTTGGGAATCTACACGCATTATGCATGTGATAAGAATGAGAATAATATATATATTTTTTTTTTAGCTGACGGCTAAGAAAGCACGTGTGTTCTTGTAAGTAACCAACAAGCAACAAGGAAACCAACGGCCTTAATTCCTCTCCGAAGGACTTACTATAGCGCTTAAGCGCATCGACTCTTCAAACCTGGACCTCTCGGTTACGAGTACACTGCTCTACCGCTGAGCTAACATGACTCCGTAAACGAATTTTTGTATTGATACAAAATGAACCCAACCAGTGTTGCTAATAAATTGAGAAATATGAAGATAATTCATATATAATGTAGATACTGTATAAACAAAACGCTTATAGAAACAGGTTTAATGATAACAAATATTATTGGTTGCTCTTTTATCCAGAGAAGCCACATCGGAATAAATGCAGTATACCTGTCAGAATGGCAATTTGTGTTTCAATGTCCAGCCAAAATACGTTAGTGCCGGCTAGGATTCGAACACTCGGATTGAGAGTCAAGTGAATGCACCACTATACCACAACACCTCCACGCTTAAAACACTCTTTTAAAAAACTTACAAATTAATTCTGAATAAACATTTTCACATTATCTCGATTAAGATCAATATATAATTCATTAAATAAGACAGTGTTTACAATACGTTTTGTATATTAAACGCTTCATTCATAGAAATTATATTTAAAGACATTGTCATTCGTTTTATTAAATCATTTTAAACTTTGATTTCCAAAGGCAATATGAGTCAGTGAGATGGAAATCCATATTCAAGCCCCAATATCATAAATATCAAGAAAAATTGCTGGAATATATCATAAGGTTACCGTTGATAATAATGTCTTGCTTTATTGATAGGCTACTCATCGAAATGCGATCATGGATGACAGAGCACTGGCCAAATTTAAAAAGCATTTCAAAATCGAATTTGCCCAAGTTTGTGATAATTTTCACGAATTATTTTGATAATTTTTATGTGAGTGCATTCAATTGTAATGAATACCATTCAAATAAATCTTGGGTTGAGCATCCATTTCATTAAAAACATTGGCAGCTCAAATGGCCATGCTACTGTTCAACTGTCCATGTGATTTCATTGAAAATGTGACAGGCTACTATTTGTGTATCCCCGGCCAAATCTATAATTATGTTGTGAGTGCATCAATATTTAATACGATAGCAACTACTTAAGAAATATTAACCAAAGGCAATTTCAATAGCCTTGTGCGTCACCTATTCAGATGTACGAACGTGACAATGAGTATTAAGTAAACATGATTTCCATAGGACATACAATAGGGTATTGAAATTCCCTTTGAGTTGAATTTTCTTAAATAGTTGCGGTCGTGTTATTTATAGAATTGAATCTGTATTTCTTTGTTGTGACTCACCCTGTACATATGTGATTTCATTTGTTACATATTGATGCGTGGAAATATTAACTATGGTTAGATATGTACAAAAAAATGACATAATGAAATTAGGAACTATGGATACGGAATAAACTCATCACCGGTTTGTCATCAAAATAATCTGTAAATGCAAAGGCCTATAGAAACTATATACAAGGTACATAACTGAAGTGAAAACGTAAAGAGAAAAAAAATCTTTAAAATGATATAATTATCTGACTAAAACTAACATACCTTCTTTCTACACCATTTTAGAATAGTCTGTATGGTCTATGTACAATTCTGTTACCAGATAAGACATTTACAATACTGTGTGAATAAGGCACTGTATTGATCATTTGCTTTCACAGTCAAATACATTTTTATTTCCAAATATGTCTACATGTTAACGTTGTTAGGTAGGCCCCTATTGACAGTTGTAAATCTATCACAATGCTCACTAGGCGTGTTTATACAATGTAAATAATCAAAATAGAAAAAACTTAGAACATTCCTTATAAACTTAAGTATAAATTCTGATTGTATATTATCAACCCTTTCTCAAATCAGTATAGTCTATGTACAATTCAGTCACAAGAAATTTATATTTATAATATTTTGTAAACGATACTAAGTTTACGAAATATTCCTTTGTTTTTGCACCATAATACATTTTGACTTTCATACATATATGTATTCTGAACACCAGTGGTATGTACAGGTTAGGAAGGTATGAAAATAAATCAAATTCATATTCAGAATTCGCATAAAGCTAACATAATTATATAAGATACATGTATATAACAACGGCAAGAATATGAGATAATGTATGGATGCTAGACATAACAGAATCGCAACTACTTTCGAGAAATCAACTTGTTTGTTTGGTTTCGACAAAAGTCATCGTTTAATAACGTAGTGCAGAATAATTGAATATTACATTAACACATATTTCCAGACATTAAAAAACTACTTTTCAACACATAAAAAAACACTCATGTATGATTCCAATTGCAATAGCCTCGTCCATCACCTCTAGAAATATGTGAACATTAAAATGACGTATTACACAGTCCGAACATGATTCATGTAGGAACAGTAGGATATGCATTAGGCTTCTGAAATTGCCATTGGGTTGAATTTTAGAAAGAAGTTGTGATCATGTTACTCGTTTGTCAAGTAAATTCATGAATGAATTTAAATAAAGCAGTCATTTATTGATTTTACTGTTGATTGTTTTTTTTGTAAGACGATGTTAATCTTATTCCTGATTCCTTCAGTAACTCGTCCAGGTCGTTCAGTTTCTTCCCCGATTTCCACCCGCTCAGTAGTTGCTCGTAGGTTGCATTGTAATTGGAATCATTCGAGTCTAGGAGGTTCAGAGAAATGTTGCGATCAAAGTTAAAGGCTTCGCAAATCGGGTCGAAATGATTTATACCAAGTAGTTTTGACAAGTTCTTGATATGTTCGTTCGTCACCTTCTCTGCATCTACAATGAAATAAAGGAAACTTACTAAATAGAATATTATCAGAGCTCGTAATGACCGAATAAATATGAATGCATTGAAATTTAAAGCAATTTTTACAAGGATTATAGCACAAGTTTGTTTCCTAATTTAGAATTAGTGTTTTTTGAGGAATTTATTTATTTAGAGAGTTATAATAGGAAAAGTTTTCAGTAGACAGCTTACATACTGATTATAATGTCACGAGTTGAATGAGCTGATCACTTTGTAAGACAGTGATTAAACTAAAGGCTTTAACGAAATGTTTATCATGGAACGACGAAGAAAAACAGCCTCGAAAGAATACAACGGAGGGTTTGCAAAATTATTTTAGGCTCTAATTTTATGTCATATTCACATGCATGTCAAGTATGCAATTTAAGTACACTTGAGGAAAGAAGACTAGTACTGTGTATAAAATTTGCAAAATCTTTAGCAATTCACCCAGCATGCCAGAACTGGCTACCTCCAAAAAAAGAAATTAGAATATCATTACGTCAGACTCCTACATATCATAATTTCAAATGCAAAACCAATCGCTTCAAAAACAGCCCTTTACCATATTTGATCAATCTAATTAACCATAACTAAATGCTTTTTTAACTACGTGTTAAATTTCAAACACAGTACTAGTCTTCACCTCAGTCGTCTTTAGTCTTAAAATCCAATGTATTCATTCTAAACGAGAGTATAAAACTTTGTTTTGTTATTCTTAACGTGTAATGTTATTTTGAATGTATTTTTAACAAACTTTTTAACGTGTAAATATTTAAAAATGCAACATGTCACTTTATTATGTCAACATGTACACATGAATAATCCAGCTTCTGCTGCTTTTCATGTAAAATGACAATTATCATGCATGTATTTTGAAATTACATAATAAACCATTATTGAATTGAATTGGAATTGAAGCGATTATCATAGCGTATTGAGAGATGTAGTTGTGACACGCGCACGCGTACGCACTCAATGTTCAAGTCATAAAACGCAGAAGTAGTTCCCTTCCATATAATTGTTTGTGAGAGGGAAGTATTTGGAGCTCGCTGAATTGAGCTTTGATCGAGTACGTGTGCGCGTTTCTCAACTGTCTCTCCCAGTACACAATGACAATAACTATAATGCAGTGATCATATTGATTTTGCTTTAAGGATGGGAACGAAACAAACTGTTTTAGTTGTTTTGATCAGCGTAAAACTCATACCAAATATAGCCTTTACTGCACAAACTATACATTTAAAATTGTATTACAAAACTCATCTTAACCTTCACATATCTTGTTATTAAAAATCTCATGTTTTTAGACTATTTTTAGTCGATAAATCAATTAGGCGTATTGCAGATTTCGTACCTTCCGGGTTAAAAACGTTATCAGTAAAGACGTTCAAACTCATCGATCCCATCGCGGTTGACGCCTCTGAAACACTTGCAGAACCTATGTACACAGAAAAATAGCTGTAAATTACCATCTGGTTCAATTGTCATATTGTCTAAAATCTTTACGTCCAACAATTTGTTTCTCCATTAACCACTTTTTCCAATAATCATTAGCGTCATGGCGCTTTAACCAACAAAACAACTATTATTACGTCTTTTATATCTCTCTTTGTGTGTGTGGTGCATGTGCTAGTTTGGATGCACCCCCCTGATTATTATCTGAGTCCGATATCCATTCGATCAGATAATTCCTGACGGCAATTTATTTTGATATAGAAACACATTGAACAATCCAAATGATAATCTACAACAAAGTTACGCCATAGTGCACTGAGAGAGGTATTTGTGACACGCGAACACGTACTCGATCAAAGCTCAATTCATGAAGCTCAAAATAGTTTCCTCCGACATACGGAAATATGGAAGGGAACTACTTCAGAGTTCCATGACTTGAACCTTGAGTGCGCACGTGTGCGCGTGTCACAACGTTCTCTCTCAATACGATATGGCGATTACTCTTGTGCACTGATCCTATTGATTGTGCTTTAATTTTTGAGAAAAAAACACAAAACCATCTTCTTCTTTTTTTACCTAGCGTAAAATCCATACAAAATCTAGACTTTACTGCCAAAATTATACATTCAAAATTGTATTAAAATGTATTCTCTACTACCTTCAGATATCTTGTCATTTATAAACTCTGTGTTTTTAGACTACTTTTTAGTCTGTAATTTAGGCGTACTACACATTGTGTACCTTCCTGTTTAACAATGTCATCAGTAACGACGTTCAAACTCACTACATTTATTTGATTGGCTGAGAGCAAAATTGCCATACAAATTTAGCATTTGATATTGATAGCAAGTTTGAACAAACAGGGCCCAGAATGTATTGTTTGAAAATGTTGATTATTTGGCATATTGACCTACCCATCCCCATTCCTGTTTTTTGACGAAATGGGATTAGACGGAAATAAAATATACCAAATGAAATAATAGACAAACGGGAACATAATGCTTGGACCAAATTGGAACTGGACTAATTCGGTTTAGAACACTTGATAATCGAAAAAATGTATTTGAACCAAATGTGTATTGGACCAAAGGGCAAATAATTTAGATTTGACGAAGTGGCCATCTTAACAAGTGGCTATGGGCCCTGTCGGATAATTGACTAGCACGATGATTGTCCGAAACCAAGTGGCATTTGATCAATCGGCAATACACAATTTATTTTGATTGAAATTCGTTCAGTTATATGATCAGGAAAATTTGCTGAATATGGTTCTACAATCTGCGTGAGGCGGGGTCAATAGTTCACCATTTAAACAATTAAAGACAAAAATTACATCGTATTAATTTATATGGGGAAATTTTAACCAATATCTTTAAACAAATATATGGGATAAATACCACTTAAAACTAGAGTATTATGACGGCTCTGTCTCTATAAATACATCGATTTTTGACATGATATAGCCGCCCATGATCACTGTTAAAATGCGAATCATACCTTCAGGAGATGCCTCTTTCCTCTGTGCTTGTTCACGCTTGAGAAACCGAACTACATCAAGATGACCAAAGTGTGATGCAACAATAAGTGGAGTGTTACCAAAAATATTGCACCTTTCTATCTGTGCTCCTTGACCAACGAGGTACTGAACTACATCAAGATGTCCATTGCTTGATGCAATGTAAAGAGGTGTTTGACCCTCATTATCTCCCCTCTCTACCTCTGCTCCTTGACCAACGAGGTACTGAACTAAACCAAGATTTCCACTTTGTGATGCAAAGTGAAGAAGTCTTACACCACCATTATCTTCCTGCTCTAACTGTGCTCCTTGACCCACGAGATACTCAACTACGTCAAGATAACCATGAAGTGACGCAGTTAGAAGAGCTGTCCTACCATCTTTGTCAGGCTTATCAATATGTGCTCCATTAGAAATGAGAAACTTAATTACATCAAGATGACTTTTCTGTGATGCAGCGATAAGTGGTGTCGAACCATTATTATTGCCCGCCTCTATATTTGCTCCTTGACTAAAGAGGTACTCAACAATGTCAAGACGACCCTTAAATGATGCAACAATAAGTGGGGTCTCACCATGTGTAGTAAACGTCTCTACCGGTGCTCCTTGACTAACGAGATACCGAACTACATCAAGGTAACCATTGCCTGATGCAGAGTGAAGAGGTGTCTCACCATACGTATTATCACACGTGTCAATCTGTGCTCCTTGTCCAACGAGGTACTTAACTACATCAAGATGACCTTGAGATGATGCTAAGAGGAGAGCCGTCGCACCAAAATCTTCATTAGGCTTCTCAATCTGTGCGCCTTTACCAACACAAAACTTGACTAAATCAAGATGACCTTCTGAAGCTGCCGTACGAAAGGCTTTATTGACCTCAACACGTTCATTTGCTGATCTTCCAGCCATGTTTTGCTTTGTCTGTGGACCCAATTGAGAAGCAAATCTTATAGATACTTTTTCGTTCTAGACCTTATATATCGTGTTTGTCAATTCAGTCACCTTTGCGTTCTGTAAATCGTTCTTGGAAGAGACTAAATACGTCAATGAAGTTCCGCTCTACAGGTTGAGAGGCGAATATCTTTCCGTTTTAATCTGCAGGTTTAAACTATTCGAAGCCTACTAATGATCATGCATTGGAAACTACGGCAGATAAATGATTTCAATTTATTAAAGAAATACTTGCGAGCATAATTCAAATGTTATGATTAAAGAACCCGTCTCGGACAGTCCTGGCGCTGTCAGTACAAGTTTGATATCTACAATCTCCAAGTCTGATTTCCTTCACATAACCAACGTTCTACGGTCCATCCAAATATAACATCAAAGGTCTGTCGCCTCAAAATGAAATTGTAGATTGTCCAATCACTTGACAAATAAGTGTATGAAGATGTTCTAAGATACAGGAATTCTTCTTAAAACTTAGCTCTCTGCTTTTTATCCGAAGAATTTTCCTTGTGTTTGATGGTATATTTAATACACAAATGTAAAAGCTAAATAATTCAATTTTGTGTGCTAACAGCCTCCCAATCATACTAATCGATGGAACAATAATGGATAAAATGGCGGATACTTTTGTGAGAAACCGGTGTTGTTTTTTTAGAACATATTCATGATAGTACGTCACAATGACCTCATCTAGGCTTTGATGGAATGTAATTCAAAAGTACAAACGAAAAGAGAAGATATGCATGGTTGACTATTTAGAATGAGCCGAAACCAGCTAGTCGCAACGATATTTACTGACAATTCCTTTTATTTTGGAGCTTACCCCATTGGATTGCAGCTTCTTGCATTTCCCCAATAAACGTCAACATATGTGTAAATACTAACTGAAAATCTCTTTAACATTCTGTATTTAAAATAGAATGTTCATTCACAATTATCATGCATAGATTAGAGGCACAATTCATTTTAGGTTTGCATAACGGCGTCTGCCTTCTAAGACTAGTTTTCATACATACATATACGTGTACTTTATACGCGCCCACTCACACACATAATGCATGTTTAAATATCCTAAATTTTCTCTACATGTATTCATGCTTCATTCTGAACTCCGAAAGACTACTTGAAAAAATCAATCAGTCCATCAGCTTGTAACAGAAAACTGAGTAATCTCATCCTGCTGACTCATGAACTTGGAAAAATGTAAACATTATGTTTCATTGTATTATGTTATGTACTACGTTCTAAGTGAACATTTAAAAAAGACCTGCTTACTCCTAATAGTAAGTTATCTGGATTGAATTTGTATTTCCCTTTACTTTCCTTGAGGTGGTATGGAAAAGGACCAACACAAATTAAACATTCAAGATAGGCCTATTTAAGTTTGCCACGGTTTGGTTAATAACTTGCAAAGGGATATATTAAGCAAATAATCACCGTTGGTGAAGGTGATGGGACAAACTATTACTTCCGAGGCGATCTTGATGTAGCTATCGTTTCGAAGCGAAGCTAAGGAAAGATAGCGTATACATTCAGATCGCCGAGAAAGTGATAGTTTGCCATCGCCTGAAGCCAAGAGGTGATTATTTGCTTTATATTCCACATCGGAAACATTTCGCTTCTTCCGTCATTTAAGAGCAACAAGTCATCAATTAACAGCTAGCAAACGGTGTACGAAACGTACAGTGTCTGCAGTATGGTGGTACTTGTGACCAAAGTTTGCGTAAACACTAAAAGCTCTTAAAGAGGAGAACAATACGCAACGTATACAATTAGAGTGCGTTGCACTATGTAGATAATACTTCTATCTTCAGTGAAAATGCGTTGCACTGTGTAGATAGTACTAGTGGATAACCACCCTCTAGGAGAACTACCCCGAACAACTACCCCCGGACAACTAACCCCAGCCAACTACCCCCTGGGATAGTTGTTAGGGGGGTAGTTGTCCGGGGTAGTTGTCCTAGGGGGTATTTGTCTGGGGTAGTTGTCTAGGGGGTAGTTGTCCTAGGGAGTAGTTGTCTAGGAATAGTTGTCCGGGGGTAGTTGTCCTAGGGGTAGTCGTCCTAGAGGGTGGTTGCCTAGGGGGTAGTTGTCCTAGGGGATAGTTGTCCGAGAGGCTGGTTATCCTAGGGATGGTTGTCCGGGGTGGTTGTCCAGGGGTGTAGGTCCATAAAAATAGGTGTAAATTACCATTCTTACAATATATAGATAGTGATTACTCATCGAATTCGTACTACTTATTAAGTTTTCCCAAATGGCAAAATCATTATACAAACGATACCGGTGCCACATTGTGCACACTGGATATACAATATATGCAGTAGTCATTCAAAGCGAAACAAGTTTGCCTTCACCACAATTTAGCCTATAAACATTCATTCTATTATAGTATTCCTTTATATGACTAAATATTTATGAAATGTACCACTATTGAAAATTTCAGCTGTTAGCACAAAGATATAACAACTTTTGTTTAATTGGTTGTTAACAAAAATCTTCTATGTGGGCATCCCTTGAACCATAATACATGGCCCTACAGAGGATTTTTTTCCTGTTGGGGACTGGGGGAAAATGCAATGATTTAAATGAAACGTCATAGCTTCCGTGCTTCGCGTGGGAGGGGCGAAACAAGAATTCAGACAAGGATTAAGAGTAATAATGTATTGAAACTGAATTCAGAGAAGAACACGATACAACAAATCGTCTTCTTTCTCTAATAATTTAATGAAACGTGAAAGCTTCAGCGCTTCGCGCGGGATGAGCGAAAATGAATTCAGACAAGGATTAAGAGTAATAATGTATTGAAACGTCAAAGCTTCCGCGCTTAGCGCGGTAGGGGGGGGGGGGGGGACTGAATTCAGACAAGGGGAGGGGGAGGGGAAAAACTGAAACATAACTTAGTTCCTGGCCCCGGGTTTACAGGGTTAAATTTGTAAACATTTGGACATTGGCATTTTTATATTTGTCGGTAAATATTGGTGGCTCGACCACTGCTTTGTGCATTGTGCGGCATCAAAGCATAATTTATACAACGTTTCCCGACGTGACAGATCACTTTTCTCTAACTTTTAACCAATCAGAAGGCCTCTTTTTTCCAGGAAGTGCCTGAAAATGCGTCTAATTTGGTTCTAAAATTGCAAATGCTTCTTACTCTGGGAGGGGGCGAGAACCCCCTCCCAGACCCACACCTGCTTGGTCGCTCCGCTCCCTCGCCATTAAAGCCTCGTTCTGTCGCTTCATCGTTTTACATATATTTCACCCCATGCCATTTTGTCCCCCCCCCCCTGGTAAGAAATTCCTGGATCCGCCACTGATGCCCATACCCTTTGAGCTTCGGGGGCTTCGCCCCTTGAACCCCGCCGAGCCTAGACCCCCCCCTTTGAGAAACGTTCAGCGGGGCCTGCATGTTAGAGTGGGGGTGATTCGGATTATTTTTTTGTCAGCCCCCCCAAACGTTTTTGCTCATTACGCCACTGATCACAAGGGAATACTTTTACTATGCTTTTATTTAGAATATGATAATTTGTTTTTACAGCATATCAATCTTGACTTCCATGACATGATCTATGTAATTATGTACTTTTGTAGGAATTCATACATTAAGATGTAAAGCATTATGAATTGGATATGAAAGAGAATTTACACCTTGAAATCCCTAAGTATGTGTAGAGAACTAACACACCATATGTTAGCACTAGACGGATAACTAGAAAGATACAGATACTTGTTTAAATTAAATATAATGTCAACACTTGAAGAAAAACATAGAAATATTCTTAAAACACGCTTTAAAAAAAAACTGAAATGACAATTCTGAGAAAGAGCTATCGCCCTTTCCCGTGTACAACAAATTATGTACAATTCGGAAAAAAAAGATATACTGATTTGACAGTGAAAATAACCAATTGATGATCATTTGTTTCACACTGTATAAAAGTTTAAAAATCAAGTAGCTATAGCATTGCTTAATTTGACATGTCGGGTATACACAGAAAGAAAATGAGACCATGATAATTATGAAGTATAAACTCATAACCTGTTTGTAAATAAATGGGTAATTAGAAATATACAATGATTACAAGCACTTATATGAATATCTACAATTTAAACGATTGAATGAAAGATACCGAAAAAAGGTAAAGGTAAAGGTAAAGGTAAAGGCAAAACATATGTTATAGGTTTGATAAAACATGAATTATTCTCCTTCTCCGCGATTCTAGAACAGTCTATGTACAGTTTTTGTTAGAAGAAAGAAAATTTACAATAATCTACAATTAAGGCACTGTGTTCAAGGAAATTATTCTTCGTTTTCAACGTTGCTAGGTAGGCCCCTCTTTGTCATAAGGGAATCTATACGCATTACTAACGTGACCTGAATAATAATAGTATTAAAACAAAATGAATCCAACCATTGTTGCTAACGTTTAACTGTCTATGTGATTTTATTGATCAAGGTGTCGAAATAAAGAAAGATGACAGAGTTCAATTTATGTAGGACCGACTCAATCTATAATTATGTCGTTATTGCATCAACATCAACTACTTACGAAATATTAACCCACGGCAATTTTAATAGCCTTGCTCGTCAACTATTGAAATATACGAACATGATAATGACGTATTAAGTAAACATGATTTCCATGGGACATACAATAGGGTATTGAAATTCTCTTTGAATTGAAATTGTGAAAATAGTTGCGGTCGTGTTATTTATAGGATTGAATCTAGGTTTCCTTGTTGTGACCCACGCTGTACTTATGTACATTCATTTGTTAGATATTGGTGGATGGCAATCTAAAGCAACTGTAATTTGATATGTAGAGAAAAATGGCAACATGAAATTATGAATTATGGTTATGGAATATACTCATCACCTGTTGGTCATAAAATTAGTCCGTAAATATAAAGGCTAATATAAACTGTATACAATGTAAATAACTAAAGTGAAAACGTATAGAGAGGAAAAAATACAAATCAGACTAAAACAATCATTATACATTAACACTATCTTCTTTCTATGTACAATTCTATTACAAGACATTTACAATACTACGTGAATAGGGCACTGTATTGATCATTTGCTTTTACTGTCAAATACATTTTATTTCCAAATAAGTCTACATGTAAACGTTATTAGGTAGGCCCCTATTGACAGTTGTAAATCTGCCGCAATGCACAATAGGCGTTTTTGTATACAATGTTAGATAATCAAAATAGAAGCAAACTTAAAACACTCCTTTTAAAATTAACTATAAATTCTGATTAAATATCATCACCCCTCTCTCAAATCATTACCTATGTACAATTCAGTCACGCAAAAAAAGTACATTTGAAATATTTCGTGAATGAAACTAAATTCATGAAAATAATCCTTTGTTTTCACACCATAATACAATTTGACTTCCATACAATATGTACTACGAACACGAATGGTATGTACAGGTTAGGAAGGTATGGAACTGAATCCAATTCATATCTAGAATTCGCATCCTGCTAACATTTTTAAAGATAGATGTACATGTACATAACATTGATAATTAAGTACGATAAGAATATGAGATAATGCATGAATACTAGACAAAATAAGATCGCAACCACATTCGAAAAAAATCAACTTGTTTGTTAGTTAAAATTTTGTTTCTGCGTTCAAAAACGTTCTGCACAATAATGGAATATTTCATTAGAGTACATACTTCCAGACATTAACTAATTACTTTTAAACACATAAAGAAAAACATACAAACAGTATGTGAAATTTTAAATACTATTACCAGCATCTGTGAAAGCAGCAGGCCGCCAACTTCAGACCATTTTAATAGCCTCGTCCATCACCTCTAGAAATATGCGAACATTAAAATGACGTATTACGTAATCCGAACATGATTTCTATATGATATGCATTAGGCTCTTGAAATTGCCAGTGTTGAATTTTAGAAAGTAGTTGCAATCGTGTTCAAAGTTTTTCAAGTAAATTCATAAATAATTTTGTAATCCGATCTTAATCTTATTCCTGATGTCTCCAGAGAGTTGTCCAGGTCTTTCAGTGTCTTTCCCAATTTCCATCCACTCAGTAGGTGCTCGTAGGTTTTACTGTAATTGGAATCGTGCGAATCTAAGAGGTTCAGAGAACTTTTGCAATCAAAGCTAAAGGCTTCGCAAATGGGGTCGAAATGATTTATACCGAGTAGTTTTGATAAGTTCTTGATATGTTCGTTCGTCACCTTCTCTGCATCTACAATGAAAGGAAGGTAACTTAGTAAATCCTATCTTCATCAGACACATAGTGACCAAATAAATTTAAATTCATTGAAATCTAAAATTTTGTTTCCTAATTTGAAATTAGTGATATTTTGAGGGGTTGAATAATTTAGAAACTTTTAATTAGACAAATGCTTAGTTGTTCCCTACAGTAGACAGCTTACATACGATACAATATCACAAGTTGCATGCTTTGATCACTTTATAAGTGGTGATTTATTAAAGAAAGGCTATAATGGAAATGTTTATCATGGAACGACGGAGCAATTACCATAGCGTAATACAAAGAAAGTTGAGTTCTGGTCATGCGATTGCATTGTGAAATAAGCAGTTTAGAATCGATCAGAAAAAATATAACGTAGCATATTAGTATATGCGTGTAATGCAAGGTTCTGGAATCATCTCAATGATCATGAATTTGGCCCAGTCTAGGTTAAGGTAACAAGCACTGTACACATAAAAATGAATATGGGTCTACACAAACATGTGGCATGAACATGGGGCCCACATTTTTCTTCTTCGTCTTCGCTATAAGTACAGGCCACCGTCGGGTGTATTCTCATACTGATCTAGGTGCTGTGCAGGTGTATATATAGTGGCTCAATAAAAGGCCTACACAGAACTTTGTGCAGCTAAAAAGACATCCGTAGTATAACAGAGCTGGATCTCGAGTACCTCTCACTTAAAGTTTGGGAGAGAGGTACAGGTGACGGCGGCCTGGGTAGTGAGTTCCAGAGCCTGGTGACATCAGGAAAGAAACTCTTTTGCAGTACTTGCGTCCGAGCATATGGCACTTGGAGTTTCTGTTCATGGGCTCTTTGCGAAGCCTCACCTTTCTTGCAGAGATGGTCACTGTAGTTGGTCGAGCATATGGCTGTAACACTGCTCGTTCTGTGATGTTCATTGCACACAAAGCGTGCATATCTCCTTTGGATCATATCTAATGATGTTGGCTTGGGTGAAGGGATCCCAGATGATGCTTCCGTATTCCATGACTGGTCTAATCAAGGTTAGGTAGCAGAGCACTTTGAATTTGCGTGGGCATGATCTGATGTTTCTTTGGAGGAAGGCTTGGGTGGAATTAGCCTTTTTGTATTACTTGGTGGATGTGGTAATTCCGACTAAGCTTCTTATGTAGTTAGATTCCAAGATATTTGCTGTGTCTGCATTCTCCAGAGTGTGTCCATGAATGCGTTTGTTAGAAACATGGGGGGCCTGGTATTTCTTCGGGTTGAACTCCATTATCCAGTCGTCTTCCCTTCGCTCCAGTGAGTTGGTGTCTTCATGGAGGTGTGTACTTTCATCTTCTGATCCAATATTGCGATAGAATAGGCAGTCTTCTACAAAGAGTCTAACAGTGGTGTCATAATACAGGTACTTAGGCAGGTCATTAACAAACAGCAGAAATGACATTGGGCAGACGACCCTACCCTGCGGAACTCCAGATGCCAAATGGAACTTGGTAGAGACGGTTCTTCAAGGACTACCTGCTGCGTACGATAACGAAGAAAGTCAGCTATCCATGCATGGTTAGAGTTTCGTATGTTGTAGAAGTCAAGCTTATGAAGGAGCCTACCATGTGGCACCTCGTCCAAGGCCTTGGCAACATTTAGAAGAATGACATCAAGCTGCTCCCTGTTGTCTATAACCTTGGCAAGATCTTGAACGGCAAAAGTAAGTTACGAGACACAAGATCAGTTTTGCGGAATCCATGTCGCGCGTCAGTGAGTAATATGAAGGTATTTGTAGAGCCATGTTTTTCAGGGAGCATTTTGTTCTGATGTTTACTTGCATAATAACAATGAAATGCTCAAAAGTGTATTTTCACCTCACCCCAGAACTCAACCTTCTCTTTAACAGAGATGGTTGTGACACGCGAACGCGTACGCACTCAAGTTTTAAGTCATGGAATGCTGAAGTACTTCCTTTCCATATTAATGGGGACTTTAAGATTTGCACGTCGACATAGTGGACTGCTACGTGTGACGTCCTTTTAAGGCACTGCCAGTGTCACACGTAGCAGTCCACTATGTCGACGTGCAAATCTAAAAGTCCCTATTGTATGTGAGAGGGAGCCGTTTTGAGTACGTGTGCTCGATCACAACTATCTCTCTCAATACGCTATGGCGACTACTATTGTGCACTGATCCCATTGATTGTGTTTTAACTTTTGGAAAACAAATTAAAACGTTTTTTTCCCTCTTTTTTGCTCAGTGTGAAATTCATACCAAATCAAGCCTTTACTGCAAAAAGTATAGATTCGAAGTTTTATCAATTTGTTATCACTCAGATATCTTGTCATAAATAATCTAGTGTTTTTTAGACTAATTTGTTAGTATATAAGTAAGGCGTATTGCAGTTTCGTACCTTCCTGATAAACAATGTCATTAGTAAAGACTTTCAAACTCATTGATGCCATCGCGGTGGACGCCTCTGAAACACTTCCAGACCCTATATAGACACAGAAACATAGGTGTTAATTAACATTTGGTCCAATTTTCGTATGGTCTAGCATCATTTCGTCCAACAACATTTTATCCATTGGTACCACCTCATCGTTTGATTTTATAAATACTATTACTATTGATTTTTTTAATTTTAATTGGGGGTAGTCCTCAACAAATCATTTTTGATTGTTGACTATCCCTTCTACATTTGCTGATTTGTTCTTTTTAAAACATACATTGTTCCATATGGGGTCGTTTTATATATGATGTACATGTTCTATTTTTTTGTTGTATGTATGTATTTTATTTTATGTATTTCCCTATGTTTAACATTTGTGGAGAAATATATTGAATTTAATTGAAAAAAATTGAACAATCCAAATCTTCAACAAAGTTGGAATTTAAATCTAAATTCGTTGCGAGTTTGCAAGGAGCCTCGGGGGTATAGTAGCACACGGATCAGGGCTGTGTTTCAGAAAACTCGTTATCAATAACAAGTTACAATAACTGTTACAATTACAAGCTTCTGCAATCATGGCATTTGATTGGCTGAGAGCAATATCGTCATAGAAGGTTAGCATTTGTTATTGAGAACACATTTTATGAAACAAGACCCATAATTTATTGTTAGAATATGCAGCTATTTGGCCTGACCTACCCATCCCCCATCCCTGGAAGCACTGTCAACATCAGCAAGAACAAAGAAAGTTAATCCGAATATTATTACAGAATACTGTTAAACTATAATGGAACCTATAAGTTCCTTCTTGGTTAACAAAAAACATTTCCATGTCTAATAATCGTTCATTTAGACATAGGGCTAACAGTAATGGACAAAACTGGGAAATAGACCTATTGGCAATTATACAAAATGATATTTATGGCCAAATGATGATTAGACCATATGGTTATTAGACGAAATGGGATTAGAAGGAATCAGTATAGGCCTACACGAAATTAAATTATGGACAGACGGGAATATGATGCTTGGACCAAATGGAAACTGGACTAATTTGGTTTAGATAGATATTAGATAAAAAGGCAATTGGACCAAATTATAAAAGACCAAATGTTTATGGGACCAGAATGAAAAGAAATATATATATATTGGATGAAGCGGCCATTTTACCAATTTGTTACAGACAAGTGGCTATGGGCCATGCCGGTAAATTGACTGGCATGATGATCTGCCCATTTAAGGAAATTTTAACAAATACCTTTGAAAAAAAAGTAAAGGATAAAAACAACTCAAAACTAAAACTTTATGGCAGTTTTGTCGCTATATTAAAGTATTTTCATTTTTGACATAAAATAGTGATCACTGTAAAAATGCGAATCATACCTTCAGGTGATGCTTCTTTCCGCTGTGCTTGTTTACTCATGAGATACGGAACTACATCAAGATGACCATGGCCTGATGCAACCTGAATTGGTGTCTCACCGTCATTATAGCCCCTCTCAACCTGTGTTCCTTGACTAACGAGATACTGAACTACGTCAAGATGACCATTGGATGATGCGAGAGAAAGTGGTGTATCACCAGCATTATTGCCCCTATCTATTTGTGCTCCTTGACTAACAAGGTACCGAACTACATTAATATGACAATTTTTTGAAGCAGCATGAAGTGGTGTCCAACCTAATGAATCACCTCTCTCAACCTGTGCTCCATGACCAACGAGGTACTCAACTACGTCAAGATGACCGTTCTGTGATGCCAAGTAAAGAGGTGTCAGACTTTTATTAGTAGGCTTATCAATCTGTGCTCCTTTACCAATGAGGTACTGAACTATGTCAAGATGACCATTCATTGATGCAAATAGAAGTGGTGTTTCACCAGGTATAATGCTCCTCTCAACCTGTGCTCCTTGACTAACAAGGTACCTAACTATATTAATATGACCATTTTTTGAAGCCGCTTGAAGTATTGTCCAACCAGACGAATCACCCCCGTCAACCTGTGCTCCTTGACCAACGAGGTACTCAACTACATCTATATGGCCATTTAAAGCTGCGTTCAGAAGGGCTTTACCAACCTCAGAAGGCTTATTTGCTGCTTTTCTTTCAGCCATGTTTTGATATGTCTGTTAACCCAATTGTAAAACAAATCTTATGGATATTCCTTCGTTCTAGACCTAATATTTCGAGTTTGTCAAAGCATGGTGAAAGTCACCTTGGCGTTCTGTGAATCGTTCTTGGAAGAGACATCAGTGAAGTGACCCACTCTACAGCCTCAGAGGTATATATCTTTCTCTGTTACCCTGCAGTTTAAACTATTCGAAGCCTACTAATGACCATGCATTGGAAACTAGGCAGAGGAATGGTTCTAATTTGATAAAGTAATACTTGCGGGCATAAATCCAATTTAATAATTAAAGAATCCGTCACGGAAAGTCCTGGCGCTGTCAGTGCAAGTGTGAAATTTCCACTTTATTCGTCTGATTTAATTCACATAAACCAACGTGCTCCGGTCCATCCAAATATGACATCAAAGGTATGTTGCTTCAAGATGAATTGTAGATGGTCAAAGAAGATCAAAAATCAGTGCATAACATTCTTCAACGATAAAACGCAGGGATTTTCTTAAAATTTAGCTCTCTGCTTTCTATCCGAAGAATTTGTCTCGTGTTTGATGGTATATTACACACAGGTAAGTGCTAACAAATTAATTTGTGTGTTCTTACAGTTTCCCGATCAAACTAACCGACGAAACGATCTTGGAGAAAATGGCGGATCCTTTTGTGAGAAACGGATGTTGTTTTGTAGAACATCATTCTGACAGTACATCATCATGACATCATCTAGGATTTGATAAAATGAAATGCAAAAGTACATGAAAAGAGAAAATATGCATGGTTGACTATTTATTACCTAGGGCAAAGTAGGATTTTGAGACATGTAATGTTGTAAAATGTCGTTGGATTTCAACGTGTCAAGGGCACCTCCATGCACAATTTCGAGGTGGACTATCTTGAAATTATGCGGCTGGAAAAAAATGGCAGCCATATATAACTATTGTTGAACGATTTGGGCATTACTTTTTAAGGGACTCTAATGTTACCATGTGAGAAGTATTGGAATAATATAAAATAAATACCCGATGCTTACTGGTATAAAGTGCAAAGCTGAAAAAAATGAGAGTGATGAAATGTTTTTGTTTTTGTGTGTAAACAAGAGCCGGAAATGATTGAGCTCCTGTGTGTAGAATGTTTATATACACTTCATACTAGATTTAATAAAGAAAGGTTACAATTGACAGACGAGGAGATATTATGGGGGATACAAGACAAACAGTATGCTCTACTGAATCCTTGTATTATCATTGCAATCAAAAACATTATATTTATGTAGATATCTTGAGATACTCCCTTCCTTTAATTTATTTCTTATTAAATTAAACCAAACGTACCTTAAAGAAAAAAAAAAAATATTTGTTATTAGGATAGATCCATGCATAGATTTCGCAAGAAATGGAATGTGCTAGATTTAGGATGGTATAGTACCTGTTTATGTTGCCTTTGTCTTTGTTTTTTTTATAAATAATTTTCGGTTTCTACTCATACTATATTTGTCATCATTTTGTATTATGATAATCATATATTTGAAATACATGTGTTTAATTTTGATGTTAATGTATGAGAAGTTTTGACCGAATAAAACAAAAAAACTTGAAAACTTATAAAAATGAGGGAAAAAATGTGTGAAGTGTCATATATAAGAGAGTTAAATAGTCCATTAGATGATTTACATTTAATAGGTTTTAGCATAATTTGCATAACAATTTTTAGCCATAAAATGATTTTTTTTTAAAACACCTTTTTTCCGAAATTAGGAATTTCTCCAAAATACAATTTCTCCATATTTAAAGAATAATGATGACTGCTGACTTGTAACCTTATGAAAGACTCTCCATTGGTATGTTGCATATTATATCAACATTCCAAGTTAATTGCTTTTCCAACAAACATTTGACACCTTCATATTAGCTAACACAGCAATTGGGGTTGCTAAGGGTGGTCTCTCATTAGCATCGCAACATACTGAGATGAAAAATAGACTACATAATTATCGCAAGTAGAATCAATCATCAAGCAGATTAATATTTTGATAGGCAGTGAGATGTCAGATGATACAGTTTCAACATTATTATAGTTTTATCTCTTAGTTACCGTTGCTATGGTAATAACACACCTAATAACCAGTATATGTGTTCTCAGAAACCAAAGTACGCTTTCTCCCGCTAGTTAAATCGCTGAAAATCGCTGGCAGAATAATTTTGTTAGTTACAATAATCCGATTAAGATATTTAAGATTACTTTTTTTTTCAAACGAAGTTAATAAGAAATCAGATTACATCGGATGAGGGATAAGGGATGCAAATACTCACTTGTAACTGTATACGAATTTTCTCACCGCTATTTGGAGGGGCCCCTTCCATTAACCCCTTTATAGCGACACCACCTATATCTTGAAAAATCTGTCTACATCTAAAATCAGACGCAACTTCGGAAAACCGAGTACTGGCAAATACTTTGAAACAGCGAATAAAGCAGGGTGATTCGAGTGCGTTAACCGTTTAATGCGACTCATTGTGTACAAGAGGAAAAAGGGAAATTCTTTTACAGTCAACCTAGTGTCGGCATACACTTTTGGAAAATAATGTTAAGGCTAAATTAATTTCAACAGGCATGAAGGATAAGCCAGGTAAAGATCTATGACAAACATTTGACATGAAAATATAAAGTGCATAAAGAAAAAACAGATTTATACAGTTAACAGCTAAATTATTAATATCTTACCAAGTTAAGTCATTTTTAAGTATGTAAAAAACTGATTTTTCCTGATTTATGTTTCTTGAAAATTAGACACATTACAGCTTACATCTATAAGTATTGAACAGAGGCCCTAATTTAACCAGTCCGCCTTTCGGTATTGGAGTTAGGAAAAATAAAATCATTGAATTTACCAGGGGTATGACTAATTTAGTTGTTAACTGTATATGCCAACAACAGGTTGACTTAGGAAGATTTCCCTGGTGCCTTTACACCACCACGCAATAAACGATGAGTTTATTATATTTATTGTACGTTATTTGCTGTTTTCCGAGTATTTGCCTGTAATCGGTTTTCGTCCGTCGGATTGGCCTTCTAATCATTTTCATCTCATTTATACAGAAAACAGATTATTTGTTCATAAACATACCTTCGTCTAACCTAGAGGCTTCCCTTGCATTCACCTGTTAGCTTTACTGCCTATGAAGTAATCAAAATATGATTCTTGTTCCATGACTAATCCACAGAGAAGAGACTCATCCGTTCTCCTTTTCGTAAGACAATTTTTCAAAGAACAAAACGTTTCAGATAGTGACGGCCTACGTGCGTGACGTGTCTGGGTATAATAAACATCAAATGGGTGTCAGTGCCACTATTGACATATTTCAAATCATGACCAAAGTGCATAGTGAAATAAATATTACCTGATATCACTTAACAGTATATATGGCCAAAGTTCGCTTGTTATGGTTAAATATTGATATTGACAACGTCACATGATATATTTCATATCATGAAGGTTTTACCGTTGTGCGAGTTGGCCATAATATGTCTTCATCATAAAGCGGAAGAAAGATCATCTAAAGCAGCATATAATATTTATTTTAATGCGTTGAGACAAATATCAATAATAAACCCTTTAAAGGCACACTTAGCCCACACACGGGCAAAGATAACGACAAACCTAATGTCTATTTTGTAAATTTCCAGGAGCAACAGCAATTAATGGAATAATGGAAAAATCCAAGCGAGTATATATAGCTAAAAAGTAATAATAAAATAAGTGGTTACAAAAGCGGTGTGTTTGCCAAGATAATTATTGGACTTACAGAATATCGCACCATCTTGTTATCAAAATAATTGTTTATACTCTGGAGTTTTGAAATAGAACTACCTACCAGAAAATACTAGACTTAAGAAGTAGATTATCCTTATCAAATCAAATCGCTATTCGAGTCGCAAAACATCTCATTTCTGCTTACTGTCATACTTTATTTTGTTTTTGTACATTTGCAATTGGATGTAAGAACGAAGAAATAAGACTTTTCACAGGGTCATCTTAATTATGTTATGTACATTTTATGAATTTTAAGTTTTACCACAATGTGTTTTTTGTTTTATTGTCTGTCTTGTGTGTGTATAAAGAAAATAAGAAGCAAAGCTCAGAGGTGAAAACCTACCCCCTTTTGCTTCTTGCTTATAAGAACATTTGCGGACTTTTGCCCCCGGCCCCCCTCCAATTGCCAGAGCATCCTGAGAACGCCACATTTCCGAAACTGATTAAAGGATGTATGGATGTTGCAACTAAATAACCAAACTTTGTCAAATTGAAATATCATAACTTCGATGCACATTATTTCTTTAATGTTACCAGATTTCGTGAAAAAAGAGGAAAAAACAAATTATGTCCAGGATAATTGTTGTCAGGATTAGATAGGACTTTATTGAATGTGCAATGATAACTATAGTACACAAAGTAAAATATTTCATTGAAACATAATATATAGTTTAAACCTGATTCCAAACAAACTTAAATCAATCACTTATTGAGAATCTTAAATGTTGTTGGCTGATCGCACATAATTCACCCACCAACTCTAGATTGACAATTAGAAAAATGAAGATACTCGTTTAAATCATATATCTTCATAATGTCGATACTTGAAGATGATGAACATAGAACCAGGCTTAAAACACACTTTAAAAACTGAAATAAAAATTCTGAGTAACTGCTCTCACTCTCACCTCTCTCAATTTACAACAATCTGTGTACAATTCTGTTTGGTGAAAATGCAATGACGTGTTTAAAAATAACTAATTGCTGATCATTTGTTTTCACACTATATAAACTATATAAACATTTGATTTACGAATGGTATAGCATGACTCATCGGACAGTTCGGATATCCACAGAAAGAAAATGAGACCATGAAATTATGAAGTAAATTTACAATATAAATATTTCACCTATTTGTAAAGAAATTGATAATTAGAAATACACTAGGTTTACAAGCACTTGTATGAATATCTACAATTTAAACGATTGCATGAGAGATAACAAAAAAATGAAAGCATGTTTTACAGGCAAAATACGGGTTATAAGTTTGATAAAAAAAACTGTCTTATTTTTGTCTCCGCTATTCTAGAATAGTCCATGTACAATTCTGTGAAAAGAAAGGAAATTTACAATAATTTCCAAATGAAATGATTCTTTGTTTTCAACGTTGCCAAGTAGGCCCCTTTTTGTAATTAGGGAATATACACTCATTACTAACGTGATATAAATAAGAATAGTGTTGATACCAAATGAACCTAACCATTGTAGATAATACATAAGAAATAGGAAGATAATTCATATATAATGTAGATACTCGAAAAACAACAACAAAGAAACAGGTTTAATAATAAAAATTAGTACGTGTTCTTTTACCCAGAGAAGCCAAAAGACGTTAGTGCTGGCTGGGATTCGGACACTAAACCCTCGGATTGAGAGTCAAGTGAATGCACCACTATACCACCACCCCTCAACGCTTAACACAATCTTTTACACAAATGAAAAACTCACTCTGAATAAATACCGAGCATGGTGGCTCAATACCGGGCATGGTGGGTCAATGGTTAGAGCGTCCGCCTCATGAACGGGAGGTCGTGTGTTCGATCCCCGGCCGAGTCATACCAAAGACTTATAACAATGGGACCTTCTGCCTTCTAGCTAGGCGCTCAGCATATTAGATTGGAGAAGGGTAATATTAACATGTTATGTTATATGTTATGCAGGGCCCGCTGAGAGAGCAGTTTCATAACTGAAGTGGCTACCCTGGTAAATAAAACGTTATTATTATTAGTATTTATTTATTATTATTAAATGTTCTAACGATATCTCAATTGAGAGATTAAAAACAGAAGATTTACAAAAAAAAATTGTATAACGCTACATTCATAAAAAGTATAAACTGTTGTTACATTGTATATAACTTTTTCAAATATATATTGTATTCACGTTCACTTGTTGGGTATGAATATGTAAATGTAGTCCGAAGTACTCGCTTAATCGTTTACGTCTCACTCACAAAATCCATCCTAATTGTTAAAAAAAGAACTATTATTCGTCAACCGTCACAGGACTTATTGTTTTTAAATTCTTACCATAATCACTTGTTACCTACGTTAGCTCGCATGGCTTGAATACAATACTTACTTATATAACATCAATTGAGGAAGTATAACAATTAATAAGGAGGGCTTCTCGAAATTTTCCCACTGACCCTTGGTGAACCATTAGCTTGTTAGTGTAAAAATATGATATGGCCTTTTTAGTAATTCAAACAGTATTCTTGGTCCATCTGACGAAATCCTTAACAAGCTCTAGAATATACTTCTTACTAATTCTTGGTAAATAACATTATATTTAAGGACATAGTCATTTGTTTTCTTATCATACTAATCTTTGACTTCCAAAGACAGAAAAAGTAAATAAAAATGGAAATCCATATTCACGCCCCAATATCATTAAAAAAAGAGCAATATTGGTGGAATATATTATAAGGTTACCGTTGTTAATAACGTCTTGTTTTATTGATAGGCTACTCATCGAAATGCGATCATGGATAACAGAGCATGGGCCAAATGTAAAAAGCATTTCAAAATCGACTTTGCCAAAGTTTATGATGAATAATGTTCAATAGTTACGTTGATATTTGTTATATGCCTTCATTCAATTGGAATGGAATGAGGACCATTCAAATAAATGTTGGGTTGAGCATCCATGTCATTAAAAACATGGGCAAAGTCAAAATGGACATGCACTGTTTAGCTGTCTATGTGATTTTGTTGATCAAGTTGTCAAAATAAGGAAAAGATGAAAGGGTGCAACTTGTGGATCGCCGACTAAATGTATAATTATGTCGTGATTGCATCAATAATACCTCGTACGAAAAATTAACCTACGGCAGAATAATGAATATGATATAATGTCTATATACTAGACGCAACTAGATCGCAACTACTTTAAAGGTACTATGTCCCTTTTGCAGCCAACCTCAAATTCTGTATAACTTTGCAGGAATGATGAATATGTCATCTATGTCCTATCTGTGAAATTAACGCGTTAGTAGTGTCCTAATATTCAAATTATGCAATGAAACCCGTTTACTCGCTAGACTTTACTGGCAGGCACTATTGAGTGACTGACTGGCTTTTTTTTTTCTTTGGTAATAACATATATAAAATGAGCTGTAAAGGGTACATGGGGAATTTGTCTACATCAATAACCCACTTCTTGTGATGGCCAAAATTTAACTGATTGAATTTTTGCGCAGCATAAAACGTATGACCATTCGTATAATGGTCTGAAAATCAAGACTATTACTTATTGGCTCTATAGCTCCTAAGTCGATTTGACAACTAATAGTCGTTATTTTCCCACTTGAAGACATTTTCAAGCCTTAGCTTTTTTAGGGAAGCTCTAAATTAGTATTATCTTGCAAATGCCGTTGGAATTTAACCTTTTTAATTTGTTTTGCCTGCAAATGGGACATAGTACCTTTAACAAAAATCAACTTCTTTTTTATTTGTTTTTATTTTTTTATGTCTGCCCTCAATAACGTACTGTCAAATAATTGAATATTACATTAAAAAACACATTTCCAGACATCAACAAATTTCTTTTACTTTTATACAAATAAAGAAAACACACGCATGTGAAGTTATAATATCAAAATTAACAGCATCTGTGAACACGAGAGACCGCCAACTCCAGACAATTTCAATAGCCTCGTCCATCACCTCTAGAAATACGTGAACATTAAAATGACGTATTACGCGATCCGAACATTATTTCTGTACGATATACATTAGGCTTCTGAAATTACCATTGAGTTGAATTGTCGTTGTAATTACGATTATGTTACACGTTTGTCAAGTAAATTTATAAATAAATGAAATAAAGAAGTCGATTATTGATTTTACTTTTGAGTGTTTATTTTGTAGGACGATGTTAATCTTATTCCTGTTTCCTTCAGTAACTCGTCCAGGTCTTTCATTTTCTTCCCAGATTTCCATCCGCTCAGTAGTTGCTCGTAGGTTGTATTGTAATCGGAATCGTTGAAGTCTAAGAGGTTCAGAGAACTTTTGTGATCAAAGCTAAAGGCTTCACAAATCGGGTCGAAATGATTTATACCGAGTAGTTTTGACAAGTTCTTGATATGTTCGTTCGTCACCTTCTCGGCATCTACAACGAAAATAAAGTTAATATTTTTATCAGAGGCCAAATAAGTAACCAAATACATTTGAATGCGTTGAAATATAAAGGATTTGTTTTTTTACAAGGATTATAGCACATGTTTGTTTCCTTATTAAGAATTAGTGATTATCTAAGGAATTTATTTATTTAGAAAGTTATGAACGGAAAAGTGTTAAGTAGACAATTTACACACTGATTATAATATTACGAGTTAAATGAGTTGATCATTTTGTAAGTAGTGCTTTCTCCAAGAAAGGTTTTAATGGAAATGTTTATCATGGACGTATGGAACGACATAGCGATTACCATAGCGTATACTGCAAGAGATAGTTGTAACACGCGCACGCGTACGTACTCATGGCGAGCCTAGCTTTTCTGAGATTCCCTTTTTTTCCCTCTCAGTTAAATCATGCTATATAATTTTTTTTAAATAAATAATAAAATATTTTGTCTTATTCTCAAACTTAACTGAACTATGTAAACTTATTTTATTACGTACATACTTATCAGTAATAAGTAACTTGTATAATTCATTTGTTCTATTATATATTGTAAACATGTAGGGTTTATATATGTGATGTTAATTTGTGGCTATATGAGTGAGAATATAAATTAAAAAAAATAAAAATCAAGGTGCAGGTCATTGAACGCTGAGGTAATTCTTCCACATTATTTCATGTGGGAAGGAACTATTTGGAGCTCCATGTATTGAGCTTTGATCACCTATGGGTGCGCGTGTCTAACCGTGAAGTCTAGCAAGTAAACGGGTTTCCTTGCATATTTTGAATATTAGGACACTGCTAAAGTTTAAATTTCATAGATAGTACATACATGACATATTTATAACTCCTGCAAAGTTTTACAAAATTTGATGTTGGATGCAAAAGGAACATTATTTCTTTAATGGCTGAATTGTTGAATTGTTTTTACTCGTCTTAAAATTCATACCAAATCAAGCCGCAAAAACTGTACATTCGAGAAAAAAATTCTTCCTTGAGATATCTCGTCATAATTTGTTTATAAATTCGTGTTTTTAGACTCATTTTTAGTCGATAAATTAGGAGTATTGCAGATTGTTTACCTTCATGATAAGCAACGTTATCAGTCACGGCGTTCAAACTCATTGATGCCATCGCGGTGGATGTCTCTGAAATACTTGCAGACTCTATGTAATACAGAAAAATAGGTGTAAATTACCATCTTGTCCAAGTGTCATGTGGTCGAACATCATAACGTCCAACAAACTTTTGTCATTCAATCATTTTGTCCCCAAATCATTACTTTTCTTTGAGCATCATGCGATTTAACCAACATATATAATCCGTAATACGTTTTTGTGTTTATCTTGTTATCTCCCTTTTTATTTGTTGTGGCGCGTGTGCAAGTATGAGCAAATTCTTAGACTCGCCTCCCCTTCCCCCCCCCCCCCCACAGGGATTTTTCTCAGAGCCCAATGTCCATTTAGTCATATACTTCCAAATAGTAATTTGTTTTGTTATAGATGCAAATTGAACAGTCCAAATCTTCAACAACTTTTGCACTAAATCTATATTCGTTGACGAGTTTGCGTGGAGTGGGCACGGATCAGGGCTGTGTTTCATAAAATCCATTATCAATAACGAGTTACAGTAACTGTTACAGGCTACTGAAAGCATTGTATTTGACTGGCTGAGAGCAAAATTGTCATAGAAAGTTAGCATTTGTTAATGATAACCAGTTTTATTAAACAAGGCCCAACATGTATTGTTAGAATATGCTATTATACAGTGCGTCCCCCAAAAAAATGAAACCGAGAATTATCGATGTTTTATCATAACTTAATCACAATTATAATTATCAAATGACACACATTTGGAAAGCTGAGATTCTCCGCTTTCATTTGATGAAACTCATATGATTCATATTTCACACATGAGTGATTAAAAGCAATTTGAAGAGAGGAAACCAAAAAGTCATTTGGCGGGCGGTATCTGAATTTTAAAAAGAAAATCACATTTCTAGAAAGTTCAATTTCTGCCCTTTCAAATGACACCTCAATCAGGAAAAATGAGCCAGAAATAACAAAGTTCTGATTGTTTAAAGTAAGGCTTGCATTTCCATCATTTGATCAAACGAGTTCGTTTTCAATGGCTGCCTGCCGTAGCTACGAACAGAGTTGACAAAAGACTTAACTCCGTTTCGTTGACGATCAGCCCGGCTGATCGTCATACACGAGGAAGACGAAAGACCTGATGCATGGCTGATGTTTGTTGTTTTACCTTTTAAAGGTCATTTCAGTCTTCCGTTATGAGAATGTGCCTCTAACCCCATTATGATTGTGTTTTTTCTCTTTATAAGATGTAATATTTTGCACTGGGACCTCACAAATCATATAAATTTTCCTCACTCACTTCGCTCCTTCGCAAGTGAATATTCAGACATTACACCCAACTGCAAAGTACAATGCCTGGGCAATAAATATTAAAATCATCCATGATAATGTAATCACAATGTAGGGGTATATACCAATGTCTAAACAAATCGTTTATTTTTGCTTTGAGATTTCCCATTGTAGGTGCCCTTTTTTGTTGGTGCCCCCCCACACTTTGGAAGTAGCTAAAGCGGGTATATATATGGTATAATCATGTAAACTGGTTGTAGACTAATTGAAGTGGAATGAACTGGCTATAGAAACAAGTGGCATTGGATAACGCTGCAATATAGAATTTATTTTGTATACAATTCGTTCAGTTTTAGGATCATGAAAATCAGGAATATATAGTACTGCAATTTGGGTAAGTCGGGATAAAAAGATTGAAGAACAAAAAATTACATCGTATTAATTTAAATTGGGAAATTTACATATTCCTCTAACAAAATGAAGAGTATAAAAACAACCTAAAACTAAGGGTATTATGCAAGTTCTGTACCTATAAGTACATCATTTTTTTACATGAAATAGTGATCACTGATAACATGAGAATCATACCTTCAGGTGATGCTTCTTCTCTCTCTGCTTGTTCACTCATGAGATACTGAACTACATCAAGATGACCATTGCTTGATGCAACAAGAAGTGGTGTCTCACCAGCATTATTTTCCCTCTTTACATGTGCTCCTTGACCGACAAGGTATTGAACTACATCAAGATGACCATTGCGTGATGCAACTTGAAGTGGTGTCTCGCCAACATTATTTCCCCTCTTTACCTGTGCTCCTTGACCAACGAGATACTCAACTACATCAAGATGGCCATTGCGTGATGCAGTAAAAAGTGGTGTCTCACCAGCATTATTTCCCCCCTCTACCCGCGCTCCTTTGCCAATGAGAAACTTAACAACAACTAGATGACCCTTCTTGGATGCAACATAAAGTGGTGTTAAACCATTATTATCACCATCTTCAACCTGTGCCCCTTGACCAACGAGGTACTGAACTACGTCAAGATGACCCTTTTCTGATGCAACATGAAGTGGTTTTGAACCTTGATTACCACTTCTCTCAATCTGTGCTCCTTGACAAACGAGGTACTCAACTACGTCAAGGTGACCCTTTTGTGATGCAGCATGAAGTGGTGTCACATCTTTTTTAGCACACTTCTCAACCTTTGCTCCCTGACCTACGAGGAACTCAACTACGTCACGATGACCTGCATCTGATGCAAAGTGAAGAGCCGTCAAACCAACTTTAGTAGGATAATCAGTCTGTGCTCCTTGACCAATGAGATACTTAACAACATCGAAGTGACCGTTGCGTGATGCACCGTGAAGAGGTGTCTCATCATTATTATCACGAGTTTCAATCTTTGCTCCTTGACCAACGAGGTACTGAACTACATCAAGATGACCATTGCGTGATGCAACTTCAACCGGAGTCGAACCAATATTAGTACCTCCCTCAACCTGTGCTCCTTGACCAACGAGGTACTCAACTACGTCAAGATGACCCATTTGTGATGCAACATGAAGTGGTGTATAAGCCGTATTATCACCCTCATTAACCTTTGCTCCTTGACCAACGAGGTACTCAACTACGTTAAAATGACCCTTCTGTGATGCAACATGAAGTGGTTTTGAACCTTGATTTCCACCTCTCTCAACCTTTGCTCCTTGACCAACGAGGTACTGAACTACGTCAAGATGACCCATTTGTGATGCAGCATGAAGTGGTGTCATATCATTTTTAGCACACTTCTCAACCTGTGCTCCTTGACCTACGAGGAACTCAACTACGTCACGATGACCTGCATCTGATGCAAAGAGAAGAGCCGTCATATCAACTTTATTAGGTTTATCAATCTGTGCTCCTTTACCAATGAGATACTCAACTACCTCCAGATGACCATTGCGTGATGCACCGTGAAGAGGTGTCTCATCATTATTATCACGAGTTTCAATCTTTGCTCCTTGACCAACGAGATACCGAACTACTTCAAAACGGCCATTTAAAGCTGCCGTAAGAAGGGCTTTATCGATATCAGAAGGTTCATTTGCTGTTTTATCAGCCATGTTAATTTTGAAGCGAATTTGTAGATTTTTCCTAATTGTTCGTGTTTGTCAAAGTAACCTTTGCGTTTTGTAAATCGTTCTTGAAAGAGACTTAACACGACATTTAAGTTTACCGCTCTACAGCTTTAGACGTATATATCTTTCTCTGTTACCCTCCAGATTTAAACTATTCACAGCCTACTGGTGAGTATGCATTGGAAGCTACGGCAAAGGAATGGTTCTAACGTGATAAAGTAAAAGATGCGAGCATAATTCCAATTTCATAATTAAAGAATCCGTCTCGGACAGTCCTACCGCTGTCAGTACAAGTTTGATATATATCCACTTTATTCGTCTGATTTCCTTCACATAAACCAACGTGCTCCGGTTCATCCAAATATAACATCTAAGGTACGTTGCTTCAAGATGAATTGTAGATTGTCAAAGCAGATCAAAAATCAGTGCATAACATTCTTCAACGATAAAACACTGGGATTTTTCTTAAAATTTAGCTCCCTGCTTTTTATTCGAAGAATTTGTCTTGTGTTTGATGGTATATTACACACAGGTAAGAGCTCAATCATTTATTTATGTGTGCTTACAGTTTCCTGATCAAACTAACCTACGAAACGATCATGGAGAAAATGGCGGATCCTTTTGTGAGAATCGGGCGTTGTTTTGAAGAACATCATCCCGACAGTACATTATCATGCAATCATCTAGGATTTGATAAAATGAAATGCAAAAGTACATGAAAAGAGAAAATATGCATGGTTGACTATTTATTACCTAGGGAAAAGTCGGTTTTTGAGACATGTAATGTTGTAAAATGTCGTTGGGTATCAAAGTGTCAAGGGCACCTCCATGCACAATTTCTAGGATCGACTATCCTGAAATTATGCGGCTTGAAAAAAATGGCCGCCATATATAACTATTGTTGAACAATTTTGGGAATAACTTTTTAAGGGACTCTTATGTTATCATGTGTGAAGTGTCATATATAAGAGAGTTAAATTGTCTGCAAGATGATAATCATGTTAAATTCAATAGGTTTCAGCATAATTTGCGTAACAATTTTGAGCCATAAATGTGAATGTTTACACTTTTTTCCAAAGTTATGAATTTCCCAAAATACACATTTATCTATATTTAAAGAATAATGATGACTACTGACTTGGAACTTTTTGAAAGACTCTCAATTAGTATGGGTCATATCAAAGATAACCTTGAGTTCTGGTAAGAAAAAGAAAATAAATTCTCACAGAATCAATTGAAATTTCAATACACTGAATGTTTCAGATTACAAATAAATGTCATTTGCTGAACAATTTTGGTAGAAAATGTATACTGGCTGATTAATGAGCATAGCAAGATAAGGAAATCAAGGTAAGTAGCCCCGACACCATTTTTGTAGTCCCATATACATCTTTCTGTGTACAGTACTTGCTACTTTACCAAGACTGGGCCAAATTTATTATGATTTTGATAACTCCAGAACCTTGCAGTACACATTAATACTTACGTGCTACATGATTAACTTTATCTGGTCCAATTCACACATTTTCTTTCACAATGCAATCGCATGACAGAACTCAACTTTATCTTTAAATCCACATTCCAAGTTAATCGCTTTTCTAACAAAACGTTTAAGTCGTTCTTAAGTTGACGCCTTTATATTAGCTAACGCAGCAAGTTGGGTTGTTAAGGGTGGTCTCTCCTGAGCATCGCTAACATAGTGAGATGATAAAATAGACTACATAATTATCGCAAGTAGATGCAATCATTAAACATATTAATATTTTAATAGGCAGTGAGATGTCAGATGATTCAGCTTCAACATATTTAAATGATAGTTGTATCTCTTAGTTACCGTTGCTATGGTAATAACACACCTAATAACCAGTATATGTGTTCTCAGAAAACAAAGTGCGCTTTCTCCCGCTAGTTTAATCGCTGAAAATTGCTGACAGAATAATTGTGTAAGTTACAATAATCCGATTAAGATATTTAAGATTACTTTTTTTTTCAAACGAAGTAAATTAGAAATCATATTACATCGGATGAGGGATAAGGGATGGAAATACTCACTATACGAATTTTCTCACCGCTATTTGGAGGGGCCCCTTCCATTAACCCCTTTATAGCGACACCACCTATATCTTGAAAAATCTGTCTACATCTCAAATCAGACGCAACTTCGGAAAATCGAGTACTGGCAAATACTTTGAAACACAGCGAATAAAGCAGGGTGATTCGAGTGCGTTAACCGTTTAATGCGACTCATTGTGTACAAGAGGAAAAAGGGAAATTCTTTTACAGTCAACCTAGTGTCGGCATACACTTTTGGAAAATAATGTTAAGGCTAAATTAATTTCAACAGGCATGAAGGATAAGCCAGGTAAAGATCTTTCAAAATGACAAACATTTCACATGGAAATATAAAGTGCATACAAAAAAAAAAAAAAATTATACAGTTAACAGCTAAATTATTCATATCTTACCAAGTTTAGTCATTTTTAAGTAAGTAAACAACTGATTTTTCCTGATTGATGTTACTTGAAAATTAGACACATTACAGCTTACATCTATAAGTATTCAACAGAGGCCCTAATTTAACCAGCACGCCTTTCGGTATTGGAGTTAGGAAAAATAAAATCATTGAATTTACCAGGGGTATGACTAATTTAGTTGTTAACTGTATATGCCAACAACAGGTTGACTTAGGAAGATTTCCCTGGTGCCTTTACACCACCACGCAATAAACGATGAGTTTATTATATTTATTGTACGTTATTTGCTGTTTTCCGAGTATTTGCCTGTAATCGGTTTTCGTCCGTCGGATTTGCCTTCTAATCATTTTCATCTCATTTATACAGAAAACAGATTATTTGTTCATAAACATACCTTCGTCTAACCTAGAGGCTTCCCTTGCATTCACCTGTTAGCTTTACTGCCTATGAAGTAATCAAAAAATGATTCTTGTTCCATGACTAATCCACAGAGAAGAGACTCATCCGTTCTCCTTTTCGTAAGACAATTTTTCAAAGAACAAAACGTTTCAGATAGTGACGGCCTACGTGCATGACGTGTCTGGGTATAATAAACATCAAATGGGTGTCAGTGCCACTATTGACATATTTCAAATCATGACCAAAGTGCAAAGTAAAATAAATATTACCTGATAGCACTTAACAGTTGTCTGCCATTATACGACATAATCATTACCGATTAAGCCAATTTGTAGTTCCCATACAAACCTTATACTCCACCGTGAGACCAAATTTGTTTTCTCTTTGTAGCCTAAATGTGGGATTTTACTGCTCCGCTGAAGTAATACCCGTGTAAGCGATTTAGGCACTACTTGCTATTGATGGAAGAGAAGAAATAAAGTCAATTGTCTGGTCTGTAGTCTGAACTTTAACCTAGGAGAGCTTTTGTGGACGAATTGAAAAGCATGTAAAGACAAAAAATTTCATTGTTCTGCATGAACACTAAAAAGACAGCTGTGACGTATCCAGGGGCCGGGTGCTTTCATGTGATATATTTATCGCAGCAACCCATAGCCCACTTCACTGAGCACCATTATATTGAAAATGGCATGTACAAATCCATTTGAGCCAGATTGCGGAGAAAAAGCCCTGCAAATGTTAAAATCGCATGCAAGTAATACCTTAATAGAATGAAAACTATAAAACCCAATGAGTGATAGTTCTTATACGTTTCTTTAAATAATGATGGAATCTATTGTAATGAATAAAGATTTCTGCATTTTTCAAAAATTTAACTTTTTCATATTAAAGAGCAAGACTTCTATCGGAATATAATTTTCCCTCTCGGATGGTCATATGCACACGGTTAATTAGGGCATTCCTATCTTTGTGACTAGTCCTTTTGTATGAAAGTAAAACAAAGTAAGAAAAACAGAATGGCGAAATTTTGAATCAATCAGCTTAATAATAGTAGAGTTATGAATGTTTGAAATATTAGATCAGTGTAGCTATGCAATTCTTAAATTGGCAACGTTGTCATTGGATTATCAATACTCCCGTTAGTCGTGTACACAAATATCATTAATTTCTCTTTTGTTCTAATTGTCGTCTCACTTGGGTCACTACTCAAGATATAGGCCTTTTATAGATAGTTTATTACGATAGGTCCTTTTAAAGGAAAAAGACCATCCAGAGTAATACATTTTGAGAAATGAATCTAAATCAGTATTTGTTTATAGTTTTGTTGGAATAAATGAGAAAATTGTCTGACACTGCATTACAGAGACATTACCGATTCAGAAAATGTTAAGTCCAGATACGTATACTTTATTACAACTTTCTAAAAGTCAAATCTGTGTTAGTTTTTGTCCGATTTTATTCTACATTTCACTTGTCTGCTTCCCTGATTTTTCTGGTATCTTTGAAAGTTCTTTACTATGAAGGTTGGATTTCTATTTATCGACAATACAATAACGACACCCTCTTGCGCTTAAAATTACTTTAATGACGACACAAATGTCAGATTGACATGAAAATTATAAACCTTTTGAACCCCACCTTGAGATCAAATTGCTTTCTCTTTGTAAATTGCCTAAATGTGGGATTTTACCGCTCCGCTAAAGTAATACCCGGTGTAATGCTACGTTTACACTATGTTCCCGGCGGCCACGGCAACCACGTTTCAGGCCACCGTGGAAAACGTGTCAGACCTTGATCAGAACGTGAGAAACGTGAGGGACCCCATCAGAACGTGACGGACCGGGAGGGAACGTTCTGGCATCCGTGGTAGAACGCGGGCCGAACCGTAGTGCGCCTTGGAGCCTCCGGGACTCAGCATCCCCTTACCCCCACGGTCCGTCACGGATACCGTGGTAGACCGTGAGAAAACTTGGCAAGACGTAACAAAACTTGAATCCAGAGATAAAATTGGTCTAAATCCCACGGCGAACTACGTTTCGGGCAAACGGGGCTGCCGTGGCCGCCGGGAACATAGTGTAAACGTAGCATAAGCAATTCAGGCATTACCTGCTATTGATGGAAGAGAAGAAAAAATCGAATGAAATAAAGTCAATTGTCTGGCTTATAGTCTGAACTTTAACCTAGGAGTGCTTTTGTGGACGAATTGAAAAGCATGTAAAGAAAAATATTTTCATCGTTATGCATGAACACTGGAAAGACATCAGTGACGTATGCAGGGGCCGGGGTGCTTTCAAACGATATATTTATCACAGCCATTGTTAACACGCTTCACTGAGCATCATTGTATTAGAATGGCATGTACAAATCCATTTGAGCCAGATTTTTTAGGGAAAACTGAAAATGTTCTGATAACATGGAAGCATGACTTGAATAAAACGAAAAATGATCATTTGTTTCCACACCATAATCAAACCTTGACTTCCATGAAATTATGTAAACAATTATATAAACAATTATGTAAACAATTATGTACGCTTCAGGATAACTCTTACGGAAATCGTCTCACTGCTTTCGTAAATACATGTTAACACTCAGTCTCTCACAAGTTTGCTCTCTAATTGTGTACGAGGCTCTAGTCTCCCTCGTACATCAACCACACAAGATCACCAGTGATTATAACAGAAAAGATGAGTCGATGGATTTCCGATCCAATCATTAACTTTTTTATTTTGGGAAGAAAGGCACCTCTCAGGAAATGGGATATACCAGCGTTATTTTGTTGTATTAAACTCATACCATTTTAGAACACTCTATATCATTTATTTACAAGAGAATAATTTTCTTAACAAATTGATAATATATTTTCGCAGCATATTTTGACTTCCATGAAATGATCTTTTTAATAATGTACGCTTTTAGGAATTCTTACATTAAGATGTATAGCATTGTGAACTGGATACGAATAAGAATTTACCCAGAGAACTAACCCACAATCTAATAGCACCAAACTGATAAGTATAAATATATAGATACTTGTTTCAATCGTATTTAAAGGAAACCAAAACCCTTATAATAAGTTACTTTTATTGTAAAGTTTAAGATATTTGAATGAAATCAGTGAAAACTTGAACAAAATCGGGCAAGGAATAAGGAAGGTAAAGCTGATTGAAATGACTAGTCACTTGAGGGCGATATTCAATTTGATGACATCATTTTGTGGACAACTCTCCATGCCTTTTGTACATCAAATTTCACAATTCTTTCGTTTTCTTCGTATTTATTTATGTTCTTGGTCCGACTTCATAACATGTGAAGTAAAATATCACTTTGCATTCTATACCTTGCTTTCAAGATAGTAGATTATCTCAATGATAAGAAAGAAGGAAAAACATGACATTTGATGTACAAAAGGCATGGAGAGTTGTCCACAAATGATGTCATCAACTTGAATTTCGCCCTCTAATGACTAGTCATTTCAAAAAGCTTTATAAACTTCCTTATTCCTTGCCAAAGTTACTTTCATTATTATTACATGAGTTCATTCAATTGGAATGAAGACCATTCAAATAAATCTCGGGTTGAGCATTTATTTCATTAAAAACTTGGGCAGAGTCAAAAGAGACTTGCTACTGTTCAGCTGTCCATGTGATTGCATTGATCCAGGTATCAAAATAAAGACAAGATGACAGACTGCAACTTGTGCATAACCGACTCAATCTATGATTATTGTTGTGATTGCATCAATATCTATTACGAGAGCAACTACTTAAGAAAATATTAACCCAAGGCAATTACAATAGCCTTGTGCGTCACCTATTGGAATGTGCAAACATGACAATGACGTATTAAGTAAACATGATTTCTATGTGACGTACAATAGGGCATTGAAATTCCCTTTGAGTTGAAATTTCTAAAGAAGGTTGCGGTCGTGTTATTTATAGAATTAAATCTGGGTTTCCTTGTCTGGACTCACGCTGTACATATGTGATTGGTTATACATAGAAAAATGACATTATGGAAATATGATTTGTTGATATGGAATAAACACAACTCCGGTTTATCATAACATTTATTTGTACACAAATATAGGCCTACGTGTAAAGAAATTATATACAATGTAATAACTGAAGTGAAAGCGTAAAAAAAGGGAAATAATCTTAAAAAATGAAATAATAACCTTTAGAACCAAATGATAATGTCACTGAAACTAACATAATTATCTCCTTTCTACACCATTTTTGGAATAGTCTACATGATCTATGTACAATTCAGTTACAAGATAAGACATTAACAATACCAATTTGCAGTCGTATTATTTATAGAATTGAGTCTGTGTTTCCTACTTGTGACTTACTGTAAATATGTCAATTTATTTATTACAAACTAATGTATGGAAATCCATAGCTCTTCTAATTAGATATATATATATATATATATTCCATTCAAATTTTATTCAACACTCTTCATGAAAACATTTAAAACATAGAAATACAGAATGGAATGATAAACAAACAAGATAGTGATAACAAATAACATTGGCCATTTATGAGAGCACTTGGGATTGGCAGAAAGGAGAGATTCCTTATATGAAAGCCTACCCCTACAGAAAAGTAACTTAATGAAATTATGAATTATTCTGGATAAGGAATAAACTCATCACCGGTTTGTTTTGAAATTAATTTGTAGAAATACAGGCCTATATATAAAAGTTATTTACAATGTATATACCTGAAATGAAAACGTCGAGAAAAAGGAGGAAATAATCTTTAAAAATTAAATAATAACCTTTAAAATTAAGTAATAATGTGACTTTAAAAAAGCCTTTGAACATCATTCTAGAATAGTCGATATGATGTATGTGCAATTCTGTAACAATGTAAGACATTTGCAATATTATGTGACTAAGGCACTGTTAGTATTAATCATTTGCTTTCTCAGTAAAATAAATGTTGATTTACAAATATTTCTACATGTAAAGATTGTTAGGTTACTAGTTTGTATACATTGAAAATAATCAAAATAGAAGCATATTTTACACTCTTTTTAAACTTAAGTTACATTTTGATTAAATGTTATCACACCCTCTAAAATGTGTATGGTCTATGTACAATTCAGTCACAAGAAAAATACTTTTAAAATATGTTGTGAACGATACTAAATTTATGAAAATAATTCTGTACAGGTTAGTAAAGTATGAAAACAAATCATATTCATCTTCAGAAAGCGCATACAACTAACATTTGTAAGATACATGAACATAGCAATGGAAATCAATAATGAATATGAGATCATGGATGAGTACTAGAAATCAACTTCTTTGTTTATTTAAACAAACATCTACGTTCAAAATCGTAATGCAGAATAATTGTATGTTACATTAACAAATATATATTCAGATAATAACTGATTACTTTTTAACACATAAAGAAAAGACACATATGTGAAACTTTAATTTTACAATTACTAGTATCTGTGAACGCAGGAGACCGCCAACTTGAGACAATTTCAATATCCTCGTTTATCGCCTCTAGAAACTGGAAAGGTTTAATCAAATCAGCATTGTCCACAAGTACTCGAAATCTGTCTTGATGACAACCTGTGCATTCCAGTACATGACCTGGTCACCTCCCGGCACTCCACTTTTATGGCTGTGTATGTAAATGTATAGGCTGCTTATTTGGCGGATAGGTAACCTTAGCCCGATGAAATAGTAAGACACCAACACACTTGCGAACTCTAAACTATTATCTTTTTTCCCATTTCATGCAGAGTCATTAATTATAATATTTTTCTGTAGGCTAAAATGCTTTAATTCGTTTACACATGTAATGTCTATCTTTCAACTTCCCTACCTATTCACTTTGTTCCTATTTCAATATAAACCAAATATTAAACTAACATACTTCAGACTTTGAACCATTGTTGTTTCAACTTGGCATGTTCATCCAATTAAATTCATTAAAGTAGAAATTAAAGCTGATAGTGAGCGGTATCATTCATTACAAATCCCACATCACTACCTGGTGCATCTATGTATCAAATAGAGTTGATATAATGAAAATACTTTGAAACATTTTAATATATTTGGTCAGTATTTGGTTACTTTAAATCATGATTAACTTTGTAATAGTACCATGATTAGTACACATAAACTACGAAAGAAAAAAATAACACTTCGTGTTGGTTAATTCCATCAAGCATTATTTTCCACCTTGGAAAATATAAAATCATTTTGTGGTCAATTCACAACCTGTTTGTGTCTTTCACATTGATAATTGTTATAGAAATATATATTTTTCATTTCACATATTCAGTTTCATATTATTAGTTCAATATATAAGGAATGATATTTCAATCAAGGCATGATCATTCTTGGAAAAAGTTTTATCACAGATTTATGACAAAGAAAGTGATGTATCGGGCGGTACAAAGGAACCCGGTAAACCGGCGCCAATTCACGCATCGGGAGATCACGTGACCAAGCTACGAAGCCCCGCGGCGCCAGAATCTACTTCCGTAGAGCCCGATGCTGAACTCAATTTAGCCATTCGGCAAGTATTAGAAAGTCTTCTCAAAGACGACGAATTTGTGAATCAGCTCACTCGAACAATTCAAGGAAAGCTTCTGAATGATTTAAAGGAGTCAATTTGTCAAGAAGTTTTGGACTCGTTGGAATTTAATTCTGCAAATCAAGGGGATGTGATGGCGGCGATGAGAAAGGAAATAGACGAATTAAAGGAAGTTAATGATGATGCTGAGCAGTACTCCAGACGTACATGCCTTGTGATAAGTGGTGTACCTGAGAGGATGAATGAGAATACCGATTCCAGAATCATACAACTCTGCAAGGAGGACCTCGGTGTCGATATCAAGATGGATGACGTCGAACGTAGTCATCGACTTGGGCAGCAGAAACCCCAAAGCGACGGATCGACGAAACCGCGCATCGGGACGACCAACTATAGCCACACACCCAGGAATATCATCGTTAAATTCAATAGCTATCGCACCCGAGAGCAAGTCTACAGTGCACGATTCAAGCTAAAGAATCTTAGCGATGAGAATAATCACCATGTCTACATCAATGAAAGCCTCACTAAGAAGCGGAAAGAACTACTCTGGAAGGTTAGAAACAAATTCAAGAAAATCATTGATAAGACATGGACACAAGATGGACGTATCTGCATTAAACTGAAAGAAGGAAAAGGAAGAGTGAATGTCACAAGAGAGAGAGACTTAGACAAACTGAGCGTATATATGAGAAATTCTGCTATATAATTTGAACTGAGTGTTTGAGCCTCCACCCACAGATGGTGGTGCTGGAGAAATTATTCATGAACTTGTATGTACCTGTTTGCCATTTCGAAACAATTTACTCTTTGTAACAAAATGGAGGTATTATTAGAGATCAAAATTATCCCAAATTAATGCCAGCTTGGCTCATGTTGAGAATTTCAAGCGTTATATTCAATTTAATTGAGAAGGAGACGAACGTTATTTCAAATTAATTGTAATTATATTTCAAGTTTTTTTGTGTGTCCTATTTCATCATTTTAACCATGGTCAATGTCTTTCCTTGTAATATATGTGAGAAACCCGTAAAGTGTAATCAAAAAGCGCTACTTTGTACTAAATGTAACCAATGGATACATATTTCATGTGGAGATGTATCTTCCAAACAATATGATGATAAAACTGAACAGTTTCACAATTGGCAATGTACCAAATGTATTTTCCTAGAAATGCCGCTTTGGAATGTTGAGGATATAGTAAAAGATAGAAATGTGAGCTTGAACCATACAAATTCTGTTGATATAGACATTGACTTAAGTACGAATACCTGTACCTCTATAAATGACTTTCCAAAGGGTAAAGGATTGAAAATTGCACATTTAAATATTCGTAGTCTTAGAAATAAGGTGGATGATCTGCAATTATATTTGAAAGAAAATCCGTACGAAATTCTGACCTTGTCAGAAACATGGCTAAGTGAAAACATTTGTAATTCATTGTTACAAATTGATGGGTATCATTTTGAAAGACTAGATAGAGACGAAAAGGGAGGAGGAGTTGGATGTTTTATACAAAAAATATATCATATATTAGACGACCTGATCTTGAAGACCGTGAGTTAGAAATTATGTGGCTAGAGATAAGACTACACAATCACAAACCAAAGTATCTTGGAGTTGTATATCGTCCACCTAACAGTAGAAGTGCTTTTTTCAATAACCTAGAAATTAATTTAGAAAATATATGTATGTTATCAAATGATATTGTAATATTAGGTGATTTAAATTGTAATATGTTAACTCAGAATAATCTTTCAAAGCAGATACATGATCTGAGTGACAATATGCATTTGTCTCAGCTGATAAGGACCCCGACACGTATAACCGTTAATAGTACAACCCTTATTGATCTAATTCTTGTGTCAAATAATTTGAAATCACTGGAGAGTGGCACACGGTCTATCGGTCTAAGTGATCATTTATTGATATACCTTGTATTGAAAGAAAAACCACCGCCCTCTATATGTTCTGTGAGTACCTACCGTTCATTTAGAAACTTTAATGAAATTTTTTTCAAAAATGATGTTAAAGATATAAACTGGGATAATTTGTACTTAAACAATCACAATGTTGAGAATATGTGGAATATTTTCAAATGTAAATTCAAAGACATTTGTGATCTTCATGCACCGTATGTCACAGTAAGAAAACGTTCTAGGGGGTCACCTTGGATTACCAACGAATATTTATGTATCGCAAGAGATAGGAATTATTTTAAATGCAAATTTGATAAACACAGAACTACAGACTACTGGGAAAAGTTTAAAGAATTCAGAAATAAGGCAAATGTACTGAACAAGAAGTTAAAGAAACAATATTATAAGAATCTTTGCATTGAAAATGGTAATGATATGAAAAAATCCTGGAAAGTACTCAAAGACTTACTCCCAAAGAAAGATGCCAATTCTGATCATAAAATTCTTGTAAATGACCAAATTGTAGTAGACAAAGAAAAAATAGCAGAATTGTTTAATGAAAGTTTCAATAATATTCAAAGCCAACTAACAGGAGCGAATGATTCTCATCTCAATATAAATGCATTGCAAACATTACCGCAAACAGCACATGAATTCAAATTTACAGAGATCGAGGAATGTTTTGTATTAAAAGAACTACTCAAGCTTGATGTTTCAAAAGCAGTTGGTATTGATGATCTTCCTCCAAAGCTACTTAAAATAGCTGCCCCACATATTGTTAGAGTCTTAACAGTATTGTTCAATTGTTCATTGTCAAAAGGGTACGTTCCTCATGACTTCAAAGTTGCTAAAATAACCCCTATTCATAAAGGTGGAAACAAAATGGAATTAACTAACTACCGACCTATTTCCATTCTCCCCACAATGTCAAAGATATTTGAAAAAGCAGTGCACAATCAGATATACTCTTACTTAAACAAACATTCTTTGTTAAGTGAACGGCAATCAGGTTTTAGACCAGGGCATTCAACTCTAACATGCTTGACTGAAATAGTCGAAGGTATACTTGACAATATGGACAAAGGTCTGGTCACTGGAGCCATTTTTCTTGACCTGAAAAAGGCGTTCGACGTTATACCACATCCATTGATTATTAAGAAAATGTTATTGTATGGTATTGGGGGAGTTGAACTTGAGTGGTTCGAATCCTATCTATCTAATAGGCAACAATGTGTATTCTTGCAAGGGACTAAGAGTAATTTTCTAACTGTGAAATCAGGAATTCCACAAGGATCAATACTGGGGCCATTAATTTTCTGCCTCTATGTGAATGATATTTGTAACCTGCAACTCCATTCTAAGACAAAGATTTCCTTATATGCAGATGACACGGCAGTATTTCATCATGGAAAGGATTATAAAGTTTGTGAATACAATCTCCAAAAAGATTTTACCCGTATCTTGAAATGGCTAAAATACAATGGACTGTTTTTAAATGCAAATAAAACCAAAACAATACTATTTGGTTCCAAAAGAAAAATTCAAAATAATAATATTTGTATTCGTTACAGTGACAATGTACTCGACTCAGTCGAAAGTATGAAATATCTAGGTGTAACACTAGACAAAAGCTTAACATGGTCGTTACATGTAAACGAAGTTGTTAAGAAAGTATCGGGTACGATTGCCTGCATTAGACGTATACGCAATTATATTTCCCGTAAGAATCTTATTACATTATACTTTTCTCTTATCCTACCGCATTTAAACTACTGTAATTCAGTATGGGGAAATACTTCGAAACAAAATCTAACAAAGTTGCAAAAATTACAAAATAGATATGCACGATTAGTTCTTCGTGCCGAATATTTTACACCCCAAAATGTTTTAATGAGTAAATTGAAATGGCGGTCATTAGAGGAAAGAATTACATATCAGAAATGCATCTTGATTTTTAAAATCATAAACGACCTATCACCACCATATCTTAATCCATGTATAAGTAAAAGACCGATATTATATTCTACTCGTTATGCTTTAAACAGTCCATTATTCATTCCAAAGTGTAAAACAAATTTTAAAACGAAAACCTTAGCGGTTTCAGGAGCTAAAATATACAATAAATTACCCTATCATATTAAAAATTGTAAGTCGCTGCAAAGTTTTAAAAAGAATGTCAAAACCTTTCAGTTTCCCTTGTAAACATATTTTCACGTTAATTTGACCTTTATTTATTACATTTCATTCATCTAGTTTTTTCAATTTGATAGTTGTATTTTTTTTTTCCTTATAATTTATTGTTAATGCGTGTTTTTCGTTACCTATGTTTAATTATTGTATATACCATGTATATTTTACCTTTGTATGTATGTTTTGAATTCATGTTATTATTGTACATGTTTTTTATGTGAATACAGGGCTCTCTGGGAGAGCAGGCTCAGAAATGAACTTGAATGAGACCACCCTGTTAAAATAAAACTATAATAAATAAATAAATAAATATACGTGTCACTTTCAGTGGATAATAATCATTGTATTGCTTCATACATTCATATCAATTCAAACACACATATTCTACTTGAAATCAAAGTATTTATATACTGTTGAAAATATATGCTATAAACTCAGGCTACAAAAAATACCGCACGTTACACATCTTTGCTGAATTCATGATTAGGCTCACATCTCATGTAACACAATATATATTCTTTGTTCAATATATGTTAATAAAAGACACTGAAAAATGAAATAGATTCTATAAACTGTACTGTGGTATAATAATGTTGAATTATTTTCTTTCATTGCAACATACAACATTCCATGGAAGAATGTTAATTGACTACCTTGTAAATGACATGATGAATAAAGTGAAATAAGAACGAACACAAGTGTATAAGACATACATAACACAAAAAACATAATACATCATATCTACATCACATACACATGTTATATCGATTCCATAAGCTACGCAACTTATCAGCTTGCGAAATACACCATCCTTTTAGAACTAACTTGTAATGCATGTGAAACCAAACAAAAAATCTGAATACTTTAATGAGAACGACATTGGATATTCATATTAATACATTCTACCAATTTTCACCTACGAGTTCATATTCCATTCATATTCTCATAATCGATTGCATTATGAGGACAAATTGAAAGTGACACGATTTTACCATTCAACAAAATACATTTATATAAATAAGGTCATTGCTTTCATATTATTTTGTAGTTGTATCAAGTATTTCACACAAGTCCTTATGATCTGTCTTAATTACAGCCTGCACATTCCTGCACTTGACATGGACACCTCCCGACACTTCACTTTATGAATCAAGTTTACTTGGAGGCGAATATCTTTTCCTGAATCATATACTTTGTAAGATACGCCTTCAAGGATTTAGATGTTGTTCAGACTGTATATGCATATGAATGTCAACATACTAATGATCTTGTGTATGCCCAGGGTAGCCTCATCAGCATCAATTCTGTTCTTCCCCAGGGCCCTGCAATTATATTGTCCCAAGCTGCAAATGATACGTACCCACTTACACCTGGGTAGAGGGTGGCAAATGTGGTTTAATGTCTTAAGATTTGAACCCCCAACCCTTAAATCAAGTTAAAGAACCAATATATCACGACACCTTCATTTATGAGATCAGGTACGTCACACTTCACCACTCTATATAAATGAAATGGATTGTCACCAATACTTGAAGGAAACAGTATTAAAGTGATAAACTCGTTATACCTGCCACCTTGAGTGCTTATCAATGCGGCTTCACTGAAAAACAAGGGCAAAGCTCAAGGAGTTCTCAAGCTGGCCTGTGTTACAATGTCCAATGGATGTGAAGTTTAGCTGATTCCTGCGGCTTCTTTGACATCCCCTGCAAGATCTCCCCTACCACAGTTACTCAAGGCCTTGCAAAGCTCCTCCACCATCTTTCTCTTATCCGAACATGACGATCGTTTCTTCCATAGATGTAGCATAGCAACTCTACGATCCACTGCTGTTAGGTTGTCCTCTGTGATGTGCTCAATATCTACTTGGTTTAATCCTAGTCTGATTCCAAGCCGATGCTATTCTGATCCTATCTGCTCTGCCAGATCGCTGAAGTAAAGGTCGCAAATAACGTTGCTTTCCTTGAAAGCTGAAAGATAAAATACACTAGTGGTGAACTGTGAAGTTTATAATAATCTGCTCAGATACTTCTGCTTTACGATACAAGATCACTAAATTAATGTACGCACATAATATGACTTTCTTTGCAAGTTTTAAGATACAGATGATAAATGAATGGTGAACCATGGAGTCTATAATACCAAAAATTGATTTAAAGACGCAATGCTTGTATGCTCATCAAAATAATCAAGACACACATTCAGGACAAATATCTCTTCTTTTTTTTTTGTTCAGATATAATTTTTTTTTATTAGAAAAAGAGGCACCAGGGGTGTAAGTGTTCATAATTGAATGAAATTAGACATGAAAACTAAAACAGCATTAAAAGCAACTGCCCCTAAAAAAATCTCATGACCCTTTCTTTTGCTTGTCAGAAATGTTTTGGAGTAGACAGCTCCTCTTGAAAGAAAAATATGGATCTAACTCTGGATAATATAATGTTTTGATAATCTGGTTCCTGTTTCATCAAAATTGTCGTCAATATAAAGTAACAATTAACTGTAATGAGTTACTGGAATTGTGGCATTTGATTGGCAAGGAGATAACTATGGACCACATCCATACCATTAATCAACTGAAAGAAAAAATGCCAAGAGTTCAACATCCCTCTATGCGTAGCATTCGTAGATTACGAAAAGGCATTTGATTCCTTAGAAACCTATGCAGTACTGAAGGCACTTCAAGACCAAGGAATCAATAAGGCATACATCAAAATCCTTAAAGACATTTACTCAGACTGCTACAACACTGTCAGAAAGCACAAGGCCAGCAACAAAATCATGGTAAGAAAGGGAGTTAGACAGGGAGACACCGGCTCAATTCTTCACTGCTTGCCTAGAGAGCATCTTCAAAACATTAGACTGGTCATCAAAGGGAATCAACATAAACGGGGAAAACATGAGTCACCTAAGATTTGCAGACGATATTGTCATCATATCTCACAACTTAAACGACCTCGAAACAATGCTGCAAGAACTGGACGATGCAAGCCAACTAACAGGCCTCAAAATGAACATGAAGAAGACTAAAGTCATGGCAGGATCAGCCAAAGATCCAAAACAAATCCAAGTGAACGGTACCAAAATGGAGCAAGTAGAGGAGTATATCTACTTAGGGCAACGTTTCTCCCTCCAAGACAAAAATCAAGACAACGAAATAAGAAGAAAAATCAAAGCTGAATGGCGAGCCTTTGGCAGATACAGCACCATCATGAAAGGCAAACTTCCATTATGACTGAAAAAGAAAGTATATAACCAGTGCATCATCCCAGCAATCTCATACGCTGCAGAAACATGGACGCTAACTTCAAAAATGGAAATAAAGCTAGCAGCCTCGCAACACAACATGGAAAGAAGTATTCTAAGCATCACATACAAAGACAGAAAAACGAACAAATGGATCAGGGAACAGACAAAAGTCCAGGACATCCTTGAAACAGTGAGAAGAAGGAAATGGAATTGGGCGGGCCACATCAGCCGTAGGAATGACAATCGCTGGAGCTCAGCAATCACTCACTGGACACCATATGAGGGAAAATGAAACAGGGGACGTCAAAGAAAAAGATGGCGAGACGAGCTGCGACAGTTCTGGGGACAGACAAATTGGCACCAACAGGCGCTGAACAGAAGCATTTGGAAACATCATGCTGAGGCCTTCATCCTGCAGTGGATTGACAACGGCTGATAAAGTAAAAAAGTAAAAAAGAGATAATTTTGTATATATTATTTTTGCATTAGTTTCTGATGACGAGTTTCATGTATTGTATTGTATTGTATTTATTAAACATCATTGATGTACATCAATATTCTGTTTATAGACATAGTTATAATCACTTTACAATGTAATGCAACAATCGATATATAAAACATAATATAAAACATTTACAACACCTTTCTAAATAAACAATAAGTCATGCAATACGAAATATGTAAATGAGAACTAAAACAAAAGCATAAGATTGTACACGACTACTTTGTTTTAACATATAGTATCTAAAAATTACCCCTCATTGCAATTATGTTTTTGGTGAACAAAGAAAAACTATCTATTACAACTTCATTGTCTAATCTCATTATAAATATGAATTTTTCTTGACTATCCAAATTGCAAACATTTTCTTCCAGATTACTAATTGTTTCTATAAAATCTACTCGTAAATCTTTATACTTGTCACATTTCATAATTATATGGAATTCATCTCCTACAAGATTCATATTACAGTCTTCACAGAATCGTAGATTCGGGGGAGTTTTTTCTGGCCTTTTATACCTTCCTGTTTCTATGGGTAAGTTGTGCGCGCTTAGACGTAGTTTGGTGATATTTTTTCTTAAATTTATATTTGGTATATGAGATAAATACTTTTCTTGCTTGATTGAGTTTTTAAATTGTCTGAGGGTTCTGAGTTTATTTCCTTTACGGGTATCCCTATCATCAAATAAGTCTAGTTTTAATTGTTCATCAAATCTCCTTTCCAAACAAAGTTTACATAACTCGACAAAATCTTTATGAGAAATTTGTATATTTTCAGGGTCCAATACGGTCTCATTTCCATTATTACAAATATTTAGTGAACTAAAGATATCCCGAATTGACATTAACCAACAGCTTTGTTCGTTATTTACTAATTTTTTGTTTTCTTCAAAAGATTTATAGACAAGGCCATTTTCATCCAAACTCCGTATTCGTATCCAATATTTGAGCATGTTTATTGCAATTTGAATAAGTTGAGGATGCCTTCCAATTTCAGCTGAAACTGCTAAATTGCTGCATTTGCGGTTTACCCCTAAGATATTTTTACAACACTGAATGTGTACTTTCTCAAAATCGTTTTTATAATACAGTCCTGTTTTCCCTGTTTCTATTTGAAGAATTTTCTTCATGTCTATTGCACTAGCACCCCAAATTTCGGATCCATAAAGCAAAATTGGTTGTACAGTTGCATCAAACAGGTGTAATAAGGTTTTAATACTGGGCGTATAATTGCCGAAAGATTTATAAAGTTTAAATAATGCTCTCCTGGCCTTATCCGCTAAGTCCCTTGTCGCCATTTTGAACGATCCATTACTACTAAAAACAATGCCTAAATATTTCATTTCCTTTACCGAGGTAAGTTTTTCCCCGTTTATTTCAAAATCACTCTTATCATTCAACCTGCCTGACTTATTACATATCATTATTTTAGTTTTGGTGACATTAACATTCAACATCCAAGAGTTACAATATTGAGTGAATTTATCTAAACAGTATTGCATTCCTTGAGGGGATCTAGAAATAATTGCTAGATCGTCTGCATACATTATGCAGTTCAAGTCCTTGTCATGTAGCGTTACTGGTTCACTAACTGAGGTATCAAAAATATCTACAACATCATTTAAAAACATATTGAATAATGTCGGGCTAATGACACACCCTTGTTTTACTCCGGTATTCGTATTGAAACACGAGGTGACGCCCTCGTCTAGTTTTATGGATACTTTACATTTTAAATACATGTCATGTAGCACTCTCAGAAAATTACCACCAATACCTTGTTTTAACATTTTATACCAAAGACCATCCCTCCAAACATTGTCAAAGGCTTTCCTTAAATCTATAAAACATATATATAAACCTTTCTTATCATTCTTTGCCCGGCCTCTTACATATTTATCTATTATTGTTTTTAGAACAAACATGTGGTCAGACGTTCTGTAGCCCGCTCTGAACGCAATTTGATTGGGTTTATACAGTTCATTGTCTTCAAGGAACTGTACTAAACGTCGGTTTAAAACCGAACAAAATAATTTGCCAAGACAGCTGGATAGGCATATTCCTCGATAGTTTGAAGGGTCACATACAGACCCACTTTTATAAAGCGGTTTTAGAAGGCTCACTGACCAGTTTTCAGGGAAACAACCACTAATTAAGATTAAGTTAAATATCTTTGCTAAAATCGGTGTCAAAACAAATCGGCTTGCCTTTAGCATTTCGTTTAAAATTGAATCATTTCCTGGGGCCTTATTTCTTTTCAATTTTTCAATACATCCTAGAACTTCATTTGGAGTTATCCTAAAATCTAAAGATGAGAAGTTTTTTTGCAGTATTGCGTCGTCCGTAAAGTTTTTAATTTCTTTTTGTTCTTTTGACAGTTTTGGATTCTTGTTCATAAGGTTCTTGAAATAGTCAAACCACATGTTTGGTTGTATACTGTTTCCAGGTCTTTTCTTTTCAGTGTGTAAATTTTCTAGATCCTTTATCAGATTCCAATATTCCTTAGGGTTTTCACTATACAGAGTATCCAATTTGTCTATGATCTGATTTCTCTCTTTGCGTACTATATCTCTCAACTTCTGTTTTAACATTTTTTTCTTAGCGTAATACAGTTGTCTGAGGCCTCGATCAAAAGGGTTTCTACACACTTGTTTGCACAGCGTCTTTACACGACGCCCTAGGGCGTAACATTCGGCACTTAGTATTCTTCTTCTTTTCTTCCGTTTCTTTCTTACTCTGTGTATTTTTTTGCCTTATTCTAGCTTTATCGGCAATTGTTAAAATACAGTTTGTAAAGTCATTCACTGCGCTTTCGATACCTTGACTATTTGGCTCATAAACCATTTCTTTTATTTCCTTTATTTTATCTAATACGAGGGGTATTCCCAGAGCTTTTATAAAAGCTTCGTCGCTTATATGGGGCTCCCATATGTAGGTTTTCGGGTGTGGTTTTAACACCTTGTTTTCAACTCTACATGAATTAGTATTTGTATAGATACTCGATTTAAGGGTTGTAACAATGGGGCAATGATCTGAGAAAATATTCAGGTCTTTCACATAAAAGAAAAGAATATCGTCCATAGCTTCAATTTCAGCTAAAACGTAATCTATTACGCTCGGTATTTTGGCGTTTGACTCGTAGCATGTGAACTTTTCAGTCAGGTCACCCAATTTACGTCCATTGACAATTCTTAGAACACAAGCTTTACAAAATTGGATTACATCTTTTCCTCTTTTGTTTACGGGCCTGGTGTCTTGGTTCCTCCTTGTCATAGACTCAGGACAACTCAATGAATTTGGTAAAGGTAGTGTTTTACTGTCGTCCATTGAGTCGAACTCATTTGCATCAGCTATGGTATTGGTATGTGCATTTAGATCACCAATAACCATGCACTTTCCTTGATTTTTATATTTTGCGATGTCTTTCATTATTGCATCGATTATATCTATGTTTGAAGAAAAGGTAGAATTTTCTGGGCTTATGTAGGCGAAACAAATATATAAATCATCTGATGTACCAGATTTATTTTTATGTAGTTTTATCCAGCAATATTCGCTAGAGGTATTATTGATAATAGTGACGCGATGTTTAATAGCCTGTTTAACATATAAGGCCAAGCCACCAGAGTCCGATTTCGCATTTTTATGCCTCTTTCTGCAAATGATCTTTTCGGTATATCCTTGTAACGACATATTTTCCTTCGGTCCAATTTTCGTTTCTGCCAAACAGATGATGTCAAATTGATTAAAAACGTTCACGAAATCTTGTTCGTCAAGTTTTGAGGAAGATTTTGTCCCATCCCATCTTTTGTAAATCCCATTTACATTCCAATAACATATTTCTATGTTTTTTTGTTCAGACATATTTTGTTATTGTATTTCTTCGCATTTCTTTTCAGGTTATGACAGGAGAGACCACCTCCGATAGTAATCTTTGTTTTAATTGGACCGTGTGGCAAATATGTCTTCTCAAAGATCCTTTCACGTTTTGCAATACAATTTATACAATGAATTATCTTATTCGTATGGAACAAAATCTTAACAGTTCTCTTTAAAATACATGTTCTTACAAATACACTTTCCAGTTTTGCAATACAATTCTTACAATACATTATTTGAATCGTTTCGAACGAAATTTTACCATTTCTCTTGAATATTGAGGACAATATGAACCATTCATCGTTTGTTTCGTGCATAACTCCTTTCTACTGCACATCGAAGGTTTCCTGCTAGTACCCTTGTTCCATCCTTATTGAGATGGTAACGGTCATCCTTAAATAGATTACTGTTAATTGTTCCTCGATAAAGTAGGTTTCTATGATGGACAGTTTTCACCCTTCTGTCATATAATGCTTCTGCCATCAACATATTGTTCACAATGTCTACACGTTGCTGGAACATAGGATTATCATCTCGGGGTGTGCCCAATGACACCACGATTTTACATTCTTTGAAAGTCACTTTAATCAAGCCAATAAGCTCGCGCATTCTATTTGCACAATCCAGTGCGCTGGACCTTTTAACGTCATTTGTTATTTCGTGGATGATCACAGTTTCCGCAATTGACATCATTTGTTTTGCTTCCTTTGGTTGTATCCACTCCTCAACGTCCTCAATTCTATATTTGGTGACTTTATGTAATTTCACATTTTGAGAAAATTTATCTGGATCTATACCACTTGTCTGAGAGTTTCCTATGATAACTACGTTCTTAATTTTCCTGTCATTACTATCACTATTATACTCTTTTCTCTCTTTGTCCACCGTTTGCTCTCTGTCTCCTTCATTTCTGTCATGACGTGTCTTTCGCGTCTTCTTGTTTCGTTGTGTTCATTCATCCTATCGTGTCTTTCGCTATTTCTTGATTTCGTGTGCTCCTTCCTCTTCTCTCATGAAACAGGGCTCTGGTTCACAAATAAGAGTGGCAGTCGAGACGATTCATTCATTGCCTTCTATTCGCTGCTAAACACTTGGAGCAATTTAACATCAACACAATACCATTCTGTCTGCAGAGGATTACACATTCATTGACAGTGTGTATTTAATCCCCCTACTGACACCAAATAGAATAACAGTAAGCCCTTTGTTGATTGACACAAGACATGATATGCTATACTAACATGTATTGAATGGTAATATACTTGTGAGCTGATTGAATGGACACTCCAGATCCAAACTATAAACATTAAATCCTAGTCCTTACAACATAATGCTAAACAAAAATGATGAGAATAAGAGGATGAAGGGACTGCATACTCACTTGATCTTCTAGGCATCACTGGATTCTGGTTCCCTGACTCCACCCCTTCCTCACTCATACCTGCATCAACATACATGAAGACAAATATTCAAATTGAAAAGGGTTAAGATCTAGTGGATAAATCAGAGGGCTGTGGATCAAAACGTATTGGGTTAAAATCCCTGCCACAACAATGCTATCCACTGGCAAGATATAAATCAAAGGCGGGTTTTATGAGTCTGGATTTTCCTTACACCAATTTACAGATGGTGTGGATATGTCAAGAAAACGATTCACTATTTGACCGTAAATATTTCAGGTACAATAAGTGTAAACCTAATCCAACCCCTGACACCAAAAAGAATCCGACATAATATTTTATACTATTTATATAGAATGGTAAGATATTTGTGTTGCTTATTGAATAAACACTCCAGATCCAAACTAAGACATTTTGCATTCCTACTCCTGATATTATGATTCAAGATAATATTTTTCTCTCTTTACATTATATTCAATATTTGTTCATATATCCAGAGTAATTACCAAAACAATATAACATTGTAATTATAATTACTATTGTCATTATCAATATTATTGTTATTATCATTATTATTCGTATTGTTATTATTATTAGTTTGACTCATTATATCATTATGATAATAAACCCCCACATATGAAACAGGCTGTATTCTATGTCAGTGTGTACAGGTACTAGTCTACACATGAGTGACTTTTATCTATATTAACGATGCATAGTTACTGTAGTGGGCTCTCATGGGAAATTCGACATCATTTGGGCGTTTACCCGATAACAGGTGGTATCAATCACCAGGATTAGCCTTCATTTATAATTATGACCAACAGGCTCTATGTAATTCTCTGCATTTTCCAGCAATCACACAATACGGAAAAGTTATTATATCACGTTTCCCTCACTCAAAGACTCTCCAAGAGAATAGGCGTATTTCTTAATGGGACCATGGGTTTGCTGTATGGGAGATTTGTTTTAATACAGAGCAAAAATCATTTTGGGTGTTGTTCCAAGCCTTATAGACCTACCAAACTTGAATTTGATTGCAGCCGTAGGGATGCTATGTAGTCCACACTTCAGTGACTTTCCCTTGTAGCAGTCTTTAAGCAGTTTCTTCTTACTGCACTTCGGTCTCGGGCACGGAAACCGGACATCATACTCGATCCTTCTAGCCCAGTGCTGAATAAGGCTATCAAGGGTCTCCGTTAAAAAGTCCATCACCTGCCATAAATACACAAACAGCCCCGAGACAGATATGTTAGTTTAAAATTAATTTTGGCTTCTTCAAACTAATTTAGCTGTTATTTAAATCCACATCTCATAGTAGACGGATGTACAACGAAACTGTCTTTAGAATGGTGCATTGACCACACGTCACATTGGCTAAAAGTCAGGGACACATGAACAGGCATTGCCGATTTGGGTGGAGGAACAAAGTTTTCCGCTCATCTTCCTGATTCATATACAGTATATTTATGTTTAAGGTTTGTTTTCCTATACATCTCGACCAAAATTAATCATAAACTAGTACTATTCTTTTGGAAATTCATTTACAATATTATTGTCCATAACCCTACTGACACAGAACAGTTTGGGAAAGGTCGACCATTTTGATAAAGTACATAGTTTCACAGTTTGATAGCTGAACCGTGTTACCACATAAACAAGATGTAGAATATGGCTTTAATTTACCAGACTTTCAGAAAGAGACCTGAAATTAATCCTGCCTTCAACAGTAGTTGATTTCTAAGTCAAGTTTAAGTGCCTTTTGGTCTAACTTTACTGTTCTCCTATCTATTAAACAGGACTCAAAGTTACACCACACTTCAGAACATGGGATCGTTATTGTGAAATGAACTACAGTTAACTCTGCATTACTCAAGTAAAAGTCATATTTTGTGTGGTTAGCTAAATCCATTTTTTCGTACAACCTATGCAAATCATGTGTTATTTACACTTCTCAAATCAAATTTTGCCGAAGTCAAACTATTTATCCGCGGTCCCAACCGATTCCACTCATGCAAAGTTAAAGGGAAAATTGAGTTATGTTGCAGAGGGCGCTACACAAAATATTTTTTTGTGAGATAATGAAAAACTGAGTGTCAAATTTGAAAGAAAATAATATTTAAATGACAAAATCATCTTTGTTTAGTTAAAATCGGTTTAGAGACGGCCGAAATATCCATAAATATAACCATTTCTAAAATTTGTGTACCACCACAAATATTCCATAATTTGATAAAGCCGTTAGAAAACGAAAGAGCCCCTTTTACGTTGTATTTCAGCCATTGCCGATATTGGCTTTTTTGTTGACTTTTTCGTGTTGGTTATATTACGCACAACCAGCCGGCACATGGATTGTTATTTTTAATTAATTAATCAATTAACGGTCACCGTATTTTTTTAACGTAGAGCTCAATCGGTATGATCGTATAGGCTAAATTTGACATATTTTGGGGGTCTAAAACTACCTTCATGTCAGAGTAAATGTCAGAGAACTGGTATGCACCTCCGTCTCTGTTCATTTGTAGTGTGTAGTAATTGAAACCATCCTGTTAAGCTACCTACCTCTTTGACAGCACTTGGAGCTGGAGGTTTATGACTATCCCCATCATGATCAGAATCAGCAACTGCTCCTCGGAATACAGTGACCTGACATGTTCAGCATCAGAGGTAAGGGGAACAGATTTTAAGAAAATGATATGATGGTGTGTTATTGTGTACAGTTTCCTTCATTTTTGTTGGGGTTATTTATTAATTTATTAATAAATTCATTCATTCTGTTTTCGTTTTACAGAGTATGCCGTTCAGTACACATATAAAGATTTGCAAGAGAGAACTTTACATTACATTATACAATTAGAATACGATGTAAAACAAAACAATTATAGAATAACAAAATATTACAATACATTACAAAACAAAACAAGAACAAAAAGAAAGACTGAAAATATAGATAATTATTGGGCTTGTGATCACATCTTAAATACACTTATCACCTAAAAATGTATGTGTATTTAAAACCGGTTTAAAAACTAAAGGTGAGATATTATGAGGTTCCGCTTTTTAGATTAGAGCAATACGAACCAGATTTTGATACCGAATTACAGGTAAAGTTTTTAGGGTTACACAAGGCAATTTATAAATAAGCGCCCTGAAGAGCTCTCGGTTCTCTTTGTATTGACAATATGATCGTCGTCAGGGGACTGACTATAACATTGCCTGGCGGAGGCTAGTCATTGCCTATGAAGGGATCCGTTGCTCGGCCTCAAAAACATGACCTACAATTCAGTATATCCACCATGAAAAAAAGGTATCGCTAACATTTGACTCAGACCTTGATAGTTGCTTCACGAGGAGGTAACATCTCTAGTAAGGCATGATGCACTTCATCAACTTTTAGACTGATGTGACGATGGTAAAGATTGACTGGTTCTCCATCTCTTTCACCCATCCATCTGACTGCTCTCGTCATCAACCGATGAAATAGCCCATCTGTGGAAATGGCAACAAAAAGAGAGATGACCAACAGATTAAGGCTAGAGACGTTATAAAGCCTGCTCAAAAGATATATCAGCGGTAATAATACTACAAGACAATTATATATTTCTGAGAAACGAGTTTCTAAATAGATGGATTAAATTCCGACTATCAACATAGTCATAGCTATGTCTAGTGGTTTTTACACCTGACTGCCCTGCCACTCTCCACCAGGGAAGGATTCCTTGATTTGCTGGGAGCAACCTGCAATCAGTAGCCCAGCAGACCTGGGGTAATATTGGAGCACCTTGAGCACCTTGCGTGGTGGATGAGTGCGCTCTGACATTATCCAATATTGATATCATCATTATCATTAAAGCAAATAAAAAGAATATGGTAGACAAATCTGATACAAAAAAAATTATCATAAATAGTCTGTAACTTACCATCTTTCTACTCAAAGTTGAAGCCAATCCTACAATTTTCAAATCAATACGTGAGTTGGACACAATAAACTTTTATTCACTCTGGATGCATGGGTCATCCTCGACAAGAACCTATAAGGGTCAGTCAAATCTGTCTATTGAGGCCACTCAAGGAAAATAGAGCAAGTGGCCACTGTAGAAAGGTGGTCTTTAAGGACACATATTGCTATCTCAAGAGAGACACAATGCATGGTATTTCTAGAACGGAGGCATTTATAGAGAGGTGGCAACTTCGACAGGCTTGGCTTCATACAAACCTTGTTGCAATCTAATTGCATTATAGTCTCTTTGGATCAATAATGGTATTAAACCTACGATACATTACACGTGTTAATACCCTTCTGGCTGCATTAAAACAAATGATGAATTCACCCTCACCTGGAAAGAAGCCCCTGAAGTCCACATACAAGTCTGTAGAACATTTGATCTGCGCAATCTCTTTTTGGGGGCAAGGGGACGTCAGCCTGGAGGGAACATAGTAGCGCTTCTGTACCACCTTCTCTGTTTCATTTGATACCTAAAATATTAAAATATATCAAAACACTTAAACCATAAATACAAAACAAAATATACCAAGAAAAAAAAAAATTGTAAAATCTAAGCACAAAAAAGCAATTCATATTTCACTTTTCATTTCATTTCACACATCCCACTCCGCCACTAAATTGTGGCAAGTTAACAACCACTTTGACCTATTGAGCAATTTTGATTCAACATTTGAGAAATAGACATTTTAGTACCATCTGTAAAAGCTCTCTGAACTGTACTTAATCCCTACTTTTCACAGCACAAACCAACATGTTTAAAGGAACATGTATAGAGAACCAATTATGGTATCCAAAATTAATCTAAAATTTAAAATTCGGAGATCTGAGCAACGTTAAGCTCGACCTTTACCTCAGCGTCTAGTCCTCCCTGTTGTTCTGGCTGGAGTCGTTCTACAGGAGCCTCACAGATGAGATCAAACTTGGCCATGAGCTTGACTAAGGCGTCCTTCTGCTCCAAGAAGCCTTGCCACATATGCTGAATCAACCTATCCTCTAAGATACCATCCTCCTCGAGAGTAGTCCAGGCATCACTCATAATCCCGTCCTGGAAAAACACATAGAAGAGGGCTGTCATGGGGAATTTGACACCGTTCGGGTGTTTACCTAATAAGAAGTGTTGTCGATCACCGGGATTAACCTTCAGTTTTCCCCATATGGTAGAGTCCTTATCTGACATTTGCATAACCCGAAGATTCTCCAAGAGATCCAGGACGGAAATGAAGACACCAATTAGCAACGTCTCATACGATATCTCTTAAATTCCCACTTGCCTTCATTTAGTATACAAAAAACCCTTCTGCAGCTAGCTAACCACAGCATACTTGAATGAGGGTGTAATGGAGGAGGTTTCTCACCCTTTCTTCAGGATCCAGGATGGTTATGACCTGCTTGAACACATCGATTAGCCACTGAGGATTCAGGATCACCATGTTTCGTAGGAGAGACTGCTGGTCTCCAATGCCTCCGTAGTAGACTACGTAACCCAGGTCGTGGTAGAAGGTCAGCATCGTGAGAAGTTCACCCTCAGATTCCATCCCGACTGATCGCGTCAGTTTCTTGGTCTGGGAAAATACAAATAAAATGATTTTAAAATCATCATTTGATTGGTAAAAAAAACATCAGAAACCGTATCTAACAAATAAATACATCTCATAACAGCAACATTACATTTATTTTGCACAGGGTTTAACTAAACAGAATATGAATATCTATAAAGCAATACTTTTACAGAAGGCAACATGTAGCCTGAATCTTGCGCCAAGATTTTCAAAGGCAATACATATTATCAAACACAGGCATAAACTGGGCCATTTACGAAATTGAAAGGGCATCAATCATGAATTTTCCTAACATAGCAATACATATTCCCAACAATGCCAGGAGAATTGTACGTAGCTATGAAGATACGAAATAAGGATTAGACTTACATTTGCTTGCAAATTAAATACCGTTACATATAAATCAATTTGTTAAAAAAATTCAGAATATCAAAATGGCAAATTTGAAGAAGAAAACAATAGTTCAAAGAGAATTCTTTTTTTTAATATTGGGTCTTAAAAATTGAAGTTGAAATATGAACTACACGTACATGTATAAACATTAACTCTCTAATTATCTTCCACTACAATACCTCAACACAAATTATTTTAAAGTTGCAAGAATAAACGTTGCAGTCCTACCTGATCTAATGTCATGTAATTGATTTGATCTGCAGCTAGAGCTTCCTCAAATAAGAGCCATCTGAGCGGAATCTCTTCTCCCATGTAAGGCTCTGCCATCGCTACTTTTTCAATATGTCTCCTCAACGCGACCAGCTACAAAGGAAAGTATTGGTTGATTTAATATTTAAAAAAAACTCAACAAAGTGACATGCAGCTCAAGGCTGACATTTTGTTTTACAACGTAATCATAACAATAATAATAATTACAGTGCTTATATAGCGCCTAACACTTACTTTGTCAGAAGTCTCTAAGCGCTCTACAATAATAAACATAAACATAAAAAATACGTCAGCAATATCGCAAAATAACAATGGTAACATCGCACAGCAATACTGTAAACAGATGCAAAAAAAAGTATCGAGAATGTGGATAATCGAAATCAAAATATTTAAGGCAATGCCGTTAAACATCAACGCTACATTTAATTTAGCATGTTCAGGAATATTAGGCTTATTGCACAAAAATATCGATTTAGAGTAAGAAAGAGAATAATTGTACAGATGTTGCACATAATGTTGAGAAGAATCGACAATGAGTAATGAAAGAGTTGCTATTTCTGTACTACAAGGCATATAAAAAAACAAAAACACAATATGAATGCAGTTGTATTATTACCAGAGGCAGTTACAGCATGCAGCTTGTGTCAAGTTTTCTAAGAGGAATTACTACTATCTGAATCAATGCCGGTTGATTTTAGGCAGCAAATGCCTATTATCAGTTTTCGTCAATCACAGTAGATAAAAATCAATGTCAGTATAACCACATGTACTACCTAAATATTGGAATATTTTCATGCGTAGTAGATTCAAATAATGGAAATATTATCTTTTCTGAAAAACTTCTTAGGAACCAGGTATGAAATTGAAAGTGTTTTGGGAATTATCATAATCATATAATTCTATGAGTAAAGAATTAATTTAGGATTACTATCACAACAGACTGAGATTTTATGTCAAAAGGTATTCACATCACGTCATAGAGTGAGCAGCTTTCATTATGTTCGGGTATGTCAGCTCTTTGCGTTTGGTAGAGTATCTTAATATATGCCATAATTTACGAATTTGGACATTATTTAAGAGACACAACAAAAAGATAATCAGTAATACTCTTATGTTTCAGGGTTACTATAAATTGTAATAGTTGGAGATTAGTCGTGATGTACCTCGCCATCTCTGTCTACGTCTTCAGCTGTGTCTACTAATCTGTTTTCAATGGCATAATACTTGGGGACCACATGGCATTCAAACGGCTTCTTCTTGATAGATTTACGGATCTTCTCAAAAGCAGAGCGAATCTAGAAGACAAAAAGGGTTAAATGATCAGGAAATAAACGTCCTAGTCATAATGTTAAACATGAATGCATGCCTTACTTTAGATGAGAACATAATAGTCTATGCAAACAAAAAGAACTCCGATATGTAATAGCCACTAAATCTCATTGAGGACCCCCATGATATCTCATTGGTTTTGTTACTGACAAGGAAAACAATGAGAGAAACAGATCAATGAAATATTGAACAAAATCTGTCATTAAAGATAAACTTTAGTACTGGTAATGCGATTGCATTGTGAAAGAAAAGGTGTGGAAAGGATCAGAAACAGTTGATCATGTAGCATGTAAGTATTGGTGTGCACTGCGAGGTTCTGGAGTCATCAAAATCATAATAAATTTGACTGAGTCTTGGTAAAGTAACAAGCACTCACATAGAAAGCTATATATGGGACAACTAGATGGTGTCGGGGCTAGTACTACCTTGATTTCCTTGTCTTTCTATGCTCATTACTCAGCCAGTATACATTTTCTTCCAAAATTGTTTGGCACATGTCATTTATTTGTAATCTTGAACATTCAGTGTAAGTTTCGTTTGATTCTGTGAGAATTTTTTTTTTTTTTTACCAGTACTTGAGTTTATCTTTAAATTTTGAAGTTGTAATCAATGAAACACAAATTAGCAATTACGTGACTTATCTTTTGTGATACTCTCCCATTTACTTAGTAGTTCAAATTTCATGAATTTTCATTGTCCAGCTTGTTAATGAAGGAATGGGGCTGTGTAAAAACAAGGTTGTACTGATTACATCTAGGTAACCGAAATATTTATTTAGATAAAACAAATATTTGTTTAAATTACTTTTTAATCAGATATTACTCACAATTTTACTGAATTGTTTCTCTATTTTGTTTTTACTATTAAAACCAATACTAAATCAGGGTAAAATTTTCAATTAAAATGTCCATTCACAAGAAATTAAAAATCTAAATGTTGCAAAGTTACATATAGTCAAGCTGTTTTAATGCCATAGCCCAATCCCACTGGCAAACTGATTTCTAACAGAATCCAAATGGCCAATGTAATCGCCACTCAGGGTTAGACAGAAAAAACCGTCTGGTATGGAAAATTCTTTAATAAAACTGACATTTGTCAACTGGACAATGGATCCTGTTGATGAAAAGTCTTTCTCGAATTAATTGTAAATTAAGGAGCTAAATTAGGGAGCTATCGTAAGTCAAATTAGGATATAATTTGTGCTACTGTTTACAATAACAGCGAGTGTAATCTCATGCAAAGTATATATTTCAGTTTTTGTTATTTTTTTAAAACAATAACAGGGAGTGTAATATTGAAGCCAAATTGGATAATTGTAGACGTAAAGAGTGAAAAAACTTGTAGAATCTCATTCATTTCGGTCTGTCCGAACCAATCCAATACATCCTCTCACTACCCCAAACGACGTAGTTCAGTCTCTGCATAGAGGCAGTCAGTGGAGCCAGACTTAGTCTCAGCGGAACAACCGTCGATTTTAGAGACTGAAGTTGTCAGTCAAACTCAGCGTATGGTACTTTTTGCTCGATCTTTGTCGTTTTGGTGTCGGTGTTATTGGTGTAAGTGGAGTATGAAAGGTACTATGTCCCATTTGCAGGCCAAAAAAATGAAAAAGTTAAATTCCAACTGCATTTGAAAGATAATACTAATTTAGAACTTCCCTAAAAAAGGTAGGGCTTGAAAATGTCTTCTAGTGGGAAAATAACGACTATTAGTTGTCAAATCGACTTTAGGGCTATAGAGCCCAAAAGTAATAGTCTTGATTTTCAGACAATTGTACCGAATGGTCGTACGTTTTATGCTGCGCAAAGATTCAATCAGTTTAATCTTGGCCATCACAAGAAGTTGGTTATTAATGTAGGCAAATGCTCATGTACCCTTTACAACTCTTTTCATGTATGTTATTACCAAAGAAGAAAAAAAAAGCCAGTCAGTCACTCAATAGTGTCTGACAGTGAAGTCTAGCAAGTAAACGGGTTTCCGTGCATAATTTGAATATGAGGACACTGCCAACGTTTAAATTTCACAGATAGGACATACATGACATATTCATAATTCCTGCAAAGTTCTACAGAATTTGAGGTTGGCTGCAAAAGGGACATAGTACCTTTAAGGGTATATTTCATGTTATTGTCTGTTTGTTCTCATTCTTGGTTAAAAACTCAAAATGGAGGTGGAGGTGTCGCGGCAGAGTAGGGCATTTACTTACTGCCAGGCTCTAACGTCATTTGTCAAGACATTAATCCACGTTAGCCACCCTCCATCAAGGTGTAAATGAGTACCTGGCAACTTCAGGGGTGATCACAATTGCAGGGCTCTCAGGAAAAACAGCTATTACTGATGGGGCTTCCAGGGGGTAAACACCATTCTTATTTTATTATCAACATACATGTACATCATAAACCATTACCTTTTTCTTTTTCTCTTTTGCATCTCCTTTCACGTTTTCTCGATGCGTACCAACAATGAATATTGGTGGAGATTTCTGGGCGGTTTTAGACGTATTCTTATTCCTGACCGAAGAGGGCGCCACAGCATGGGCGAAGATGGAACAACCAGAAATTGATGAACTCTAGACATGTCAATTCCGATTTGGCACCTCTTTTAGCCTGTGATTTAATTGTAAAGAAGTATGTATGATATGGCCAAGGATAAAGACACACATAAACATCATGCTTTGTAATCATTCTAACAGGGTAACGCATACATATCCTACTCCTCACATCCAAAATAATGTTCTTTTTGTTGTTGAATGATTTTGATTTACATATTACTCCGGTTGTCTCATTTTCGCTCGCTGGAACATTGCCAGCACAAACCACTGTCTTCTACCTCCTGGACGGATCATCGCCCATTCCCATTCACTATACGTTACGTACTAAAAGGCTGAATTGTCTGACCGTTCATGAATATTCATGTTTTTGCTTACCTCGGCAAAATGTTTGCTTTTACTAAATGGAAAAATTACGGTAGGGGGTTGGATGAAATGGACATAATGAACCAAGCAGAAGTGATCCATGATAATTCAGACTTCTTATTTTGTGTGTGCTTGACCTTTAATCCTACAATTGCTTGGCAAACTGAGACCAAAGTTCGACTTGTTTCACATGTGTTATATAGGCAATGGCGAGCTTGGAACCTATTTTGATCAAATTACGGTGAGTGAACTTTCAAAAGTCAATGAGACATGAGGGTTCCAATGAAAGAGCTAGTGATAACGTACGTCGGGGTGGATGTGCTTTTCGTTTAAACAAGAAATGAATTTTTAACGATATTTTCTGTAAACGTCCATAGGCTAACAAGTTAGGCTGCTGACTCTGACGATAGGGGTCGTTGTCAAATGAGACTAAACGGAGCATATGTTTATCTTCATTATCTTCCACACACAAAAAATGATTACAGCATGATAATCAAATCATATAATTAATACATTGTTACAAGCATGTACTAACATTGTAATATACTACAGCGTTGCAATTATTTACAAAAAAAATAAAATAAAATATATAATATTGAGGGAAAATACATTCTGCTATACTAACGAAAATAGAAATCAATAAAAGATGGGGTGAAATAAGATGTAAATGAATCATCAAGATATATAGCAGTACTCTTCGATTTATTGTTAGTAATAAATTACCATCTATTATGATTGGTAATTCTTTTTCTCAAAATTTGATCTTTTTAATGACTTGCCAAAGTGTGGAAGTGATTGGCAGGATGACCTTGTAGACCAAAGTGATTTTTTTTAACGGAGATGGACATTCAAAGAGATGTACATTTCAACTATTTAATCTCACACCATGATCACTGATTTCATTGCACCAACATGTACACATGTATTGATCCAGATTAAAACAGGTAGTTAAAGCTATATTAAAAAAGAGTCGAAATGTGAATGAACAAGAGCTATCATGATATTAATACTTTAAAAATACATTTTACGCGAGTAGTGAATGAACAAAATACGTAAAACTTTACAAATTAAAAATCGGCAAAAACAATGTTTGGCAAAGAAAAACACAACACTATCTATCATTAAAACATTCCATGCCCATAGGAAATAAATGAGCCTGCCGCATACTCCTGCGGCAGACTTGCCGCAGACAGTCATCTTTTCCACATGCAAATTAGTTTTGCCGCAGACTTGCCGCACCATTGTCGCATACTCTTTCAGTATCATGGATATATTCATAGAAAAGGTTATAACAAAGATTCTGCGGCAGATCTGCCGCAGACTCTTTATCATGACTATTCATAGAAAAGGCTATGACAAAGAGTCTGCTGCGGACCTGCCGCAGACTCTTCATCATGAATATTCATATCCCATAGACCTGCTGCAGACCTGCCTCATACTCTCTCATATCCAGTACCCCAGTGGACGTGGCAAAGTATGCAATCTTGCAGGAAGGCTATACTGGAGAGCCATGCATTGCATCATTACATTGACAATAAATTATCTTGGAAGGAGCACATTGATGTTATCTGCACGAATATTTCTAAAGATATAGGTATTTTAAATAAAATTAAACATTTTCCTTTAAATATTTTGATTATGATTTATAACGCCATTATATCTCCTTATTTTAATTATTGTAACCTTGCCTGGGGATCCTCAACTAATCATGAAATGAGATGATTATTATGCTTACAGAAAAGAGCTATTCGTTTAGTTTTACATGCCGATTATTTTGCTCACACTAAACCTTTATTTCTAAAATTAAAACTTTTGAATGTCCTAGATCTTTGTAATTATAGTTTTGCAATATTTATGTACTTATGTTATAATAATTTCATACCAAGTAGTCTTTCCAGCAAATTTGTCTTAATTCTGCATTACATTCATATAACACTCGAAGTTCATCTATTTATCTTTTAAATAAAATAAGACTAAATATAACTAAGAAATCTTTTTTTTTTTAAAGGGCCACAATTGTGGAATAATATACCTCAAGATATAAAATCTAGTCCATCAATTAACGTTTTTAAACGGAGATATAAATCATTTTTAATCCAACAAAATAAATAAAGATTGATTATGTACACGGTCTAGTTTTTTTTCCTCCCCCCCCTCTAATAGTTTTGTTTTGTTTTTTGTTTTTTTAAATTTCCCTCTCAAACAACAATATAATACTGTATTATACTTTATTACTGTTTTGGTGGCAGCACCAATAAAGCCTTTGGCCTTCCTAGCTGTCTCCACATTCATATATATTTTCGTTGTTGTATTTGTATTGTAAATGTTTCTCTTTAACTTGTACGCTATGTTTTGTATTTTATATGTTTGTTATGATGTTTTTATGATGAATGAAATAAAGTTCAATTCAACTTCAATTCAACATTCTAGCACCTTGAATTAGTAGAAACAGCTAGAACAAGCGGAATTGCTTCAAAAATTCTACAATGTAACACAATGCAGAAGTTGAGGTATATAGTAGGCCTAGTATATAGGAATACAATAACTGCATACACATAGTCCAGAGCAGAGTCACAGATCCATGTGCTACTGTGCACACATTTACAACAAAAAAGTGAGTTAGTGGGCCTGAATATAAGATCACATGGCACAACAAAACAGTTTGAAACAGTCCGTTAATTCCTCAGTCTCCTCTTATGTAACAAATTCCTCCTACCAGTTAGAACTTGAAGTAAATTGTTTGGTTTGACAGAAGCTAAAAAGACAATTAACAGTGCCTAACACAGGAATTTACAAGATCATGCTGGGCTCAGCCTGCAACCTCATGGTACTTGATTGGTTGCATGGTCCTCCATAATGGCCGCCCTGTAGCCTTGCTGCAGACTGTATAATTTCCCACTTTTCTGTGGCAGATCTGCCGCAGACTGTTCCTGTGGCATACTGGTATGCAGCAAGTCTGGAGCAAAGTTTCGTCCTGCCGCAGATCTGCCGCAGAGTGTTCCTGTGGCATACTGGTATGCAGCGAGTCTGGAGCAAAGTTTCATTCTGCCGCAGATCTGCCGCAGACTGTTCCTGTGGCATACTGGTATGCAGCAAGCCTGGAGCAAAGTTTCATTCTGCTGCAGATCTGCCGCAGACTGTTCCTGTGGCATACTGGTATGCAGCAAGTCTGGAGCAAAGTTTCATTCTGCTGCAGATCTGCCGCAGACTGTTCCTGTGGCATACTGGTATGCAGCAAGTCTGGAGCAAAGTTTCGTCCTGCCGCAGATCTGCCGCAGAGTGTTCCTGTGGCATACTGGTATGCAGCGAGTCTGGAGCAAAGTTTCATTCTGCCGCAGATCTGCCGCAGACTGTTCCTGTGGCATACTGGTATGCGGCAAGTGTGCAGCAAAATTTCTTTCTGCCGCATAATTCGGGATACTCTTTGCCGCAGACTAAAAGTCTGCCGCAGAACTGAAGCAGGTCTGCGGCAGGTCTGCGGCATACTTTTCCCTATCCTGTGGGTGTATAGCATAATTTATTTTTATCAAGCAGTATAAAATTAAATAAAGAAATACCATTTCATAATACTCGTCTCTGGATTCAGAGGGAACGACAGAATCCAAACTTCTACTGAGATCAAAGACAATCACATAAATGGCTCGCCACGTCAGAAACACCTACGAGAGAAGGTAATGAAATATTTATTAACTACCATGCTATTTTGTTTCTATATGCTATATTATTTATATAATGGACCTCAGGCATTGTTTATATACGATTAAGAACTACATAATTCATATCCCTTGTAAATTTGATTATTTTTTTATTTTTATTTTTATTTTTATTTTTTTATTTTTTTATTTATTTATTTATTTATTTATTTATTTATTTTTTTTTTTTTTTTTTGGGGGGGGGGGGGGGGGGTTGTTTTTTGTAGCTCATGAATACAAGGTGGAATGGTTGAACTAGTGCCTTTTTTTAAAAACTATTTGTAGATGTAAACTTTAATATGTCACATTATCAAGAAACATATATCTGGATAAATCTATTTTTCATAGACTTAAAAGGGTGGAATAATGTGCGTATTAAGAGTATATGAATCCATGTGCCATGATTCTAATGCATTATATTGAGACAATGGAATAATAGTCTCAATTTATAAATTCTTTGAGAATGAGATATCTACACTTAAACTGATCAGACAAAAATCAAAGGAGAAATATCAAATATTTAGGACATGAATGCCAGGATGAATGTATGAAAGACTGTAGTAAATCAAATGTAATTTTTTTAAAATTTATTCTAGAATCAAACAATACTTTTCACATTTGCTTTCATGACACCACGGTATAATTTACAAGGAATCTAATGTTCTTAAAATGTTTTTTACCTGATGGGTTGTGTAGTATATGTCTTGTCCGGCAAAGTCCCATATACTTAGTGAGACTCCTTCTCCTCTACCGCTATCAGTCCTGTCTGTTCCTATCTCCTGAGGAATGAAGAAAATGAATACACACCTATATGAACAATTATCAAAATAAATTTCATGAAAATTAATGGGAACATCAGTATTGATCCTGAAAACAATCACAAAACCTCTTCGTCCAAACTTGTATCATAAAGAAATTTTCTATATCACATATACTGCATCATTTTTGAATAGCAGAGTATGAGCAAAAAAATCCAGTATTTAAAGCAAATTACCATTTGGTATCCTATTCACTCCAGTGCAGCAAACAAGAATGTAAACAGTCTGACAGGTCTCTGAAGGAACAGCAAGTAAAATAAAAACAGTTTTTGTTCCCTTACAAGATATTTTTTTCCATGGAACCCTTGATATTCTTTCTCACTCTCAAGTGCCTGAGGATCTTTTCACCCCAATCCTGACACCAAACAAGTTTGAGATCAGCTGGTATGCTTATATGTATGTTTTCTGGGATTTATAAACACTGGTAATTTCCATCCTTCCCTCTTTCTGGGTCGAGTAGATTATCTGCAGTTATACACTCCTGTGGTAACAAACCATAATCCGATGATACCATTAACTGTCGCAAATTAGCATACCCATTGTCAGAGGTGAATATATATGTGTACGATTGCAGTCACTTCTCTGTAAAAACGTTTATGTTAATTAACATAACCGTTTAAGGTAATACGCAACACTAATTTTCGAGACAGTCATATAGTGAACCTGGTAATTTCTGTTAGCTGCGACTCATTACATCTTGCTAAAAGTTGTTATGCTGTGGTAACACGCAGATAGATTATGCATGCAGTATATAACAAAGAAGTGGAAGATTGTAGGATAAAAACCAAGGCATTGTAGAAAATCGTGTACATTTTAACCCACGTAAAGATACAAGGTTCAAAATTGAATTCTACCTTAAGGTGAACTTGTTCCTTAAGCATTTTCTCCACCAGACTTGATATTTGATTTGGCATATTGTCATCCTCCTCTGTAGCCTTGGTCGCCTCCATATTATCCAAGACAAATCCTTCTGTAATAAAAAAAAAAAAAGGAAATACATATATGTGTTTGTAGGATATATACGCTCATAATTAATCTACATCTGCCACTCTCCGCTCAGGTATTAAATGATAACCAAGAAGGATGCGAACGTTAATGTGGTTAGATTGGCATGTCTGCGTTTGTAAATTGGCGCCTGGCCAAAATGGAGCATGTGCACTATCGTTCGACCACCTAAATAAAGCCTTCAATTGTGAATACTTTTATTTAATCATTATTATGAGAATATTTCTTGTAACTGATATTTAATAGATCAGAATTGATTACAGTTTAAATTCATCACTGGATAATAACAACCTCTGTGTGAAAGCACTTTAAAGGGAGTTTTAACATATAACTACTAATTTGTTAACAACTTCTATTGATGATTTATATTTTACGGACGATGAATTAAGGATTGATCGAGTGTTCAGAAAACAAAGAAACAAAACAATCAAACTAAAAATAACAAAACACAAAACAAACACATACACATACCTGCTTTTACAGGATTCAGGCCTCTGTCGAGAGTAGTATCGCTGTTTGGTTCTAGACTTTCTTGATCCTGTACACAAAATAAACCAGTGTTAAGATTGTCATCGATCAGTTTGCACTAAACCGCATCACAGTTTGCAACTATAAATGCCCTTTTAAAGGTAGGTGATGAGGTGATCGTTAACACTGTCATTCTGGACCGGTCTAGAGTAATCTATTGTGTCATTGCATGACTAAGAACATGACTTAACAGATGCAAAACAGCTAATACATCTACTAGGGTTTATAAATAATTGAATGGCTAATACTGAATTAAATGTAAACTTGTGTTGAAGTAATGAAATTGAAGTTCATAAGAGCATGATAGTATAGAATCCGCTTTCTAAAAAAAGTGTACATATTTTGTTGCTGTTAGAATTGTGTATCAACATTTAATATCATAAATGAAATGCATATGGAAAGGAAACACTAACTCCGACATGCTGTAGTGCAGCGTTTTTAACCTTTCTATAGTCGCGGCAGTGGTTTGATCACATCTAAGAATGGACAGGTCTCACATACTCAGAAGCCAAAAGATTAGCACAGGATAGAAACGAATGGAGAAAGACAACAAGAAGATGTGCAGATGTGGTCGCCAATCGCCAGCAACTGACAGCGGCAACCAGGTAACCAGGTAACCAGGTATAGTCGCGGCAACCTTTTGAAAAATAAAAATCTTTCTGCTCCTAAATGTTATGGGCAAGCGAACCGAACAAGTGTGGTAAAAGGGTGATTTCGATATTAAAAAAGATATATTCGAGCTTCACGCTGTCAAACGAGAGTAACTATATACCTAAAATCAGGCACTTCACTGCCTAAAATCCTACTGTTTCTAAATGTGGCGAGAGACTGAAGTGAGTGTGGGAAAAAGACTCTTAATTGTCTTTTCAACGTTATTTCTTCAAGAAAATACACAACGGTTTTTTTTCTTCACGAAATTTATGTTTATTTTAAAATGGATCAACCCCAAAAATATTGAATTAATTTTCTCTCACGGCACCCCACGGCATCCCAGTTGAAAATACGCTGCTGTTATGCATTGTAGTCTGAGACAGGCCATATAATTATCATTTTATACTTACTACTCAGGTTTATTCAGCAGCTTTCCAATTCATTGAGCAAATTATTCGTTTATTTTTCTTTTTCTGGCAGAATTTAACATCTTCTTCATAATCGTAACCCACGACTACATTTACTTGCATAGAGATTTTAATTTGGATTACTAAACAAGATAGCCATTTTATTCTCTCACACTGGTTTTCCCTTAAATCAGAAAGACAATATCTGCGTGGAGATGATTATTACCTGTGTTGGGGTCACGTTCAGCATCTTTACTTTTGTATCCACACGGCCTTTAATATATTCATCCTCTATGAAAGTAAATCATACAAAAACAATATTATACTATGGTATCATATATTACTTTGTTATGGATTTAATTTGTATGATTTTAATGAACAATATGATGTGCAATCCTGCCTTTGTAGCAGGTTATACTTTACCAGATTTATTTGTGCCAATACACATCTTGTCTAAAATATAATTTTCTTTCAGACGTTGGCTGAAAAGTGTATTTTGGGGGATGGATTCTAACAACGTGCTTTCCATAATAATAAAACAAAAACATGATTGTACAGGAAATTAGAAAATAGTTAGAAAATACTATGCAGTCTATCAACCAATTTGCTAATTTGACATTTACTGAGCAAAGACTTCTTATATCCACATTACCACTGCAAGAACTATAACGATATGTCAGGAAACGTGTCAGACAGTAATAATAATGATGATGATAATAAAATAATAATAATACTAATGGCGATTATGATATCAATTAACATGAAATAAACATGAACAGAAATGAAGTTAACAACATGAATGTCATCATTTGTCATTATTTTGTATTAAACTTTATATCTATGAACGATGAATAAAGGATTGATCTAGAATTAGGAAGAAAAAAAAAAAAAAAGATGACAAACAGCGTAAATAAACAACGCAAACAAATTAAGCCTAACACAAACAAAACAAATATATATTCACGAACCTGCTTCTACAGGATTCAGGCCTCTGCCGAGAGTAGTATCGCTGTGTGGTTCCAAACTTTCTTGAACCTGTACACAAAATTAAGCAGCATAAATATTGTCAGCGAGCAGCTTGCACTAACCGCATCACAATTAGCAACTACAACTACTTTTTTTAAGTGGTTGATGAAATGATCCTTCTCTTTTTTCGTTTACACTGTCATTCTCTGCTTGTCTAGAGTAATCTATTGTGTCATTGCGTGACTAAAAGCACGACATTCTAGATGCAAAACAGCTAATACGTTTACTGGGGTTTATGAATAATTGAAGGTTAATACCGAGTTAAATGTGAACTTGTGTTGGTCTAATGAAAATAATGAAAATATATTATCATGAAGGAAATGCATATGTAAAGGAAACAGCGACCTTGATACTGTAGTGCAATATAACATCAGACAACCCATACAATTATCGTTCTTTACTCACTGCTCAGGTATATTGCTATCAAACTCATAAAGCACAATTTCCGATATCATTTAGTTGTTTGAATGACCCCCATGAATAAAATAAAAAAATATTCTGGCTGAACTTCACTTTTCCATCATAATCATAACTCACTACTACATTTATTTGTTATTTTATAGAGATTTTTATTTGGATGAAGAAGTACGATAGCCATTTCATTCTCTCTTATTCCCCAGTCACACATAGACGCCGCTTCAACTACGATGGAGAACTGGCCGATAGCGTTGCCAATTAGGGCCAAACGTGGGCCAAACGTGGGAGGATCTCCATTATCGTGGTTTTGGTCGGGCGGAATCTTCCAGGTCGGAAAGCTGCATGCTGTGACCACGCTTATTTTGAACGTGCACAACATAAGCGGGGTAAAGTATTATTAAGAACGTAGTGGTAACGCCATTATCGTACAAGCAGCGTGGTAGCATCGTGGTGAGATGTCTGTCTAAAAATCTCCTAATAAAAACGAAGCACGGGCGGCAACTTTGTCGAGCCGCTTTATTCCGTTCATCTTCGAAGTTGGGAAGAACTAAAGGAATGCTTGAAAAACCCCGATGTATATAGACATCGCCACAAATCGTAGTAGAAGCGTACTAGAAGCATAATATGATCAGCACCATCGTAGCGACACCTACATAAGCGATCCTGTACGTTGTAGCGACAAGGTAGGGAAACGACCACTTGGTCGGCATTGGTCTAGGTGTAATCCTAGTGACAGCGAGTCAGCAGCGCTTTTGATGTAAAAGCATCGCAGTACAGTCGTGATGTTGTCTTTAATTTGCCAAATTGCTGTATTTAGCCGGCGATTATGACCCGATTTGATAACTTTTTTCAGATCGGGGTGGTCGGCATGGTCTTCGTAATGTCGCAGCGATGTGAGACCGGGTTATTACTGGTTTACCTCAAATAAGACAAAAATGATATCTGTATTGAGATAATATTTACCTCTGGTGGGGTCACGATCAGCCTCTTTGCCATGTCATCCGCAAGAGCTTTACTATATTCAGCCTCTTTGAAATTAAATCATCATATATCATAAATTACATTGTAATATAAGATTGTATGGTTCCAGAGTAATTTATATTACATACTCTACGTGATTTAAATGAACGATTTGATGTGCAATCCTGCCTTTATAGCAAGTTAAAAATTACCAGATAGCTAGAAGTATGATTTGATGTCATGCAACTCCTTAAATTGCTTTAATACACTCCTTGACTAAAATATAATTTTCTTCAAACTTATGGCTGGAAAGGTTATATTTTTTGTGTGACTTCTAACAAAATGTTATCCATGATAAGAATACAAACTTTGTAGGGTAAAGAAGCTTTTGAAAGAAATTGATTTAAAACAGAAGTATGATTGTACAGGAAATGGGAAAGTTGTTATATTTACATAGCAGTACAAACACAGTGGTATTGTCATGACATTGTAAGGACAATTCAGTTCACTTCTTATATCCATATTACCACTGCGAGAACTATAACTTTGTAATTGCTACGTCAGGAATCGTTTCACACAGTATTAATGATAATGCTAATAACAACAAAAACAATAATAATACTAATGGCAATAATGATAAGAATAGAAATAGGCATAAAAGTCATTTATAAACCACAGCCACCATGTGTTTAAAAATTGTAGCATTAAGATATTAAAATGAAAAGGTACGCTTTAAGTTTTGATTTAAAAGTGTTTTCCGTCCTCATTTGTCACCAACAGTCTGATGTCAGAATTAAGGATATACTTATGCAGAGAATGTAATTTTTCTTTTGATTAAGGCAAATCTTGTTTAAATTTCTACTTACCTTTTGGATCTTCATTCCCATGTCCTTTTTTGTGAATTGACCACATTTTTTCGCCAGCCTTTGCAACCTCGATACAAATTTCACATGCGTTTGTTGTTTCTACACCGTCCGTTATTGCCTCATTTTGATCAAATCTGAAGCAAATTTAAAAAAATGATTATATTAATAATAATAATAATAATAATAATAATAATAATAATGATATTAGAACAAATTAGAATAATAATTGTAATATAAATAAAAGTGTTAATAATAATAATAATAATAATAATATTAATGATAATGATATATACGCAAAAGTATTCAAAACGTTCAACAAGCTGAATTCGGTAAAATCAGACAAATCCGATAAATACATTTTATAAATATTCCGCAGTTAAAATCACCAAATCTAAATCACTAAATGTATGTAAATTTCAAATTGTTGAATGATGTGAATTCAATTGTAAAATAATTTGTGACGTAATTGGGAATGAAAAACTCTCCCATATGTTGCAACAAAATATATCATGAATTTCAGTTCTTTCCATAGCACCTTGTCCCATGTGGTTGTACCACAAGTTTGAAGTTTGAAGTGTGTTTGTTCCACATTTACATAAAAAAACAAATTTAAATTGTTCTCTTTTCTTTTTTGTACAAGTGTAAAAGCGAAGATTATAAAAACAAATATAGAGATTTCAACTCAAGTATAAGTTTCGAAATATAAAGATATGACAGGCAAGGTAATACAATGTAAAATGCGGGGAGCCTAAATATAAAGCATAGCTTGTATGTGACCTGTCTTGAGTAAAAAATAAAGTAAGTCTGAATTAAAAAGGTAGAAGAAGAAAGAAGAGGAGGAGGAAGAAGAAGAAGAAGAAGAAGAAGAAGAAGATGATGATGAAGCAATTGATGAAATCAAAGGCATGGCAAAGTTAAAAAAAAAATCAAAGTCGGTATAACCACCTGTACGATCTATAGTTTAAAATAATTAATGGAGGGGCGTTCAACTAGTTCGTTATTCAGGCTGTTCCAGATATTGGGTCCAGTAAAAGTAATTGTTTTGTTTGCAAAAACGGTTCGAGTTCGAGGGAGATGAAAATGATACGTCTGTCTAGTAGGATAAGAATGTATATATAATGTATGTATATAGATATGCGATGAAAATAGGGGACGAAAGCATCTGGTAAATTATCTGTCGACTGTTCATATATAACTATTTCAAGAATATTACAATTTGGAAAGCTATGCAAGAAAACCAAAATTATTCATTATTCTAACAGCCCGTTTGTGTACAATATTAGCTTTGTCCATAAGTGTTATAGAGCTATTTCCCCATGCGAGTATACAATAAGATAAGGCAAGATAAAGGTAAAATAGAGTAGAAGCATGACATGAGGAGGTTCAAAAGGTTTCAACGTATTCATTACACCAGAGTAAGTTAATATGACTGATAACAAAGTTGTCTATTTTTTCTCAAGTGAATGGAAGAAATACATCATACAGAGACAAATAAAAAAAAAATAAAAAAAAGAAAAATTACAGAGGGGGGGGGGGGGGGGGGGAATTTCAAAAAAAAAAGGGAATAATAAAGAGATTACCCTTGTCCTGTAAGAGTTTTCTTTAGACTTGTCTTTCCAACACGTTCTTGTCCCACAAGCATCAGGCGCGTTCGGAATACTTTCTTCGTGCCAGCTTGAGCTGCTTCGGCATACGCTCGTCGTGCTCTCGGCCCCCGAGCGAGGATCTCAGGCGGTGCCGAAAGACCACCGAAGGAAATATCATCCCGATTGCTCTCCAAGTCATGTTTCAGAGATGTCAGTTGGTCGTCGTTTCCCTCGTTATCATCAGTATCATCTTTAATAATGAAGATCAAACAAACACATCAGGATAAAGACACAAATTTGGCCTGCCACAGAAAACAAAACCGTTCTAAACTATACAAAAACATGAAAAAAGGCATGGACAACAATCATGGTTAAAATCTTAAAGTTTGGGTTTTGATATGTCTGTTTCACTTCGCCGCTTACACTTAAGTCACACCGCAGAAAGCGACTCCACAGCAACTCCAAAGTGACCGATTTTTGGGCAGGGTGGGTAATATATCTTTCTTTCTATTTGTTTTGTTTTTTGTTTGTTTGTTTGTTTTGTTTTTGGGGCATTTGATTGGCTGACAGCAAAATTGTCATAGACATTTGTGACGGCCTTGATGGTTAGACCAGATGGTTTTTGGACGATATGGTAATGAGACAAAATAGAATTAGAAAGAATACAAATAGACGAAATTAAATTATAGACAATAGGGAATATGATGCTTGGACCAAATTGACCAAAGTGACTTAATAAATTGGGTTTTGAGCAGTTAATATCACGCAAAAGGGCAATGAAACCAAATGATAATGGACCAAAATGCCCGAAAATGTATAAAATAAAGATTAGACGAATTAGCCATTTTATCAATTTCTTACAGACAAGCAGCTATTGTCATGCCGGTAAATTGATTAGCATGGTGACTGGTCGTAACGTTGGTTGACCATATATAGCGGGTATATTGGGTTTACCCATGTAAACTGGGTAAAGACTAAATGAAGTTCGACGAACTGGGTGTTGGATCAACTGGCATTGGACCAAATGACAATACTTAATTTATTTTGATTGACATTGGTTCTTTTAGGACCAGGAAAATGAGATGAGTATGGTGCTACCATCTGGGTGAGCGTGGTAAAAGGTTATTCTTATTTATCCTTATTTACATCGTATTAATCTACGTGGGGATATTTTATCAAATACCTTTGCGAAAAAAGAAAGGACAAACAGAAAGAAAATGAAAGTATTATGATAGCTTAGTCCCTATCAATGCATCGCTTTTTGACAAGAAATATTAATGCGAATCATACCTTTAGGTGATGCTTCTTTCCCCCGTGCTAGTCCACTGGCGAGGTACTGAACTACGTCAAGATGTCCTCCTTGTGATGCACTAAGAAGTGGTGTTATACCATTATTATTGTCCCTCTCTACCTGTGCTCCTTGACTAACGAGGTACTTAACTACGTAAAGTTGACCTCCTTGTGATGCACTAAGAAGCGGTGTCCAACCATTATTATCACCCTTCTCTACCTGTGCTCCTTGACTAACGAGATACTGAACTACATCAAGATGACCTCCGAGTGATGCAAAATGAAGTGGTGTCGAACCATCATTATCACCCTTCTCTACCTGTGCTCCTTGACTAACGAGATACTGAACTACATCAAGATGACCTCCTTGTGATGCGAAATGAGAAGATGTCGAACCATCATTATTACCCCTCCCTACCTGTGCTCCTTGACTAACGAGATACTGAACTACATCAAGATGACCTCCTTGTGATGCGAAATGAGAAGGTGTCGAACCATCATTATTACCCCTCTCTACCTGTGCTCCTTGACTAACGAGGTACTGAACTACATCAAGATGACCTCCAAGTGAGGCAAAATGAAGTGGTGTTGAACCATTATTATTACCCCTCTCTACCTGTGCTCCTTGACTAACGAGATACTGAACTAAATCAATATGACCTTTGTGTGATGCATCATGAAGTGAAGTCGAACCTTTATTATTACCCCTCTCTACCTGTGCTCCTCGACTAACGAGGTACTGAACTATGTCAAGATGACCTCCTTTTGATGCAAAATGAAGTGGTGTCGAACCGTCATTATTACCCCTCTCTACCTGTGCTCCTTGACTAACGAGATACTGAACTACATCAAGATGACCTCCTTGTGATGCAACATGAAGTGGTGTCGAACCATCATTATTACCCCTCTCTACCTGTGCTCCTTGACTAACGAGATACTCAACTACATCAAGATGACCTTCGTGTGATGCATCTTGAAGTGGTTTCAAACCATTTTTATCACCCCTCTCTACCTGTGCTCCTTGACTAACGAGGTACTGAACTACATCAAAATGACCTTCGTGTGATGCAAAATGAAGTGGTGTCGTACCTTTATTATTACCCCTCTCTACCTGTGCTCCTTGACTAACGAGATACTGAACTACATCAAGATGACCTTCGTGTGATGCATCATGAAGTGGTGTCGAACCATTTTTATCACCCCTCTCTACCTGTGCTCCTTGACTAACGAGGTACTGTACTACATCAAGATGACCTCCAAGTGATGCAAAATGAAGTGGTGTTGAACCATTATTATTACCCCTCTCTACCTGTGCTCCTTGACTAACGAGGTACTGAACTACATCAAGATGACCTCCGAGTGATGCAAAATGAAGTGGTGTCGTACCATTATTATTACCCCTCGTTACCTGTGCCCCTTTACTAACGAGATACTCAACTACATCAAGATGACCCTCGTGTGATGCATCTTGAAGTGGTTTCAAACCATTATTATCACCCCTCTCTACCTCTGCTCCTTGATTAACGAGGTACTGAACTACGTCAAGATGACCTCCTTTTGATGCAAAATGAAGTGGTGTCGAACCATTACTATTACCCCTCACTACCTGTGCTCCTTGACTAACGAGGTACTTAACTACGTTAAGTTGACCTCCTTGCGATGCCATAATAAGTGGTGTCGAATCATTATTATCACCCCTCGTTACCTGTGCCCCTTTACTAACGAGATACTCAACTACATCAAGATGACCCTCGTGTGATGCATCTTGAAGTGGTTTCAAACCATTATTATCACCCCTCTCTACCTCTGCTCCTTGACTAACGAGGTACTGAACTACATCAAGATGACCTCCGAGTGATGCAAAATGAAGTGGTGTCGTACCATTATTATTACCCCTCGCTACCTGTGCTCCTTGACTAACGAGATACTGAACTACATCAAGATGACCTCCTTGTGATGCAAAATGAAGTGGTGTCGAACCATCATTATTACCCTTCTCTACCTGTGCTCCTTGACTAACGAGGTACTGAATTACATCAAGATGACCTCCTTGTGATGCACTAAGAAGCGGTGTCCAACCATTATTATCACCCTTCTCTACCTGTGCTCCTTGACTAACGAGATACTGAACTACATCAAGATGACCTCCGAGTGATGCAAAATGAAGTGGTGTCGAACCATCATTATCACCCTTCTCTACCTGTGCTCCTTGACTAACGAGATACTGAACTACATCAAGATGACCTCCTTGTGATGCGAAATGAGAAGATGTCGAACCATCATTATTACCCCTCCCTACCTGTGCTCCTTGACTAACGAGATACTGAACTACATCAAGATGACCTCCTTGTGATGCGAAATGAGAAGGTGTCGAACCATCATTATTACCCCTCTCTACCTGTGCTCCTTGACTAACGAGGTACTGAACTACATCAAGATGACCTCCAAGTGAGGCAAAATGAAGTGGTGTTGAACCATTATTATTACCCCTCTCTACCTGTGCTCCTTGACTAACGAGATACTGAACTAAATCAATATGACCTTTGTGTGATGCATCATGAAGTGGTGTCGAACCTTTATTATTACCCCTCTCTACCTGTGCTCCTCGACTAACGAGGTACTGAACTATGTCAAGATGACCTCCTTTTGATGCAAAATGAAGTGGTGTCGAACCATCATTATTACCCCTCTCTACCTGTGCTCCTTGACTAACGAGATACTGAACTACATCAAGATGACCTCCTTGTGATGCGAAATGAGAAGATGTCGAACCATCATTATTACCCCTCCCTTCCTGTGCTCCTTGACTAACGAGATACTGAACTACATCAAGATGACCTCCTTGTGATGCGAAATGAGAAGGTGTCGAACCATCATTATTACCCCTCTCTACCTGTGCTCCTTGACTAACGAGGTACTGAACTACATCAAGATGACCTCCAAGTGAGGCAAAATGAAGTGGTGTTGAACCATTATTATTACCCCTCTCTACCTGTGCTCCTTGACTAACGAGATACTGAACTAAATCAATATGACCTTTGTGTGATGCATCATGAAGTGGTGTCGAACCTTTATTATTACCCCTCTCTACCTGTGCTCCTCGACTAACGAGGTACTGAACTATGTCAAGATGACCTCCTTTTGATGCAAAATGAAGTGGTGTCGAACCATCATTATTACCCCTCTCTACCTGTGCTCCTTGACTAACGAGATACTGAACTACATCAAGATGACCTCCTTGTGATGCAACATGAAGTGGTGTCGAACCATTATTATTACCCCTCTCTACCTGTGCTCCTTGACTAACGAGATACTCAACTACATCAAGATGACCTTCGTGTGATGCATCTTGAAGTGGTTTCAAACCATTTTTATCACCCCTCTCTACCTGTGCTCCTTGACTAACGAGGTACTGTACTACATCAAGATGACCTCCAAGTGATGCAAAATGAAGTGGTGTTGAACCATTATTATTACCCCTCTCTACCTGTGCTCCTTGACTAACGAGGTACTGAACTACATCAAGATGACCTCCGAGTGATGCAAAATGAAGTGGTGTCGTACCATTATTATTACCCCTCGTTACCTGTGCCCCTTTACTAACGAGATACTCAACTACATCAAGATGACCTCCTTGTGATGCAAAATGAAGTGGTGTCGAACCATCATTATTACCCCTCTCTACCTGTGCTCCTTGACTAACGAGATACTGAACTACATCAAGATGACCTCCTTGTGATGCAACATGAAGTGGTGTCGAACCATTATTATTACCCCTCTCTACCTGTGCTCCTTGACTAACGAGATACTCAACTACATCAAGATGACCTTCGTGTGATGCATCTTGAAGTGGTTTCAAACCATTTTTATCACCCCTCTCTACCTGTGCTCCTTGACTAACGAGGTACTGTACTACATCAAGATGACCTCCAAGTGATGCAAAATGAAGTGGTGTTGAACCATTATTATTACCCCTCTCTACCTGTGCTCCTTGACTAACGAGGTACTTAACTACGTTAAGTTGACCTCCTTGCGATGCCATAATAAGTGGTGTCGAACCATTATTATCACCCCTCGTTACCTGTGCCCCTTTACTAACGAGATACTCAACTACATCAAGATGACCCTCGTGTGATGCATCTTGAAGTGGTTTCAAACCATTATTATCACCCCTCTCTACCTCTGCTCCTTGACTAACGAGGTACTGAACTACATCAAGATGACCTCCGAGTGATGCAAAATGAAGTGGTGTTGAACCATTATTATTACCCCTCTCTACCTGTGCTCCTTGACTAACGAGGTACTGAACTACATCAAGATGACCTCCGAGTGATGCAAAATGAAGTGGTGTCGTACCATTATTATTACCCCTCGTTACCTGTGCCCCTTTACTAACGAGATACTCAACTACATCAAGATGACCCTCGTGTGATGCATCTTGAAGTGGTTTCAAACCATTATTATTACCCCTCTCTACCTGTGCTCCTTGACTAACGAGATACTGAACTAAATCAATATGACCTTTGTGTGATGCATCATGAAGTGAAGTCGAACCTTTATTATTACCCCTCTCTACCTGTGCTCCTCGACTAACGAGGTACTGAACTATGTCAAGATGACCTCCTTTTGATGCAAAATGAAGTGGTGTCGAACCGTCATTATTACCCCTCTCTACCTGTGCTCCTTGACTAACGAGATACTGAACTACATCAAGATGACCTCCTTGTGATGCAACATGAAGTGGTGTCGAACCATCATTATTACCCCTCTCTACCTGTGCTCCTTGACTAACGAGATACTCAACTACATCAAGATGACCTTCGTGTGATGCATCTTGAAGTGGTTTCAAACCATTTTTATCACCCCTCTCTACCTGTGCTCCTTGACTAACGAGGTACTGAACTACATCAAAATGACCTTCGTGTGATGCAAAATGAAGTGGTGTCGTACCTTTATTATTACCCCTCTCTACCTGTGCTCCTTGACTAACGAGATACTGAACTACATCAAGATGACCTTCGTGTGATGCATCATGAAGTGGTGTCGAACCATTTTTATCACCCCTCTCTACCTGTGCTCCTTGACTAACGAGGTACTGTACTACATCAAGATGACCTCCAAGTGATGCAAAATGAAGTGGTGTTGAACCATTATTATTACCCCTCTCTACCTGTGCTCCTTGACTAACGAGGTACTGAACTACATCAAGATGACCTCCGAGTGATGCAAAATGAAGTGGTGTCGTACCATTATTATTACCCCTCGTTACCTGTGCCCCTTTACTAACGAGATACTCAACTACATCAAGATGACCCTCGTGTGATGCATCTTGAAGTGGTTTCAAACCATTATTATCACCCCTCTCTACCTCTGCTCCTTGATTAACGAGGTACTGAACTACGTCAAGATGACCTCCTTTTGATGCAAAATGAAGTGGTGTCGAACCATTATTATTACCCCTCACTACCTGTGCTCCTTGACTAACGAGGTACTTAACTACGTTAAGTTGACCTCCTTGCGATGCCATAATAAGTGGTGTCGAACCATTATTATCACCCCTCGTTACCTGTGCCCCTTTACTAACGAGATACTCAACTACATCAAGATGACCCTCGTGTGATGCATCTTGAAGTGGTTTCAAACCATTATTATCACCCCTCTCTACCTCTGCTCCTTGACTAACGAGGTACTGAACTACATCAAGATGACCTCCGAGTGATGCAAAATGAAGTGGTGTCGTACCATTATTATTACCCCTCGCTACCTGTGCTCCTTGACTAACGAGATACTGAACTACATCAAGATGACCTCCTTGTGATGCAAAATGAAGTGGTGTCGAACCATCATTATTACCCTTCTCTACCTGTGCTCCTTGACTAACGAGGTACTGAATTACATCAAGATGACCTCCTTGTGATGCACTAAGAAGCGGTGTCCAACCATTATTATCACCCTTCTCTACCTGTGCTCCTTGACTAACGAGATACTGAACTACATCAAGATGACCTCCGAGTGATGCAAAATGAAGTGGTGTCGAACCATCATTATCACCCTTCTCTACCTGTGCTCCTTGACTAACGAGATACTGAACTACATCAAGATGACCTCCTTGTGATGCGAAATGAGAAGATGTCGAACCATCATTATTACCCCTCCCTACCTGTGCTCCTTGACTAACGAGATACTGAACTACATCAAGATGACCTCCTTGTGATGCGAAATGAGAAGGTGTCGAACCATCATTATTACCCCTCTCTACCTGTGCTCCTTGACTAACGAGGTACTGAACTACATCAAGATGACCTCCAAGTGAGGCAAAATGAAGTGGTGTTGAACCATTATTATTACCCCTCTCTACCTGTGCTCCTTGACTAACGAGATACTGAACTAAATCAATATGACCTTTGTGTGATGCATCATGAAGTGGTGTCGAACCTTTATTATTACCCCTCTCTACCTGTGCTCCTCGACTAACGAGGTACTGAACTATGTCAAGATGACCTCCTTTTGATGCAAAATGAAGTGGTGTCGAACCATCATTATTACCCCTCTCTACCTGTGCTCCTTGACTAACGAGATACTGAACTACATCAAGATGACCTCCTTGTGATGCGAAATGAGAAGATGTCGAACCATCATTATTACCCCTCCCTTCCTGTGCTCCTTGACTAACGAGATACTGAACTACATCAAGATGACCTCCTTGTGATGCGAAATGAGAAGGTGTCGAACCATCATTATTACCCCTCTCTACCTGTGCTCCTTGACTAACGAGGTACTGAACTACATCAAGATGACCTCCAAGTGAGGCAAAATGAAGTGGTGTTGAACCATTATTATTACCCCTCTCTACCTGTGCTCCTTGACTAACGAGATACTGAACTAAATCAATATGACCTTTGTGTGATGCATCATGAAGTGGTGTCGAACCTTTATTATTACCCCTCTCTACCTGTGCTCCTCGACTAACGAGGTACTGAACTATGTCAAGGTGACCTCCTTTTGATGCAAAATGAAGTGGTGTCGAACCATCATTATTACCCCTCTCTACCTGTGCTCCTTGACTAACGAGATACTGAACTACATCAAGATGACCTCCTTGTGATGCAACATGAAGTGGTGTCGAACCATTATTATTACCCCTCTCTACCTGTGCTCCTTGACTAACGAGATACTCAACTACATCAAGATGACCTTCGTGTGATGCATCTTGAAGTGGTTTCAAACCATTTTTATCACCCCTCTCTACCTGTGCTCCTTGACTAACGAGGTACTGTACTACATCAAGATGACCTCCAAGTGATGCAAAATGAAGTGGTGTTGAACCATTATTATTACCCCTCTCTACCTGTGCTCCTTGACTAACGAGGTACTGAACTACATCAAGATGACCTCCGAGTGATGCAAAATGAAGTGGTGTCGTACCATTATTATTACCCCTCGTTACCTGTGCCCCTTTACTAACGAGATACTCAACTACATCAAGATGACCTCCTTGTGATGCAAAATGAAGTGGTGTCGAACCATCATTATTACCCCTCTCTACCTGTGCTCCTTGACTAACGAGATACTGAACTACATCAAGATGACCTCCTTGTGATGCAACATGAAGTGGTGTCGAACCATTATTATTACCCCTCTCTACCTGTGCTCCTTGACTAACGAGATACTCAACTACATCAAGATGACCTTCGTGTGATGCATCTTGAAGTGGTTTCAAACCATTTTTATCACCCCTCTCTACCTGTGCTCCTTGACTAACGAGGTACTGTACTACATCAAGATGACCTCCAAGTGATGCAAAATGAAGTGGTGTTGAACCATTATTATTACCCCTCTCTACCTGTGCTCCTTGACTAACGAGGTACTTAACTACGTTAAGTTGACCTCCTTGCGATGCCATAATAAGTGGTGTCGAACCATTATTATCACCCCTCGTTACCTGTGCCCCTTTACTAACGAGATACTCAACTACATCAAGATGACCCTCGTGTGATGCATCTTGAAGTGGTTTCAAACCATTATTATCACCCCTCTCTACCTCTGCTCCTTGACTAACGAGGTACTGAACTACATCAAGATGACCTCCGAGTGATGCAAAATGAAGTGGTGTTGAACCATTATTATTACCCCTCTCTACCTGTGCTCCTTGACTAACGAGGTACTGAACTACATCAAGATGACCTCCGAGTGATGCAAAATGAAGTGGTGTCGTACCATTATTATTACCCCTCGTTACCTGTGCCCCTTTACTAACGAGATACTCAACTACATCAAGATGACCCTCGTGTGATGCATCTTGAAGTGGTTTCAAACCATTATTATTACCCCTCTCTACCTGTGCTCCTCGACTAACGAGGTACTGAACTATGTCAAGATGACCTCCTTTTGATGCAAAATGAAGTGGTGTCGAACCATCATTATTACCCCTCTCTACCTGTGCTCCTTGACTAACGAGATACTGAACTACATCAAGATGACCTCCTTGTGATGCGAAATGAGAAGATGTCGAACCATCATTATTACCCCTCCCTTCCTGTGCTCCTTGACTAACGAGATACTGAACTACATCAAGATGACCTCCTTGTGATGCAAAATGAAGTGGTGTTGAACCATTATTATTACCCCTCTCTACCTGTGCTCCTTGACTAACGAGGTACTGAACTACATCAAGATGACCTCCGAGTGATGCAAAATGAAGTGGTGTTGAACCATTATTATTACCCCTCTCTACCTGTGCTCCTTGACTAACGAGATACTGAACTAAATCAATATGACCTTTGTGTGATGCATCATGAAGGGGTGTCGAACCTTTATTATTACCCCTCTCTACCTGTGCTCCTCGACTAACGAGGTACTGAACTATGTCAAGATGACCTCCTTGTGATGCAAAATGAAGTGGTGTCGAACCATCATTATTACCCCTCTCTACCTGTGCTCCTTGACTAACGAGATACTGAACTACATCAAGATGACCTCCTTGTGATGCAACATGAAGTGGTGTCGAACCATTATTATTACCCCTCTCTACCTGTGCTCCTTGACTAACGAGATACTCAACTACATCAAGATGACCTTCGTGTGATGCATCTTGAAGTGGTTTCAAACCATTTTTATCACCCCTCTCTACCTGTGCTCCTTGACTAACGAGGTACTGTACTACATCAAGATGACCTCCAAGTGATGCAAAATGAAGTGGTGTTGAACCATTATTATTACCCCTCTCTACCTGTGCTCCTTGACTAACGAGGTACTGAACTACATCAAGATGACCTCCGAGTGATGCAAAATGAAGTGGTGTCGTACCATTATTATTACCCCTCGTTACCTGTGCCCCTTTACTAACGAGATACTCAACTACATCAAGATGACCTCCTTGTGATGCAACATGAAGTGGTGTCGAACCATTATTATTACCCCTCTCTACCTGTGCTCCTTGACTAACGAGATACTCAACTACATCAAGATGACCTTCGTGTGATGCATCTTGAAGGGGTGTCGAACCTTTATTATTACCCCTCTCTACCTGTGCTCCTCGACTAACGAGGTACTGAACTATGTCAAGATGACCTCCTTGTGATGCAAAATGAAGTGGTGTCGAACCATCATTATTACCCCTCTCTACCTGTGCTCCTTGACTAACGAGATACTGAACTACATCAAGATGACCTCCTTGTGATGCAACATGAAGTGGTGTCGAACCATTATTATTACCCCTCTCTACCTGTGCTCCTTGACTAACGAGATACTCAACTACATCAAGATGACCTTCGTGTGATGCATCTTGAAGTGGTTTCAAACCATTTTTATCACCCCTCTCTACCTGTGCTCCTTGACTAACGAGGTACTGTACTACATCAAGATGACCTCCAAGTGATGCAAAATGAAGTGGTGTCGAACCATTATTATTACCCCTCACTACCTGTGCTCCTTGACTAACGAGGTACTTAACTACGTTAAGTTGACCTCCTTGCGATGCCATAATAAGTGGTGTCGAACCATTATTATCACCCCTCGTTACCTGTGCCCCTTTACTAACGAGATACTCAACTACATCAAGATGACCCTCGTGTGATGCATCTTGAAGTGGTTTCAAACCATTATTATCACCCCTCTCTACCTCTGCTCCTTGACTAACGAGGTACTGAACTACATCAAGATGACCTCCGAGTGATGCAAAATGAAGTGGTGTTGAACCATTATTATTACCCCTCTCTACCTGTGCTCCTTGACTAACGAGGTACTGAACTACATCAAGATGACCTCCGAGTGATGCAAAATGAAGTGGTGTCGTACCATTATTATTACCCCTCGTTACCTGTGCCCCTTTACTAACGAGATACTCAACTACATCAAGATGACCCTCGTGTGATGCATCTTGAAGTGGTTTCAAACCATTATTATTACCCCTCTCTACCTGTGCTCCTCGACTAACGAGGTACTGAACTATGTCAAGATGACCTCCTTTTGATGCAAAATGAAGTGGTGTCGAACCATCATTATTACCCCTCTCTACCTGTGCTCCTTGACTAACGAGATACTGAACTACATCAAGATGACCTCCTTGTGATGCGAAATGAGAAGATGTCGAACCATCATTATTACCCCTCCCTTCCTGTGCTCCTTGACTAACGAGATACTGAACTACATCAAGATGACCTCCTTGTGATGCAAAATGAAGTGGTGTTGAACCATTATTATTACCCCTCTCTACCTGTGCTCCTTGACTAACGAGGTACTGAACTACATCAAGATGACCTCCGAGTGATGCAAAATGAAGTGGTGTTGAACCATTATTATTACCCCTCTCTACCTGTGCTCCTTGACTAACGAGATACTGAACTAAATCAATATGACCTTTGTGTGATGCATCATGAAGGGGTGTCGAACCTTTATTATTACCCCTCTCTACCTGTGCTCCTCGACTAACGAGGTACTGAACTATGTCAAGATGACCTCCTTTTGATGCAAAATGAAGTGGTGTCGAACCATCATTATTACCCCTCTCTACCTGTGCTCCTTGACTAACGAGATACTGAACTACATCAAGATGACCTCCTTGTGATGCGAAATGAGAAGATGTCGAACCATCATTATTACCCCTCCCTTCCTGTGCTCCTTGACTAACGAGATACTGAACTACATCAAGATGACCTCCTTGTGATGCGAAATGAGAAGGTGTCGAACCATCATTATTACCCCTCTCTACCTGTGCTCCTTGACTAACGAGGTACTGAACTACATCAAGATGACCTCCAAGTGAGGCAAAATGAAGTGGTGTTGAACCATTATTATTACCCCTCTCTACCTGTGCTCCTTGACTAACGAGATACTGAACTAAATCAATATGACCTTTGTGTGATGCATCATGAAGTGGTGTCGAACCTTTATTATTACCCCTCTCTACCTGTGCTCCTCGACTAACGAGGTACTGAACTATGTCAAGATGACCTCCTTTTGATGCAAAATGAAGTGGTGTCGAACCATCATTATTACCCCTCTCTACCTGTGCTCCTTGACTAACGAGATACTGAACTACATCAAGATGACCTCCTTGTGATGCAACATGAAGTGGTGTCGAACCATTATTATTACCCCTCTCTACCTGTGCTCCTTGACTAACGAGATACTCAACTACATCAAGATGACCTTCGTGTGATGCATCTTGAAGTGGTTTCAAACCATTTTTATCACCCCTCTCTACCTGTGCTCCTTGACTAACGAGGTACTGTACTACATCAAGATGACCTCCAAGTGATGCAAAATGAAGTGGTGTTGAACCATTATTATTACCCCTCTCTACCTGTGCTCCTTGACTAACGAGGTACTGAACTACATCAAGATGACCTCCGAGTGATGCAAAATGAAGTGGTGTCGTACCATTATTATTACCCCTCGTTACCTGTGCCCCTTTACAAACGAGATACTCAACTACATCAAGATGACCTCCTTGTGATGCAACATGAAGTGGTGTCGAACCATTATTATTACCCCTCTCTACCTGTGCTCCTTGACTAACGAGATACTCAACTACATCAAGATGACCTTCGTGTGATGCATCTTGAAGTGGTTTCAAACCATTTTTATCACCCCTCTCTACCTGTGCTCCTTGACTAACGAGGTACTGTACTACATCAAGATGACCTCCAAGTGATGCAAAATGAAGTGGTTTCGAACCATTATTATTACCCCTCACTACCTGTGCTCCTTGACTAACGAGGTACTTAACTACGTTAAGTTGACCTCCTTGCGATGCCATAATAAGTGGTGTCGAACCATTATTATCACCCCTCGTTACCTGTGCCCCTTTACTAACGAGATACTCAACTACATCAAGATGACCCTCGTGTGATGCATCTTGAAGTGGTTTCAAACCATTATTATCACCCCTCTCTACCTCTGCTCCTTGACGAACGAGGTACTGAACTACATCAAGATGACCTCCAAGTGATGCAAAATGAAGTGGTGTTGAACCATTATTATTACCCCTCTCTACCTGTGCTCCTTGACTAACGAGGTACTGAACTACATCAAGATGACCTCCTTGTGATGCGAAATGAAGTGGTGTCGAACCATCATTATTACCCCTCTCTACATGTGCTCCTTGACTAACGAGATACTCAACTTCATGACAACGACCATTTTCAGCTGCCGTAAGAAGGGCTATATCCAAATTAGCAGGCTCATTTGCTACTCTTTCAGCCATTTTTTCTTAAAATCTATAAACCCCCATTTTTAAGCAAATCTGAATTTCTTATGAATATTTCTTCGTAAAGTAATTAGACCTAATATTTCATGTTTGTCAAAGTCACCTTAGCGTTTTGTTAATCGTTCTTGGAAGAGACTAAACACGTCAATGAAGTTACCCGCTTTACATATCTTTCTCTATTGCCCTTCAGGTTTAAACTATTCGAATCCTGCTCATGATTATGCGTTATTACGGCTAAGGAATAATTTAAATTTGATAAAAAGTAATGTGAGCATAATTCCAATTCTATAATTAAAGATTCCGTCTTGAAAAGTCCTGGCGCTGTCAGTACAAGTTTGATATCTCCACTTTATTGGTCTGATTTCTTCACATAAACCAACGTGCTCCGGTTCATCCAAATATAACATCAAAGGTATGTTACTTCAAAATGAAATTGTAGATTTTCCAACCAGTTCACAAATCATTGCATAAAAATGTTCCACGAAAAAAAAAACGCTCGGAATTCTTCTTAAAATCTAGCTCTCTGCTTTTTATCTGAAGAATCTACCTTGTGTGTGAGGGTATATTACACAAAGGTAAGAGCTTCACAAGGGTAGCAACTAAGTAATTCATGTTAGTGTGCTTAGAGTTTCCCGATCAAACTAACCGATGAAACAGACATTGAGAAAATGGCGGATCCTTTTGAGAGAAACAGGCGTTGTTAAATAGAACATCATCTTAACAGTACGTCATCATGACCTCATCTAGGCTTCGATGGAAGGTAATGCAAAAGTACATGAAAAGAGAAAACATGCATGGTTGACTAATTAGTTCCTACGGGGCAAAGTAGGTTTTTTTTAGACATGGAATGTTGTAAAATGTCGCTGGGTATCAACGTGTTCGGGCACCTCTCTGCACAATTGCTAGATGGACCACCTTGAAATTATGCTACTGAAATTTATTTTCGGAAAATGACCGCCATGTAATATTCTACATTTAAGCGATTTTGGGTATTACTTTTTAAGGGAACTTCGTGTTATCATGTGTGGGGTGTCATATATAAGAAAATTCAATTTCCCACAAGATAGTATTACATTCAATAGGTTCAGGTATAAATTGCATAATAAATGTGAGCCATAAATTTTGAATTGTTATACTTTTCCCAAAAATTATGAATTTCCCCAAAATACATTCTTTTCCATATTCTAAAGAATAATGATGACTAAGGTATTTAAGATTACTATTTTTTTGATGAAGTAAATTAGAAATTAGATTACATTAGATGGGGGACTTGTAACTGTAAACGAATTTTATCACCGCTATTTGGAGGGGCCCGTTCCGTTTACCCCTTTAAAGCGACACCACCTATATCTTAAACAATCTGTCTATATCTCAAATCAGACGCAACTTCGGAAACCCGAGTACAGGCAAATACAGTGGGTGAATAGAGCGTGTCCAACGTTTAATGCAACTCAGTCTGTACGTTAAAACAGGGGGAAATCTTTTAAAGTCAACCTACTGTCGACATTGACTTTTGGAAAATAATGTTATGGTTAAATTATGTTCAAAAGCCAAGTAGGATTAGTCAGGTAAAGATTCTTCCAAATGACAAAAATATGAAATAAATATATTAACATCATTATTTTTAAAGTTATTTAAAAAAAATTCTAGTGCCTTTTGTTCACACCACCGCGCAATGAACAATGTGTTCATATATTTTTTCCGAGTATTTGCCTGTAGTCGTTTTCCTCGGTCGGATTGGCCTTCTAATCATTTTCATCTCACTTATACAGAAAACAGATTATTTGTGAATACACATACCTTCGTCTAGGTGATCTAGAAGCTTGCCTTGCATTCACCTGTTGGTTTTACTGCCTATGAAATAATACAAAATTGATTCTTGTCCCGTGACTAATCCACAGAGAATAGACTTGTCCGTACTCCTTGTCTTAAGACAATTTCGGAAAATAACAAGATGTTTCAGATAGTGACGGCCTACGTGCATGACGTGTCTGAGTATGATAAACATCAGATGGGTGTCAGTGCCACTAATTACATATCTTAAATCATGACCAAAGTGCATATTGAAATAATTATTCTTGATATCTGTCATGAAAGGAATTTTTTCCAGGCGAGGAGGGAAATGTACTACTCAAAGGAAATGTACTACTCAAGGGTCAGATAGAGGTAGCCAAGCGTAGGATGCATTATTGCATACATTTGCATTTAACATGTATAGTATATGGGGTTTTGTTATGCATGATTTGGGGTTGGCTATTGATTGTAGAGAGAAATAGAAATAGCTTGCATACCCAGGAGGTTTTGAATGTTAAGGACCTGGAAAAGAAAGGGGAAAGGGAAGTTGCTGTAGAATAATGGGCAGAACCCTTCAAGTCAGTGCTACGGTGCAGACGTTTAATGCACGAGGTAGTTTTTATTTATATTAGTGGGAGGAACATTATTCTTGAGAAAGACTTTTTACGTCGGGGATTCTACGCAGTCTAGAGACTGGCCAAGCGACCAGGGAATTCATCGACGGAGATCGAGATAAGCTGTCAAGTCGACGGGGATTCTACGCAGTCTAGAGACTGGCCAAGCGACAAGGACCAGGAGGGACTCACGAGATGGAAGCTGCCCTGTTATAAAGTTATGTTCCATTAAATTGTTTATGTGCTGTTGATGATTTTTTGACGCCACGATTTGTAGGCTGAATATTAAACTTTTATTTAAACTTATACAATTGTGTTCTGGTGTGGTTTTCTGATGAGGTAGCAGTGTAAATAATTAAAAAACAGTCGCTCACGTGACAATTTGGAGGTCCCACCGAGACCCAACTGCTACTTTATTGGAAAGGATTGGGAAATATTACCCTCAGTTCATATTGTGATTTATGTGAAGTGGTTCTCCCAAGGTGTGCATTGAAGCATGGTTCAAGCCTTGGTACATTATTGTGCTCTCTATACTTGCACATTAATGCATGGACGTTAAGTCAGGCAAGGCTTTAAGCTATTGCAGTTAGGATAGGACAGCTAATTATTGACGGATTTGTCGCGCTGCGAGGATTAGGACATAGGTCGTTTGTCGCCCGAAAAGACAGCGTTTAGGTAAAGGCTAATATACAAAAAGCTTTACAGGGCTGTTGGTCGACGGGATAGCGAATGTGTCGGGAAGAACTATTGTTCTTAGTTCTAACATAATTACTGTCTATTCTGGTATAACTGGTTGATTAGCACGATGGCTAGTATTGAGAAAATCAAAGAATTTTCTTCTCTAGGTAGAGAGATCGGGCTCACTGGAAGTGAGTTGAATAGTTTCGTGTCGGCTCGTTGTAATGAGGTTACTGAACGCGAGAAAGAGGCTCTTGAACGTGAGAGAGAGCGGGAGAAAGAGGCTCATGAACATGAGAGAGAGCGGGAGAAAGAGGCTCATGAATTGCGCTTAGCTCAACTAAAGGCAGAGCAAGCGAAAACGGAAGAGCGCCTTCCAGAGTTTGGTGGGCTAAGATTGAAAGTTGGCAAATTCGATGAAAACACTGATAATTTTGATTCGTATATTACGAAATTTGAATTGATGATGGAGAGTCAACGTGTTCCTGATCATTTGAAGTGTTTGCATTTGATTGCCAATTTGACTGGCAAATCACTTGATGTTGTCAATAGGATGAGTGGTGTTGATCGCACTAACTATGGAAAGGTAAAGCGAGAGATTATGGAATATTTCCATTTGACTGAGGAGGGGTATAAGAAGAAGTTTAGGTCGGCTAGGCCGAGTAAGGATGAACGCCCCAAACAGTTTGCTGTGAGGATGAAGGGGTATTTTGACAAGTGGCTGGAAATGTCTAATATCCAGGAGAATTACGAGTCTTTGGTTGATTTGGTAATGCGAGAGCAATTTGTAAATTGTTGTCCCAGAGAGGTAGTCGGATTCTTGAAAGAGAGGAAGTGTGGAAAGTTGGATGAAATGATTGAAAGTGCTGAAGTATACGTGCATGCACATGGATTGCACACTTTCTCGAGTAATCCTAGAAGCGATAGATTCCATCCAAGTCAAAACCAGAAACAAAACCAAAGACCTGAACCTAAATCAGTCTCTGTCACACAAACAGACAAGAAAACCAAGTCTGCTAGTTCAGTGAGATATGGTAGTAGTGGTGGTGGTACAGGAGTAGAGCGTGGCTGTTACAAGTGTGGTAGCCCCAATCATTTCAAGCGGAATTGTCCGATGATGCCCATAGCTCATTCTGCTCAAGCCATGAGTGTGGAGGACACTATTCCATCTGAGAGTGTGAAGCGTGATGTGTCGGGTTTGCCATCAAATGGGGTAGATTATTCAGGGTCGATAGGAACTTTACGTTCAGACAATAAGCACCCCAATAGTCAGTCAAAATCTCTCGGGCATGTCGAGAATTCTGCGGGTTGTGCTCTGGTTGGTGTGCCATTGATTGAGTCAGAGAGTGATTTGGATGTGGAAACACTTGGTATGGCATATGATGAGGTTGGAGCGATGTTGAATGATATGCCAGTGGTTTCGGGTAGATTGTTTCCTCTGAGTACGCCCGTGTCCGTATTGAGAGACTCTGGGTGTAGTACAAGTGTGGTTAGAACGAGTTTGATGATGGACGATCAGTTCACGGGAGTAGTCCAGTTAGTTAGACTGATCGATGGTACTCTAAGGCGTTTTCCCAGGGCGAAGGTGTTGGTTGATAGTCCTTATTTCACTGGAGAAATCAGTGCATTGTGTATGCCGAACTGTCTGTGTGACGTCATTATCGGTAATGATGTAAAGGGGGCACGTGAGCCCAAAGATCCTGACTTGCAATGGGTGCCTTGTCGTGTTGAGAATACAGTAAGAAATTCCGATGTCGAAGTCCCGGTTTCGGAAGTTGAGGTTCCGGTTTCTGATGTTCCGGTTTTGGAAGTCGAGGTTCCGGTTTCGGAGGTTGATCCTCCAAGTTTGGAGGAAGCGATGGCTGTTGAGACTAGGGCACAAAAGAAGTTGAAAGCGAAACCTAATCAAGCTTTAAAAGTGAGAGACTCTGGTGTGATTGTGCAGTCAGGAGAATTTTTGCGAGAGCAGAAGGATGATCTTTCACTTCAACCCTTATGGAAAAAGGTGAATGATACAGAGTCTAAATCAAGATTCTTGTTCGTGGTGGAAAAGAATTGCCTATATCGGCAGGATAGGGATAAGAAAGATTCCCGGATAGGAGTTGGTCCGAAGTTGGTTGCTGTTCCTAAGGCACACAGGTCAGAGGTCATGCGCATAGCCCATGATTCGTTGTTTGGTGGTCATCTCGGCATTAACAATACATTGTCAAAGGTCAAAGCTCAGTTTTTCTGGCCAGGTATGTCTGAGGATGTTGCCAATTTTTGTCGATCGTGTGATGTGTGTCAGAAGACTGTCAATAAGGGGAGAGTCCCCAAGACTACTCTGGGTAGGTTACCGTTGGTTGGCGTTCCGTTTCAGCGCATTGCTATAGATCTGATGGGTCCGTTACTCCCATCTGCGCGAGGACATACACATATCTTAACAATAGTGGATTATGCAACTAGGTATGTAGAGGCAATACCTCTGAAATCAATATCAACAATCGATGTTGCCGAGGCGCTGGTAACCGTATACAGTAGGGTAGGTGTTCCATGCGAAGTCATGTCAGACTTAGGTACACAATTTGTGTCTGACTTGATGAGAAAGGTGTCACAGTTATTGTCTGTTAAACAAATAACAAGCTCTAGATACCATCCTATATGTAATGGTCTCGTAGAAAGATACAACGCAGTAGTCAAGACAGCTTTGAAGCGTCTTTGTTCGGAAGAGCCACGTCAGTGGGATAGGTACTTACCTGCTTTGCTATTTGCTCTGCGAGAAGCACCCAGTTCTAGCCTTGGGTTTTCTCCATTCGAGTTGCTCTATGGCAGACATGTGAGAGGTCCCATGGACATTTTGAGAGAGTTGTGGACGAATGAGAACATAGAAGCTGAGTTGAAAAGCGAGTATGAGTATGTGATTGACTTGCGAAAGAGATTGGTAGAGTCATGGCAGTTGGCGAAAGAGACGTTGAAGTCTTCGGCGAAGAGGTACAAGGGTTATTATGACCGGAAGGCCAAGAAGCGAAAGTTGAATGTAGGAGATGAGGTTTTGATATTGTTACCTACTATTCAAAACAAGTTGCTTGTCAAATGGCAGGGGCCATTTAAGGTTGTTGGTACCAAGTACGACTATGACTATGTTGTCGATGTCAATGGTGTCGAGAAGACTTGTCATATCAATCTGCTTACACGATATGTTAGACGAGATGAAGAGATTGCTTCTAGTTGTTTTGAGGTTGGTGCTTGTGAGGGAGAAGTTGGAGAAGGAGAAGTAGAAATTGAGAAGGTCGATGAGTGTTTGAGAGGTCTACCTGACATGCCATGTTCTGTACAGAAGGAGTTTGTAAGTCATGTTCAGGTTGATGAGAAATTGAGTAAGGAATCCCAGGCTAAGGTCAGGAAATTGTTGTGTGAGTATCAAGATGTTTTCACGGATGTTCCTAAGAAAACTTCAGTGGCTGAATGCAAGATTCATTTGACTAGTGACGAACCTGTTCGTTCTCCTCCATATAGGGTACCTCAAGCTGTAGAGAGTGAGATAGGGAAAGAGGTTGAGTCGATGTTGAAGTTAGGGGTAATCGAGCAGTCAGACTCTCCCTATGCACATCCGATTGTGATGGTGAGAAAGCCGGATGGTACGAACCGGTTTTGTATCGATTTCCGACGCCTGAACAAGATAACCGTATTCGACCCCGAACCAATGCCTAACCAGCAAGATCTATTTGCCTCTCTTGCAAAGAGTAAATACTTCAGTAAAATCGATCTTACCAAAGGGTATTGGCAAATACCAATGAGAGAGTCGGATAAAGCCAAAACTGCATTCCTTACACCGGTTGGTCAATACCAATTCAGATACATGCCGTTTGGTTTAGTGACTGCAGGAGCGCAGTTCACTAGAATGATGAGGAGAGTTTTGAAGAGCATTCCCAACGTAGTGAATTACATAGATGACATTCTAGTCCATACGGAGACGTGGGAAGAGCATGTCAAAACAGTAGAGATAGTCTTGTGTAGGTTGCGAGAGGCCAATTTGGCTGCGCGTCCCTCGAAGTGTTTCATAGGGTTTAGTTCAATAGACTTCTTAGGACACGAGCTAGGAAATGGAACGATTCTCACTAGTAGTAGACTAACTCAGAAGGCTGTAGAAGCACCTAGACCAGAAACTAAGAAACAAGTCCGTTCGTTTCTAGGTTTGACCGGATACTACAGGGAGTATATTCCTGAGTATGCCGACGTAGCCTTACCGCTAACGAATCTCACTCGTAAGGGTAGCCCCGGGAAGGTAGAATGGGGGCCGAAAGAAGAAGAAGCTTTCATTAAGCTTAAGGAAAGTCTTGCGAAACCTCCGGTCTTACGGTTACCCGATTTTGACAAACTGTTCATGTTGAAAGTTGACGCATCCGATACCGGATTAGGCGCGGTGCTCATGCAAGAGAGCGATGATGAAGATTTTCCTATTGCATATGCAAGCAAAAAGTTGTTGCCTAGGGAAACTAGATACTCCACAGTCGAAAAGGAATGTTTGGCGATTGTGTGGGCTGTCCGCAAGTTCGAGTACTTTTTGTACGGTAGGGAGTTTGAAATTCACACTGATCATAAACCCTTGTTGTACATACAAACCAATAAGATGACAAACAAGCGCATTATGAGATGGAGTCTAAGTCTCCAAGAGCATAGGTTCCGTCTTGTGTCTGTGAAAGGATCAGAAAATAAGGCTGCTGACCTAATGAGCAGATTGCTGTAATTTATGATGTTGTGATGGATGTTTGTTTTAATCCTATTCAAGAATGGATTACCCGTATTATTATTTTGTTAAAGATATAATACTATTGACAAGAACAAAACATCTAACAACCAAGAAGTTATTACATTGTACACATCATTAGATTTGTTATGACTATTGTGTGGTTTTATTGCAAAAACTACTGAAAGTATCATCTCTTTTCTTTCAGGAACCCGGTCTACCGACTCGACTCGTCTTCGCGGTTATAGGGCTTAGTTAAGAAGTAGAGTATGTGTACTTTAATGTAATTAGGACTTCTTAAGGTAGAAAATTGTATAAGCGTAAATATGTAAGCCTGTACGTATCAATTCAGTTGTCTTGCTCATTTTGTGAGACACTTGCTAGTTGTTGATAAACATATCAAGTCATTTGAGTTTTCGAGTGCTGACAATAGAAAAGAAAACGTTAATACATGTATGAATATTAATTGTTAAAAATACAAGAATGTTGATAAACATGTTGCTCGAAGTTTCATTAGACAGAAAAAGACAAATCCAATTACAAATTTGTCATTTATGTTGTATCAAGCTGTTCCAAAAGTTTGCAAAGTGCTGAAATTATGTATAACTCACAGGTTTTAAGTTGATTTATTACTGTTCATATTCCTCTTCATGAGAGTAATTACACAATGATAAAATAGGAGTTTTATGCTTGTTGTACTATGAATAGTTTGACAATATTGTCAGTCGATAGACAAGACCACTGTCACAACATGTCTTGTGATTATTTGTTGTATAAAATTGTATATGTAAAACAAACAAAAGAGAGAAAAGAAATAATATCTAAGAAAAAAAAATTCATGATTTTGTGATATAATCGTGTACCCTTAGTTATATCTTAAGGTGAGGGATATTGTCATGAAAGGAATTTTTTCCAGGCGAGGAGGGAAATGTACTACTCAAAGGAAATGTACTACTCAAGGGTCAGATAGAGGTAGCCAAGCGTAGGATGCATTATTGCATACATTTGCATTTAACATGTATAGTATATGGGGTTTTGTTATGCATGATTTGGGGTTGGCTATTGATTGTAGAGAGAAATAGAAATAGCTTGCATACCCAGGAGGTTTTGAATGTTAAGGACCTGGCAAAGAAAGGGGAAAGGGAAGTTGCTGTAGAATAATGGGCAGAACCCTTCAAGTCAGTGCTACGGTGCAGACGTTTAATGCACGAGGTAGTTTTTATTTATATTAGTGGGAGGAACATTATTCTTGAGAAAGACTTTTTACGTCGGGGATTCTACGCAGTCTAGAGACTGGCCAAGCGACCAGGGAATTCATCGACGGAGATCGAGATAAGCTGTCAAGTCGACGGGGATTCTACGCAGTCTAGAGACTGGCCAAGCGACAAGGACCAGGAGGGACTCACGAGATGGAAGCTGCCCTGTTATAAAGTTATGTTCCATTAAATTGTTTATGTGCTGTTGATGATTTTTTGACGCCACGATTTGTAGGCTGAATATTAAACTTTTATTTAAACTTATACAATTGTGTTCTGGTGTGGTTTTCTGATGAGGTAGCAGTGTAAATAATTAAAAAACAGTCGCTCACGTGACAATCACTTATCAATTTCAAGTTTGTGTATGGTTAAATATTGATATTGACAACGTCACATAGTAGATTGTATATCATGAGTTGGCCATAATATGTGTTCATTATAAATCGAAAGAAAAAATCATCTAGACTAAAGCAGCAGATGAGGTTTCTTTTTTTAATGTGGTAAGGCCTATACCAATCGTTAAGCCTATGAAGGGAACCTTAGCCAATACGCGATCACAGATGCCGACAAAGAAAATATTTGTGACAGAACTGTCTCTCTTCTACCAGCTATGCGACAGCCGAGCCAGGGCCATTATTATTTTAGGTATACAAACAAGTATGTCGACAAAGACCTTTTCAAAATAATGTTGTGGTTAATTAATTTTAAAATCCACGTGAAGATTCTTCAATATGAAGAAGAAAAAAAATATGAAGTGAATAAATTAACATAATTTGTTTTAATATATATATCTATATAATTATATAAATATATATAGATAAACAATTCACAGAGTGGCGGCCTACTTGTCTTGTTGATAACCATATAGGGGTTGTTAGTGCCACCGTCGATATTTCAAATCATGACCCGTGCGCAAGCCAATCATACGATGCCATTTGTTTGCAAAGTTTGATAACCATTACCTCATTCGTTCGTGTCTCCTTAGATCAAGATAGTTATGTAAAGTTCCTTAATTTAAATTAAATTAAACTAGACTTTAATTTGTCACTTGACAAATTAGGTGATACGTATGCTAATTTACATAACGAAGAACGCATTATGAAGTGGAAGGAAGGTCATCTAAAGCAGTAGATGAGGTTTCATTCTAAATGCCTTAAGACCTGTACCAGTCGATAAGCCTATACAGGTAATAAGCGCATACGCAAGCAAAAATGCTGGCAAAATTCATATCTAGTAGTTTTGTTACATTATACTTTGGATACGCGCGTTTTCCGACTGGCTCTGTCATAGGTCTCTCTCTAGACAGAAACAACGATCTGGTATCGGTCATTCTTTGATAAAACTGACATTTGTCAACATTCCCCATACACAGACGGTAACTCATACGGCTCGCACAACGGGGAAGATTGAGCCGATTTTTATTCAAATCTGATTTTCTGATCCACATATCAGACATAAGAAAGTAGGCCTATGTATATTTCGTACTTAGATAAAATTCTTTTATATTTAAGATTACTTTTTTTAATGAAGTACATTAGAAATTAGATTATGCCTACATTAGATGAGGGACTTGTAACTGTAAACGAATTTTATCACCGCTATTTGGAGGGGCCCCTAGTGCCTTTTGTTCACACCACCACACAATTTGTGACATTGAACGTGTGCAGAAAAGGGTGTGTCGAGTCATCCTTGGGGGTATGACTCCTACCGCGGGGCTTTGGATCACCTCCGTCTTGATTCTCTCCACTCACGACGAGAAGGTTTTCTCCTCTCTTTTGCACGTGACCTTCTCACGTCATGTCGCTATCGTGACTTTCTTCCAAAGACCCGACGATCACTGTCTGGAAGGCAGTTACGCAACTCACATCTTCTCCATGAACCAAAATGCAGGACCACAAGATATTACAATTTTAGTATTCCATCAATTGTTCGTTTACTAAATAGGAATCCCGACCTCCTCATATAGTTCTAGCTATTTAATCCTAAACCTCTATTTAAATTTGTATGTAGTTTTATGAATATACTTTTTATAAATATGATTTTAATAAATAGAACTTTGATAAAATGCAGTTTTTAAAAATTTTATTTTGAGAAAAGAAATGTAATTTTTAGAGATATAATTTAGTTAAATGCAATTTTGATCCGATAAATTATTATAACAGATATTCTCATTGCCAATCTATGCAACTCAGAAGAACAATGTATATTATCTTACTTTTTAAATTTAACTTTGGTAAATAAAGCAAGTTGATCAATGCAATAATTATTAATGTTATTTCAATAAATATAATTCAATAAATGTAATTTTATGTTTTCAAGCCGGGTTTTATATCACGTATTTATAAAAATCATACATAACAATATTTAAGAATTTTATTTTATCGATTAATTGTTTTATATATACTTCATGTAAATGTTACAGTTTAATCATTTATTTTCAATTTTGTAATGATCAATAATAATTTTTTCTCTTAATACATTATCAAAATGTCCTGCACCGACTCTCAAACTATATATCTGATCGTATACCCTTTGATTTTCTATTTATTTCATATCCAAGTGTGCAAACCGAACACAATATTATTATTTTTTTCATTATTTATGATTTATGTACTATGCATTGTTTATATCTGGATTCATTTAAAAGTGTTAAAACATATACTTATATATATATGTCTATGGAATAATTTTACTTTGTAAATTCACTTGCATAAACCTCCAGCTGTATTGTTGAATATTCGAATAAAACCTTATCAAATCAAACCAAACACAATGAACAAAGTGTTCATATATAGTTATTATTTTTCCGAGTATTTGCCTGTAATCAGTTTTCCTCGGTCGGATTGGCCTTCTAATCATTTTCATCTCATTTAAACAGAAAACAGATTATTTGTACATATACACACCTTCGTCTAGGTGATCTAGTAGCCTGCCTTGCATTCACCTGTTGGCTTTACTGCCTATGAAATAATACAAAATTGATTCTTGTTCCGTGACTAATCCACAGAGAAGAGACTTGTCCGTACTCCTAATTGTATTAAGAAAACTTCGTAAACTAACAAGACGTTTCAGATAGTGACGGCCTACGTGCATGACATGTCTCGGTATGATAAACATCAGATGGGTGTCAGTGCCACTAGTTACATATTTCAAATCATGACCAAAGTTCAAATTAAAATAATTATTCCTCATATCACTTATCAATTTCAAGTTTGTCTATGGTTAAATATTGATATTGACAACGTCACACATTTGATTTTATTTCATGAAGGTGTTACCGTTGTGCTGAGTTGGCCATATTATGTGTTCATTATAAATCAAAAGAAAAATAATCTAGACTAAAGCAGCAGATGAGGTTTCTCTTTTTAATGCGTTAAAGCCTATACCAATCACTAAGCCTATGAAGGCCACCTTAGCACAGATGCCGACAAATTCTGTAGCTAGTAGGGTAAGAAAATACTTGTGACAAGCTCATGACAGAACTATCTCTCTTCAACCAGCTATGCGACAACCGAGCCAGGGCCATTATTATTTTAAGTATACAAACAGGTATGTCGACATAGACCTTTTCAAAATAATGTTGTGGTTAATTATCTTTAAAATCCACGTGAAGATTCTTCCAAATAAAGAAAAAAAAATATGAAGTGAATATATTAACATAATTTGTTTTAATATATATATCTATATATATAAATATATATAGATAAACAATTCAGAGTGGCGGCCTACTTGTCTGGTTGATAACCATTTAAGGGTTGTAAATGCCACTATTGATATTTAAAATCATGACCCGTGTGCAGCCAATCATACGATGCCATTTGTTTGCAAAGTTTGATAAAAAATTACCTCGTTCGTTCGTTCGTGTCTCCTTAGATCAAGATAGTTATGTAAAGTTCCTTAACTAAAATTAAATTAAACTTGACTTTAATTTGTCACTTGACAAATTAGGTGATACGTATGCTAATGTACATAATGAAGAACGCATTATGAAGTGGAAGGAAGGTCATCTAAAGCAGTAGATGAGGTTACATTCTAAATGCCTTAAGACTTGTACCAGTCGATGAGGCGGTGAAGGTAATACGCGCATACGCAAGCAAAAATGCTGACAAAATTCATATCTCCCAAATGTCTCTCTCTACACAGTAAAAACGCTGTTTAAAAAAGTGATGTTCACTTACAGTTGTACACTATCTTAAACAACAGTTGATCAAATTGTAAACAATGTTGCTCGAAACAGAAGTAATTTTGTTAAACATTCGTTGTTTAAAATTTAATGACTGCTATATTTACTATACGAGAGCTTTTAGACAGTGTTGTTTACATATGACGTCATGTGTCTCGTGCCAGTAAAGTGCGTGTTGGCTAAAGGCTTTATTTCACAGGTTCCTTGAAACTAACATGCAATTGAAATTGACATGCCACTTAGAAATGCAGTGCAGCTGTTAAGGCACAGCTCATTGTTATTCATATTAGATGCATACACACAATGCAAGTGTATGCAAGGGTCTTCTGTTGACTACACAGATTGATACATATGTAAAAGCACATGGACATTGAGTCTGGATTAAACTACCAAAGCAACCACACGTGTTTCTGCAGGCTCCATTTTGTTTGTCTCTATACTTACATTTATTCAGCTTAATAGTTATTACTTTCCAACCCACAACACAACACACATCATGGCCGACCAAGCTACCGACGCGCTTCTAAGTGACTGGGGATTCAATGGCTTAATTGAAATCACTTTTCTATTAACCAATTTGAAGTTTTTAACTTATAGCGTAAGTTCACAGGTAAAATTTTCGGTATCTGTACGCAAATGTCAGAATATAGGTAGACTTAAAATCGTCGCGTCATGCAGTGCGGCACTGATCGCGCACTCGGTTATACGTGTGCTAAATTCCTTGCCATAGAGATTGCATGCATCCCTATATATGCAGTTTATACGTGCGTGCATGCGCGCTCATGCAAAATGGGCACTGTTTTGGCGCTAATTCATGAATTGCAGAATTACCCTAGTCTTCATATACCTATATAGAGACCCAGAATTAGTGGTGCACTTATTCAGAGTATCAAACCCAAATTATACCCCTTTATACAACCCTTTTGTTGTAAACAACCCCCACTGAACAACAGCTCCTTTTTAAACAACTTTCTTTAAACAACCCAGTTGGTTTAAACAACCCCCACTGAACAACAGCTCCATTTTAAACAACTTTCTTTAAACAACCCAGTTGGTGTAAACAACCCCCACTGAACAACAGCTCCTTTTTAAACAACTTTCTTTAAACAACCCAGTTGGTGTAAACAACCCCCACTGAACAACGGCTCCTTTTTAAACAACTTTCTTTAAACAACCCAGTTGGTGTAAACAACCTCCACTGAACAACAGCTCCGTTTTAAACAACCGTCTTTAAACAACACCGGTTGTTTAAATTGTGATTTTAAACAAGTTGTTCAAAATGTTGATCAACTAAGTGTTTAAACTTTAAACAATTCGAGTTGCTTAACATTTTAAACAACTCTTAGATCAGGTCACCCGTTAATCAAGAGTTGTTTAAACTTTTAAACAACTTGTTCACAAAAATTTTAACTGTGTAGACAAAAACAACGATCTGCTATGGGCCATTCTTTGATAAAACTGACATTTGTCAACATTTCTCATACACAGACGGTAACCCATACGGCTCTCACAACGTGGGGAGGAGGGGGGGGGGGATATTGAGCCGATTTTGTACCTCTTTTTATTTATATCTGATTTTCTGATTCACAAATCAGACATAAGAAAGTATGTTTATTTCGTACTTATATACAATTCTTTTATAACGATACCACCTATATCTTGAACAAATCTGTCTACATCTCAAATAAGACGCAACTTCAGAAACCCGGGTGCAGGCAAATACTCAGAAACAGCGAATAACGGTGAGGGAATAGAGCGTGTTCAACGTTTAATGCAACTCAGTGTTCATTCAATTCAATTCAATTCAAAAATGGTTTTTATTATAGCACAAACATGGTTCATACAAACACAATTTTACATGAAGGACAGCCATGGCTGGAATATTCATTTTTACTTGTTCGGCACAATAGATAACACTTTTAAATATATACATGTAAAAAACTAGCAATCTCAAATTAAGACTTAGATTCTGTAACTAAAATCCATAAACACATTGCACAAGTTTCCAGAAATACAGCTGTAATTGTTTAAAAATTTCCTATAAATTCAATACAAGCATGGTAAAAAGATTAAAATAGGTACGTGAAAAAAGGAGGTATGTGAAAAATGGGGGAATTTTTTTAAAGTCAACCTAGTGTCGACATTGACTTTTGGAAAATAATGTTATGGTTAAATTATCTTCAAAAGCCATGTAGGATAAGTCAGGTAAAGATCCTTCCAGATGAGAAATATATGAAATAAATATATTAACAGCATTAATTTCCTAGTGCCTATTGTTCACACCACCACGCAATGAACGATGTGTTCATATATAGTTATTATTTTACGAGTATTTGCCTGTAATCGGTTTTCCTCGGTCTGATTGGCCTTCTAATCATTTTCATCTCATTTATACAGAAAACAGATTATTCGTGCATAAACATACCTTCGTCTAGGTAACGTAGAGGCTTACCTTGCATTCACATGTTGGCTTTACTGCCTATGAAATAACACAAAATTGATTCTTGTATCGTGACTAATCCACAGAGAAAAGACTTGTCCGTACAATTTCGGAAAATAACAAAACGTTTCAGATAGTGACGGCCTACGTGCATGACGTGTCTGGGTATGATAAACACCAACGGGGTGCATGTCAGTGCCACTAGTTACACATGTCAAATCATGACCAAAGTGCAAATTAAAATAATTATTAACTGATATCACTTGTCAATTTCAAGTTTGTATATGGTTAAATATTGATATTGACAACGTCTCATAGTAGATTTTATATCACGACGGTGTTACCGTTGTGCTGAGTTGGCCATAATATGTGTTCATTATAAATCGGAAGAAGAATCATCTACACTAAAGAATCAGATGAGGTTTCCTTTTGTTAATGCGTTAAGGCCTATACCAATCGTTAAGCCTATGAAGGCCACCTTAGCCAATACGCGAGCACAGATGCCGACAAATTCCATAGCTAGCAGGGTAAGACAATACTTGTGACAAGCTCGTGACAGAACTATCTCTCTTCTACCAGCTATGCGACAACCGAGCCACGGCCGTTATTATTTTAGGTATACAAACAAGTACGTCGACAAAGACCTTTTCAAAATAATGTTGCGGTTGATTATCTTTAAAATCCACGTGTAGATTCTTTCAAATGAAAAAAAAATATATGAAGTGAATATCTATACATAATTTGTTTTAATACATATATCTATATTATATGAATATATATAGATAAACAATTCACAGAGTGGCGGCCTACTTGTCTGGTTGATAACCATTTAAGGGTTGTTAGTGCCAATATTGATATCTCAAACCATAACCCGTGCGCAGCCAATCATACGATGCCATTTGTTTGCAAAGTTTGATAACCATTACCGCGTTCGTTTGTTCGTGTCTTCTTAGATTGAGATAGTTATGTAAAGTTCCTTAATTAAAATTAAATTAAACTAGACTTTAATTTGTCACTTGACAAATTAGGTGATACGTATGCTAATGTACATAACAAAGAACGCATTATGAAGTGGAAGGAAGGTCATCTAAAGCAGCAGATGAGGTTTCATTCTAAATGCCTTAAAGGGATCGTTTAACAATGTTAAATCTGAGATACACGGCCCTGCGTGTCATCAGTGTCTGTGATATGGTGTAATATCGAAGCCCTTAAAAAAAAATTAGGGCTTCATTTAATCATTTTTTTTTCTTTTAATCATTTTTTTCAAAATGATCAAGAAGTGCCTCAAAAAAGTAAAAATCTTTGAGTGACCGGTTAAACCATACTCGTTTTCCCCAATAGACTGTAGTGTTATGAAAACCGTCAGGTGAACGGTTTTCAAAATTTGTAATTCCAATCATAAATATCTTGATAATCAGACAGGCGATCAGCTTGTAAAAGTCATGGGGTTCCTGACTGACATAAAGGTTTATAATTATCATTGCTTCATGAGCTAAATCCAGAATTTTATTTCAGAATCTGAGACAAAGTTACCGGATCCCTTTAAGACGTGTACCAGTCGATGAGCCTGTGAAGGTAATAAGCGCATACGCAAGCAAAAATGCTGACAAATTTCATATCTAGTAGTTTTTAAAAAAATACTTAGATTGAGATAGTTATGTAAAGTTCCTTAATTAAAATTAAATTAAACTAGACTTTAATTTGTCACTTGACAAATTAGGTGATACGTATGATAATGTACATAACGAAGAACGCATTATGAAGTGGAAGGAAGGTCATCTAAAGCAGCAGATGAGGTTACATTCGAAATGCCTTAAGACCTGTAACAGTCGATAAGCCTATAAAGGTAATAAGCGAATACGCAAGCAAAAATGCTGACAAAATTCATATCTAGTAGTTTTTAAAAAAATACTTAGATTGAGATAGTTATGTAAAGTTCCTTAATTAAAATTAAATTAAACTAGACTTTAATTTGTCACTTGACAAATTAGGTGATACGTATGATAATGTACATAACGAAGAACGCATTATGAAGTGGAAGGAAGGTCATCTAAAGCAGCAGATGAGGTTACATTCGAAATGCCTTAAGACCTGTAACAGTCGATAAGCCTATAAAGGTAATAAGCGAATACGCAAGCAAAAATGCTGACAAAATTCATATCTAGTAGTTTTTAAAAAAAATACTTTGGATACGCGCGTGTTCCGACTGGCTATCTCAAATGTCTCTCTCTAGACAGGAACAACGATCTGGTATGGGTCATTCTTTGATAAAACTGACATTTGTCAACATTCCCCATACACAGACAGTAACTCATACGGCTCGCACAACGGGGGGGGGGGGGGGGGGGGGGGGGGGGGATTGAGCCGATTTTGTACCACTTTTTATTCTAATCTGATGTTTTGATCCACAAATCAGACATAATAAAGTAGGCCTATGTACATTACGTACTTATATAACATTCTTTTATATTTAAGATTTTTTTTTTTAATGAAGTACATTAGAAATTAGATTATGCCTACATTAGATGAGGGACTTGTAACTGTAAACGAATTTTCTCACCGCTATTTGGAAGGGCCCCTTCCATCTATAACCCTTTATAGTGATACCACCTATATCTTGAAAAATCTGTCTACATCTCAAATCAGACGCAATTTCGGAAACCCGAGGACAAGCAAATACTAAGAAACAGCGAATAACGGTTAGTGAATAGAGCGTGTTCAACATTTAATGCGACTCAGTGTTCATTCAATTCAATTCAATTCAAATTTTTTTTTTATTATAGCACAAACATGGTTCATACAAATACAATTTTACATGAAGGACAGCCATGGCTGGAATATTCATGTTTACATGTTCGGCACAATAGATAACACTTTTAAATATATACATGTACAAAACTAGCAATATCAAAAATAAGACTTAGATTCTGTAACTAAAATCCATAAACACATTGCACAAGTTTCCAGAAATACAGCTGTAATTGTTTAAAAAATTCCTATAAATTCAATACAAGCATGGTAAAAAGATTAAAATAGGTACGTGAAAAAAGGGGGTACGTGAAAAATGGGGGAAATCTGTTAAAGTCAAGCTAGTGTCGACATTGACTTTGGGAAAATAATGTTATGGTTAAATTATCTTCAAAAGCCTTGTAGGATAAGTCAGGTAAAGATCCTTCCAAATGAGAAATATATAAAATAAATGTATTAACAGCATTAATTTCCTAGTGCCTTTTGTTCACACCACCACCCAATGAACAATGTGTTCATATGTGACCTGCTATGGCAAAACCCAACACTTCATGGTAAAAATGAAAATTGAGTTCTTGGTGTCATTGGAAAGAGTAAGGTATGACCTTTAATATGATACCTCATTTAAAGAAATTGATTCAAATTTGACAAAGTTATTGTCATTTTTGTGATTTCAATCACCGGAAGTTAATTATGAGATATTGAGGTTTAAAGTTAAGAATTTGGTTCAATTTTCACACAAAAAACATGCACACATTCACTCCATAGCAACGGCATCAACCAAACAAGCTAAAGTCTTGTAATTTTTCAGGCATACTTGACACATACCCAACTTACATTTCTGTTAAAACCATTAGATTTGAATAAATATTAATAAAGTTATGATAATTTTTAAAAACAATAGAAAACAAAAGAATTTCAAAGTTTTTGTTATACTAGGCAAAGTTGCTGGGAAAACGATTCCACGGTTTATTATGTTTCATCAGTACAAAATTGTTCTCGTACACAAAATAATAGCAGGTTACATCAATGTTGCAATAATAAAATGTAATAATGCATTTTCTTAAAATTTATGCTTAATAATAGGCCTATTACAAAACCAGATGTAATAAAAATGATTTTTTTTTTAAATATATTAAAAAAAAGATTGCAATAAAGTGAAATAACAAATTGCGTTGAACTTGAAACCCGACAGAATCTGTTTTTTAAATGATAATTACTGGAACACAAGAAGCGAGTTCAAAATGATTTATATTTTGTCATATTTAATAAAAGCTATGATAAAAAGCATTAGTCGTAATCAAGGCTATTTGAGATTAAACAAAAAACAAAAAAAAACTTATAAGTCACTCGACAACAGATAACCTATAATACATGTATTGTAAAAAATATCCTGGTACATTAAGGAATGTACAATAAAGTAACAGTTGAGACAATTTGACAGAACTATTGTCTTCTTGAGATAGAGATTAATAATGCAAAAATATCAATTTCAGTCAATCAGTATCAGATATAAAATAATTATATTCTTTCATTATCAACGTAAAGAAAAAACAATAACGAATCCCATAAAAAATGCAATCTGACTAGTGACTACACTAATAATGAACTATTATGCATTAGTGCCCAAGAATTAATGATGTACAGTTTTGAATCTTTTGAGTTATCTCGTTTCATACAAAATTCACAGCCGAAGAGATCAATAGTATGTACATAGGATAGACATTGTTAATGTCAATCTAACAAAAACCTTTACAAATAGAAACATATGGCAGTGGCCAAACACCGATAATTTAGTGCTGATGTTAAGTGCTGATATGCATCAAGCTTAGAATTGGGGGGAGCAGCGTAAAACAAAATGAAATTTAAAACAATCGGTATTTAGCCAACACACACCTGTCTGGTGATAAGGTTGTTGTTCTGCTGACATGTCCAGCAGAGATCCGTGGCCGGCTTGGCAACAACCACATAGGAGAGAAGGTCGCTCCACAGCTTTCGGAAGGTAGACTCAGCTACGGGTCCATGCTCTGGAGCAGCATCTCTGTAGAGCCTCCACAGATGCGCCTTGGTGACGTAGGACGGCAGCAGTTTCACATCAGCCGATTTGAACCCTGGTATCCTGCCTGGTAGGTGAATGCAGTGTTCTGCGGTGAAATTCAAAATAAATTTGACGACCGCCTCTACCTGCTCTAGCTTGAGAAGTTTCTTGCCTCTCCGTCCTCCTGGAAAACAATGAACAAATATTGAACAAAAGTAAGATTTATTATGATCAGTATTGTGTCGGAATAGATTGAAACAGTAAGTAGAGGGATTAGATGTCAAGTTTTGAGTCCAGTTGTAGTGAAAATAACTGTCAAAAAAACCATCGCAATTAACCTTTGGTAGATTTACTATGACTAAATGCATCACAAAATGATAATACAAATTATTATGAAGTCACACCTGAAGATAATAATAATTCAATATAAATGTAATTAAAATAATGTTAACTTCATTATAAATTTCATCATCTGTGAAAGGATAAGAAAACCACCTCACCTGACTTCTTTCTCCTTGGGATGAGTCCATTGCTGGCATACCACTTCTTGAGATTCGTAAACTTCTGTGGCCCAATCTCCATCAAGTAGAAAAACGTATATCTACAGATCCGTTTCTGCCCATAGCAAAAATTCCGCATCCTTGTGTTTTTCCTCTCCGTTGGCTTAGATTTCTTCCCCTGGGTCATATTTCCATCATTGATGGAAGACGAAATGATACCCAGGAGAAGTAAATCCTTTTCGAACTCCGTGAGCTCATTGGTTGAATATCTGAAATGGCAAAATAGAAATGAAAAATAATAATGCTACTAGTATCTACTTCCAATGATAATAATGATAATAAGAAAACCAAATGTCCAACTTGTTGTATTTTTTTCTTCATAAGATACCAGTAGACTGCAGTTTAGTGGTGAAGTATTTTATAAAAGCATACATATTCAGGGTCTACTGATTAATGCTGCAAAAAAGGAGAAAATCTAATTAGCTTAGAATAAATGTAACTATATTTTGCATTAAACTGCAGCTTGTACATAAACATCCAGTCCTTAGACATTATTTTAAAGAAATAGGAGTAAATAGTGACAGATCCAATCATACCTTATGGACTCTTGTTCGGCTACAGAGAATTGTTCTATACAGCGTCTTCCATTGAAGATACGGCAGTTGCATTTATTCACGCGATCCTTCAGCGGTTCCAGATCAAGATCTATTTGTTGGGCCAGATTTGTAGCCGCTGCCGCCTCCTCCTCCACGTCATCAATGACAGGACCCGGTCTCCGTATGACGCTTTCATTGTCACTTGACAAATCCATAGGCTCCTCTGCCTCATCGACCCAATCGCTTTCATCGCCGCTTTCATCGCCGCTTTCATCGCGGCTTTCACAAGGCTCTGCTGGTCCTGGACCTGCCTCCTCGAACTCATCAGACTCTGTTAAGTACAATTATAAAATAGAGATTCAAAAACTAATATCAACAAGAAGTCTAGACTCCGCAGAGATTTTTTTTATCGGTATGAGAAGCTTCATAAATCATAATCTAATTTAATTATAAATTTTAATTAGTGCACTTAAAATAAAGTAATCTAGCTTTTGTTGCTCGAACATTTTTTTCTCGAAACAAGTCTTTAATAAATAATATGGGCGTAGACCTAATTAAGTAACTTGATTACCTTTTTAATAATGATAATATTAATAAACCTACCAGATTCAGAGTCGGAGCTAGGCCTAGGAGAAGAAGGAGTTCCTCTCTCGCCCGCGGCCAGGGGCTCGGTCGGGTTCGCGAAGTAGTCAGCCAAGTGTTCGGTCAAGCCATGCACGTCCATACCGCACGCCGATGCATCATTCAACAAAGAAGCGACGGTTTTATCCGTTAAATTCCTCTTTTTCCTCGACATTGTACTAGCCACTCGACGAATACACGTATTTCACTTGATATATGAAACTCTAGCTCATTAAAAACAAACTTCTGAACAAGTTTTCGAAGAAAAAGCTGGTGTTTCGATGCGAGAATTTGACCGCTGAACAATCACAACAACAAGGCAATGACGTCATGTGCGAATATTGGCGAATCAAGTGTCTGGATTTGGATCACGTGGCTGGCAACGGGCTTTTGTTTACGGCCTGCTTGACAGCTTATCGAAATGATGTCATCTTTTATGGCATTTTTCATTGGGCAATTTTATTTAGGACCGCCCAATATAACCATATTTGGAATAACCGATCCTTTCTCGTTATTTTCGTACCAAGTACGTCAGGGATCGACTCAAACATGATAAACTGAGAGGGAAAACAACAAGCGATGAATCGCGAACTTTCCCCTCTTTTGACCGCATTGTTTCAACTAATTTCACTGGACAATGGAGCACATGATTAGATACAAAATATAATTAAAAATACTTCTAGATCGTCTTTTGAGTTCATTTTTTCTCTAAATCAATTTATAAAAAATAGACTTTCTGACCATGCAAAAATCTCAGTTGATCCCTAAATTCGAAATTTCATGTTCAAACGGGCCTACAACACAATGGGATTTGCCGAGAAGCGTCGGGTTTTGCCGTAGCGGGTCACATATATAGTTATTATTTCCGAGTATTCGCCTGTAATCGGTTTTCCTCGGTCGGATTGGCCTTCTAATCATTTTCATCTCATTTATACAGAAAACAGATTATTGTACATACACATACTTTCGTCTAGGTAACCTAGAGGCTTACCTTGCATTTACCTGCTGACTTTACTGCCTATGAAATAATCCAAAATTGTTTCTTGTCCCGAGACTAATCCACATAGAAGAAACATGTCCGTACTCCTTGTCTTAAAACAATTTCGGAAAATAACAAGAGGTTTCAGATAGTAACGGCCTATACGTGCATGACGTGTCTGAGTATGATAAACATCAACGGGGTGTCAGTGCCACTAGTTACATATTTCAAATCATGAACATAGTGCAAATTAAAATAATTATTCCTGATATCACTTATCAATTTCAAGTTTGTGTATGGTTAAATATTGATATTGACAACGTCACACAGTAGATTTTATATCATGACTGTGTTTAATACTGTTGTGCTGAGTTGGCCATAATACGTCTTCATTATAAATCGGAAGAAAAATCATCTAGACTAAAGCAGCAGATGATTTTTTTTTGTTAATGCGTTAAGGCCTTTACCAATCACTAAGCCTATGAAGGCCACCTTAGCGCAGATGTCGACAAATTCCATAGCTAGCAGGGTAAGAAAATACTTGTGACAAGCTCGTGACAGAACTATCTCTCTTCTACCAGCTATGCGACAACCGAGCCAGGGCCATTAGTATTTTAGGTGTACAAACAAATATGTCGACATAGACCTTTTCAAAATAATGTTGTTGTTAATTATCTTTAAAATCCACGTGAAGATTCTTCCAAATGAAGAAAAAAAATATATGAAGTAAATATATCAACATAATTTGTTTTAAAATATATATCTCTATATATAAATATATATAGATAAACAATTCACAGAGTGGCGGCCTACTTGTCTGGTTGAGAACCATTTAAGGGTTGTTAGTGCAAACATTGATATCTCAAACCATGACCCGTGCGCAGCCAATCATACGATGCCATTTACTTGCAAAGTTTGATAACCATTACCTCGTTCGCTGGTTCTTGTCTCCTTAGATCAAGATAGTTATGTAAAGTTCCTTAATCAAAAATTAAATTAAACTAGACTTTGATTTGTCACTTGACAAATTAGGTGATACGAATGCTAATGTACATAACAAAGAACGCATTATGAAGTGGAAGGAAGGTCATCTAAAGCAGCAGATGAGGTTTCATTCTAAATGCCTTAAGACCTGTAACAGTCGATAAGCCTATAAAGGTAATAAGCTTACCCAGTAAACAGCACTTGATTTTATTATAAATTATTGATTTGTCCTTTTTTCCTTGCTCTAAAACAAATCATCTCATGACTCATCCATAAGAACAAATACACCTTAATTACAAGTATGATGTGTTTTGTAATGTGCTCTTTGCGTTCCTCCTTCCTGTTTCATCAGACAAAAGAGGAGCAACATCACCCCCATCTCGTTCCCCGAGGGAGTTGCCCCAGCCAAGAAGAAGAGCCAAAATAGGGGTGGTGGAGGGGGGCAGAATAGGGGTGGTGGAGGGGGGCAGAAGAGGAGTAACAGGGGTATGTATGCACCCCCTGGTGGCAAGTACAGTCAGAAGGCAGGCTCAGCTCCTGGAGGCGGTGATGCTAACTATGGAGATAACTACGGTGAGTCAGGTGTACTTTGATGCATAACAAAATAGCATATATATGGGACTGTAGCAGATTTGGTACCAACAGCAAATCATGTATGTGGAACTGTAGAGAAATATTTGTGACTTTGGGGGAAATACGAAAGAAATTTAATGAAAAAGAAATAGTCAAATTAAAATAAAGTGATGTGAATGTATCCATGAGGGTGAGGGATTGGTAGGGGGAAAGGGAAGACAAAGTGAGAATGAAAACCTTTGTCAAATGGATGAATATTTGGTTCCTCTTTTTGTGAGCCACTATATTGTTATGTTTGTTTAGGTAGAGTTGTGAGTATCCACCCGTCTACTTTTCATATACTATTAACGATCTTGATAATCATCGAGTTGCCAGTTTCTGTTTGGTTGACCACAACTCAAAAATGATAATTTCTTTACTTTATCACATCATTCCTGAACATTCCCTTGTCCCTCCTTTTCCCGCTTTGATTTAAAACCTAAATTATGCCAGCGTATGTCTCTTTTAAAGAATGTTCTGCTGTAATGTTCAAGCGTACCTTAGCTGTGCAAGGCCAGCTGGTTTTGTATTCACAATGCACAGTACCTTGAGTTCCTTGTATGTACAGTTAATACATGATCAGATAGTCCTGCATTGAACATTTGGGGATATATTCCTGTTTTTTGTGTGTGCAAATTTAGGTTTTAATTATTGCCATCTAAACCTCTGAAGGCAACATTTAAACAATATTGAATGACTATTTTGCACCCAAAACCCTTGAACCGCAATTTTACCACTACCAGTCTTTACCTTAAATATTTTGTCTGTTGTTGTTTTTATTTTAAATAGGAGGCATGCAGGGCTACCAGAACCAGCAGGGACGAGGAGGCTACGGACGCACCAGAGGACGAGGAAGGGGTCGATACTACTAGGGGATTAACCTCATAGAAGGCTAGATGTATATACACTGAACTCTAATCGCTAGTATGTACAGCCAAACCTGCTTTAGTGACCACCTGTCTACAATGCCACCTGTCTACAAGGACTACTTGTCTACAAGGACCACATTTTTTGCTACCCTTGAAAATGGTTTCTCACTGAAACATGTACTAAAGGAACCTGTCTACAAAGACCACTGTTTGTGTTCCCTTGGGCGGTCGCTATAGACAGGTTTGACTGTAGTTAGATCACCATTCACAGGAATCTCTTCTGTATTTTAAAGCTACTCATGGATGCTGATTGGCTTGGCTCAACACTGAGGTCTCTGTCTCGAGGGTCATCCACAGCAAACTATTAGGGACTTAGATTTACACGAGGCAGAACGTGGACTGCCCTTTTAAGGCAATGTGGCGTTCTTTTAAGGCACTGGCAGTGACGTCACATTGCCTTAAAAGGGCAGTCCACGTTCTCCGTCGTGCAAATCTAAAAGTCCCTACTACGAGTGCATGCACCCCTCTTCATTTAGTGACATGTGACTGAAGAGAGTATGGGATCCATCTAGTTTACCACAGCCTGGTTGATATCGGGCCCTGCTATAGGTCTATTCTTAAAGCCAGGGGAATACCCCAGTTCTCGTGATGGTATGACTTCATTTGCAGTCTTCATCTTATGTTATTAATCAGAGATGTGCCAGTGATGCATGCATGTATCACATCTGTGGTTTTACAATCGTCACATCTACTGCAATTCACTAGTCATACTCTAAGTGTGAATTGGTCACTACTGCAGGTCTATGCTTAGAGCCAGGGGAATACCCCAGTTCTTGTGATGGTATGACATCATTTGCAGACTTCATCTTATGTTATTAATCAGAGATGTGCCTGTGATGCATGCATGTATCATAGCTGTCGTTTGACAATCGTCACATCTACTGCAATTCACTAGTCATGCTCTAAGTATGAATTGGTCACTACTGCAAGGATGTCAGCCTTGACGGTTGAAAATGTCATCCATGTGTTCAACATTTCTCGCCAGGCACTAAAGACTGATCTTTATAGGAGTTTGGAAACATGAATGCCAATCTACGTCCCATCTTCATATGTGTTCAAGAGTATAGAAATGGGATGATTTTTCAATGTTATTAGAATCATTAATGTTTAGACAGAGTGGCTGTGTATAAGCACACACATGCTTGAGGTACAAGTATTCTAAAACACCCCTGGCACTCTCTCTCTCTCTCTCCCTCTCTCTCTCTCTCTTATACCCCTCTTTCAACTTGGTGTGCCATTATTGTAGTCTTGTAGCTGTGATCCGATTGAAAATGATCTGTTCCTCTTTGTATTTCTCCACAACTTCAACGGGGAACCCAACTTTGATAACAAACTACTATAGAAGAACCAGAGAAACAGACTGGTGAAGTTTTAAATAAAATAATCTTGCAATGTTTACTATGTAAAATGCAAAAAATGACAAAGAGGGAAGTATTTTGTTATTTTGTTATTTAAATGATAGAATGTTAAACTACACTGTAATTCGTTATCAGCACTTTTGTAGGAATATCAAATCTTGTTAAAGTTTTTATCAGTGTCTCCTCTGATGGTTGGAAATGTCGTCCATGTGTTAAACATTTCTTGCAAAGCACTAACGACTGATCTTTATAGGAGTTTGGAAACATGAATGCCAATCTACGTCCCATCTTCATTTGTGTTCTATTCTTGAAATATAGGTTACTGATTCTCACACCACATGGTAGGCCCATATTTAAAATAACTACAGATATAACTAGAAGCCCTACTATTTGTTTTCTTTTTCTTCATGAAATGTTGCATAATTGTGTATTAATCTACTTCAGAAGAAAATACTGGCAAGATATTGGAGAGGTGGCCTTTGGTTGGGTGAAAAGAGAACTTTCACAATTACCCCCGCCCTCAAAAAAAAATAGTAGGGCTTTTAATCCTGAATATAGTTACAGTTACTGTTATGTATGAAATGTGGATCAGGCTGTAGAAAGAGGTAGGGTATATTGCTATTTATGAATGTTTGAGACAATTCTAAGTGTTTTTGTTGTTCTTTTGTACTTTTTATTATGATAGATTATTTAAAAATAAAGACTACAGACCAAGTGTTTCCTCCATGATAATTTCTCTCCCATTTTTAAATTTTTACTTTGTAGCTGCATTATTTTGAGGCACTCCACCATGTCGTGTCTGAATGGGGCAGATAATCATTTAATCTGAAGAATTTTTTTTCAAAAGCATTTACCTGGAAAGTATTTAAAAGAGAAATAAATTTTCTGGAAATGTAAATGATTAAACAAACAAAACCAAGAAATACTGTATAACTGAAAACTTGAGGGACATGAATGTCTTGAATTGTTCAGAACATCAATTTTCATGGCATGCAAGAAAGAATTGAAAAGACTTATTTTTGTGTCAGTTGTGATTCCATTATATGATCACAGCATGAAACTTACAGGAATCTGAATCCTTTTCTTGAATGCGTATTAAAGTCTGGTGTTTTAAAAGCGTAGCACTCATTCTTTACAGACAGACATTTGATGTGTACTATGCTTTTATAATGTTATATTGTCACTGTTTTCAATCGTTTTTTAAGATATCTTTTCTATTTTTTGGGGGGAGGTGGTTTGCTTTGTCATGTCTGACCAAGGCTTTTTTAAATTGCAAGAACCTTTGGTAATGTGGCGTGAGTAGTGTTTGCTGAAGAAAGACCAAATGAATGTTTAATTAGAAATGTACTACGTTATCACAGTGTCATGGTAAAGTATGACAAAGGGTCAGAGAGGGGGGCATGGAAGGTGTCTTTAAATTAGATTATTTATAAATGTCATTTTCTTGGATTAATCAAAATGAGGAATTGTTTTTACAATATTGCTCTTGGTGACCATGTCAATAATGTGAGGAAAAAAATCAAACAATAAATACATTCTGCTTGTACAAATGTTTTTAAAATATAATTTGCCTTTTTTTGTTTTGTTTGTTCTATTGTTTGTTTTCTATTTTATACATGTATACTGAAGTGTCCTGTTTGTATAATTATTGCCTGGAGCCAGGGGGCGTCGTCTCATTTATATTTTACACAAAATGAATGCCCTTCTGGCTCTCAGCATATTAAGTGTTTCAGATGTATCCTGGGAAATCTGTTTTACTTCTCAGAGTTGTAATAATTAATATTTATAGATTGAGGTAAACCCTGCTCTTTTCTATATCACTTTAATAGTTATAATCAACAAAGAATACAAAAAACAATACAGTGGAGAAAAGGCACAGGTCATGCCAGATTAATGACTTTGCAATACATTACATCATTTACTACTGCTTTCTCTTGGAGTTTTTTTGTTTTGGAGATTTTATTTTTCATTTAAGAAAAAAAAATCAATAAATAAGGCCCTCTTGCGTTTACAATTCGTTTAATGACGACAAAAATATCATTTTGAAATGAAAAAGATAAATCTTGTGACTCTCATCGTGAGATCAAACTTGGTTCTTTGTAAAGTGTCTAAACGTTGGAACACTCCATAAATATTACCTATGTTAGCATTCCAGACTCGCTATTGAAGAAAAGAAAACAAATGAAATGAAATAAATGTAATTCCACTTGTCTGGCTTGTACTCTGGACTTTGACCCAGGATAGCTTAAGGGAACAGGTTTAAAGCAGGTAAAGATAAATAAATCGCTACATATCGTCATGCATGATCACTAGATAGACGTCAGTGGCAGATCCAGGGGCCGGGTGGGGGGGGGGGGGGGGGGGGTATGGGCATGTGCTCCTAGACACTCCCTTTCCCCGACAAAAGGCAGAAAAATAGAAAATAATGAGCATAACTTAAAGATAATGACCCTTTCCCCCCCCCCCCCATTCAATTTTTTCTTGCTTGTAAGAGAATTTGCAGACTTGTGCCCCCACTGCCAGATCATCCTGAGTCCACCACATTTGAAAACTTGATTTAAGGATGTATGAATGGATGTTACAAGTAAATAACCAAACTGGAAAATTGAAATATAATATCTTCGATGCATTTTTCTTCTTCAATATTACCTATTTTCGTGAAAAAACAAAGAAAAATACAAATTGTGTCCGGGATAAATGTTATTAGGAATCACAGGAATTTATTTAATGTACAATAAGAACTATAGTACATGAAATGAAACATTTCATCGAAACATAATGTATATTTTATACCTGATTTCAAACATCTTGAAATCAATTGAGAACATGGGTGTCGATCCCGGGGGGGGGGGGGGATGGGGGGGGGGGATATATCCCCCCAATATTTCAGGTGGGGGGGGGGTGGCCTGTACAATCATCCCCCCCAATAAATTACCATAAAAAATAAAATAAAAATGAACAGAAAAATTAATGATTAGAGCCCGATGAGAGTAGTTAATGGTTATTACTCGCAAGATGACCATCAATATACACATTTTGCTCTCTCATTTTCATAATACATATATACACTGGCGTACTGGTGGGGGGGCTAGGGGGGGGGGGGCGCCAGCCCCCCCCCCCCAAATAAAATTGAACCATGACTTATTTTCACAAGTAATGTATAAATGTTCGTGATATCACATGATTTTCAACAAAATGCTATAGTTTCTCCATTATTTCTTGCAAACTGACCCATTCCCAAATAGCCAGGAAGAGCATATGTTTTTTTATAGTCACTAAGGGCCTTATAATGGCCACTAACAGTAACACTAATTCCTTTCCAGAAGCTACTGTGCAAAGCACTGTCGGGAGATAACATGCTACCCACCACTCGGGTTGAGCATGCACAGATTTGCGAACGAGCGTTCCATACTTATATCATGTAACACTGCACATATACCGTTAAGGGGCCCAGTGGGGGGAATTGAATTCAGACAAGATTAAGAGTAGAGAACGGTACAATGAATCGTCTTCTTTCTCTGATAATTAAATAAAACGTCATAGCTTCCGCGCAGGAGGGGAGACACAAGAATTAAGAATCGAGAACATTACAACGGATCGTCTTCTTTCTCTAATAGTTTAATGAAGTGTCAAGGCTCCCGCGCTTCGCGCGGGAGGGGGGAAACTGAATTCAGACAAGAACACGATACAACGAATCGTCTTCTTTCTCTAATAATTTAATAAAACGGGAAAGCTTCAGCGCTTCGCGCGGGACGAGCGAAAAATGAATTCAGACAAGGATTAAGAGTAATAATGAATTGAAACATCAAAGCTTCCGCGCTTAGCGCGGGAGGGGGGGAACTGAATTCAGACAAGGATGAAGACTCGGGACCGGTACAATGAATCGTCTTCTTTCTCTAATAATTAAATTAAATGTCATAGCTTCCGCGCTTTGCGCGGGAGGGGCGAAACAAGCTTTAAGAGTCAAGAACAGTACAACGGATCGTCTTCTTTCTCTAATAATTTAATGAAGTGTCAAAGCTTCCGCGCTTTGCGCGGGAGGTGAAAACTAAAAAAATAACTTAGTTCCTGGCCCCGGATTTAAAGGCTTAAATTTGTAGACATTTGGACATTGGCATTTTTATATTTGTCGGTAATAATATTGGTGGCTCGTTTTGTCGTTAATCGGCGGCCTCTACACCCTCCCCCCCCCCTTCCCCCACTGAAAAAGATCTAGCGACTCCCCTGATAACGACACAGTTTATACACTCGAGATAATTTTTGCAAGTACTACTGATGAAGTACCGGCCCACCGTCTTTGTGCATTGTGCGGCATCAAAGCATAATTTATACAACGTCTCACGACGTGACAGATCACTTTTTTCTAACTTCTAACTAATCAGAGGGCCTCTTTTTTTCCATGAAGTGTCGGTGGACATTATTGCGCCAAATGTAGTTCTCAAATTGCAAAAGATTCCTACTCTTGGAAGGGGTAGGAGAAAGCAATTTTACGTCATATATGCCTGAAAAATGCATCTAATTTGATTCTAAAATTGCAAATGCTTCTTACACTGGGAGAGTGCCAGAACCCCCTCCCAGACCCACCCCCTGCTTGGTCACTCCGCTCCCTCGCCGTTAAAGCCTCGTTCTGTTGTTCATCGTTTTACATATATTTCACCCCATGCCATTTTGTGCCCCCCGTAAGAAATTCCTGGATCCGCCACTGATGCCCATTCCAGGCGCGGATCCAGGGGGGGGGGGCGAGCGGGCCTTGGCCCCCCCCCCCCGCAAAAAAAAAAAAAAAGAGAAAAAAGGAAAAGAAGCGAAAGGGAAAGAGGAGAGAAAGGGAAAGAAAGAAGAGAAAGAAGAAAAGAAAAGGGGGAAGAAGGAGATCGGGGGCCGAAAGGGCTTTGCCTCCCAGGCTGTTGACCCCCCCCCCCCCCATAAAACAAATAAGAGAGAAGGAAGGAAAGGGAAAGGAAAAGAGGAGATACTGGCGTACTGATAGGGGGGGGGGGGGCTTAGTGGAAATCAAATTCAAACGTGGTTTATTTCTAATTCCACAACGGTGGATTACAAATAATGCTGAAATGAGATCATTTCCGAGATTTTTCCTCACTTTTTAGTAAATAATACGTTTGTATGTGTTTGTTGGAAAATGCAGATTCCTAAATTTGCAGCCAGGCAAGAAATATGATTCTTGAGATTCCTACATGTCAGGGCCCGAGGTACGGCGGGGATCGGGAGCCTCGAGCTTCCCCCCCCCTCCCCCACACTTTTTTTGAAAAAGTATATTAAAGAGAAATAAAATAGAATGAGAGCAATGAAACGTCAAAGCTTCCGCGCTTCGCGCAGTAAGGGGGAGCGGGTAAACTAAATTCAGACGAGGATTAAGAGTCGAGAACTGTACAAAAAATCGTCTTGTTTCTCTAATGATTTAATGAAACGTAAAAGCTTCCGCGCTTTGCGCGGGAGGGGGGAGAATCTAAATTCAGACGAGGATTATTTTCGAAAAAGTACAACGAATCGTCTTTTTTTTCTAATGATTTACGGAAAACTTAAAAGCTTCCGCGCTTCGCGTGGGAGGGGGGGGGGGGATCCTGAATTCAGACGAGGATTAAGAGTCGAGAACTGTTCAGCCAATCGTCTTTTTTCTCTCATAATCTTATGAAACTTAAAAACTTCCGCGCTTCGCGCGAGAAGGGGGAGGGGGGACCTGAATTCAGACGAGGATTAAGAGTCGAGAACTGTACAGCGAATTGTCTTCTTTCTCTAATGATTTAATGCAACGTATAAGCTTCCGCGCTTCGCGCTGAGGGGGGGGGGGGAGGGGGGAACTGAATTCAGAAGAGGATTAATATTCGAGAACGGTACAACGAATCGCCTTCTTTCTTTTATAGTTTAATGAAACGTCAAAGCTTCCGCGCTTCGCGCAGGAGGGGGAGAGGGGGGGGGGGGGGGGAACTGAATCTAAACAAGGATTAAGAGTCGAGAACGGTACAACGAATCGTCTTCTTTCTCTGATGATTGAATGAAACGTAAAAGCTTCCGCGCTTCGCGCGGGAGGGGGGGGGGGAGGGGGAGAATCTAAATTCAGACGAGGATTATTTTCGAAAACGGTACAACGAATAGTCTTTTCTCTCTAATGATTTAAGGAAACTTAAAAGGGGGGAACCTGAATTCAGACGAAAATTTAGAGTCGAGAACTCTACATTGAATCGTCTTCTTTCTCTAATAATTTAATAAATCCTAAAAAATTTCGCGCTTCGCGCGAGAGGGGAAAAATTAAATTCAGACGAGAATTATTTTCGAGAACTGTACAACGAATCGTTTTGTTTCTCTAATGATTTAATGAAACGTAAAAGCTTCCGCCCGCGGGGGAGAATCTTAAAAGGGGGGGGGGGACCTGAATTCAGACGAGATTTATTTTCGAGAACAGTACAACGAACCGTCTTCTTTTTCTAATAATTAAATGAAACGTCAAAGCTTCCGAGTTTCGCGGAGGATGGAGGGGGAAATTCGCCCCTCCCTGCACCTGCACCTGCACCCCGCGCCTGGCCCGTACCCCTTGAGCTTCGGGGGGCTTCGCCCCTTGAACCCCACCGGGGCTTTGCCCCTAGACCCCACTTTGAGAAACGTAATTCAGCGGGGCCTGCATGTTAGAGTGGGGTGATTCTGATTTTTTTTTTTGTCAGCCCCCCAAACGTTTTTGCTCATTACGCCACTGTACTGTAGATCTCAGTAAATAATAATTTAACATTAGTAGCTTAACTAGCTTTACAATATATTCTTCACTTGTTATGACCTTCGAGATAATTTTTCAAAATAGTCGGGCGTTTTAAAGAGATATATGCTGTTGGTCATAAACGTGGAATAATTTTGTTTTACCTCAATTTATGGAATGATTTTGACAATGATACATTCCTAACAGATTTAAATAATAGTACGCATTCTCAGATTGTAGTAAATAATAATTTGCGAGTGTTTGTTATACGTGACTGCTAAAGCACGTGTATGCTACTATGATTATCAACTAGAGGACCTACGTCCTTAAGTAGTAACTGACAGTCATGAGGATTAATGCCTCATAAAAGGGCACTAATATAGCACATCAACACGAATTTGATCCTGAGGTCTCACAGTTACGAGACCATTGCTTTGCCACTGAATCCTGTCTGTACGCAGCGGGGGCTAGGGTAGCGGGCAGCTCCCACAAATATAATGAAAGATTTTTTTTTTTTTTTTTACAATTTAACCATTATGGTTAAAGGAATGGCCACACAGAGAAAAAAAATTCTGTTGGGGACCGGGGGGAAATGCAATGAATTATTGATAATTTATTACATTTTATTTGGAATTAAACTGGTCAATGATTACCTGTCCATTCATTGCAGAAAAACAGAATGAGGAGCATGACTAACCCAGTATACCTGGGACAATTGAAAGAGAGAAAATATCAGTCTCCTTATAACACCCGAGTTATGTTTGACTTCATTCGCAACTAGATTATCTATCGCTCAAGACGGCTATCTTTCAGGTTCTGAATTGCTAAAACTCGATAGATTCTTGGGGATCTGAAAATGCTCGCGCGTTTGCGCATACTGTGGCTTCTCCCCACCCCCGTTTGGAAAATCCTGGATCCGCCTCTGCTATTTACCATTCCATGTTTTACGCTAAGCAAACAAACCCCTTTGGTCACCACTTATTTCAATATTCCTTTTAAATAGCTATGCTCGCTTGGATGTTTTACATCATTTGCTCTTTAAAGTTGACAAAAATAAACATGTTTGGTCTTCGGTTTCATGATTGACGGTCTAATTAAGTTCATGCATGGAAGCGGATCGTATAGCGCTAAGTGTTGATCTTGACTCAAAATCTTGTGTAACGCTAATACTCTGACAGTGGCTAGTATTTATTTCTTCATCTATTTATTTTTGTTTGATGATACTACGAGGACGCTATTAGATTGGTTTACTATGGCGCTCTATTGGCACATCATGCAATTCACTGTTGTTTTTTCTGTAATGAATGGACAGGGAGAAATGATACAAACTATGACATTCTTAATCAAACTCCACAAGAGGGCGGCACATTACTTTAATGACAAAATTAAAATGGGGAACTCAAATCATTTGAATCTTGAATCTAATATCTAAAGTTAAAATCCAGTTAGTGAAAGATATTGACCTATGGGCAATGGTCACCGGAGCATGAGTCATATGCACACGGTTAATTAGGGCATTCCTATCTTTGTAACTAGTTAATTTGTCATGAAAGCGAAACAAAAAAAGAAAAACAGAATGACGAAAGTTAGAAATCGATCAGCTTAATAATAGGTGAGTTATGAATGTTTGAAATATGAGATCAGTGTAGCTATGCGATTCTCAAATTGGCAATGTTGTCAGTGAAATAACAATACTCCCGTTCGTCGTGTACACAAATATCATTAATTTCTCTTTTGTTTAAATTGTCCTCTCCCTTGGGTTACTACTCAAGATATAGGCCTCTTATAGATCGTATATTATGATAGGTCCTCTTAAAGGAAAAAGACCATCCCGAGTCAAACATCTTGAGAGATGAATCTATATTTCAGTAAATTTGTGTTTTGGAATAAATGAGAAAATTGTCTGGCACTGCAATACAGAGACATTACCATTCTAGATAAGTTAAAGTTCAGATACGTATACTGATTTTAACTTTCCAAAAGTCAAATGTTTGTTAGTTTTTGTCCGATTTTATTCCAATTTTTCCTGTCTGTTTTTCTGATTTTTCTGCTTTCTATGAAAGTTTAGGGTTAAATTTCTGTTCATGTACAATAGAATAAGGACGCCCTCTTGCGCTTAACATTAATTTAATGACGACACTAATGTCAGATTGACATGCAAATGATAAACCTTGTGAGCCCCACCGTGAGATCAAATTTGCTTTCTCTTAGTAAATTGCCTTAACGTGGGATTTTACCGCTCCGCTGAAGTAATATCTGGTGTTATCAATTCAGGCACTACTTGCTATTGATGGAAGAGAAGAAAAAATTTAATGAAATAAAGTCAATTGTCTGGCTTGTGGTCTGAACTTTAACCTAGGAGAGCTTTTGTGGACGAATTGAAAAGCATGTAAAGAATTTTGTTTTCATCTTCATGCTTCAACACTAGAAAGACATCAGTGACGTATCCAGCGGCCTTGGTACTTTTTGATGTAATACATTCCAAAGCACGCTTTACTGAGCACCATTGTATTGAACATGGCAGGTACCGATCCATTTGAGGCACATTTTGGAGAAAAAAGCCCCGCAAATGTTAAAATCACATGCAAGTATTACCTTAATAAAATGAAAACTATAAAACCCAATGAGTGATAGTTCTCATACGTTTTCTTAAATAATGATGGAAATCATGGTAATGAATAACGATTTCTGCATTTTTCAGAAATGAAACTTTTTCAGAAGAGCAAGGCATTCTATCGGAATATTATTTTCCCTCTCGGATGGTCATATGCATACGGTAAATTAGGGCATTCCTATCTTTGTAACTAGTCCATTTGTATGAAAGCGAAACAAAATAAGAAAAACAGAATGGCGAAAGTTAGAAATCGATCAGCTTAATAATAGGAGAGTTATGAATGTTTGAAATATGAGATCAGTGTAGCTATGCGATTCTCAAATTGGCAATTTTGTCAGTGGATTAACAATACTCCCGTTAGTCGTGTACACAAATATCATTAATTTCTATTTTGTTCTTATTGTCGTCTCCCTTGGGTCACTATACAAAATGTAGGCCTCTTATAGATCGTATATTATGATAGGCCTTCTTAAAGGAAAAATATCATCCCGAGTCATACATTTTGAGAGATGAATCTATATTTCAGAAAATTGTCTGGCACACTGCATTACAAAGACATTATCAATTCAGAAAATGTTAAGTTCAGATACGTATACTGATTACAACTTTCCATAAGTCAAAATCATTATTAGTTTCTGTCCGATTTTTTCCTATTTAATTGTCTGCTTCCCTGATATTTCTGCTTTCAATAAGGACGCCCTCTTGCGCTTAAAACTATTTCAACGACGAAACTAAATATGTCAGATTGACATGGAAATTATAAACCTTGTGACCCCCACCGTGAGATCGAATTTGCACTAGAACACTAGAAAGACATCAGTGACGTATCGAGGGGCCGGGGTGCTATATAGTGATATATTCATCACAGCATTCCATAGCACGCTTTACTGAGCACCATTGTATTGAACATGGCATGTACAAATCCATTCGGGCCGAATTGTGGAGAAAAAAGCCTTGAAAATGTATAGATCACATTAAATTTTCACCTGTATAAAATGGAAACTTTAAAAACAAATGAGTAGTAGTTTTCATACGTTTCTTTAAATAATGAGGACATTAATTGTTATGACAAGAGATTTCTGCATTTTTCAGAAATGAAACCTTTTCAGAAGAGCAAGGCATACTGTTGAGGTGAATGTTCAGCAAGGATCGTATATTTTGATAAAAGGGGAAAGGTATATTCTAATGGGCACATGTAGGCACAACATGAACTATCGGAATATGGGCACCCCTTTTCAATAACAAAAGGGACACATTTTCATTGCTCTAAGGTGATTAATTAATTTTGGGGAAAACTAAGTGTGTATCCCCCTGTCATTCTTGAAATGGGTATTGCTTATTTAACAAACATATCGCTACACAATGGAAATCTGGCACGTTTGCATACCAATTTCACTGTTTTACCCAAATCTGGCACAAAACAAATGTTGACATGCTATTTCCAAATGTTGCTTGTGAAACGTGTATACGTTATTGTAATCGCAGTATCAGTTAAAGAATCTTACTTTTACCTAAGGAAAAGCAAGAAGCTATTTCTATACAGCTCTATTTTTGCTCACAATAACCGTTTCTTTTCGGGTTTCGTTTTTTGGGGACGCGCTATATATATTTATATGTATACATATGTAATTTTAAAGGATAATTATTTTGATTGAACTGACGCTATTTGACAACAGTCTTTGTAATAATCCATTCACAACGGAATATTTTTACAATGCTTTTTATCAAAATGAGCATTTTGTTGTCACACCAGATCAAACCTTGACTTCCATGAAATTATGTAAATAATTATGTACGCTTCGGGATAACTGTTATCGAAACTGTCTTACTGCTCTCTTAACTACATGTAAACACTCAGTCTTTCACAATGTATGCTCTCTCATTTTGTACGAGGCTCTAGTCTCCCTCGTACATCAACATCACAAGACCGTGGGTGAGTATACAGGTAAAAGAAAAGATGAGTCGATGAATTTCATGCCCATTTAGTAACTTTTATTTTAGGAAGAAAGGCAGCTCAATCTTTGAAGTTGATGTTACAGTCGATCCTGCTCTTTAGTCCTTGCCTTAAATTAGACATTAAGAGAATATCACAAATGTAGCCAATAATGTATCACTCGAGACCAGGAAGCTTACAAATGACACTCGTAAAAGTTTTAGGTCAACTGCGTATCGGACAATACAAATTTAACACAAATAAAATCACCTCTCAATATCTTGGATATAGATACCAGCGCTTCATCAGAAAATTTAGCTATGTTTTGATTACGACACATCATACACAAACCGTGCGTGTTTATTCTTACTAAACTAACACCATTGTTAACAGTTCACAAGGTAATAATTGTACAATGCTTTTCTTTAAAAAATGATAATTTGTTTTCACGGCATATCTTGGCTTTTATGAAATGATCTGTTTAATTATGTACGCTTTTAGGAATTACATTACGATGTATACCATTGTGAATTGGATATGAATAAGAATTTACAAAGAAAACTAACCCACTATCTGTTAGCACTAGACTGATAAGTAGAAAGATAAAGGTGCTTGTTCAAATCATATATATAATGACGACACTTGAAAAAAAATATAAAAACAGGCTTTAAACACGCTTTAAAAAATTGGAATAACGATTCTGATTAAGTGCTCTAACACTTTCACGTTTAGAACAATCTATGTACAATTTTGAAAAGACATACAATAATTTGTGAAAATAACAATATGACGATCATTTGTTTCACACTGTGTACAACTTTGATATTTAAGTAGGTATAGCATTGCTTATCGGACATGTCGAATAGGAACAGAAAGAATATGATGGAAATTATCAAGTATAAACCCATCCCCTGTTTGTGAATAAATGAGTAATTCGAAATATAAAAGGCAAGCATTCGTATGACTATATACAATGTAAATGATTGAATGAAAGATACCGAATAAATGAAACCATTTTAAAAAGGCAAAGTACATGGTATAGGTTTGATAAAAGCTGACTTATTTTCCTTCTCCGCCATTTTAGAACAGTCTGTGTACAATTTTGTTAGAAGAGAGTAAATTTACAAAAATCTACAATGTACTGTATCCAAAGAAATGATTCCTTGTTTTCACCGTTGCTAGGTAGGCCCCTCTTCGTACTTAGAAAATCTACACACATTACTAACGTGATATGAATAGGAATAGTATTGATACCAAACCATTTTTGCTTATGTTCAATTGTCTATGTGATTTTATTGATCAAGGTGTCAAAATAAAGAAAAGATGACGGGCTGAAACTTGTGCATAACCGAATAAATCTATAACTAGACTTTAATTCGTCACTTTGACGAATTAGGTGATACGTGCTATTTTGTTATCATGAAATTGTGCCGATGATGATCTAATGATAATGATCATAAATACGATAAAGACCATGATTAAGAGTGGTATAGCGCCCACTTCAGGTATTCGATAGAGATTTGTAGAATCAGGATTTCAGAAAAAGTCGCCTAACACGCTAACTAAGAAAATTCTGACATGTCGCCTTTAATTGAAATTTTCACTAAGATGATGTCATCAAAATGATAAATGATGTACGTCAATATTGAAGATAATTTATTAGCTACACCGTATCAAAATTTGGGAGAACATAGAGTACTCATAAGCTAGATAGTGCTCAAAGATCAATGTCATGAATATTCATGATGTGAACAAAATTCACCTTCCATAGACATAACACGCAAATTAAGAAAATTCTGACATGTGGCCTTTAATTGAATTTTGTACTATGATGACATCAATTAAATGAAAATTGGTGTAAACTGATCTCAAAGACGATTGCCTCGACTACAACATATTAAAATCTAGAAGAGAATCGATGAATATTAAGAGAAATACACTAAATTTCCCATAAACATAATGACGTCATAATATGCATTTTTGTATTTTTGACTTCCAAGGCCATTATGATGACGTCAAGATGTACTTAATGGCCAAATGAGATATGAAATCATACCTTCGACTCATACTCTATCTAAATATGAAAAAAAATTGGCAATCCTTATTCATCCCAATGGACTTTTTATAGGCATGTTTTTGCCCGTATATGCTATGTATTACAAAAATCGCGAGTGCGGACGGTTATCTTGAACGGACGCTCATTCCGTTATTAATAGTGATAAAGAGATAAACTTGGTATCAAATTGTTCGGAAAATTATGAGGAATTATTTTTTGTTCGGCCGTGACGAACGAAAACGCGCAAAAATGCGTGTTTTGCGCGATTTTTTATGAATGCTTACAATGGCCTGAAACGTATGCAAAAAAAATTTAAGACGATTTTGAGCAATATAAAATTTTACGCGCGCATTAACGCGCGCACGTACGCGTACGCGCATTTTTGAACGCATTTATTGACCTGAAATTGACGGGACAGATATTGACCTTGATCGTGATAAATATGAATGAGAAATGGCTTTCTGTTATGAAGATATGATCATGAGTTGATTTTCACAAAATGGCGCCTGGATGACGTCACGATGACTTTGAGTCTTTGAAAAGTCACACAGTTCTAAGTTAGACTACGATCTATCATCATTGAAAGATTCATGATTATGGCTTTTTTCATTCTTGAGATATCCTGCGAACAAATTCATGGCAGAATAATAAAAATAATAAAGAAAATCTTGACGAAATCAAAAGGTGATACGTCTACGTACGTATCACCTAATTATGTTGTGATTACATCAATATTTGATACGATAGCAACTACTTAAGTAATATTCACCCAAGGCAATCTTAATAGCCTTGTGCGTAACCTATTGAAATGTGCGAACAGAAGTATCAAGTAAACATGATTTCCATGGGAGATACAATAGGGTATTGGAATTGCCTTTGACTTGAGTTTTCTAAAATAGTTGCGGTCGTGTTATTTATAGAATGGAATCTGTGTTTCCTTTTTGTGACTTACGCTGTACATATGGAACTTTGTTTGTTAGATATTGCTGCATGCAAATCTATAGCAACTGTAATTAGATATGTTTTCGAAAAATGACATAATATAATTATGTATTATTAATACGGAATAAACTTATCACCGGTTTGTCATAAAAAATAATCTGTAAAATATATGCCTATACATGTAAAAGCTATATACAATATCAACAACTGAAGTGAAAGTGTTTAACAAAATCATCATTAAAACTAAAATAATAACCTTTAAAACTAAATAAAAATGTGACAAAAACTAACACAATTATCTTCTTTCTACACCATTTTAGAATAGTCTACATGGTCTATGTACAATTCAGTTTAAGATAAGACATTTACAATTCTATGTTAATAAGGCAATGTATTGTTCATTTGCTTTCACAGGCAAATAAAATATTTCTACACGGTATTATGTAGCCCCCTATTGATAGTTGTAAATCTTCCGCAATGCTCACTAGGCGTGTTTATACAATGTAGATAGTCAAGATAAGACGCAAACTTAGAACACTCCTTTTTAACTTGACGTATAAATTCTGATTAGATATTATTCCTCCCTTCTCAAAGCAATATTTTGTATGTACAATTCAGTGACAAGCAATTTTTTATATACAATTCTTTGTGAACGATACTTAAAACAAACAAAATATTCCTCTATTTTCACACCATAATAATACACATATGTATTCTGAATACGAATGGTATGTACAGATTAGGAAGGTATGACATTAAAGCAAATTAATATTTAGAATTCGCAAACATAACGTGTATAAGATACATGTATATAACAATGGCAATCAATAATGCATATGAAATAATGTATGTATACTAGACAAAAACAAGATCACAAATACTTTAGACAAATCGATTACTTTGTTTGTTAGTTTAAAAAAACATATATGCGTTCAATAATTCAATGCAAAATAATCGAATATTACATTAAAAATATGTTTCCAAATATAAACAAATTAATTTTAAACAAAAAAAGAAAAAACACATATGGGAAATTATAATTTTACAATCTACAGTATCTGTGAAAGCAGCAGACCGCCAACTTCAGAGAATTTCAATATCATCGTCAGTCACCTCTAGAAATACGCGAACATTAAAATGACGTATTACGCGATCTGAACATGATTTCTAGTAGTTGCGATCGTGTAACAACTATTTCAAGTTAATTCATAATTAAATGTAATAAAGCAGTCAATTATTGATTTTACTTTTAAGCGCTTAAACAAAACAAAAATCCGATTTCAATATTATTAGAACCGTACAATCAATTCCCTTCTGTGTGCTTGTTCACTCTTCCTTCAGACATTTAAACGCTAATTTTATTGGAGGAGCTCGCACCTTTGGATGTTTTTTTAAACAGATATATATGGCGCCATACAAATGCTGTTCATCATCATCATCATCATCATCATCATCATCATCACACTGAACTACAGCATGACGACCATTGCGTTGTGTAACACAAAGTAAAAGGGAGACAGAGAGAAAGAGAGAGAGAGAGAGGCTGACTTTCATGAACTTCCACCTGATTTTGTGTCACTGTTTTAGTGATAGGTATTGCTGTATTGATGTTACTCTGCTCGACAGGGATGTGGTCATACACGGTTAAGTCTTCCATCCTTCTTCTTCTAAGACCTTCGCTGTATAATTGAAATTTTGAGACAAAATAAAAGCTATCTTATAAAATAAGAACACTGTAGCTACATCTCGAAAATGTAAAAAAAAATGTGTGATACAGATTTTGGAAGGAAAACAATTTTTGTATTTGCACAAGCCACTGGATGACGCAATATTTCAAATCCTACAAATGCACACGGAGATAAGGAAAATCAAAACAAAGATGGCCGAACACCTCGTCAACAGGCCTACTATGTAAATTAATAAAATATTTAGTGTTCATAGGAAATAATATACAGATTTCCTGAATTCTTTTTCTCTCATTTTGTTATTCACACAGATTTATATGTATTCAGTATTAATTGTAAAACATTACATCAGATAATGATTACTTGATATTCTTAGATTGACCTCTAATAAATAGTAAAAACTAACTTTGCTTCGCCTAAAGTACAAGAAAAAAGGGACAGAACAACAAATAGACTTACCTATCGTAAATAGGGTCGAAGTGAGTCATAACTTGGTTCAGTATCAAGTTTATTTACCCTATCTGTAATTTCTGATAACAAAACAAGAACAACAAATGTGTGAATGGTTAGAAATAAAGCACATAAATTTTAGTCTAGACCTAATCAAGACCTTATCAGGAGACATGTTTAATATTACGTCATACCCTTTAATTGAGAGCAAATGGGCAATTCAAGCTTAACTGTAATGGAAGTATTTTGTATGATCAGGACAACTACCCCTGGTAAACACACCCATAGGACAACCGATATCCTTTTAAACGTCTCTGGACATTTACAACTTGGAAATTTACTTCTGAGGGTATGATAGCCCTTGGGATATTTACAACATGGAAATGACCTCCTAGAACAATTATCCTCAAGAAAAATTACCCCCAGATAACAACCATCTTTGATGAGTTAACCAAATCTCCCTCATACAACTATCTATAGGTTGGCAATCGATTTAGAAGTTCTTATCTGAGATTTAAATGGTAATATCAACTTTTCCACAATCTCACAGTCAATATTCCTCCCTCTAAAAAGAAATGACAGAATTCTTTACTGCTTTAAAACAAATATTAAACAAATTCCCTTCTGTTCATGGCATTTCCTCTTAAGATTGTTAAATAATAATACATTTCATTAGACAATAAAAACGACAAATCACTGTATCCTACTTCAGTCATAGCAATGTCGAATTCAAAATAATGTATGTATAAAGACTGTGATATATCAAATAAATGCAGGGTATTTACTGACATCGCTACCACTACGTATTTTCAATTGCGCAATCTTTCGGTTACGGCGTACGCATAGAGCGATTCCGGTCATGTACCTAAGCATCATCATGTAGATGGTGATGCTTTGTGGGACATGGCTATCAACGCACCGGGACATTGAGCACCAGATGGCAGTACACATAAATATGAAGTACTATCAATAGAATACACTGCCTTTAAGGTCAATCAAGTATGAACAAACCTCCGAAATTCGGACGATCCTTCGCTTCATATTCCATGAATCTGTCATAACTTTCTTCAGAGCTTCAGGAGTGTTTACTGGAACAGGTTGCAAACATGGAGGTTGGTTATCTAGTTTAAAGAGCTTCATCATGTCAAATCCTCTGTCTGATATACAAAAAAAAAAATCATAAATCATAATGGAGGGATATTAATTGCATTATCAATACAAATTAATGAGTAAAACAGTCAAATGTAAGTGCAATCAAACAAAATTAATAAGCATTAGCAAATTGAGCCTATAGCCTTTTTGTAACACAATTTGTTATTCAAAAGCTGAATTATGATCTAGTTAAAAACAAGGTTAACACAAATTTGAGGATCTGGGGCAGTCGCTCTCGTGAACAGTCAGATCGGATCTAATTGGGGAGTCGCGGTCTTGTCAATATTGGTCTCTTGAAGCTTGTGTCATTGTCGGTTCCTGGGGCTGTCGCTCTAGTGGACTGTCAGATCGGATGTAGTTGGGGAGTCGCGGTCTTGTCAATATTGGTCTCTTGAAGCTTGTGTCATTGTCGGTCCATGGGGCAGTCCAGGCGCGGATCCAGGATTTCTTAGGGGAGGGGGCCCAACTTTTTTTTTTTTGCTCCCGAAAATTTGAAAATCGCGCCGGCCGAAAATTTGCTCAGTGGGGGGGGGGGGGGGGGGGGGGGGGGGGGGGGGGGAGGGGGGTAGTGACACATTTTTTTTTTTTGGATCCTCAAAAAAAAATTAAATTTTGGGGGGGCGGGCCCCCCGGCCCCCCCCCCCCCCCTGGATCCGCCACTGGGGCAGTCGCTCTAGTGAACCGTCAGATCGGATCTAGTTGGGGAGCCGCGGTCTTGTCAATATTGGTCTCTTGAAGCTTGTGTCATTGTCGGTCCCTGGGGCTGTCGCTCTAGTGGACTGTCAGATATGTATATGTAGTGATATGACTACAGGTGTTGTACACTTATGCAAATATGCACATACATGTACATGTATCTACTGCTTTCTTGAGTGTGTGTATGCAAATATGCATCCACTGCACCTTGTGGAAGCCATGACTTAAACAATGGTAAACACTTCAAGCATGGGCAATTGGGCATGAATATATAAATAAATGTACATGGCAGTGTATGCAGAGAAGGTATGCTGGTCATGTTGGTATGTTTGTAGAGAGACACATGTTTTGATGGGCTCTGAGAAAGGAGGTGTTTAGAGACAATATAAGACTCAATGTTGGATTTGGGTGTGTCCCTTGCACCTGAATCAATAAAGATGGAACCAAATGGAATCATTAAATTGAATCCTGCGTCCGTATTGCTTGGCTCGTTACATGTATATTTTGTTAATGTTGGTGTCGTGGGCTTTCGCACAAGTAGGCTGACCTGAACTGACCGAGGCGATCCTGCGACCACCCGCTGCACCCAGGGTCGGCCTTTGGTGTAGTGTAATATTTACTTTTGTCGGTGTTTATTTGTTAAACCTTACATTACATAGAGTAGGAATACAATGAACAAATGCTTTCTGCATAAACAGTTTTTAGATATGTTTAATTTGAAACAAAGCTTTATTCCCTCCCTGGATGTACGTATCAGCCCCAATCCCTCCTCAGTTCTCAACCGGGTCAACTTACATGAACATTTACATCAAAATTGCTGCTGGATGCCTCATATACTCTACCGCGCTAACACCCTGGCTTATTTACAGCTTCACCAGTCAAAAGTTTGAGTAAATTTTGGATTTTGTTTGGCTTGTTTTCAATTACTTGTGTATTCCCCCAAGCAACGAACCCGTATTTGCACTCTAAGATGTGCTTCAAGAATGAGAACACAAATGAGAACACAAAATTGGCATAAATCTTTTTTTCCGAGGAGGGCGTGGGGGGTGGGGGGGGGCGCGTCTATGGAGGAGGGAATGATCGTAATCAGGCGCCGAGACTTCTCGCACAAACACCTACATAAGCACACGCACACAGCCAAAGGTCTACGTTCACGCATAGTTTGCAGGCACAATCCATTGTTGGTGTGCGCAACGGTGTCATCACCCTAAGTTTTCATATACATGTACATATGCGCTCATTGGCACACATCATGCATTTGTACATATTCTCCATTTTCTGTACATGTTTTCATGCTTCATTCTGAACTCCAAAAGAATACTAAACAAAAATCAATCAGTCCATCAGTTTGTAACAGAGAAATTGGGTATTTTTATCCTGCTGACTCATGGACTTCGAAATATGTAAACATCATATGTTATGCCTCCATTAATTGAACAATTATAATGTCGAAAAAATGACAATACAGATATAATGATTATGATGATGATTAGTGATAAAGTAGATCCATGTATTGATGCACCTATTTTCATGACAAGTACTCGCGGAAAACACGATTTTAATGATTGTCGTGTGTACTCCCAACAGCGAGTAATCTGGATTTAATTTGTATCTCCCTTTTTTTCCACGGGGGAATATTGGAGAAAAAAGAGAATTCCACATTCAAGATATTTCAGTATGCCAAGGTTTGGTTAACAACTTGCAAAGTGGTATAAAGCCAATTAATCATTTTCATAACAATGTCTATCCCAGGGGCGGATCCAGGATGGGTTTTGGGGTGGAGGGGTATAACTCTAAATACCAGGCGAGCGAAAGAAAAAAAAATACAATAAAAGGTCATGAACTCAAATATTAAGTCTTTCCTTCCCTTTTTGTCCTCGTTCTTTTTTTTTTTAGTGGCGGGGGGGGGGGGGCTAGAAGTATGTGCTCCCTGGTCCCTTGATCAACCACTAGTGTTCATGCATAACGATGAAGAGATTTTTTTGTTGTAAACCTGCTATTCAACTCGCCCCACAAAAGCTCTCCTGGGTTAAAGTCCAGAGTAAAAGCAAGACAACTGTAATTGTAGCAAGTAGTGTCTGCTTTGCTTTCATGGTAGTTAGGTTTTTAGATTGATCCGAGTAAGAAACGGAGTTTCTTTTTGTTAAATCATGGATTCCAGTGTAAAATTTGAAATGTTGTCAAATGTGTCAAAAATGCGAAAATCATATTATTGTAGATTTACATGCACATAATAATGTATTATTTTAGATCAAATATTTTTGCTAAACATGTTTGTTTGGTGTAGAAAACCTACTATGAACAATACAAAATAACAGACTACACGGACCCGTTGCTCCAAAAGGGCCCAAAGAACCAGCTACTCACGACCGTCAAGAGGACTGCTTGAAACCTTTCCTAATGTAATGATAGCACAGTAAATCTCTTTATTTCGGTACCAAAACATCGTGATACGTTTTTGGTATGAGGCTTTGAACGCTAAATATGTCTTAGGTTCCACAAATCTGAAGACATTTGGAAGTGTGTTTTAGTTAAGATACTTGTCAATTCAACCAATATTACATTATTTAGGGGAACCTGAGCCTGAGAACCTAACAAAGTACGATGTGGATAAGTAAAGTAATACAAGCTTATGACAAATATGAGCGTTTATAATTTGCGAGCTTTCCATAAAGCGATAAACATTGCCTAAAAGAGCATTGGAGTATACAATAAATTGCATGTTCTTTCAATATAGCGCTAAGTAAACGAATCTTATTGCGTCCTCGCAGTATAAATAAACCAAAATGAATACAAGAATAAATAAATACTAGTCGTTGTCAAAACGTATGCCCTGCTAGTATTTTAGAGTTACACAAGATTTTGAGTCAAGATCAACACTTATCGCTCTATGGCCCGCACCCATGCGTGAACTTAAGAGGCTGTTCACACGGGCAGAGATGGCGCGCTAGACCGCGCTACCTCTGCGGTGTGGAAGGTACAACGTCGTTTCGGTCCGCCCAACAGCGAGCCACGGCGAGCCAAAACGGTGTGCCACTGGAGCACCTCTTGGGGGTGGTCCATATCGCGGTCTAGCTCGCGCTAGAAAAAAGGGGGTGCTACGATAGACCGCGCTATCTAGCGCGGTCTACCGTAGCACCCCTTTTTTTCTAGCGCGCGCTACAGCGCGCTCCCTCTCGTGGACCACCCCCAAGGGGTGCTCCAGTGGCACGCCGTTTTGGCTCGCCGTGGCTCGCTGTTGGGCGGACCGAAACGACGTTGTACCTTCCAAACCGCAGAGATAGCGCGGTCTAGCGCGCGCTAGAAAAAAGGGGGTGCTACGATAGACCGCGCTATCTCATTGCGGTGTGAACAGCCTCATGGAGGCTGTTCACACCGGCAGAGATAGCGCGCGCTAGACCGCGCTATCTCTGCGGTTTGGAAGGTACAACGTCGTTTCGGTCCGCCCAACAGCGAGCCACGGCGAGCCAAAATGGCGTGCCACTGGAGCACCTCTTGGGGGTGGTCCACGAGAGAGAGCGCGGTCTAGCGCGCGCTAGAAAAAAAGGGGGTGCTACGATAGACCGCGCTATCTCAATGCGGTGTGAACAGCCTCATGGACCCTCAATCTTGAAACCGAACACCAAACATGTCTATTGTGTCAGCTTCCAGGAGCAAATAAAAGAATAATGTAAAACATTCAAGCGAGCCTAGCTATTTAAAAGTAATATTGAAATAAGTGGTTACAAAAGGGGTTTGTTTGCCAAGCGCAAAAAGTGGAATGGTAATTAGCAGAGGTGGATCCAGGATTTTCCAAACGGGGGTGGGGAAGCTAAAGTATGCGCAAACGCGCGAGCATTTCCAGATCCCCCAGAATCTATCGAATATTAGCAATTCAGAACCTTAAAGATAGCCGTCGTGAGCGATAGATAATCTAGTTGCGAATGAAGTCAAACATAACTCGGGTGTAATAAGGAGACTGATATTTTCTTTCTTTCAATTATCCCAGGTATACTGGGTCAGTCATGCCCCACATGCTGTTTTTTCTGTAATGAATGGACAGGGAGAAATGAGACAAACTACGACATTTTGAATCTAACGCCACAAGAGGGCGGCATGTTACTTTAATGACACAATTAACATAGGGGACTCCGTCTGATGCTTTTTTCAAACAATTCGCCTGGTTGACATTTGATACTCCCATTTGGAAAACAGCTTATCGTACAGTATTCAAACTTGCTCCGAATATACTTCCAAACAGAATAGTTAAAAAACCAAAGTTTATTCAATCGATACGAAATAATGAGGCATGTTTACGTCTTTATGGCATTTTTACCAATCCCCTGTGAAACATTACTCCAAACCAAAACGTTTCATTTTATCAAAGCTATATGTAAAAAAAAAAGAGTTAGGGCCATGTTTGAAATGTTATTGTATTATGTTTTGCATTGGAAATAAAATCATTTGAATCTTGGCTCTAATATTTCAAACTTAGAAATTCATTTAGTGTACGATATTGACCTATGGACAATGGTCATCGGAGCATGAGTCATATATACACACGGTTAATTAGGGCATTCCTATCTTTGTAACTAGTCCATTTGTATAAAAGTGAAACAAAATAAGAAAAACAGAATGGCGAAAGTTAGAATCAGTCAGCTTAATAGTAGGAGAGTTATGAATGAATGAAATGTGAGATCAGTGTAGCTATGCGATTCTCAAATTGGCAATTTTGTCAGTGGATTTTGACGTAGTCATTAACAATACTCCCGTTTGTCGTGTACAAAAATATCATTAATTTATGTTATGTTCTTATTGTCGTCTCTCTTGGGTCACTACTCAAAATATAGGCCTCTTATAGATAGTATAATAATATTATAATAATAGGTCCTCTAAAAGGAAAAATACTTTCCTGAGTAATACATTTGAGAGATGAATCTATTTCAGTAATTTTGTGTTTTCGGAATAAATGAGAAAATTGTCTGACACTGCATCACAGAGACATTACCGACTCAGACAATTTTAAGTTTAGATACTTACCGTATATATTCCACTTTTCCAAAAGTCAAATTTTTATTAGTTTTTGTCAGATTTTTTTGAAATTTCACTTGTCTGCTTCCCTGATCTTTCTGCTTTCTTTAAAAGTTCTTCACTATGAACGTTGGATTTCTATTTATGGACAATACAATAAGGACGCCCTCTAGCGCTTAAAATTACTTTAATGGCGACACGAATATCATATTGACTTTGCAATTATAAACCTTCTAACCCCCACCGTGAGATCAAATTTGCTTTCTCTTTGTAAATTGCCTAAATGTGGGATTTTACCGCTCCGCTGAAGTAATATCCGGTGTAAGCAATTCAGGCACTGCTTGCTATTGATGGAAGAGAAAAAAAAAATCGAATGAAATAATGTCAATTGTCTGGCTTGTGGTCTGAACTTTGACCTAGGAGAGCTTTTGTGGATGAATTGAAAAGCTTGTAAAGAAAAATATTGCCATTTGTTATGCATGAACACTAGGAGAGACATCAGTGCATGACGTTTCCAGGGGTCGGGGTGCTTTCAAATGATACATTTATCGCAGCAATCCATAACCCGCTTCACTGAGCACCATTATGTTGAAAATGACAGGTAGAAATTTTATTTGGAGAAGAAAAAAAACTGAAAATGTTATGATTACATGTAAGCATGACCTGAATAAAATGTAAACTTGAAAACCCAATGAGTGGTAGCTTTCATACGTTTCTTTAAGTAATGAGGACATTGAGAAATTTCTGCATTATTCAAAAATGAAATTTGTTCAGAAGAGCAAGGCATACAGTCAGGTGAATGTTCAGCAAGGACCGTATATTTTGATAAAGGGGTAAGGTATACTCCAATGGGCACATGTAGGTACGACATGAACTATCGGAATATGTTAGTTTTTCCCTCTCGGATGGGCACCCTGTTCAATAACAAAGGGAATACACTTGTATTGCTTTAGGGTTAGTTATTGATTTTGGGAAAAACTAAGGGTGCCCCTGTCATCCCGGAAATCGGTATTGCTTAATTAACAAACATATTGGCACACCATGGAAATTTGGCACGTTCGCACTTTTCACTGTTTTACCAAAATCTAGTAATCATAGTATCAGTTAAGAGAATCTTATTTCTACATGATGAAAAGCAAGAAGCTTTTTCTGAAAAAAACTTGTACTTTGCTCACAATAAGCGTTACTTGTCGGGGTTTGGTGGACACACTATATATATATATATATATATATATATATATATATATATTTAAAATAAAAAAAATATATATATATATATATATTTTTTTTTTAAATATATATATATATTTATATAATTCTAAAGGACAACAATTAAGATATAAACATAAACAGATTGACTCACAACGGAATATTTTTACAATGATTTATATCAAAATTATCATTTTTTTTTTGTCACACCAGATCAAACCTTGACTTCCATGAAATGATGTAAATAATTATGTAAGCTTCAGGATAACTGTTACAGAAACTGTCTCACTGCTCTCGTAACTACATGTAAACACTTGGTCTTTCACAATGTATTCTCTCTCATTTTGTACAAGGCTCTAGTCTCCCTCCATCAACCACACAAGACCATCGGTGATTCTAACTGGTAAAAAAGAGATGAGTCGATGGGTTTCAGTTCTATTCATTAACTTTTATTTTTGGAAGAAAGGCAGCTTAATCTTTGAAGTTAACCATGTTACAGCTTATTGTGCTTTTTAGCCCTTGCCTTAAATTACATAACAACGAACAATAATGTATCTATAAAAAAACCAGGAAGCTTACAGATGAGAATCGTGCAAGTCTTAGGTTAACTGCCTTTCGGACAATACAAAGTTAGTACAAATAAAATAACCTCTCATGATCTGGGATATACCAGCGCTTCACCAGCAAATTAAGCACTTTTTTGATTATGTCACAAAAGACAGAAATCGTACGTGATTATTTTTACTAAACTCACACCGTTTTTAACAGTTCACAAGGTAATAATTGTACAATGCTTTTATTTAAAAAATTACACTTTGTTTTCACGACATATCTTGACTTTTATGAAATTATCTATTTAATTATGTACGCTTTTAAGAATTACATTACGATGTATAACATTGTGAATTGGATATGAGTAAGAATTGACACCTTGTATGTATGTATACACAGAAAACTAACCCACCATATGTTAGCACGAGACTGATAAGTAGAAAGATAAAGGTACTTATATATAATTTCTACACCTGAAGACAAGTATAGGAATACACTTAAAACACGCTTTAACAACACTGCAATACCAATTATGAGTAAGTGGTTTCAACCTTTAAAGTTTAGAACAATCTATGTACAATTCTGGAGAAAAACTACAATGGTATATGAAAATAACTAACTGATAATCATTTGTTTTGTCGGATATGCACAGAAAGAAAATGAGACTGTGAAATTATGAAGTATAAACTCACCACCTGTTTGTAAATGGGTAGTCAGAAATATACAAGGATCACACGTACATGCACTTGTATGACTATCGATTGCATAGAAGATACTAAAACAATTAAACCACGTTTTGAAGGCAAAATACATGTTATGGGTTTGATAAAAACTGACCTATTTACTTTCTCAGCCATTCTCGAACAGGTTATGTACAATTCTGTTAGAAAAGAGCAATTTTACAATAATTTACAAATAAGACACTGTGTTCAAAAAAATTATCATTTGTTTTTATATGTTGCTAGGTAGGGCCCTCTTTGTAATTAGGAAAATCTACACGTACTACTTACGTGATATGAATAGAAATAGTATTGCTGGAAAATGAACAATTGCTATTACTGTTTAACTGTTTGTGATGTGATTTTATTAACAAGGTGTCAACAAAAGGAAATATGACAGACTGCAACTTGTGCATTCCCGACTAAATCTATAATTATGTTGTGATGGCTTCAATGTCCAATACGATAGCAACTACATTCAGATATCTTGTCATTTAAAATCTCGTGTGTTTTAGAAAATTGTTTTAGTTTGTAATATAGGCGTATTAAATACAGATTAGGCATATTACAAATATTTGACAGCCCCCCCCCATAGGTTTAGACTCTTGGACCAATATCTATTAGGTCTAATACTTCAAAATATAAATTTATTTTGTTATAGATGCACATTGAACAATAATAATATTCACCAAAGTTTGTATTCAAATCTAAAATCGTTGACGAGTTTGTGAGGTGGGGGTATGATAGCGCAAAACTAAATATCAATAACAAGTGACAATAACAGTTATAAGCTACTGAAATCATGGCATTTGATTGGCTGAGAACAAAATTGTCATCTAAATTTTGCATTTATTATGTATTACAAGTTTTATGAAACAGGACCTAGAATTTATTTTTAAAACATGCTACTATCCCCGGATACATTGTCAGAATGAGAAAGAACACGGAAAGTTATTCCAAATATAACCAGAGAATACTGTGGAACTATATAGAAACCTACTGTTCCTTTTGGTTTAAAGAAATAGACAAACAAAAATATAATACTCGGAACAAAATGGGAACTGGACTAATTGAGTTTAGAACAATTGATATTAGACAACAATGAAATTGGACCAAATGATAATGGACCAAATGTTTATGGTCCAAAAGGCAAATCAATATAGATTGGACTAAGTTGCCATAACTTATTTCATACATCATTTTATTATAGCATGAAAGCATCTTTAAAGTAACCATTAACATTACGTTAGATAACCATGCAGATAAACAATTGGTGTAATTGAAATTGGACTGTAATCCGGTATCTCTCAGCTAATTACTCTGCAGCTACAACAATCGTATAGCTAGAAGGAAAAAAACATCATCTGCTGACTTTAAACTGACTGATTAACTAATTAACTGATCATAGTTTCCTGACAGTGCACCTCATTATCAATACCATAATAAACCATTAAAACATTCTTGAAATATATACATTACTTAGTGATTACTCATCGAATTCCTACAAAATATTCAGTTTTCCCCAACGGCAAAATCATTCTACAAACGATACCAGTGCCAAATTCGTTAGACTTAATGTACATTATTACAAACGGAACAATCTTTGCCTTCACCTGTATATGAACAAACATGTATGAAATGTACCACTATTGTAAATTTTAGCTGTTACACAGAGATATATCACACTTTGTATAAGTTGTTGTTATTTCAATACAAAAACACAACTTTAACATTAACAGTCAAATCAAATACTTTTTTTAAACAATAAATCATCCTTATCTCTCTTTTCTCAATGACATCTTAATTTTCGAAATTACATACAAACATTTCATAGAAATGTATTCAAAACTACAACTTTACATCATTTTTTTTCTTTAAACAGGACAATTGAGGTGAAACACAAATAGGGCAAAGCTCAGAACATGGCCCTACACACATACTATTACCAAACCCTGACAAGATGCACTTTTAGTATGATATGTACACTGCTAGATCAGGTATATTTCCATCTGCGTGTCCAACCGTACCTATCACGACTATACTTATCCCTCACAAAATTATAATGATAAGGATGGATACAAAATCCTAAAAAGTTTCTAACATTCAGGTTTGAGCGTTGATATCTCTCTTGTTAAGTACTGTTTATTCCCATTTACAATGATGCTCCATTTTTTTTAAAGATTACATAATCATGTGATGTGCAGTACACCTGAATATGGGGTTAAGTCAAAAATGAAATGTTGCAAAATATATTGTTATTGTCAACAATAAATTCCTCATTTGAATGGAGGATGGATTGTGTTGTGAATGATAATCTCTGCGTCAGTTGATTCAACACATTTCATCTTCAAACAAAATAAAATAAATGAAAACAGTACATTGTACTTCATAATTGACAACCTCGTACAAATCTTTAAAAACACGTTTTATTTTCAAAGTATAGGAGAATACACCATATGTGTATTTAATGTATATATTTGTATTAGTGTATTGAGGACGTGGTTGGTAGGTTTACATCGATTTTTAAAGATACATTTTAAGTAAAACCTTAATTCACCATGGATTTGATGTCATATGACGGATAATCAAAATACCTTTAAGTTGACATCCATTTCATAGATTTATGTTAGTTTGTTGAATATAAATTTTGAGTCGAAAACGCTTTTTTCTAATTTTGTTTGGATCCCCCCTAAACTTGGCCAGTATCTTGGTATTTTAACTCTACGATAGTTTCTTATTACAGTAGCATTTTGGTCGTATGCGTATCTCCTCCGTCGCGGAACACAATCTTCTCTTATATATATATATATATGCCTAGTATAAGCGTTCACGAATTTGTGTGTGTGCGTTGACCACATTTTTCCCACACGGCTAACATGTTATTGATGTTAATTACAGTAAACAATTAAAGTCTCTAATTCAGCTTCTCTCAGAGCTTCGTGTAAGTCAGCCACAGTACGGGGTGATTTAATCCTCCATTTCGCAATGCATTCACTCGTTGCCTTCTCATAGTTGTTGAGACACTCTGCAAGAATGTTCTTGGCCTTGTTTCGCTTGATTCCAAGCTTTGCGCTAAACTTGTAGTAGTCGTCGCATGGAATTTCTTGTGCCAATGTATTTAGCATTTCGTCGCTCACTTCCCTGGTTAGATATAAATATATATATATATATATATATATATATATATATATATATAAGAATACAGAAATATAGATCATAACGTTATAAAACCTACGTTTTGCGATGAGCTGCGTGGTACCGCATTCATTTTTAATGCAGCTATTTGTATTATTATGTATCATTTTTGGTACAATTTTATCAATTATTTTTTCGTTTTTATTTTAGTTTTAAATACCACGATTGCAAATCCATATTGTATTGTCTATATGAATTGTTATGTACTCTTAATTAAAAATTCGTATTCATGATACTCATGATACAATATTCTGATAAAAGTGTATTCATGTCTTGAGGGGAGAGATCCATCCTAATATAAAGTTGGTTTTAATAAAAGCATAACAAAGAGTAGAACAAATCATTTAATGAAAGTTTGAACAGTATCCGATTAAGAAAATATGATAGTAATGAGTTTCTGAAGTTGAGATCAGAAAAACAAATTTGCAACACTGTGACGTATTTTGCGAGCTCCTCTCCTATTTCATCAGTACAGAATATTTCATGAACTGCCATCGCTATAGTTATTGATGATGGAATAGATTTGTTTCATACAGAGGTTGCATACATTTTGTTTTTTGGAAGTTTGTTAGTAAAGGGCAAACGGGAGATCTGTCACGGAGTTGCCAAATTGTATTTGGTTTATCGCGCCTTCCAAAATGTTAAACGTTCTTAATTTCAATCGGATTTGTTGAATCTTTCGTTGACCTATTTCTTCCTCTTACCCTTTAAATGCAGAATGGGAATTGGGTCCTGTGACCTGGGTAATAATACTTCAAACACCAAGGTTTGTAACGTGTATCTAGTAGTGATCAAACTGTCACTTACCTGTTTATTACATTGTTACGTTTAAGTAGGGAGCTACACAAAACAGTTATAAATTATCATCATCCTTATATTACTTAAGTATTTGTTGAAGATGGGCAAGGCTCAAATAATTCATATTGGCAAATTTACAAGGCATTACAACAATGTTTCAATAATGTAACATTTGTTTACACATTCTAAAGTGTACAGGGCGAATGATCTCACAGCAAGAAACGTCACAGAGTTGCCAATTTGGGTTTGAACGATCGCAACTTTAGAAAAAATAATAACTTTCTTATTTTTTATCGGATTTTGCTCAAATTCACCGAATTCACTTCTTCTCTCATTAAAGGGTGGACTTCGCCTTTATCCCTTAAGGTCCGGGTAAGAACCCACCCCCTCCCTCGAACGCACGCTACGGTACGTTCGACGTTTCTCTTTTCTTCGAACAGGTACCAGCCAAAAATATAAAGGTGTGTGGGTTGAATCCACACACCCACCTCCCCTCTCCCTCCCCCTCGCGTTTGGAGGATTCATTCATTACCTATTCATTGAAAATATCAAACCCTTCCTCGTTGCGACTTCGTTCCTCTCTTCGAATATTATATGCCTTGTAAAGCATCAGTTTGTTTTCGCGAGGGAAACGTTACTCTAATTAAGATCAATTTTGACCTATTAGTGTGTATCAATACTCTGACATGCTCAAAGTGTCGTAATTTGGTCAAAGATTATCAACTATATTGAATTTACATCTGAAAAAGACGATGTAATTTTGTCGAATTCTTACAAATCTTATTCCGCCCTATGTTTTTCCATTCTGTGTCGTAACGGGGATATGCCCATACACCTTTCGGTATAAATCAGAGTTGTAGTAGCAATGGGCGTTGATAGAGACGTTGCAAAACAGTTGTACCAAAACACAAACAATCTCGTTTATACCTTTTTGATCTAGGCTATACTTTGCTGTTCATGTGCAAGCGAGTCAAACGAGCGAGCAATACTGTTAAAAAACAATTGTGGTCACATTGCAACCGATTAGTCCATGTGAATTAGAGTACAAGTTAGGGAAGGGGCTATGGTAAATATATTGTTTCTGGGGAAATGAGGGGGTGATAACAACATCTTGTAATATAGCACGTAAAATAATTACATATCTCAGTCTGTTTTACACGAATGACACACAATGATAATGTAGTATGAATAGGTATATTATGGAACAAAGGGTTATCGATTACATTAGCCTAGAAAAGGGAGGTTCGATAGCTTTTAAAACGAGCACGATTATATTTCGGAAAGGGGCACAGTTAGTTTGTATGACATTTTGATAATTGTGCCCCCCGGCTAGATATGTTACTTCAGACGACCACAAAATGGCACAGTCTGTAAGCAACAGCGGGAGATATAGGCCAAAAGTGGCACGTAGCAAAGGGCAATTACATCAGTCAAAATCAAGGGGAGCAAATGGGTTGTTATCAAAAGGGGGTAGTGAGCACATTTTTTTTTTTTTTGATCCTCAAAAAAATTTCAATTTGCACCCCCCCCCCCTTGAGCGTCAGGGGGGGGGGGGGGCCCAACCCCCAAAAAAGGTAAAAATCACGTGATTTTACATGATTTTTTTCTCAAGGGGGGGGGGGGCCCCCCCCCTGGATCCGCCACTGTGTCAAAGTAAATGAGGCACTTATCGGAAGGGAACAGGACACTTATTACAAAAGGAAAAGTCAATTGTCCAACTAACAGGAGCACCTATCAGATTCGAATAGGAGCACCAATCACAAATAATACTTACTACAGTAACTATTCTAGTACTACACTATCAACAGGAACAATACACACCAAACAAAATGCATTCGATACATTGCATTCCGGCAGGGGAAGAACAAAGGGACAATCCTGTTATATTTTTATTTTTTTTCTTCACTCCCGCACATTGAGTTCAACTCTGTAAATCTCGTTTTACGGTGGAAAAATAATAAGTAATTGCAGGGGCGAACCAAAATAGTGTTTTTTGCTTGCTTGTGTGCATTAATGTACAATTATGGGTGCAGCGGATCTCGCGGTGTAGTCTGTCAAACTGCCAGCCTGCTTGCCTGCCACCACAAACTGTTCGTGATCCGCCCAGAGTGTGGCGGAAGGTTTGTGTGGAAGTTGCGATTTCGGTTTGGGATAGACTTGTCAAATCCTTCCGACTTCCAATGTGCGTTAAATTGACGATTTATTCATTTATTAGCTCCTCGGTATTTTTAGTTTCATTAAAATACTGTTTGGTGTGCAATTTGATGTTCTAAATCGTGATGATAATATTTACTGTTGATCTAGTTAAGATTAAGAAGTTATTAAAATTGATAGTATTCGCATTATAACATTAACATTGTAGGTTTGAGCCTATTTAATTTTCGTAATTGGTTCCATTATCTGTTTTTGAAAATTGTCTCTGGTTCTGGTTAAATTTCCGTAGGCGAGGGGTAAATTTTGTTAAGATAAAGAAGTTATTAAAATTGATAGTATTCACATTATGAAATTAACATTGTATGTTTAAGCCTATTTAACTTTCGTAATTGGTTTCATTATCTGTTTTTGAAAATTTTCCGTGGTTCTAGTTCAATCCCCGTGGGCGAGGGGTAACTTTTAAAAAATAAATTCCCCCTTGTTCCTGGCCGCTAATTTCAAGGCTTGTATAGGCGGCCCTTTTCCCCATGAGTTTGACGAATTACTTGAAAGAACAAAAACAAATTGTTCGAAAGTACTCACCGGTTTGGAGATCTGGAACCTTAGAATTCCTCAAGAACATGTCACTAAGTCTTTCAAGCCCTGTTAGCTTCAGGGCATCTGCAAGAGCTGGTCGTTCTTCTGCATCTGTTTGGGTATCTCGCCAATCGCGGAGCATCTTCAATGTACCATCATACGTCACATGCTGGTAACGGCTATTCGTGGCTATATACCTCCCAATATCGGCTGGATCAAAACCAAGGGCCTTGCCGAGAGAATCTATTTTCGTGTTGTCTGGGATGAGACGCGCCACGTTTTTCAAGATTTCATCAAAATCCTCTTCTCGTTCGAGATGACTCCTTTAAAGACATGTAGATAACATTACTCAGTATGTGGACTAAGTATTGAACTATTCTAGTAGTTTAACTGATCTGAAACTGTCTAGAAGTTACACTAATGGTTTATTATGAAGTGAGATTCCGGGAGCCATGCACATGTATCGAAACTCCTCAGAAAATCAAGGAAGTACTCCTAAGACATGTAATAGTTTTACTCTGAAGCTAAACAAATGCATAATGCTCCTTGTATTACTTGCAGTCTGTAGTCATCTTAGGGATAGTGCTGCAGAGCCTTTAGAATATTGTTAGAGGAATAGTAGGAAGAGGTTGATGTTAAAGAAGAAGATAGTATATGGTGATGATGATAATGATGAAACAAAAGAAGAAGACGAAGCAGAATAATAATAATAATAGTTCGTTCTTTTATAGCGCATTTCAGGACCGAATGCCCTCTAAAAGCGCTTTACAATGTACAATGTATGTTTACATAATAATTACTCGAAGCATTCATCAAAGAGGTGAGTTCTCAGCGCTCTCTTAAAAACTTCAACAGAAGAAGAAGACGACAGAGAAATGAAGAAGAAAAAGAACGCGAAGAAGAAAAGGAGGAAGTAGTAGTAGGATAAGAATAACAACAACAAGAGCAGAAGAACATGAATACAAACATCAGCAACACCAACATGAACAAGAAGAATACAAAACAGAAATGTCAGTATATTTCAAATAGATGGACAATATAATCAGTATCACTTAATAGGTCTCCTAGGTTAAAGTTCAGACTTCAAGCCAGACAATTGAAATTATTTCATTCGATTCTTATTTTTAACCATAATGCATGGCTGTCCAGAGGAATTTTCCTGTCGGGGACCGGGGTAAAATGCAATGATTTATTGAGATTTTTTTTTGCATTTTCAATCTTTTTATTTATTTGTGGGGTTGCCCGCTTCCCTAGCCCCCGCTGCGTACAGTCATGATTCAGTGGCAAAGCAACAAGCAGAATTGACAAAAGACTTAACTCGGTTTCATTGACGATCAGCCATGTATAAAGTATTTCGTCTATGTGTGATCGTCAACGAAACGGAGTTAAGTCTTTTATCAATTCCGTTTGTTGCTACGGCAGGCAGCTAGTGAAAACGAATTCGTTTTTCTGGGTCGCACTGTATTATTGAGGGGTGTAAATCCCGGGGGGTGGGGGGGGGCTGCACCCCCCCCCCCTGGTTTGAAGTAGGGGGATGGCCTGTACAATCATCCCTCCCTGATTTTACCCAAAAAAAAGAGAGGAAAAAAAGAGAGGAAAAAAAGGAAGAAGAAGAAGAAGAAAAAATGTGATTGTTTCAATTGCAGCATAATGCATGAGAAATGAGTTATTTTGTTTATGTATAGCCTACACGTATCCAGTATGTCACAATAAGGAAACGTCAAGGCTTCCGCGCTTCGCGCGAGCGGGGGAAACTGAATTCAGATAAATAGGGCTTATTAAGAGTCGAAAACGGTGCAACGAATCGTCTTCTTTCTATAATAATTAAATCAAACGTCTAAGCTTTTCACGCTTCGCGCGGGAAATGGAAACTGAATTCAGACGAGAATTAAGAGTCGAAAACAGTACACTCAATCGTCTGCATTCTCTAATAGTTTAAGGAAACGCCAAGGCCTTCGCGCTTCGTGCGAGAGGGGGAAACTGAATTAAGATAAATAGGGCTTGCAACGAATCGTCTTCTTCCTATAATAATTAAATCAAACGTCTAAGCTTTTCGCGCTTGGCGCGGGAAAGGGAAACTGAATTCAGACGGGAATTAAGAGTCGAGAACAGTACACCCAATCGTCTGCTTTCTCTAATAGTTTAAGGAAACGTCAAGGCTTCGCGCGAAAGGGGGGAACTGAATGCAGATAAATAGTGCTTATTAAGAGTCGAAAACGGTGCAAAGAATCGTCTTCTTCCTATAATAATTAAATCAAACGTCTAAGCTTTTCACGCTTCGCGCGGGAAGGGGAAACTGAATTCAGACGAGAATTAAGAGTCGAAAACAGTACACTCAATCGTCTGCATTCTCTAATAGTTTAAGGAAACGTCAAGGCCTTCGCGCTTCGCGCGAGAGGGGAAAACTGAATTCAGATAAATAGGGCTTATTAAGATCCGAAAACGGTGCAATGAATCGTCTTCTTCCTATAATAATTAAATCAAACGTCTAAGCTTTTCACGCTTCGCGCGGGAAGGGGAAACTGAATTCAGACGAGAATTAAGAGTCGAAAACAGTACACTCAATAGCTGCATTCTCTAATAGTTTAAGGAAACGTCAAGGCCTTCGCGCTTCGCGCGAGAGGGGAAAACTGAATTCAGATAAATAGGGCTAATTAAGATCCGAAAACGGTGCAACGAATCGTCTTCTTCCTATAATAATTAAATCAAACGTCTAAACTTTTCGCGCTTGGCGCGGGAAAGGGAAACTGAATTCAGACGAGAATTAGAAGTCGAGAACAGTACACCCAATCGTCTGCTTTCTCTAATAATTTAAGGAAACGTCAAGGCTTCCGTGCTTCGCGCGAGAGGGGGAAACTGAATTCAGAGAAATAAGGCTTATTAAGAGAAAACCGAATTCAGACAAAGATTAAGAGTCGAGCACGGTTTAACAAATCGTCTACTTTCTCTTATAATTTAATTAAACGCCAAAACTTCCGCCCGGGAGGGGGGGGGGGGAACTGAATTCAGATAAGGATTTACAGTCGAGAACGGTACAGCAAATCGTCCCCTTTTTATAATAATTTATAATAAGGTTTCGCGCTTCGCGCGGGAGGGGGGTTGATTTATTCAGACAAGGGTTAACAGTAGAGAACGGTACAATAAATCGCCTTGTTTTACTAATAATTTAAGGAAACGTCTAAGCTTCCGCGCTACGCGCGGTAGGCCTATCACCCACACACCCCTAATGAGCGAGCGTGTGAGTGCGTGTGTGTGTGTGTGTGTGTGTGTTGTGTGTTTGTGCGCGCGCGATCTCGCGCGCTTGCGTAAATTAGTGTGGGCGTGTGCTACTGCTAGTATGTGATGGCTATCGCCGATCATCCCCCCCACTCCTCGGTACGGATTTACGCCCCTGGTATTATTTCAGTATTGTTGGAGAAGGGCAAGGCTCAAGTGGTTCCTACTATTGAATTTATAAGTTATTACAACAATGTTTAAATAATGAAACATTTGTTTACACATTATAAAGAGTACAGGGGAAATGGGAGGGGACCTCCCAATATGCGTCACAGAGTGGCCAATTTGGATTTGAACGATCGCACCTTTCAAAAATCATAACTTTCTTGTTTTGTATCTGTTTTCGCCCAAACTTTCCCCGACTATTTCTCTTATGTGTCTGCTTCTAATAAACCAACTTGATATCAGGGTGGACTTCCCTTTTAACCTTAACAGTGCCGGGGGGGGGGGGGTGCTACGATGTGTTTTCCTTCGAAAATGTACTACCCACAACAATAAGAGGGGGAGTGGGTTGAATACACCCCCATCCTCCTCCCTCCCTTTTTAAGTATTAATTAATTACTTACTCATTCCTCTCTTCAAAAATTAGATGCCTTGTAAAATAACAGTTTTTTTTCGTGAGGGAAACCTTAAAGGGCAATCCAACCCTATTAATAAGTTAATTTGTATGAAAGCAGAAAAATAACAGAACTTAATGGCAAAAGTTTGAAATGAATTGGACCAATAGTAAGGAAGTTATGAATGTTTGAAATATGACATCACTAAGTCTATGCGAATCTCAAATTGGTAGTTTGGTTAGTATATTATAACGTAGGACGTGGGTAACTCTTCCATTTACCGTGTATACAAATATCCATAATTTTTTGTTTTTGTTCTCGTAAATTCCTTCTCCCTTGGGGCACTACTTAAAATATATTATAGATAGCATGCAAGTGTAGGTCTTCAAAAAAGAATAATTTTTTTAGTCATTTTATGTTGGAACAGATTGACGTTATATACCCCTTCAGCCAATTTCAAGTGTCCATAGTGATTACAACTTTCACAAATTCATAACTTAATTACATTTAGTCAGATGTAATTGAAACTTTCATCAGTTAGCTTCTCTGATTTGTCTGCTTTCGTTTAGAATAGTTGTCTATTGGGTGGGATATCCCTTCAATCTAATTAAGACCTGCCTCGACCTATTGGTGTGTTTCAGCAGGGAGGTGAAAGAAAGGAGTGGAAACTCTTGTAATTTATTCAAACGCATTCGTGAGTTCTAAAGCGTAACAATGGGATGTGTAACATTCCACATGGCTTTGAAGTTCCATGCTCCGAGCCACGCTTCTACTGCGGTGAATTCTGGAGGCCAGGCACCAGTTTCACATTTATTACAAAATATTAAATTACCGGCAAAATTTCAGTGTAAATTATAAAGTTTTTATGGGGATTGTATGGGGAAAAGTGCATCAAACAATATTACAAATTTAGGACTCCATCCTTTCTATAATTTGTGTGCCACAGTTGGTAAAAGGAGAATTAGAACCTTACAAAAACTCAATCTTATAGGATAATGCGCTAATTTATGCATGTTTTATTCAAGATTTATAATCTTCGATAGCTATACATTTGCTAATGCGTGTTTTTTGTATTTTTGCAGTTGGAAAAAGCATGAAATTACACAAGTTTGTGTTCGCTTGTTCTACTCTTTACACATTCAACAATGAATGAGAAATCATTTAAGGGACAGCGACAGTTGCTGTGATACCATTTTGTGATATAGGAATTCAAAATCCTGAAATTTCATGCGCTCTTTATCCCACCACCTGGTCAACAGTTGCAGATTAGCGCATAGCTTTTAGGCGGCTTGGAGCATGGGGTCAAAGGAGAGCGGCTTGATTCCAGTCCTTCTCTATCACGTTCCTGGTTTCAGTACTCTGACATGCTCAGAGTGTCGTCATTTGGTCAAAGACTATCAACTACGTTGAATATACTACTGGAAATGGACGCTGAATATTGTCGAATTCTTACAAATCTTATTCCGCACTTTGTTTTTCCTTCTGTGTTTTAACGGGGATAAGCCCATACACCTTTCAGTATAAATCAGAATTATAGTCACAATGGGCGCTGATAGAGACATTGCATAATCGCTGTACCAGAACGTAACAAAGATCTCGTTTATACCCTTTTGATCTAGGCTGGCATATGGTTGATATCTAAGAACAATATCGATTTGTTCCCTAAGTTTTGGCCTATCACATCAATGAGATTTTAATCAAGAATGATCAAAAAGCACATTAGCAATTAAGAAAAAATCTAACCTTGCTGTAGAAGTAGATACTTCACCGACTGCTGCTGATGCAGCTTGAAGAGGAATGTCGACTACTTTGAATGCCAACGGTCTCGGAGATGTACAATTTGTGTTTCCAAGTGATGCCTCGGTTATTCCTAAGTTTAAGAATGGGAAACGATCGAGTCGAAATGGATTATATCTGGTAGTTTTGACAAGTTCTTGATATGTTCGTTTGTCACCTTATCTGCATCTACAATGCAATAAAGGTTACTTAATAAATCATAAATTTCTCAGAGGCCGTAGTAACCAAATTAATTTAAATGCATTAAATTAAAAAAAAAAAAAAGTTGAAGGATCGTAGTAGATGTTTGCTTTCTAATTTGAAATTTGCACTATTTGAGGAGTCGAATAATTTAGAAAGTTAAGATAGGGAAAATGCTAGTTGTTTCCTAAAGTAGACAGCTTACATGCTAATTAAAAATATGACGAGTTGTATGAGTTGAACACTTTGGGTAGTAATTTCCCCGAGAAAGGCTTTTAACTCATAGCCTGCCATGAGGCTGCATGCACGCTATCGTTATACTGCTTTGTCCATGCGAGAGAGCTATCGCTTGAGTGCCATGTGCGTGCAATGCAGCATTCGTAATAGCAGTTATTGTTCATGCTCATTGGAATGTGCTGTGTATTTTGCACTCGCTATTCACAGAACCCTTGCGTTAATTAGATTATTTCCAAAACAACCTGGCATGGGATGATTTGGGGCTTGGCACAATGGGGATTAGCCCTGTGGCATGATAAGAGTTAACGGAAATGTTTATTATGGAACGACGAAGCGATTACCAAACTGTATTGAGAGAGATAATTGTGGCAAACACACGTGTACGCACTTAAGGTTCAAGACATAGAACGCTAAAGTAGTCCCCTTCCACATTATTGTATATGAGAGGGAATTATTTGGAGCTCAATAAATTGAGTTTTGATCGAGTACGTGTGCGCGTGTCACAACTATCTTTCTAAAATACGCTATGGTGATTACTATTGTGCACTTATCCAACTAATTGTGCTTAATTTTGAGGAAAAAATAACAAAACTATATACATGTATATGTTTTTTTTTAATGTTACCGTGAAATTCATACCAAACGTACACTTTACTGCAAAAGATATACACTCAAATTTTTATTGAATTTGTATTTTATTTATTTTTATTCTCTACCTTCGGATATCTTGTCATTTCTAGTCTCGTGTTTTTTAGACTAAATTTAGGTGTATTACAGATTGTGTACCTTTCTGTTTAACATTGTCATCAGTAACGAAATTCAAATTCATTGATTCCATCGCGGTAGACGCCTCTGAAACACTTGCAGACCCTATGAACACAGAAAGAAAATTTGGTGTAAATTACCATTTGGTCCCAGTTTCATATGATCTTACATCATTTCGTCCAACTCCATTTTTTCCATCAACTATTTTGTCCAATAATCATTAATTTTGTGTAAGCGTTATGCGTTTTAACCAAAAAAAGTTGTTTTTCTTTGTCTCTCTCTTGTTATCGTGTGGCTCGCGCGTGCTAATATGAACAAATAATTAGAAGGCACCCCCCCCCCCCAATCGGGAATAGTCACTGAGTACTATATCCATTAGGTATAATACTTTCAAATATCAATTCATTTTGTCACAGATGCACATTAAACAATCCAATTTCTTCAACAAAGATTGTATTTAAATCTTAATTCGTTCTTAATTCGTAAAGTAGTACACGAATCAGGACTGTAACAAGTTACAATAACTGTTACAAGCTACTGAAAACATCGCATTTGATTGGCTGAGAGCAAAATTGTCATAGAAGGTTAGCATTTTGTATTGATAACAAGTTTTATGAAACAAGTCCCAGCATTTATTGTCAGAACATGCAGCTTTTTGGCATGACCTACTCCTCTCCATCCCCGGATACACTGTCAGAATCAGAAAGAACACAGAAAGTTAATCCGAATATAATTATAGAATACTGTGGAACTTTAATGGAACCTATAAGTTTCTTCTTGGTCAACAAAGCAACAATAACAAATAAACAAAATCCATGACTAATCGTTCATTTAGACATAAGGCTAACAGTAATGGACAAAACTGGGAAATAGACCTATTGGCAATTATACAAAATAATATTTATAGCCAAATGATGATTAGACCATATGGTTATTAGACGAAATGGGATTAGAAGGAATCGAGATAGGCCTACACGAAATGAAATTATAGACAGACGGGAATATGATGCTTGGACCAAATAGAAACTGGACTAATTTGGTTTAGATAGATATAGATAAAAAGGCAATTGGACCAAATTATAATAGACCAAATGTTTATGGGACCAGAATGAAAAGAAATATTGGATGAAGCGGCCATTCTACCAATTTGTTACAGACAAGTGGCTATTGGCCATGCCGGTAAGCGACTTTGCGTTTTACACCCTGGCCTGGACCTTTTCCCAATAAATTTCAAGGAACCGACTGGGAAAAGTCTATCCATGACAAGATATTGCGCGCGCACGTAGCTCTTCTGCAATGCTCAACGTACGTCCTATATATGTCCAGTGTCGCGGTACGCGGTACATGTACTTTTGTATCGAGACGTACGAGTGAGAGAAAAACAACGAATAACAACAGAAGGAAATAGAGAAAAACAATAAATAATTAAAGAACAGAGAGGAAACAAAGAATGTCATAAGCAGAGAGAGAAAACAAAAACTAACTTGAAAGAAAGAGAGAAATTAGAGAAGGAATTAATCAAAGTAAGGAAAGAGAGAAACCAAATAATATTATGGTTTTTGTGGTTTAATTCCGCCTTCTTCAGGGTTTCAATTTTTGACGTGTAGCCTACTTTCAAACCATTTGCTGATTCGGACCCCCCCCCCCCTAACACACGTGTACACATATCGACACATACACAGACTACACTCGACATAATATGTGTAATGGTAATGTAATACATAAACTGTGATTTAAATATTGCACTCGTACCATTTTCTATTATTGTGGGATCACGTCTTTCATTTTTTAAATTCATGTCATTTGTTTCTAAGACCTAATTTCTCTAATTCTCTTGACCCCTCTCCCTTCATATTTGTTTTCTAAGACCTCCCCCCCCTCATCTCTCTTCATATTTGTTTTCTAAGACCCATTTCTCCCCCGCCCCCCCCCCCCTCTATTCATATTTGTTTTCTAAGACCTCTCTCAGTCTCTCGACCCACTCTCTCTCTCTCGTATGTATTTCTCAGACCCCTCTTTCTTTCTCTCTCATTAACCCCCTCTTCAAATTTGTTTCTAAGGCCTCTATCTCTCTCTTCATATTTGTTTCTAAGACCCCCCCTCTCTTTCTCATTTCTTGATATTTGTTTCTAAGACCTCTCTCTCTCTAGCTCTCAATTCATGACTAGACTAGACTAGCGTAGACTAGACTCATTCAAGCAGTTTCATTGCTATTTACCGGGAAAATGTCCAGGCCAGGGTGTAAAACGCAAAGTCGCTGCCGGTAAATTGACTGGCATGATGATTGGCTGAAACGTTGATTGACCATGTATAGAGGGTATATATAGGGTTCACTCATGTAAACTGGGTGTAGACTAAATGAAGTGGGACAAACTGGCTATAGGACCAAGTGGCATTGGACCAAACGGTAATACATGTATATAATTTATTTTGCATACAACTCGTTCAGTTATAGGATCAGGAATATTTGGTTCTGCAATCTTGGTAAGTCGGGGTAAAAAGTTCATTTAAAAGATTGAAGAAGAAAATATTACATTGTATTAATTTAAATGGGAAAATTTAAATATACCTTTAAACTAAATGTGGAATAAAATCAAACTTAAAAACAAGAGTATTATGGCAGATTCGTCCCTATAAATACATCACTTGTTTAAATGAAATAGTGATTGCTGTTAAAATGAGAATCATACCTTCAGGTGATGCTTCTTCCTTCTCTGCTTGTTTACTCGTGAGATACTGAACTACATCAAGATGACCATTGCTTGATGCAACAAGAAGCGGAGTCGAACCATTATTAGCACCTCTTTTAACCTGTGCTCCTTGACCAACGAGGTACTCAACTACGTCAAGATGACCATTTTGTGATGCAGCATAAAGTGGTGTGGAACCGTCCAGGCCATCGCTATTAACCTGTGATCCTTGATCAAAGAGGTATTGAACTACATCACGATGACCATAGACTGATGCCCAGTAAAGAGCTGTGAAACCAAATTTATCACATTTCTCTACCTGTGCCCCTTGACTGACAAGGTATTTAACTATATCAAGAAAACCTTCCATTGATGCCATATGAAGTGATGTCATAGCAACATTATTCTCAATCTCTACCTGTGCTCCTAGACCAATGAGGTACTCAACTACCCCAAGATGGCCTGCCGTTGATGACATGTGAATTGCCGTCAAATTACCCTTATTATTAGACTTATCAATCTGTGCTCCTTTACCAACGAGATACTTAACTACATCAACATTACCAGAGAATGATGCAAGATGAAGTGGTGTGGTATCATATGTATCACCACTCTCCACCTCTGCTCCTTGACTAACGAGGTACTGAACTACATCAAGAAAACCTTTGGCTGATGCATTATGAAGGGGTCTTCGACCTGTCATATTGCCCCATTCTATCTGTGCTCCTTTCCCAACGAGGTACTGAACTACATCAAGATGACCGGAGAGTGATGCAAGAAGAAGAGCGGTGTTACCAGAGTTACTAGGCTTATCAAACTGTGCTCCTTGACCAACGAGATACTGAACTACTTTGATGTGACCATTGTGTGATGCAAACTGAAGTGGTGTTTCACCATCATTAATACACGTGTCAATCTGTGCTCCTTGACTAACGTGAAACTGAACTACATCTAAATAGCCATTAGAAGCTGCCAAGACCAGGGCTTTATCGGCCTCAGTAGGCTTATTTGCTGCTCTTTCAGCCATGTTTTGATATGTATGGGGGGCAATCCTTATGGATATTTCTTAACCCGTCCTAAAGCTTATATTTCGTAATTGTCAAAGGCACCTTTGCGTTCTGTGAATCGTTCTTGAAATAGACTAAATACGTCAATGAAGTTACCCGCTCTACAGGCTGAGAGGTATATATTTGTTTTATGTTACCCTGCAGGTTTAAACTGTTCAAACCTACTAATGATTATACATTGGAAACTACGGGAGAGCAATAATTCTAATCTAATAAATTAATACTTGCGAGCATAATTCCAATTCTATGATTAAAGAATCCGTCTCGGACAGTCCTGGCGGTGTCAGTACAAGTTCGATATTTTCACCCAGCTTATTGGTCTGATTTCCTTTATATAACCAACGTGCTCCGGTCCATCCAAATATAACATGCATGAAAGGTCTGTTGATTCAAAAATGAATTGTAGATTGCCAAATCAGTTCACAAATCGGTGCATAAAATTGTTCCACAATAAAAAATATTTTTTCTTAAAATGTAGCTCTTTACTTTTTATCCGAATAATTTACCTTGTGTTCGATGGCATATGACACACAGGTAAGAACTAAATATGTTATTTGTATGTGCTCACAGTTTCCCGTTCAAACTAACCGACGTAACAGTCATGGAGAAAATGGCGGATCCTTTTGTGAGAAACGGGCGTTGTGTTGTAGAACATCATCATGATACGTGCGTCATCGTGACCTGTTCTAAGCTTCGCTGCAATGTAATGCCAAAAAACTCTCAAATCCCTGGTAATGCAAAAGTACATGAAGAGAACGCACACTCAAGCACAAGCATACGCACATGCTTAAGTCGGGTCAACTGCCCGAGCTGTGATGGCCATACACACATTCCTGTCCAGCATGGCTGCTTTTATCTCTGACAGTTCAAGTCCCGTATCCTTCTTGAGTAGGTCTGTATAAGTAAGATGAGGTCTTCCAGGTTTCTTCTTCCCGTGTTTAGGCTTCCAGAGTAAAAGCTGAGATATTGGTTCATTGATGTTCCTACAGCTGTGGCAACCACAACCACAGATATTATAAGCAAATGAAAAACTATGATGGCACAACCTAACATACGCACATAGCGATAATTTATGTCTACGTTCACGCAGGAATCTCTCTCTCTCTCTCTCTTCTCTGTCTTCATCTACATTTCTCTGTTTGTGTGTGTGTGTATGTGTGTGTTGTCTCTCCTTTACTCTTTCAATATCCCTCTGTATCATGTCGTCTGTCCAATTAACTGGTTCACGCATCGTTTGCAGGCACAATCCATTGTATACAAATTGTGCGTAATAACATCTGCGCTGACATTATATTGCCTATATTATTATAGGCTCTGTACTTAAGCTGGGTGCCATAGACTGATTGATACACGTCTGTAAAAACCCAATACACACACAAACACACACACTGACAGAGAATGGCTCTGCTCAATGCATTAGGAATGGTTGTAAAGTGTCAACTCGGAGTCTGTGCCTGCAGACTACTTTGACGCACGCGCACATTCACACAAAACACATGATGATTACGATGATGATTAGTGATAAAGTAGCACCATGAATTGATGCACCTATACTAATGATTAGCAATCGCAGATAACACGATTGCAATGAACATAGATGTGAGATTTCGAAATATTTTTTTGTTTTGTTTAAAGGGATCATGTAACAATGTTAAATCTGAGATACACGGCCCTTCGTGTTATCAGTGTCTGTGATATGGTGTAATATTGAAGCCCTAAAAAAATTGCGCCTCAAAATGATCAAGAAGTACCTCAAAAAAGTAAAAAAAATTGAGTGACCAGTTTTACCATACTCGTTTTCCCCAATAGACTGTAGTGGTATGAAAACCGTCCAGGGGAACGGCTTTCAAAATTTGTAATTCCAATCATAAATATCTTGATAATCAGACAGGCGATCGGCTTGTAAAAGTCATGGTGTTCCTGACTGACCTAAAGGTTTATAATTATCATTGCATCATGAGCTAAATCCAGAATTTTGTTTCAGAATCTGAGACAAAGTTACCGGATCCCTTTAAAGGAAATTATTAACATATCTGTAGTATTTTGGTAGCATTATAAAGATATTTTCACCACCTATAAATGTCAACTAATTTAAGTTTGTCACAATTCTCAACAACTAATGGATTCAAGATATTAAAAAATCAGGTATGGCATTTATGTTATGATTTAACGTATTAAGTTATATTATTTTGTATCATTCCCTTTATAAAGTCGTGTATATTCGTAATAGCAAATAATCTGGACCAAATTTGCATTAAGAGTTCTTTAAGTGATATTAGAGAGAAACAAGAGGAATTATACAATCAAGATATTTCAGTTTGCCACAGTTTTGTTAATAGAATGCAAAGTGGTCTATATCCCATTAATCATTTTTATTATGATGTCTCTCCTGGTGTTGGATTCAGGATAGGGTGGGGGGGGGTGGTGGTCTTAAGTCCAAAAATCAAGCAAACTATAAACAAATAAAATACAATTATAAATGGTCATCATCAACTCATCTTTTTATTATTTTAATCCCCATTTTAGTTTCGTTCTTTTTTATGTTGGGGGGGGGGGGGGCTATAAGCAGGTGCATCCTGCTCCCTGTATCCGCCAATGATGTATATTTATTATTCGAGCAAAACGATGAAGATATTTATTTTACCTGCTATTCAACACTTCCAACAAAGCTCTCCGGAGTTAAATTCCAGAATAAAAGCCAGACTATTGTACTTTTAGAAATTAGTGCCTGCATTGCTTACATGATAGTAAAGTACATAAATTGCTCCAACAGGGAAACGGTGTTCACAATTATGTTTAATCATGGATTCCATAGGAAAATGTCAACTTTGATCAAATGTGCGAAAATCGTAGGTCTATATCATAGGGGCAAACCATTGTTTGTATGCATTTTATATAAAATGTTTTGGCTGAAAATGTTTGTTTGGTGAAGAAAAACTACTTTGAACATTTGCAGCCAAATTATGCAAAACGCACGGGCATTTCCGGATAGGATCCAGGGGCAGAGTAGAGCCCTCAGATGCTTTCGAGTTTTCGGCAGTTTGAGCGACATAAAATTTAGTTGTTAATGAAGACGAAACATAACCCAGGTGTTACAAGGAGACTAAAAACAGTATTTTCTACACGGCACTAGGTTAATCATGCCCCAAATCTTGTTTTTCTGTAATGGATTGTCAGGGAGAAATGACACAAAGTATGACATTCTAAATCAACTCCACAAGAGGGCAGCATGTTACTTTAGTGACAAAATTAACATGGGAAGCTTCGTCTGGTGCTTTAAATAATTAGCTCGCCGTTTGTTGATATTTTCTTTTAGAAGAAAAAACAACAGCTTGTTGTCCTATATGCAAACTCGTTCATATTCTTGCCCTAACTATACTTTCAAACAGAATAGTTAAAAAGTCAGAGTTTATTCAATCGAAAACAAATAATGTATAATTGCAATGTAGAAATTACATTTATTTCAGAGTATGAAAACAGAAGAAGATAGAGAACAGGTCTTGTGAAGACCAGCGTTAAAGGACCAAAATCTTAGTTATGCCGGCCCTTGCAAGAAGAAGGAGGACCAAAAGGAGAAGAAGGAGAAAGCCGTCTTGACTCCATAACTATAATGAATTGCTGAAGCTTAAAGGGATAGTTGAGTTCTGTTGCAGAGGGCGCTATACAAAATAATTTTTTTGTAAGATAATGAACTATGAGGAAATTTTGAGCAAAATCAAAAGACTAATCGGTTGGTGGAAGCAACGAGATTTAACGATGTTTGGCAAAATTAAATTGTTGAAGATATATGTATTTTCAAAACTAAATTATGTTTCGTCTCTTATGACAGTCCCACAAAACATTTTTGAAAAAATCGAAAAGATTTCTTTTAATTTTATTTGGGGAGGGAGAGACAGAATAAAACGGAAAATATTATATCAAGATTACTGCGCTGGGGGACTCAGAGTAACGAATTTTAAGATATTTATCAAGACTCAGAGAATAATGTGGATCAAACGGTTGCTCCATAGAGAAAAGTATTCAGGTTGGAAAGTAACCTTTGACCACTTTTTCAGATCACTGGGGGGTCGAATTATATTTCTTTGTAATTATGATATAAATAAAATGGACTTGAAGGGTATACCATCTTTTTATAAAGACATGTTGAAGGCATGGCAAAAATTAGACAAATGCAGACACTTTGGAGAAAATAAGAATAATCCGATTATATTTAGCAATAAGTGTATATGTCTCAGCAATAAAACATTTTTTGATGTCGAACTATTACAAAAAGGTATACTTCAAGCATCAGAAATAATTGTTAGAGGTCATTTAAAACCGATCTTACATTTTTTAAATTTGGGTTTTGCAACTAAAAGCTTGCTTAGAATTCAAAATATCCTTTCAGCAATAAAAAAACGAATGGATACAAAGTGATTTTATGGAAGTGGACACTGAAAATTTTGAAATAGAATTGATGATATTTGGACGTTTACAGAAACTATGTGATATAAAATCTAGGCGGGTATATGATTACTTCATTGAAGACCTTCAAAAAGAGTATACATTACATGTTACAGATGGCAACTGTCAATTTGATCTTGGAATGACGGAGTTGAAAAAAACATTCACAAGGATAAAATGTGCAATGCTTTGTAATAAACATGGAGAGTTTCAATACAAATAATGACAAGGGGCTGTATATACGAAAAGAGAGCTCTTTAAATTTGGTTTTGAGTCAGACCATTTTTGTTCCTTTTGTAGACTAGAAGTAGAGACATACCAACATTTATTTTTAGATTGTCTTAAAGTTAAAAGATTATGGCAGGAGGTAATTCAAAAGTTACATTTAATCGAAATTGACATTGATGATTGAAAACCCATATTTATGGGAATATCCGGCAATACTGCTAGAATATTTGTAATAAATTGTATCATATTTTTAGTAAAGTATATCATTTTTATTTCTAGAAAAAAAAAGGAACTTTGCCATCTGTACAGAAAACAGTACATATGCTTAAAAATTACAAAGACGAGGAATACAAAATAGCCTTCAAAAAGGAGAAACTGGGGATGCACTTACAGAAATGGGAACAAATCGATGCATTTTTACTTTAATGGATGTGGGTATTATTATTAGTAGTAGTATTATTAATTCTCTCTCGTGTACAGGTGGACAAACCGGAACAGGTTGCATGCAGCGTGTGTGTCGGCGTGAAGGGGGGGGGGGGGGGGGGGTGAAGAATTTGTTTGGTGTGAGTTGAGGGAACAGGTTGCATGCAGTGTGTGTTTGTGTTTGCATGGTTGTTTATGTGTGTGAAAGGGGGTGTGGTGTGGGTGGGCTAGAGGGGGGGGGGGGGGGGTGTGAGAGTGTTGTGATAGGATGGTAATATGTAACTTTAAACCTTCCTCTACTGTTATTTTGATTATACACTGTTACATGCAAGACTTTTTTCCCCCTTTTTTTTCTATGTTCATTGATTGATGTAACTTATGAAATGTCTTGTATCAAAGATCTTGTTTTATATTGCTTATCTTGATGATTTCTTGTTATGTGAATTTCCTGTTATGTGAAATTATGAGGAAGGAAATAAAATATCATTTAAAACAAAAAAATCTACACTTTAAACCTTCCTCTACTGTTATTTTGATTATACACTGTTACATGCAAGATTTTTTTTTTTTTTCTATGTTCATTGATTGATGTAACTCATGAAGTGTCTTGTATCAAAGATCTTGTTTTATATTGCTTAATTTGATAATTTATTGTTATGTGAATTTCTTGTTATATGAAATTATGAGGAAGGAAATAAAATATCATTTAAAACAAAAATAATGAAAATCTGAGTGTCAAATTTGAAAGAACATAATATTAAAATGACAAGTTCATATTTGTTTGATCAAAATCGGTTCAGAGACGGCTGAAATATCCATAAATATAACGATTTCGTACCACCACAAATATTGGATATTTTGAAAAATTTGAAAAAAACCGTTGAAAAAAACGAAATAACGGCTTTTACGTCGTATTTCAGCCAATGCCGCTGTATCTTTTTTGTTGGCATTTTCGTGTTGCTTATATTACGCACAACCAGCTGGACCGTGTATTGTTATTTTTAATTAAAAAATTAATTAACGGTCACAGTGTTTTTTTAAAAATGGAGCTGTATTGGTATGATCGTATTGGCTAAATTCACACATTTTGTGGTCTAAAATTAACCGTTCATAGAAATTTTAGGTTCTAAAAGGGCACTAGAAATGTCATAGATAAGAATAAGAGCAATAACCATGCACTTTGAAGGCATTTGCGGTCTGAAAACAGAACTCAACTATCCCTTTAAACAAGAAGATTATCAGACTCACAAAATGCCACACCATCTTTTGTTATCAGAATTCTTTTCTATACACCTAAGCTTTAAGATGCAACTACCTACCAGAAAAAAAATACTAGACTTAAAAGCAAATTCTCCATATTCAAATTGCTTATAGAGTCCAAAATTCGATATTTAATTCATATCTTTCTATATGTATGTGATTAGACCTATTTAAAGATGACAAGCAATGCCCCCCTACGCCTCTTCTTTATTCGTCTCTTTCTTTTTTAACTTCTTCCCCGCTTGACGGTGCAATGACCAACAAATGGAAAATGCTTTAAACTTCTGACATATTTGCCTTGACATTTTTACCTTTGACATGTTTACCTGTGACATGTTTACCTGTGACATGTTTACATGTGACATGTTTACCTGTGACATGTTTACCTGTGACATGTTTACCTGTGACATGTTTACATGTGACATTTTTACATGTAACATGTTTACCTGTGACATGTTTACATGTGACATTTTTACATGCAACATTTTACCTCTCAATGTTTACCTCGGGCATTTTACCTGTTCCCTGGGAAACATTTATTTTACTCCGATTACATTATTCCATACCAAGACGTTTCATGCTAACAAAGCTATACGTAAAAAGGAGTTAGGGTCACGTTTAGGTATGATTGCAAATAACACTGTAATTGTATTGTATTATGTTTTCCATGAAAAATAAAATTATTTGGATCTTGAAACTTATATTTAAAGTTAGAACTTCAGTAAGTGTACGACATTGACCTATGGGCAATGGTCACCGGAGCATGAGTCATATGCAAATTGTTAATTCGGGCATTCCTATCTCTGCAATTAGTCCATTTGGATGAAAGTGAAACAAAATAAGAAAAACAGAATAGCAAATGTTAGAAATCAATCAGCTTTAAGGAAATGTATGAATATTTAAAATATGACATCAGATTCTCAAATGGGCAATTTTGTCAGTGGATTTTGATTTGATTTGATTTGATTTGATTTATTGGTTTCTGCAACTTTTTTCTCTTTTTCATCATACATTTTCATGAACATAATATGGTTTAATAATGCTAAATATATTATTCATTGCGGATGTAGTATTGAAAATAATATCGCTAGTGATATTCGTTTGTCTCGCAATGTGGTCAATAAGGAATCTAAAAGATCACGACGTTTCGTGCGCTTCTGCAACACTTCGTCAGGTGATAAAAACTAATGTAAGCACACATGAATAGTCTTGAACCAACCATCCAGTTCACATCAGAGATAGAGTGTAAAGGGAAGATAGCATTACTAGACACGACAACCATAGGCTCTCCACCTCAATCTATAGGAATTCTCCCACACAGACCAGTACATAGCGTTTGACTCTCACCATCCCATATCGGTGAAAATAGGTCTAGTGAAATGTCTATTTGACAGAGCTTCACGCATTGTGACAAGTCCACAACAGCCATGCAAAGAACGGACCCATGTTCACAGTGTACTGAGTCTCAACGGTTACCCACGCCGTTTTATACACAATACCAAGAATAGATCGTCGAAACCCAGGGATCAGAAGGTATACAAGACATTTACAGTCTTGCCGTACATTGATGGTGTCTCCCAACAACTCAAGCGCCGCCTAAAGAACCATATGGCATTCAAACGGTTTTCAGATCAGATACCACCCCACGTCAACAACTTACACGCCCGAAGGATCCAATTCCTCCACATAGACGGGACGGCATTGTGTACAACATCCCTTGTAAAGGATGTGATAGATCCTACATCGGTGAAACTGCCCGTACGATAAAAGAAAGAATCACTGAGCATAAGATGGACGTCAGGCTCCGCCGAACTGACAACTCAGCCGTAGCCGCACATGCTTGGGATAACCAGCATCAACCAGACTGGGACGGGGTTCAGTGCCTTTCCCAGGAACGGCATTGGTACACACAGAGGGTAAAAGAAGCTATCAAAATCTGTCTCAATCCCAATAATTTCAACAGAGACAACGGGATCGATATCCCCGAATTTTGGATGCGTACGATTCGCCGCCATGACACTCCCCGTCCAGCCGGCCAGCACCGGTCGATTCCATTCAGCAGACGGGCCCGGCCAGCAGCCCGTTGAAAAATTGAGCACCCTGTGCGTCGGCCAATAGACCAGTTCACGGTTAGCACATGGCTGCAATGACCCCGAATATCCACAGATCTTCAAAACATGAAGAGGTCCTACTTTGTACATTTTGAAATAATCACTCCTAAAGCGACGGAGATGCTACATACTTAGCCTTTGTTTCCCCTTTACAAAGAATACTTCCACCTGTATATCATGGAGTGCTCTACTTGTGCATAAATGAATAATGATTACATAACTTTCATGAGCACGTATCCAGTCTTCTGTCTCTGTATATTTCACAATTTGTTCTGCAATGACCTTTATCTGCTCATGCTCAGACTATAACCGTGAACTGGCTTATAGGCCTGGTGCATTAGCCAAACCAGCGACCGAACCAGCGGCCTGGTGATTAGTCGATCATCGTGTGCGTCGACCAATAGGCATTGTGCGTTATTGTTCCAATTATCGATCGAATTATTGACCGCTCCGCCGGTCCTCCCGAACAGTATAAAAGACCCTTGCTTACATTAGTTTTTATCACCTGACGAAGTGTTGCAGAAGCGCACGAAACGTCGTGATCTTTTAGATTCCTTATTGACCACATTGCGAGACAAACGAATTTCAGTAGCGATATTATTTTCGATTATATGGTTTGATCAAATATTTTAAGTGTATATAATTTTATACAGATAATATACGAAATTAAACAAATATATTGAATGCGTAATTAACATACATTAGATGCAGGAGGGCTACAGAAATGAGCAAAGTAGTGTCACGGCCCTCCATCTTAGAACGGGTCCTGGATGCTGGAGGGCTGGCCTGTCCCTTGCCTCTATCACCGTCATCTGACGAAGAGTTTGCCATCCTGACTAATGCGAGCGGTTTATATTTGGCTTGTGGTTTAGAGGCCCGGACGTGGCTCCGTTTTCCCAAAGTATATGGGTGTGGAGATGAGAGGTGTTTTGAATAGCTGGATGCGTATTCTCTATGACAGGGTTATATTACGTCAGTCTATGGAGACTCAACTAATAACTCGTTATGAAACGATGGATTGTTTAACTGTATACTTTAATAATACAAACATAAGTCAACTTCTCCAACACGTTATCATAGTTGACACCGACACCAATAACCTGGATTAATCTCTGAAGTAGTAGAAAGCAGGGATTTCCTTTTGTAGAAACTCTATTCCTCGTTTCCAATCCTTTTCCTTATTTTAGGTCAGTTGGAGCGGAGCGGAGAGTTCGCTGTCTGACCAAGACGAGAGCCAGCGTCGGAGTAGCGAAATCACCGTAGAACACCGCTATCTATAGTCTCCGAGAGCTGTTTTACGCATGGTCCGTCCGTAATAGCGCTCTGAACTCTTACGCCCCAAAAGCTTACTGCGCCCTCTACGTTTTCTGCAAGATAACCAATTGTAACAGACTGGTTTGTTATAGTAGCTTGACTTGCCCGCAGCCCTCAACTTAGATACAACAATAAAAATATAAATAAAAAAGAGTGTGACTTGCAGAGAAGAAATGGCAAAGAGAGAGAAGGAGTGTTGGTAATAATACAATAAATCTCATACATCTGCTGATTGAATGCAGGTTCATTCATGAATGGATAAACGGTGGTAGGTCATGGACGATTACACATCATTGTTGAATATAAAGTCAATGTACACACGAACATGAGTACAGTGAACTTACACACGACAGGATCAATACTTAGAGAATAACATAGTTTTAACAGCCTTCTTAAAAGAATACAATGTCCTAATGTTTGTTATTACAATGGGCAAAGAGTTCCAGATGTCTGGGCCGGCGTGTCTAATGGATTTGAGAGCCAATGCGGTTTTTGGATTTCTTAAAGCTTATCAGTACTATTTAAAGGAGAGATTAGACCGCCCTACAAGGTCACTGGACAGGTGGTTATCTCATCAACTCAGCTTTCAGTTAACATAAGAAAGAAAGGATCATGGGGAACCAATAGTCACCGATTAGGCATTGTTTAATATAGCCCTTACAAAAAAATCTCTATGGTACACCATACAAACACCATAGCAAATCTACCATAGGCTACCATACAAACACCATAGCAAATCTACCATAGATCTACCATTCATTTACCATAGAACTAATTAAAATAATTGGGACAAATTTATTCATTTATTCAAATTAGGCCACACCTACATATTCTACCATAGAGCCACCATTCATATACCATAGAGCCACCATAGAGTCATCATTCATCTACCATAGAGCCACCATTCATCTACCATAGAACCACCATTCATCTACCACAGAGCCACCATTCATCTACCATAGAGCCACCATTCATCTACCATAGAGCCATCATTCATCTACCATAGAGCCACCATTCATCTACCATAAAGCCACCATTCATCTACCATAGAGCCACCATTCATCTACCATAGAGCCACCATTCATCTACCATAGAGCCACCATTCATCTACCATAGAGCCACCATTCATCTACCATAGAGCCACCATTCATCTACCATAGAGTCACCACTCATCTACCATAGAGCCACCATTCATCTACCATAGAGTCACCACTCATCTACCATAGAGCCACCATTCATCTACCATAGAGTCACCACTCATCTACCATAGAGCCACCATTCATCTACCATAGAGCCACCATTCATCTACCATAGAGCCACCATTCATCTACCATAGAGCCACCATTCATCTACCATAGAGCCACCATTTATCTACCATAGAGCCACCATTCATCTACCATAGAGTCACCATTCATCTACCATAGAGCCACCATTTATCTACCATAGAGCCACCATTCATCTACCATAGAGCCACCATTCATCTACCATAGAGCCACCATTCATCTACCATTCACTACCATTCAAAATACGCAACAAAATGTTATGCTTAATTGTAGCATTTTGAAATGGTAAATTCAGAATGGTAGTTTGGATCTTGATCTATGGTTAGCAGAATGATGGCTGTAGTGCATTCTATAGTACACAGAATGGTGACTATAATATATTGAATTTTTGAGAAATCTAAACTTAAATGTTAACTTACAATACACACATGATGCTTATTAAAAAAATGAATTGAATGAAAGTGGCAGGATGTATTTGGTTTATATCAAAAGTTGTATGCATGTACATATGCTAAAAACTAAAATAAAAGGCAAGTAAAAAATATATCACATAAACATGTACACTACAAACTAAAATGAAAGGCAAGTTCGTAATTGCAACACATATTACTTGGACTTATTCTACTAAGATGTAATAAATACCCACATATATATCACCCTAGTTCCTCTAAATAATCGGCAAGTTAAAAAGAAACAACTAAAATGTCATATACAGTGTGTACGTAAACATGACTAAAATGAAAGGCAAGTTAAAAATATATAAACATGTACAATAAAAACTAAGGCACTGAGTTGCAGCACAGGATTGTTCTAAAACATTGTATAAACATGTACAATAAAAACTCAAATGAAAGGCAAGTTCATAATTGCAACACATATTACTTGGACTTATTCTACTAAGGTGTAATAAATACCCACATATATATCACCCTAGTTCCTCTAAATAACTAAAATGTCATATATAGTGTGTATGTAAACATGACTAAAATGAAAGGCAAGTTAAAAATATATAAACATGTACAATAAAAACTAAGGCACTGAGTTGCAGCACAGAAATGTTCTAAAACATTGTATAAACATGTACAATGAAGTTCAAGTCAAAGAGGTTGTATGTGAGTTCGAAGAGGAGCAGAAAATACAAGCCTTGCTGCTCATTTTTGGAGTCTCTGAAGGCGATCAAGGTCCCTCTGGCTGAGAACACTGAAGGCCCAACCCTTTCTATACTCAAACTGTTTACATGATTTTGATAGACCATCTGTGTCAAACAATCTCCCCTGTATCGATCGGTATCACTACCCCCACCCCATGATTCGATGTGTAACCTCGTCTATGCCATGTTCCATCGTAGGGCACTGCCACGTCCACATGATCATTTTCCCTGATGGTCAGATCCTTGTCCATGGCCCTTTGACGTAGGCATGCTGCCACCTTCTTCTTCTGATCCTTACTGGTCTGCAAAAAAAAAAGGGTTTGTAATAAATAACAAGTAAATTTCAAGTTCCCTCAGGCCCCTTACTTATTAGACCCTATTACAAATATTTAGATTTCATTAATTTTCATCCCGGCTTGATTTGACAAGAAGGGATATTGATGTACATGTATTATACTGTCTATCGACCATAACTAAGAAATAAAAATATGTTTGGATTAAATGTACGTACAGCTAAGATAATGTAATGAAGAAAAAACAAGGCTGGTGACTAACCTCTTGGGATAAGGAAGATAAAGTGGCTATGTGCCTGTTGTAGCTAGGGGCTTCGACTAGTGGGGCTGTTCCGAGGATGGTCAGCAAGTCGCACAAGCTATCCCGTGCCAAACCAACCTCCGTTGCTGCCAGAGTAGCTCTGCGGTTTATTTCTGCAGACTTTCCACGTCCTTCGCATTCATTTTCTGATGAAGAGAATGTCCTCTCCTTCTTGCAAATGAAGCAACCAAGGACCATGGCGCAGTTCAACTCATTCCTCTTTGACAAATTCTCCAGAGGAATGAGATGCCCTGTAAAAGATATCCAAAACACTTTATGGAACAGGGAAAATATTTTGAAAAGCACAATCCCCAAATAATAACAAAGTGCTAGTTATGACATACATGTAGTATGTTACACAAATACACATTTTCACAGATTTCACGACAATTCCGATGGCCCCACTTCGATTCACCATAAAGTAAAGGAGGGGTTTTTCGGCCACTTAAGACAAAATCCTATTTTTTGGACTCTTTACTTCCTATTTATTATCATTTCTTGTTCAAATCATGAAGCAAATACTATTATTATTTAAACAAAGAAAGAATCCCAGAAAAAAATTATGAATTGCCATGACAACATTCATTTCAATTTTCACTGTTTCGGAGGTAGTTTTCGGCCTAGCGAGGCAGTTTTCGGCCGCATGTACAAAGTCAATAGGAAGCAAGCAAGCGCGCCATGCGTTTCACCACTGATCTATAGCACTAGCGGCCGGAGCAGGTATCCCAAGCCGGAGCTTCCCGTGCCGGAAACTACCTCTGCGGTGATCAGAAATTGGAATCTGAATTAGACAGAGATATCGTGTGTGCGCTGCGGTATCCGGCTGCATTGATTAAATACATGCGATGAGATACTTTTGAGCTTGCGACTCACACAAAATCGGACTCTAAATCTGAAAAATACGTGAAATAAAGCTCATTTTATGGTACCCATATTCCTTACACGCGTAAGATACTTAATTTTTCAGATTCGGGGAGCGGGACCGCCGATTACATCGCTAAAATGTGATATTTTAGGATATATTTTCCATTGCAAATGTGGTTCTTCAGTGACTCTGGCATGGTATGGTATGTGTGGCCAGTGGGATATATGATATGCTGTTATGCGATGGATTTTACAGGGATTTTACCATGCATCCAACGGATCGGCCGAAAACTGGTGATGGTCGATTACCCCCTCCTTTACTCTATTCTTAATCATTTGACTTGGCTTTTTGAGCCATTCACCCCTTGAGCATGCAATACAATCTCAAAGTAACAGTTTGCAAACTAAAAATATTGTTTGATAGTAAGTACATACCTCCCAGACACACGTGAGCCTTTTGCAAAGCAGCTGCAAGTTGTGGGCCACTAATGACGCGGATCTTCACATGTGGGACCAGGGCCAAAAATAGGGCTGTCCAAACACTTATTCAGGGAAAGCTTCCTCGATTTCTGAATTAGCTGTTAGTTCTTCTGGCACCTCTCCAGCATTCATGTTACTCTTCTGTAATATCTGGTATTGATCTCCTTTGAACACCTTCCTCTTCCTCACATATTTTGGAGTTTTGCGAAGCATTTTCAGTGAATAGAAATTGGAGACCAACGGCTAGAAGAGTTATTCAAATCTTGGGCACAAGGTGGCAGCAAACAGCCCTTGTTATCTACTTTCTGCTGATATACATTACTTGTTACAATTTGGTTTAGAATTTTTCATTTAATGATTTCTTTAATTGATTGAGACTAATTGAGTGCAAACAGAGGCAGTGGAGCGACTTCCAAAGTGGGGGGGGGGGGGCACCAACAAAAAGGGCACTTTCTGGAGAAAATAAATAGGGCACCTACAAAGGGAAATCTCAAAGCGAAAATATATATTTAAAAAAAAAACATTTGTATATACCCCCTATATTGTGATTAGATTATCAGGGATGATTTCAATATTTTTTTTATCTTTATAAATAAGATTTGTGAGGTCGCAGTGCGAAAAATTACATCAATTATAAAGAAGAAAAACCCAATCCTGATGGGTTTATTACATTATCATAACAGAAGACTGAAAAGACCTTTGATAAGTACCATAATTATAACATCTAGAAATGCGGGTGTGCTTTGGGTGATATTGCTCTTAGTAGCTGGAAATTAGGGGCACGTGATGAGAGGAAAAGGGGACACTTATCGAAAAGGGTGACACTTATTAGAAAAAAAAGGAGCACATGTCAAGTTACAACGGGTAAATATCAGAAGGTGAAAATGGGGCACGTACGTATCATTGTTAAAGGGTAATTATCTGAGGTGAAAAGAAAAGGGGCACTTATGAGAATGAAAAAGGGGCACTAATAATAAGGGGAAATGTTCATTTGTTGTACGAAAAGGGGCACCGATCAGTTTTTAATAGGGGCATTTAATACGAGGGGAAGGGGGGGATTTATGAGAAGGGGGAAGTGCAGGCTATTATTAAAAAGAAAAGAGGCACATTTCAAGATAAACGGGGCACTTATGAGAGATGAAAAGGGGGTAATTATGGGAAGGGGATGGGGCACTTAAAAGAAGGGAAAAGAGCATTTATTAGGAAGGGAAGGGGGCATTTATGATAAAGGGAAGGGGCTCTCTTTTAAATGGGGCAAAATAAAAGGGGCAGTTATTGAAGATGAAAAGAGCACTTATCAGGAGGAAAAGGGACACTTGTCAAAATAAAACGAGTACCTCTCAGAATTTAATAGGGTCATTTACTAGAGATGGAACGGGACTATGAGAATGAAGAGGGACTTAAGAATGAAAAGTAACTGTTTTCATATAGATGAAAAGGGGGCATTTATGATAAAGGGAAGGGGCTATCTTTTAAATGGGGGCACTTGTTAGAAAGGAAAGGGGGCACATGTGAAAATATAAGGTGCGCTTATCCGAGTTAAACAAGGGGTAGTTATTAAAAGGGGAAAGGCCCCTCTCAGATTTGAATAGGGAAATTATCAGAGGTGAATGGGCCACTTATCAAAAGTGAAAAGGGGCACTTCTCGTATTTGAAAAGGGGCACTTATTAGAGATGGAAAAAGGGCACTTATGAGAATGGAAAATGGACAATTATTGCAAAGGAAAACCGGAACTTATCGAAGGAAAAGGGGCACTTTAAAAAAAATAATAGGGGTACTTTTTAAAGTAAAGGGGCCCTTTTTATGTAAAAAGTGCCACGTTAGAGCCACCATGGAGTCACTAACCACTAGAAATATATCATAAAGTCATCATCCACTATAGAGCTACTGCTAAAATATCTTACACCACAGGGATATACCATTCAACGGAAATACCATATAATATACTCTACCATATATCATACCATAGAAATACCATACACCATACCCCGGCCCCCCACTCAGTGTTTTTAGGGTACGCATATGCTCGTTCCCTCTTTTTAAAAGCACCCCCTATCTGAGGACTGCCAACATTTTCGAACCCCCCTTTCGCGGGCTTTTCGCGGGCTTTTCCTGCCTTGGAGACCCCCCTAAATCAGGAAAAATGCTCAATGTACCCCCCTAAATTCGTAATAATTTCTCAGGAGTCCAAAGAGATGAGAGAAAAAAAGAAAAAAACACCCCCTTTTTAAAGAAATCTCCGGGTGAAAAGTCAAATACACCCCTTTTCTTTACAATTCTCGGGCCGGACTTTGTCGCACGAAAAGTACCCCTTTACCGGACATTTTGGCAACACGCATGCGGTCATTCCGACCCCTGAGTGGGGGGGGGGGGGGGGGGGGCCGGGCACCATACAGCCACCATAGAGCTACCATATAGATCTACCATTCACTTTAGAGCCACCATAGAGTCACATAACCACCATAGATATACCATAAAGTCATCATCCACCTTAGAGCTACCACTGAAATATCCTCCACCATAGGGATACCATTCAACAGAAATACCATAGAAATATATTCTACCATATAACATACCGTAGAAATACCATACACCATACAGCCACCATAGAGCTACCATAGATCTACCATTCACTTTAGAGCCACCATAGAGTCACATAACCACCATAGATATACCATAAAGTCATCATCCACCATAGAGCTACCACTGAAATATCCTCCACCATAGGGATACCATTCAACAGAAATACCATAGAAATATATTCTACCATATAACATACCGTAGAAATACCATACACCATACAGCCACCATAGAGCTACCATAGATCTACCATTCACTTTAGAGCCACCATAGAGTCACATAACCACCATAGATATACCATAAAGTCATCATCCACCATAGAGCTACCACTGAAATATCCTCCACCATAGGGATACCATTCAACAGAAATACCATAGAAATATAGTCTACCATATAACATACCGTAGAAATACCATACACCATACAGCCACCATAGAGCTACCATAGATCTACCATTCACTTTAGAGCCACCATAGAGTCATATAACCACCATAGATATACCATAAAGTCATCATCCACCATAGAGCTACCACTGAAATATCCTCCACCATAGGGATACCATTCAACAGAAATACCATAGAAATATAGTCTACCATATAATATATCATAGAAATACCATACACCATAGGACGGCATCAATGATATACCATTGACCATAGAACTCCACCATTCAGCAATTGTGTGGTATACCATAGAAATATATTCTACCATATAATATATCATAGAAATACCATTCACCATAGAGCCGTACCATAGGAATATCATAGATTTTTTTTGTAAGGGCTAGAGAGGGCGCAAGTAGCTACAAGTAGTGCAGTGGGCCTTTAAATGGAATTTTTCAGTTTGCCTTGTAGGGTAAGAGTGGATGGTTTTATTTAAATTAAACAATGCGGGAAAGTATGAAGGTAGTAGACCATTTTGTAAGGGAAACATGAAAAGTGCTATTTGTAGACAATTTATATCATCAGCTTTTAGAGTTTTTAGTTTTGAAAACAAAGGATTGGTGTGGTCGCGATAGGAAGAATTAATACATATACGCACGGCTTTCTTTTGTAACAGTAAAATGGCGCCAACGTTTCTTTTCAAATTTGCCCATATAATGTTACAATATGAAATATAAGGCAGTATTAATGAATTATATAACATAAACAAGATATTTGAAGGGACATAATGTTTCAATTTAAAGAGAATACCAATATTACGTGAAATAGTATTAGAAATATATTGCACATGATTATTCCATCTCAGATTTTCATTGATCAAAACACCAAGAAATTGTGTACTATCCTTTTTTTTCCCAATAATTCACCATCCAAAGTAATTTCAACGTCAGGAATATCGTTAATTTTTTTCTGTTCTGAAATTATATATAGTTTGTTTTCTTTAAGTTAAGAGACAGTTTATTACTTCTAAAACATTTTGATAATTTTGGTAATTCAGCGTTAATATTTCTTAAAAGGATCTGAAAATCTGAATTGGAACAAAATGCGTTGGTGTCATCAGCGAATAAAATATACTGTAGTGCATTTGATGATTTATAAATATCATTTACATAATATCAAAAATAACAAAGGGCCGGGGATTGACCCTTGTGGCACTCCACAAGTTATATATACTAATTCTGATTCATTTGAATCATAACATACATATTGTTTTCTATTTGTTAAATAATTGTTAAACCATTGTATAGCAACACCCCTCAATCCATAGTATTCCAATTTACGTATAAGTATTGTATGGTCAAGAGTGTCAAATGCCTTGCTCAGATCCATGAATACCCCAATAACATGCTTATGATCAGCTAAGGCATTTGACACTCTATCAAATAATTGTAACAATGCGAACTCCGTTGAATGAAATTTTCTAAAACCATATTGATTTTCAGACAACAGTTCATTTTTTGTTAAATAATCATACAGTCTATTATAAGTCATTAACAATGCTCCCGTTTGTCGTGTACATCAATATCATTAATGTTTGTGTTGTTCTTATATTGTCGTCTCCTTTAGGTCACTTCTCAAAATATAGGCCTTTTTTATGATAGGTCCTCTAAAAGGAAAAAGACCATCCCGAGTAATACATTTAGAGAGATGAATCTCTTTCAGTAATCTTGTTTTTTGGAATAAATGAGAAAATTGTCTGCCACTGCATTACTGAGACATTACCAATTAAGAAAATGTTCAGTTCAGATACGTATACTGATCACAACTTTCCAAAAGTCAAATCTTTGTTAGTTTTTGTCCGATTTTATTCCAATTTTCACATGTCTGCTTCCCTGATTTTTCTGCTTTCTTTGAAAGTTCTTTACTATGAAGGTTGAATTTTTATTCATGGACAATACAATAAGGACGCCCTCTTGCGCCTAAAATTACTTTAATGACGACACAAATGTCAGAGTGACATGAAAATTACAAACCGTGTGACCCCTACCGTGTGATCAAATTTGCTTTCCCTTTGTAAATTGCCTAAAAAACTGGATTGTATCGCTCCGCTAAAGTAATACCCAGTGTATTTAATTCAGGCACTACTAGCAAATATCTGGCTTGTAGTCTAAACTTTAACCTGGGAGAGCTTTTGTGGACGAATTGAAAAGCTTGTAAAGACAAATATTTTCATCTTTCTGCATTTGCACTAGAAAAACATCATTGACGTATCGAGGGGCCGGGGTTCTATCGCGTGATATATTTATCACAGCATTCCATAGCACGCTTTACTGAGCACCATTGTATTGAACATGGCATGTACAAATCATTTTGAGCCAGATTTTGGAGAAAAAAAGCCCTGCAAATGTTAAAATCACATGCAAGTAATACCTTAATAACAGGAACACTATTAAACCCAATAAGTTTCAGTTCTTATACGTTTCTTTAAATAATGATGGAATTCATTGTAATGAATAAAGATTCTGCATTTTTCAAAAATGGAACTTTTTCAGAAGAGCTAGGCATTCTATCAGAATATAATTTTCCCTTCTCGAATGGTCATATGCATACGATTAATTAGGGCATTCCTATCTTTATAACTAGTCCCTTTGCATGAAAGCGAAACAAAATAAGAAAAACAGAATGGCGAAAGTTACAATCAATCAGCTTAATAATAGGAGAGTTATGAATGTTTGAAATATGAGATCAGTGTAACTATGCGATTCTCAAATTGGCAATGTTGTCAGTAGATTAACAATACTCCCGTTAGTCGTGTACACAAATATCATTAATTTCTTTTTTGTTCTAATCGTCGTCTCGCTTGGGTCTTATAGGCCTCTTATAGATCATATATTATGATAGGTACTTTTAAAGGGAAAAGACCATCCCGAGTCATACATTTTGAGAGATGAATTTAAATTTCAGTAATTTTGTTTTTTGGAATAAATGAGAAAATTGTCTGGCACTGCATAACAGAGACATTACCAATTCAAAAAATGTTAAGCTCAGATACGTATACTGATTACAACTTTTTAAAAGTCAAATCTTGACTTCTTCCCTGATTTTTCTACTTTTTCTGAAAGTTCTTTACTATGAAGGTTGAATTTATATTCATAGACAATACAATAAGGACGCCCTCTTGCGCTTAAAATTAATTTAATGACGACACTCAATATGTCAGATTGACATGAATTTTATAAACCTTGTGACCCCCACCGTCATAGGCGCCGGAAGTGGGGGGGGGGGGGCAGTTGCCCCCCCCCCCCCCCAATAAAAAAAGTGGGGGGCAAAACGCATTTTGCCCCCCCCCCCGAACGCCCCCCCCCCCCCTCAAAAAAAAAAAAGGAGTAAAGATGGTTTGTATTTTTAACCCCAAAGAACATAACAATAATAAAAACCTGAATTAAATGACTTATACAATTCTATTCAAAGAAAAGGAAAGTTAACAGGAATTAAATTTCCTAAACATTGCGCATGCTACCTATATTTATCAATGGAGGTTTTTATAATAGCGCGCGCATATCGTTGACATATTGTGAGAGAATGGGAAAGCGTGTCTGTGTTTTGTTATAGGGGTGAGAAGACATGAGCCCCTGAACGCTGGCGTACTGATAGGGGGGGGGGGGGTAATTTTTATTCGATACCAGTGATTTACAAATGTTGCTGAAATGACATGATTTTCCCATATTTTTTCTCAATTTTTTTGAAAGTTTGTTGGAAATTAGAAATTCCCAAATTTACAGTCGGGCGAAAAATATGCTAATTTATAAACCTGTATGTCAGGGTCTGCAGAACGGCCGGGCTCGGGAGCTCGAGCCCCCCTCACTTTTTGAAAAAAAATTGTTATAGAGAAAAAGAAAGAAAGAGAGAGAAAAAAAATAAGTGACCTGTCTATGTCCCGGACCCCACCAAGGGCCCTCTAAGTTGGTCCCCTATATGCTCATCTGACCGTTATTAAATACCTAAAAAAAACAAGCTTCCGGGGGCTCTACCCCCTGGACCCCACCAAGGGCCATAAGGCGGTGCCCTGGATGCTCATCTGACCGTAACTAAATGCCCAAAACGTCAGAGCTTCCGGGGGCTCTGCTCCCTGGTTTTCCGCCAATTGGTGGTGGTGGTGATGCAGATTTTTCTTCTGCCCCCCCCCCTCCAAACATTTTTGCTCGTTACGTCACTGCCCCTGGAAGGTGAGCCCCTTGGAATATTTGCCCCCCCCCCCCATCCCAAACTGCTTCCGGCGCGCCTGCTTGAAAGCATCTTGTACTCTGTCCTGACTAAACTATGCAATGTTGTTCAATTTCTGGATTCTTTGTTAAAAAACTTGCTTGTTGGCAAAAGTGTATACGTCTTTCATACATTTTAAATGTCTAGTCCGATTAATAATTGCACGTAATGATGTTTTTTAATTTGACAAGTACTTCACATTATCCTATCGATAAGCTAACGATTTTCTTTAGTATCATATAACAAATGTAACAAATGGCATGTATGGTTTTCGTGAAAATGTATATTCATCGTTAAGGAAAATGTTGTATGGTATACAACAATGGGCAAATAATTGTTTCCAGACCAATGATTTCAGTGAGAAGAACTTATATTTAAAAATGAAGCTGTTGCCGTTTGGACTTACAATAATAAGTAGCCCTGAAGTGTCGCAATATATCATGTGTGAGTGAGCTTGAAGTTTAATGGTGTATGTATGTTTGAGACTATATAGCCTTTACACTGTTTCATTAAAGAGATATATCTCCAATCAAATCAAACTGAGTGATGTTATCGAACAACTAAACAATATCAATCTTCTATTGTCCTAAATAAACATGGGAAACCTGAAAATTGCATTACAATGTAAATTCATCGTTAGTGAAAACGTAATACAATATACAACAATGGGCAAATAATTGTTTCCAGACCAATGATTTACGTGAGAAGAACTTACATTTAATAATGAAGCTGTTGCCGTTTGTATATGGACTTGAAATAATAAGTAGCCCTGAAAGTGTCACACTATATCTTGTGTGAGTGAGCTTGAAGTTTAATGGTGTAGGTTTGTTTCCATTTAGAATTCACCCAAGTTTTCATTTATGTTTTTATATTTATTTATATGTTATTTATTATTTTTATCACGGAGCATTATATTCACATCATCATCATAATTTAGGATTTCGTTCTATATTATATGTGTCTAGTCTACGAATACCGTCTAAGGGCCATCGCAATTTGTGTTGCTGTCATAATGGTCACTTTTAGCGAAAATGGACACATATATAATATTTTAAAACTTTCTTCTCGGTGGGGGAGGGAAGGGACCGGGGTAGGGGTAGGGGTTGGGGTACGATACCAAAAGAATATATCATTTCATGTAATGCTAGATGTGTAATGAAAAATGTTTAAATTCAGTATTTTTGCCCGCCCTAGATTTACTTTTATTTGCCACATGTTCTCATATTATTTTTAGAACCCTCGGTAGAACAATTGCGCTGTAATTGCACAACCTATCCATCCGTACCGTGTACCCACCTTTTTCATTTATGCAATTAGCATACTAGCTTATATCGAGAAATACAGGTGCCATCGGCTAACTTAAAATCACATTTCCTATCCATGTCTTGTTTACCTTGAACTCTACACTAATCTTACCTTATTTTAACTACGGAATACTCGCCTTGGGGAACAGCTCAAAATTCCTCATTAATCGGACCCATAGTTCCCCACTTTTTTTTACCCATGTAAGCTCCTGAAGATACACGAACTCTATTAATTCAACTTGAGAATAATTAGGTTTTAACTCACAAAACGCCAATTGGTGGTGGTGGTGATGCAGATTTTTCTTCTGCCCCCCCCCCCTACCAAACGTTTTTGCTCGTTACGTCACTTTCCCTGGAAGGTGAGCCCCCTGGAATGTTTGCCCCCCCCCCCCAATCCCAAACTGCTTCCGGCGCGCCTGCCCACCGTGAGATCAAATTTGCTTTCTCTTTGTAAATTGCCTAAATATGGAATTTTATTGCTCCGCTGAAGTAATACCCGGTGTAATCAATTCTGGCACTACTATCTATTGATGGAAGAGAAGAAAAAAATCGAAAGAAACTAAGTCAGTTGTCTGGTTTGTGGTCTGAAATTTAACCTAGGAGAGCTTTTGTGGACGAATTGAAAAGCATGTAAAGAAAAAAATTGTTATCGTTATGCATGAACACTAGAAAGACATCAGTGACGTATCGAGGGGCCGGGGTTCTATTGCGTGATATATTTATAACAGAATTCCATAGCACGCTTTACGGAGCACCATTGTATTGAACATGGCATGTACAAATCCATTTGAGCCAGATTTTGGAGGAAAATAAAAACTATGAAAACCCAATGAGTGATAGTTCTCATACGTTTCTTTTAAATAATGATGGAATTCATTGTAATGACTAAACATTTCTGCATTTTTCAAAAATGGGAACTTTTTCAGTAGAGCCAGGCATTCTCTCGGAATATAATTTCCCCTCTCGGATGGCAATTGGCAATGTTGTCAATAGATTAACAATACTCCCGTTAGTCGAGTACACAAATATCATTGATTTCTTTTTTGTTCTAATCGTCGTCTCGCTTGGGTCTTATAGGCCTCTTATAGATCATATATTATGATAGGTCCTTTTAAAGGGAAAAGACCATCCCGAGTCATACATTTAGAGAGATGAATTTAAATTTCAGTAATTTTGTGTTTTGGAATAAATGAGAAAATTGTCTAACAATGCATAACATATACATTATCAATTCAGAAAAATATAAGTTCAGATACGTATACTGATTACAACTTTCCAAAAGTCAAATCTTTGTTAGTTTTTGTCCGATTTTATTCAAATTTTCACTTGTCTGCTTCCCTGATTTGTCTGCTTTCTTTGAAAGTTCTTTACTATGAAGGTTGGATCTCTATTTATGGACAGTACAATAAGGACGCCCTCCTGCGCTTATATTACTTTAATGACAAGTGTTAGATTGACATGAAAATTATAAACCTTGTAAATTGCCTAAATGTGGGAATTTACCGCTCCACTGAAGTAATGCCTGGTGTAAGCAATTCAGGCACTACTTGCTATTGATGAAAGAGAAGAAAAAAATAGAATGAAATCATTCCAATCGTCTGGCTTGTAGTCTGAACTTTAACCTAGGAGAGCTTTTGTGGACGAGTTGAAAAGCAGGTAGAGAAAAATCTCTTCATCGATATGCATGAACACTAGAAAGACATCTGTGACGTATCCAGGGGCCGGGGTGCTTTCATATGATATATTTATCCACAGCCATCCATAACACGCTGCACTGAGTACCATTATATTGAAAAATGCATGTAAACCTTCCTTTGGGAGGGAAAAATAAAAAAATGTCTGATTACATGCAAGCATGACTTGATTAAACAACAATTTCAAGCCCAATAAAGATAATAATGAGGTCATTAATTGTTATGGATAGAGGTTTTTGCATTTTTCAGAAATGAAACTTTATCAGAAGAGCAAGGCATGGAGTAATGTGAAATTTCAGCAATAACCAAAGTAAGGAGGAGAAAGGTATAGGTCCAATAGGCACATGTAGGCACAACATGAATAATCGGAATATGTTTGTTCTTCTTTCAGTTTGGTACTCTTTTCAGTAACAGAACGGACACATTTGTATTGCTCTAACGTTAGTAACTGATTTTCGGGAAAACTAAGGGTTAATGCCCCTGTCATCCTGGAAATGGGTATTGCTTAATTAAAGAGACAGTTCAGTTCTTTATAAGACCGCCAATGCCTTAAAAGTGCATAATTATTGGTCATATTTCTTAATGACATTTCTAGTGCCCTTTTACTACCCAAAATTGCTTTAAATGTAATGTTGGGAAGCACTATATATACAGTTATATACATGTATATTTATATATTATATATTAAGATATACATGTGTAATTTAATTTTTTTTTTATTGTGATTGAACTGACGCCATTTGAGAACAGTATATGTAGTAATCCACTCACAACTGAATAATTTTACAATGCTTTTTAAAAATTGATCTATTTTTGAACCGTGACTTCCATGAATTTTATGTAAATGATTATGTAGGCTTTAGGATATTTGTTACGGAAACTATCTCACTGCTCTCGTAACTACATGTAAACACTCAGTCTCTCTTAATGTTTGCTCTCAGTCTACTTTTGTGCATGGCTCTATTATCCCTCGAACATCAACCACACAAGACCATGGGTAATTAGAACTGATAAAAGAAGAGATGAGTCGATGAATTTCAGTTCCACAAATTAACTTTTATTTTTGAAAGAAAGGCAGCTTAATCTTTGAAGTTGATAATGTTACAGTTAATCATGCTCTTTGGAACTTGCCTTAAATTTGACATTCAAAGAAAATCAAAGCAAATATAAATCAGGAACCTTACATATGACAATCGTATACGTTCTCGGTCAAATGCGTATAGGTAATACAAAGTTAACAAAAATAAGAAAGATTCCTCTAAGGTATTGATAAATTTAGCAATGTTTTGATTATTTTACATCAGACACAAATCATACGTTATTATTTTGTATTAAACTCACACCATTTTACAACAGTAAATTTATACATTGTTCACAAGAGAATAATTTCAAAATGCTTTTCTTTAAAAAAAAATTATAATTTAGTTTCACAGCATAATTATGTTGCTTCCGTGATCTATTTGACCATGTTTTGTTTAGGGATACATTAATTACGATGTATATCATCGTAAATTGGATATGAATAAGAATGTACACCTAGTATAGGAAAAGAACTACCCCATCATGATTATGTTAGCACTAGACTGATAATGTAGAAAGATACAGATATTTGTTTTAATTATTAATACATGTAATGTTAACACTTGAAGAAAAACATAGAAATAAGCTTAAAACACTCTGAAATAACAATTCTGAGTAAGTGTTTCCACCCGTTCCACTTTGATGTTCAATTAGGTATATTGCTTATTGCTCATCGGACATGTCGGATATGCACAGAAAGAAAATTATGAAGTTTAAACCCATCACCTGTTTTTTTAATATAAATGGTTAAATAGAAGAAAAAACAAGGATTACAAAAACTTGTATGACGGTCTACAATTTAAACGATTGAAAGAAATATACCAACACAAATTAAACCACGTTTAAAGGCAAAATTCATTTTTATAGGTTTGATAAAAAGTGACTTATTTTCTGTTACAACCCTGTTAGAATAGAGGAAATTTACAATAATTTACAAATAAGGCACTGTATTCAAAGAAACTGTTCGGACAACCGTAGTTTTAACCGCCTTCTTAAAAGAATACAATGTCCTTAGGTTTCTTTTTTACAATGGCTAGGTTGGTGTTTATGATAGATTTGAGAGCCAATATTAAACTTTGCTGGAATATAATATAAAGTTATCGTAATAATGTCTCCTTTCATTGGTAGGCTACTCATCGAAATTCGTTCATGGATGACAGAGCACTGGTCAGTATAAAAAGCACTTGAAAATCGACATTGCCCAAGTTTGTGATAATAATGTTCACGAGTTACTTTCATTATTATTCAACTAGGAAGAAGACCGTTGAAGTAAATCTTGGGTTCAGCATCCATTTCATTCAGAGTCAAAATGGACGTGCTATTGTTCAGCTGTCCATGTGATTGTATTGATCAAGATGTCAAAATAAGAAAAAGATGAAGGGCTGCAACTTGTGCATAACCGACTAAATATATAATTATCTTGTGATTGTATCAACTTTTAATACGATAGCAATATCAACCCAAGGCAATTTCAATAGCCTTGTGCGTCACCTATTGGAATGTACGAACATGACGTATTAAGTAAGCTGAACATGATTTCCATGGGACATACAATAGGGTATTGGAATTTCTAAAGAAATTTGCGATCGTGTCATTTATAGAATTGAATCTGTTTTTCCTTGTCGTGAAATAACGCTGTAATTCCTTATATATAGAAATTCTGATTACATATGAAACTATGAATTATGGATGCAGAATATATCATTCACTTCTTGTCATAAAATTAATCCGTAAATATAAAGGCCTATATAAACAATATACAATGTAAATAATTGAAGTGAAAACGTAAAGAAAGAACAACAAAGAAATAACCTTTCAAAATAAATAATAATCTTTAAAAATATTATAATAACCTTTAAAACTAAATAATAATCTGACTGAACTGACATATTTTCTTTCTACAACATTTAAAAAAATAGTATACATGGTCTATGTACAATTCAATCACAGGATAAGACATTTACAATACTACACACTAAAAAATAATGGTACAAATTTGCACCCTATAGGGTGCAGATCACTGCTACAATTGCAGCCACCTATAGGGTGCAATTTTGCAGACTTGCACCCTTAGAGGTGCAAAAGAGCACCCTTAGGGATGCAAACCGCTGCTTCAATAGCAGCCATGTATTGCAGACTTGCACCCTATAGGTGGCTGCTATTGTAGCAGCGATCTGCACCCCAAATGTACCCCTATTTCTTAGTGTGTATGTTAATAAGGCACTGTATTGATCATTTGCTTTCACAGGCAAATAAACTTTGATTTCCAAATATGTCTACATGTAAACGTTATTAGGTAGGCCCATATTGACAGTTGAATATCTGCCAAAATGCTCAATAGGCGTGTTTATGCAAGGTAGATAATAAAAATAGAAGCACACTTAGAATACTCCTTTAAAACTTACCCCTCTCAAACGAATATAGTCTATGAACCAGAAGATTTGTTTAAAATATTTTATGAACGATACTAAATTTGATTAAAATTATTCTGTACAGGTTAGGAAGGTATGAACATTAATCCAAAAATTTCAAATCCATATAAACAGCTGTTTTTAATGAGATATGTATTTATAACAATGGCAATCGATAATGTTTATGAGATAATGTGTGAATACTAAATAAAACAAGATCACAAATACTTTTTAAAAATTAACCTAAACAAAGAAAAATCTGCATTCAATAACATAATGCAGAACAATTGAATATTACATTACAAAATATATTTCCAGATATTACAAAATTACTTTCAAACACATGAAGAAAACACACATTGCAATTATATATATATTTTTTAATAAACAGTATCTGTGAACGCAGGAGACCGCCGATTTAAGACTGTTTCAATCACCATCACCTCTAGATTCATGCGACCATTAAAATGACGATTACGCAATCCGAACATGATTTTGTGTAGGTTCTTCATTAGATTAATGGAATCGAATTATAATTAAAACCTTTTGTACTTGGATTTTAATATTATTCCGTATTTCTCCAGTAACTTATACACGTCCTTCGTGTCTTCCAGGGTCTTTCCTAATTTCCATTTGCTGAGTAGTTGCTTGTAGGTTACAGAGTAATCAAACTTGTTCAAGTCTAAGAGGTTCTTACAATGCTCCAGATCAAAGCCAATGGCTTCACAAAACAGGTCGAAATGATTAATACCGAGTTCTTCTGACAAGGTATTGATATGTTCATTCATCTCCTTCTCTGCATCTACAATGAAATAACGGTAACTTAGTAAATCTCATGTTAACCAGAGGCCGTAGTAGCCAAATAAATGTAAATGCGTTGAAATCAAATGCAATTAATGTTTACAAGGATTATAGCAGATGTTTGTCTCATAATAGTTCCCTCCCTCATACAGTAATATGGAAGGGATCCACTTCAGCTTGTCGCAACTATCTCTCTCAATACGCTATGGCGATTACTATTGTGCACCGATCCTATCGGTTATGCCTATATATATATATATATATTTTTTTTTCTGGGTGGGGGGGAATGAGATTATTTTATTACCTTTTTCCTAGCGTACAATTCATTTCAAACCTAGACTTTACTGCAGGAATGATACATTAAAAGTTTTATCAAAATTTCTACTCTATTTTCAGATATCTAGTCATTCATAATTTCGTGTTTTTAGACTACTTTTTAATCTATAACTTAGGCGTATTACAGATTTTGTACCTTCCTGATTAACAATGTCATCAGTAAAGACGTTGAAATTCATTGATGCATTCGCAGTGGACTCATCTGTAACTCTTGCAGAACCTATGTACACAGAAAAATAGGCGTAGATTACCATTTGGTCCAATTTTCATATAGTATAACATCATTTCGTTAAACAACATATTTTCAAACAACCTTTTCGTCCAAAAATCATTCATTTTTTCTCAGCGTCATGCGCTTTAACCAACAAAAACAACCATTATCACGTTTTTTTCCTTTTCCCTCTCTCTAATGGTATTGTATGTGGCGCGTGTGCTAGTATGACGAAACATTTAAGACTAATCGGTCATTTAGACAAAGGCCTAAAATTAATGGACAAAACTGGCAAATATACCAATCGGCAATTATACAAAATGAACTTTATGGCTGAATGATAATTAGACCAATCGATGATTAGACCATATGATTTTTTTTAACGAAATGGGACTATACGGAAATAAAATAGACCAAACAAAATCAAAGACAAAAGGGAATATAATGCTTGGACCAACACTTGATATTAGAAGAAAATGCAATTGGACCAAATGATTATGAATCAAATTTTCATTGGACCAAAAGGCAGAAAATGTATATATTTGACGTTCTATTAATTTGTTACGGACAAGTTGCTTTTGGCCCGGCCCGTAAATTGACTAGCATGATGACTGGATGTAGACTAAATGAAGTTAGGGAACTGGGTTTTGGACCAAGTGGCATTGGACCAAATGGCGATAAACAATTTATTTTAATACAAATTCGTTCAGTTATAATTAATAAGTATTTAGTAGGATTAATGCTCCTTGGACATATTTATACATCACTGCCTGAAAATCTGCAAGTGCTATTTACTTTTAACAAAAACACTCGTCATAGAGAGAAATTTCATATATTCAAATGTACAAAAAACTTTGTGTCCTTTTCTTTTAAACATACTGCACCTCTTGTCAGGAATGCACTCCCTCAGGAATAATGTCAAACTAGAAATTTTAATGGATTTAAAAGGAAACTCAAATCTTATTTATTAGCGAGTACGTAACCCCTGTATACTATTTTGTGTGATAGAAGAGAATTTCATTTTTTTGGTTTGTTCCTTCTTCACTTATATATATTTGTTTCGTTTTGTATTGTTTTGTTATAGTCCAGTAAACTATTTATGTACATAGTTATCCATTGCAAAAATATTTTAATTCAAACCTTTGGCACAGCCTCGACAAGTTCAAATTTATTTGAACTTTTGCAGTGACCCAAATTCCATTTGATTCTTTTACCTTTAAATGTACTGATCAGTGACATTCTGATGTTTGTATAACTTGAATAAATCTTGAATCTTGAATCATATAGGATTAGGAAAATTTGCTGAATATGGTTTTACACATTCGGGTAAGGAAGGCGGGGTAAAAAGTTCATCCTGTAAAAGAGAAGAAACTATTTACATGGTATTAATCTATGCAGGGAGGTGAAAGAAATGAGTGGAAACTCTTTATTCAAAAGCATTCGTGAGTGCTAATAATGAGATTTGTAACATGGCCACTTGGCTCTGAAGTTCCATACTCCGAACCGCGCTCCTACTGTCGCGAATTTCGGAGGCCAGGCACCAGTTTCATATTTATTACAAAATATTAAATTACGGGCAAAGTTTCGATGTAAATGTAAACTTTATGGATTGTAATGGGAATAGTCCATCAAACAATTTTTCAAATTTAGTACTCCGCCCTTCCTATAATTTGTGTGCCAGAAAACTTGCATTTTTTAACTTTGCGAAGACTGATGGAAGGTATTAAAGCAAAGCATCTGACAGCAGTGGTTACGTTCGTGGATTTTAAGAAGGCCTTTGATTCAATCAATAGGAAGAAGATGTTAGAGATCTTAAGAGCCTATGGAATACCACACACAATAGTTACAGCAGTAGGAGTGATGTACACAGATACCACAGCTCAAGTACGTTCACCAGATGGAGAGACTGACTCCTTTACCATCTTAGCAGGAGTGCTTCAAGGAGATACCTTAGCAACATACCTATTCATCATAGCATTGGACTATGGTCTAAGAATGGCTACTGAAGGGTTCGAGGATCTAGGCTTCACCCTACAGGAAAGGAAAAATAGCAGATATCCTGCTGAAATGATCAAAGATACCGACTTTGCTGATGATATTGCACTAATCTCAGACAATCTGGAAATGGCACAGAAGCTCCAAGAACAAGTGGAGTCTGCAGCAAGCCAAGTCGGTCTACAAATAAACAGTACTAAAGACAGAATTCATGATGTACAACCTTCGTGAAGGCGAGATCTGTACTGCTGACAGGACAAAGCTGAAGCAGGTCCAAGACTTTCAGTACTTTGGCTCGTGGGTTGATCAGTCAAAACAAGATCTGAATATCCGAAAGGCAAAAGCCTGGACGGCTTTGAACAAGCTGACAGCCACTTGGAAATAAACTTCGGTAGAAAACTGAAAGTCCGTTTCTTTAGGGCTTCAGTGGAAACTGTACTGCTCTATGGATCAGAAGCCTAGACATTGACAAGTAGCCTGGCAAAACAACTGGATGGTTGCTATACAAGACTCTTGAGAGCAGCACTAAATGTCAACTGGAGGGACCATATTATGACCAATATTAAACTGTATAGGGACATTACACCGATCTCAGCCAGACTGAGAGACCGTCAACTCCGTTTCAGTGGGAACTGCTGGAGGAGCAAGAGTGAAATCATTTCACAAATGCTCTTCTGGGAGCCCTCAAGGGGCAAACGCACCAGAGGTCGCCCAGCAATGACTTAATACATTGACCAGTTAGAAAAGGATATCTGTCTACCAAGGCAGGAGCTCCCAAAGATCATGGAGAATAGAACTGAATGGAAAAAAGCCTGTCAAATCAGTGCGAGTACGCTCGACCTAGAAGTGCCTCCTTCACCTCCGATAATTTCTCTTTTTAATCTCTGATAAGTGACCCTTTTTACCTCTAATGACTGCCCCTTTTATTTCGACAGGTGCCCCTTTTCCTTTCTAATAAACGCTCCTTTTCCTTCTTATAAGTGCCCCTTCCCTTTATCATAATCACCCCCTTTTCATCACTGATAAGTGCCCCGTATATTTTGACATGTGACTATTTTTCTTTTTAATATAATCTACTTACCCCTGCTCATAAAAGCGCCCTTACACCTCCGATATATTCAAATTTTCTTTTATCATAAGTGCCCCTTTTTATTATCATAAGTGCTTCTTTTTCATATCTGGTCAATGTCTCTTTTGAGGTGCGTTAAGTGCCTCTTTTCACCTGTGGTAATTTCCCTTTTTACAATGATACGTGCCCCTTTCTATTTCTAATAAGGGACCTATCCCCTATTCTCTTCTTATAAATGCCCCTATCAAAATCAGATGGGTGCCCCATTTCCGTCAAGAAATGCCCATTTCCCATTTTCATAAGTGCTCTTTTTCATCCCTGGTGAGTGCTTCATTTTCACCTTTGATAATTACCCTTTGTACTTTGACATGTGCTACTTTTTTCTTCTAATAAGTGTATTAATTCTTCTAATAAGTGTCTTAATTTATCCCTTTCGATAAGTACCCCCTTTCCCTCTCATCATTAAACGTGCCCCTAATTTAAAGCGACTAAGAGCAATTCCCCCCAAAGTTCGCTTGCTACGCCCGTTCGCATTTATAAATCATATAATTGTTTTACTTATCAAAGGTCATTTCAGTCTTCCGTTATGAGAATGTGCCTATAACCCCATTATGATTGTGTTTTTCCTCTTTATAAGATGTAATTTTTCGCACTGCGACCTCACAAATCATATTAAGGGTGCGTTCAATCGATTTTTCGATGCTAGAATCACAAACATGAATCACAAATCAAAACGCCGTTACAAAAAGCAAGGTCACTGCGGTTAGCGTTTAAGCGATTTTTCATCAACGCTGATTCTAGCTCATTTCGAGCCCAGCCACTGAGGATCACACTGCGCAGTTTGAACCAGGAACTTCGGCGCGCGCTTTCTGGAATTGTTTACGGCCGACTGTCAACTGCTGTTTTGAGCATAGATCGCAATAATAAAACAAAGAATGAGAAGGTGATAGAAGGAAGGAAACAAAGAATAATAACATAAGGAAAGACAGAAAGAGAAAGTGATAGAATGCTTAAAACAAAGAATTACATAAAAGGTGATAGAAGGAAAAACAAAGCATAACATAAGAATAGAAGGAAGAAACAAAGAATAACACAAAAAAGAAAGTGATATATAAAAACAAAGAATAACATAAGAGAAGGTAATAGAAGGAAAACAAAACAAAGAATAACATAAGAATATAAGGAAGAAACAAGGAATAACATAAGGAAAGACGGAAAGAGAATGTGAAAAAAAGGAAGGAACAAAGGATAACATAAGGAAGAACAGAAAGAGAAAGTGATAGAATGATTAAAACAAAGAAAAACATAACAGAAGGTGATAGAAGGTAGAAACAAGGAATAACATAAGGAAAGACAGAAAGAGAAAGTCGATAGAATGATTAAAACAAAGAATAACACAAGAGAAGGTGAAAGAAGGAAGAATAAAAAATAACATAAGGAAAGATAGAAAGAGAAAGTGACAGAATGATTAAAATAAAGAATAACATAAGAGAAAGTGATAGAATTATAAAAAAAAGAATAACATAAGAGAAGGTGATAGAAGGAACAAACAAATAATAACATAAGAATAGAAGGAAGAAACAAAGAATAACATAAGGAAAGACAGAAAGAGAAAATGATGGAAGGAAAACAAGGAATAACATAACAGAACAACGCAAATTGCATGAAAAGCAAGCGCGCGTTTTTTGCCCAAACCGGAACAGGCCACGATAATGACGCAATAGAATCATGATTGAGACTACGTTCGTTCAATCGAATTTTAGCGACCGTGATTCTGCAGAATCATGATACAAAACCCATCTTTTTCAGCTTTTCATGTTTGTGTTTTTAAACACATTTATTTTTACGACCGACGAAAAAATCGCTTGAACGCATTGCGTTTTAAACTAAACGTCTTTAGAAACCGTGATTCTAGGGTGAAAAATTGTCGATTAAACGCACCCTTAGTTTCCCCGCTCGCTTCGCTTCCTCGCAAGTGAATATTCAGACATCACACCCAACTGCAAAGTACAATCCTTGGGCAATTCATTGTATGATGTATAAAGAGAAATAAATATTAAAATCATCCCTGATAATGTAATCACAATGTACTCATGTAAACTGGTTGTAGACTAATTGAAGTTGAACGAACTGGCTATAGGACCAAGTGGCATTGGACCAAACGGCAATATATAATTTATTTTGTATACAACTCGTTCAGTTATAGAATCAGGAAAATCAGGAATATATAGTATTGTAATTTGGGTAAGTCGGGGTAAAAAAAAGATTGAAGAACAAAGTATTACATCGCATTAATTTAAATATGGCAATTTACATATTCCTCTAACAAAATGAAGAGGAAAAAACAACTCAAAACTAAGGGTATTATGCCAGTTCTGTCCCTATAAATTCATCCCTTGTTCACATGAAATAGTGATTACTGTTAAAATGCGAATTTTACCTTCAGGTGATGCTTCTTCTTTCTTTTCTTGTTCACTCTGGAGATACCGAACTACATCAAGATGACCATTGCGTGATGCAACAACAAGCGGTGTCTCACCATCATTATTTCCCCTCTTTAACTGTGCTCCTTGCCCGACGAGGTACTGAACTACACCAAGATGACCATTGCTTGATGCAACAAGAAGTGGTGTGGAACCGTCCAGGCCATCGCTATTAACCTGTGCTCCTTGACCACAGAGGTATTTAACTATATCAAGATGACCATCGACTGATGCCCAGTAAAGAGCTGTGAAACCAAATTTCTCACATCTCTCTACCAGTGCCCCTTGACTAACAAGGCATTTAACTATATCAAGAAAACCTTCCATTGATGCCATATGAAGTGATGTTATAGCATCGTCATTCTCAATCTCTACCTGTGCTCCTAGACCAATGAGGTACTCAACTACCTCAATATGACCTGATCTTGATGACATGTGAAGTGCCGTCAAACTACCCTTATCATTAGGCTTATCAATCTGTGCTCCTTTACCAACGAGATACTTAACTACATCAAGATTACCATAGAATGATGCAAGATGAAATGGTGTGGTTTCATTTGTATCACCACTCTCCACCTGTGCTCCTTGACTAATGAGGTACTGAACTACATCAAGAAAACCTTTCTCTGATGCATGATGAAGTGGTCTTCGACCAGCCATATTGCCCCATTCTATCTCTGCTCCTTTACCAACGAGGTAATGAACTACATCAAGATGACCGGAGATTGATGCATTAAGAAGAGCGGTGTTACCACGGTTACTAGGCTTATCAAACTGTGCTCCTTGACCAACGAGATATTGAACTACTTTGATGTGACCATTGTGTGATGCAAAATGAAGTGCTGTTTGACCATCATTACTACACGTGTCAATCTGTGCTCCTTGACCAATGAGATACTTAACTACATCGAGGTGACCATCGCGTGATGCACAGTGAAGAGGTGTCTCATCATCATTATCACGAGTTTCAATCTGTGCTCCTTGACCAACGAGATACACAACCACTTCAAAACGGCCATTACTTGCTGCCGTGAGAAGGGCTTTATCGACCTCAGCAGGCTCATTTACTGCTTTTTCAGCCATGTTTTGCTATGTCCGTGGGCCCAATTCTGAAGCGAATCTTATGGATATTCCTTCGTTCTAGACCTAATATTTCGAGTTTGTCAAAGCATGGTCAAAGTCACCTTTGCGTTCTGTGAATCGCTCCGGGAAGAGACTAAACACATCAGTAAAGTTACCCGCTCTACAGCTTGAGAGGTATATATCTTTCTCTGTTACCCTGCAGTTTAAACTATTCGTAGCTCACTAACGCGTATGCATTGGAAAATACGGCACAGGAATTATTTTAATTTGATAAAGTAATAATTGCGAGCATAATTCAAATGTTATAATGAAATAATCCGTCTGGGACAGTCCTGGCGCTGTCGGTACAAGTTTGATAACTCCACTTTATTCGTCTGATTTCCTTCACATAAACCAACGTGCTCCGGTTCATTCAAATATAACATCAACGATCCCTTGCTTCAAAATGAATTGTAGATTGTCAAATCAGGTCACAAATCAGTGCATAAAATTGTTCGACGATAACACGCTAGGAATTTCTCTCAAAATTTAGCTCTCTGTTTTTTATCGGAAAGTTTACCTTGTGTTTGATGGTATATTACACAAACGTTAAAGCTAATTAATTCATTTGTGTGTGCCTACAGTTTCCTGGAACAAACTAACCGATGGAACACTCATGGCGAAAATGGCGGAGCCGTTTGTGAGAAACGGGCGTTGTTTTGTAAAACGTCATCATGATAGAACGTCACCGTGACCGGTAACCTGACCTCAGCTTTGCTGCAATGTAATGCAGTTTTACCTGAAAAGGGAATAAATGCACGGTTGACCAATTAGAATGAGCCGAAACCAAATAGTCGCAGCGTTATTTGTTGGCATAATATCTATTGATCTTACACACTTGATCGCATACAAATTTTTCATTTGCCCATAATGCGTCAACATAAAAACGAACTGAAATCGCGTCAAACTGTGTGTATTAGTTCGAAGAACGCATACATAGATGTATCATTTACAATAATTATTATTCAATCATCAGTAAATATGACTGTTTGTACCATTCTAATCACAGAATCTTTCCTGAAATCTGCCTCCAAAATAACTGTTCTTATTTCTTGGATTCGCAAGAAAATCACCAGATAGGACAATTTTATAAAAGTTGTTTTGGCATTTACTTGAGCTAATTTGTCTACATTTCTCGATGTAGACTACAGCCCAGGAGACCAGTATTTTTGTTTCTATCTTCCCCTATGTATTTTTTGTTTCATCAGTCTAAAGGGCTGTCGTCGTTTTATATCATCGGCCTCGTGGACCTTTTGATACACTCTCCATTTTTATATGTTCTCATGCATTTTTTTTTGTCGGTCTCGATCGTATATCAAGTTGGGATTCGCGGTCTTGTCAATATTGGTTTCTTGAAGCTTGTGTCATTGTCGGTCCCTGGGGCTGTCGCTCTAGTGAACTGTCAGTTATATATATGTAGTGGTATGACTACAGGTGCTGTACACATATGCAAATATGCACATACATGTACATGTATCTACTAGTTTCTTGAGTGTGTGTGTGTGTGTGTGTGTGTGTGTGCAAATATGCACATATCCACTGCACCTTGTGGAAGCCATGACTTAAACAATGGTAAACACTTCAATGACCAAGCATGGGCAATAGACCAGTTCACGGTTAGCACCTTACTGCAATGACCCCGAATATCCACAGATCTTCAAAACATAAAGAGGTCCCACTTTGTACATTTGCAATAATCACTCCTACAGCGATGGAGGTGCTATAAAATAGCCTTTGTTTCCCATTTTACAAAGAATACTTCCACCTGTGTATTATGGAGTGCATTAATGAATAATGATTACATAACTTTCAAGAGCACGTATCCAATATTTCGTCTCCGTGTATTTCAAAATTTGTTCTGCATTGACCTTTATCTGCTCAAGCTCAGACTGCAACCGTGAACTGGCTTATTGGGCATGAATATAATATAAATAAATGTACATGGCAATGTATGCAGAGAAGGTATGTTGGTTATGTTGGTATGTTAGTAGAGAGACATATGTTTTGATGGGCTCTGAGAAAGGAGGTCTTTAGAGACAATTTAAGAGGCTGTTCACACCGGCAGAGATAGCGCGCGCCAGACCGCGCTATCTCCGCGGTTTGGAAGGTACAACGTCGTTTCGGTCCGCCCAACAGCGAGCCACGGCGAGCCAACACTGGAGCACCTCTTGGGGGTGGTCCACGAGAGATAGCGCGGGCTAGCGCGCGCTAGAAAAAAGGGGGTGCTACGATAGACCGCGCTATCTCATTGCGGTGTGAACAGCCTCTAAGACTCCATGTTGGATTTGGGTGTGTCCCTTGTTTAAGTCTGAACCAATAAAGATGGAACCAAATTGAATCATTAAATTGAATCCTCCGTATTGCTTGGCTCGTTACATGTATATTTTGTTAATGTTGGTGTCGTGGGCTTTCGCACAAGTAGGCTGACCTGAACTGACCGAGGCGATCCTGCGAACACCCGCTGCACCCGGGGTCGGCCTTTAGTGAAGCCTTCACTTTTGTCGGTGTGTTCTTTTAAAACTCACATTACATAGAGTAGGAATATAATGAACAAATGTTTTCTGATACACAGTTTTTAGATATTTTTACTTTGACACAAAGCTTTATTCCCTCCCTCGATGTACGTATCAGCCCCAATCCCTCCTCAGTTCTCAACCGGGTCAATTTGACACAATTTACATCAAAATTTACATCAAAATTCCTGCTGGATGCCTGTCAAAATTGCGTCCTAACATTTGAACTACACCTCATATACTCTACCGCGCTAACACCCTGGCTTATCTACAGCTTCACCAGTCAAAAATTTGAGTAAATTTTGTACGAATCTCCCTGTTTTTCCATTGTCTTCCCGAATTTTCCCCCAAGTATAAACCAACCCGTATTTGCACTCTAAGATGTGCTTCAACAATAAGAACACAAATGAGAACACAAAAGTGGCATGAATCTTTTTTTTTTCGAGGAGGGCGTGGGATTGGGGGAGGGGCGTCTATGGAGGAGGGAATTCATGATCGTAATCAGGCGCCGAGACTTCTCACACAAACACATACACAAGCACACGCACGCAGCCAAAGGTCTATGCTCACGCATAGGCCCGAATTCACAAAGGAGGTTTGTCGATAAACGTCCTTTTGTTTCGCCAAACCTCCTTTGGTTCTTTACAAACCAGGTTTGTAAAAAACGCGTAAAAACGCGTCATACGACGTACGAAAACCAAGGTTTGTCGACAAACCTCCTTTGTGAATTCGGGCCATAGTGTGTAGGCACAATCCATTGTTGGTGTGCGCAACGGTGTCAGCACCCTAAGACTAGTTTTCATATGCATGTACTTATGCGCACACTGACAAACATCATGCATTTGTACATATCCTCCATTTTCTGTACATGTTCTCATGCTTCATTCTGAACTCCGAAAGAATACTTAACAAAAATCAATCAGTCCATCAGTTTGTAACAGAAAAACTGATTAATTTCATCCTGCTGACTCATGGACTTCAAAACAGGTAAACATTTTCATGTTAAGCGTCCATTAATTGAATAATTGTAATGTCGAGAAAAAAAAATGACAATACAGATATAATGATGATGATTTGTAGCAAAGTAGCGCTATGTATTGATGCACCTATTATCATGATTAGCACTCGCAGAAAACACAATTGTAATGGACATAGATTGGAGATTTTGAAGGGGGAAAAACACATTTTTTTAAAGAACTTCTTAACATATTGTTACGGCCCTCCATCCTAGAACGGGTCCTGGATGCTGGAGGACTGGCCTGTCCCTTGCCTCTATTACCGTCATCTGACGAAGAATTTGCCATCCTGAATAATGCGAGCGGTTTCTATTTGGCTTGTAGTTTAGAGGCCCTGACGTGGCTCCGTTTTCCCAAAATATATGAGTGTGGAGATGAGAGGTGTTTTGGATAGCTGGACGTGTATTCTCTATGAGAGGATTATATTACATCAGTCTATGGAGACTCAACTAATTACACGTTATGAAACGATGGATTGTTTAACTGTATACTTTATTAATACAAACATAAGTCAACTTCTCCAACACGTTATCATAGTTAACACCGACACCAATTATTTGTATTAATCTCAACAAGTAGTAAAGGCAGGGATTGCCTTTTGTAGGAACTCTATTTCTCGCTTCCAATCCTTTTCCTTACTTTAGCTCAGCTGGAGCAAAGCGGAGAGTTCGCTATCTGACTAAGACGAGAGCCAGCGTCGAAGTGACGAAACCTGTGCTCGATACCGCAATTTATAGCATCTGAGACCCTCTGAGAGCTGCTTTACGCATGGTGCGTCCGTAATCGCGCTCTGAGCCCTTACGCCCCAAAAGCTTACTGCCCTCTACGTTTTCTGCAAGATAACTACCTGTAACGGGCTGGTCCGTTACACAGCACCCCTCTTCAAGGAATGTGTCCTCACATTGTCACCCTCACATTAATACGAGAGGTTTCAAAAAAATATCTATAATCACTAAAACATATTGAATTAAGCATCGCTGTATTAACCATACTGAGAGTTAGGTCCTCTACTCTTTAAGACTACTGACATGCATATAACAATGAATGCCCTCTATATCTTTCATAATCTCTTTCTATGAAGTTCTCATATAAAAACATGTTCATTCTATGGACATTAACTCTGAATATAACCATTACAGCGAGTGCTTTCTATGCCAATTATTTTCATGAATTTTTGTGCATTATGACACATCCTTGAATTCTCCCAAAAAGATAATGGTGTGGTGTTTTACAAAGAAATGAATAGCTTACACTACGACATAAAAATGATAAAAAAATATATCCATGTATAGATATAAACAATAAGGATGCCTTTTGTTTCCTCCTGAAAGGTTTTGTCTTATTAACAGTTCATCTTTGTTTTTACAGTTAGTTCGTTTCCTGTCCTTCTAGGTATCCCTGGTAATACGAGTGGATACTGTTCCATCTGGCAGGTACAGTGACTCGTATCGATAGGTGATCTTCATCCCTGGTGGAAATGTTCTGTTTTCTGCGTCACCTTACATCCGCCTCCAGCTTGACGCAGGCTTCTAGTGGCTTCGAACAGTTGTTCACCATCTGTTTCCTCCTCCGTCTCAGTGGCGACGTCTTTCCTGTACTAAGGCTCTCTCGTCCTGCAGGTACAGTCTGCATCTCCGTAGTTACAATGCGGAAGCAGGTTGCGGTATTGCCTTCATGGCGACACTGAACTGATCCCCATTTGGTCTCTAGAGTAGCCGTCTTCAAGTCAAGCTTTGCTCCTAACAATAGTAGATTATCCATGCCCAAGACTCCATCGCCGCATACATTAGCGATAATCAAAGTAACCCTTGCCTTTCCCTGGCCTATTGTCACTTCAGTGTGGATCTTGCCGTCCACCTTCATATTTGAGCCGTTTGCAAGCATTATTCTCTCTGTAGTAGGTTCAATAGAAGGCTGCTCTATCAGTTTCACATATCCTGCTTTGGAGATGTATGTATCGGTAGCCCCAGTGTCTACAAGAAAATGTAACTGTTGCCCGGCGATGATAACTGGTATATACATGCCCTTTAATGTTCCTTTGTGCATCTCGCTATTGTGCTTAGATGTGCCTATTGGTTCTGTGGTATTTGTTGTTGTGGGGCTGTCAGATCTTGCTGCATTGGCCGCACCATGCACGTCCCCCTGAGGCGGCCTTTCCTCGTTTGTTGAGACCTGTTGTTGCTGTTGTTCAGTTTGCCTTTGAGCCTCACTCTTCAGCCTTTTTCTGCACTTTTTCTTGATGTGCCCCTTCTTTCCACAGTAGAAGCAACAACCATCAGATACAGCTGATTTCTCCCGTTGCTGCTTTCCATCAGAGTTAGCGGTTTGTTGAGACGCCTGAAAAGCGCCCTTTAATGCCGCCACCGATCCTACAATTTCCTCTTTCAGGCTGATCAGGGTGTTCACCACTTCAGAGGTTGGGTCGGCTGGCTGTTGATCCATTTCCTCTTCCTTTGTCATTCCCCTACAGTACTTTGATGTCCTTCTAGTGCTCATCCTCTGATCTTCAGAATTGTGAAAGGCCTCAGCTACTATAGCTACATGAATCACCTCGTCTAGTGTCTTATCCTGAGAATTAAATATAGCCTCTCTGAGCTTGGGTTTCAGTAGAGCATCCATGAAATGCCCTTTCGCCAATCTCTCTCGTACAGCATAGTCTAACTCTGGATAAGCTAAGGAAGTTAATTCTCTGATGTTTTGCCCTAGCTCTTTGAGTGTTTCGCCCTCACGTCTCTGCCTTTGCTTAAGCTCCAGCAAATGATTTTCGGCTTGTCCGTAATCCGAAAACCTGTTAGCCAGCTTTTTCTTCAGATCATTGAAGCTCATTCTCTGTTTCTGTTCCCGCAGCAATCTCAAAGCCTGCCCTCTCAAACATGATGCCAGAATTTTTCCTGCTTCTTCATCATTCCAGCCGTTCACTGCACGGCAGGATTCAAAGTGCTCGCAGTAGTCGATCCATGAGGTAGACCCATCATATCTGTCAGGCGTAATAGAGATGCCTCTATTCCTTGGTATAGCTGCATGCAATGACTCATCCTTCCGATGTAGCCTCTTTATCCGTTGCTCTTTACTTACTTTCACTGCCTTGCTTGACAGTGAAGAAGTCTGGATCCCTTCTGTATTCAAGGATTCTTCTTGTGACTTTAGTTGTACTTCATCCGAACTTGACGTCACATTACTGGACATTTGCGTGTTGGTACGCCTTTTATGTTTCTTCTTCTTCGACCTTCCGTCGGTAGCCTTTATGTTTGAGAACCCTTGTAATAGCTCCTCAATCCTTGCATTAATTGCCGATATCTGCTGCCTCAATTCGGCGATTTCCATCAAAGCCGTCGCCTTCTGCTTTTTCATACTTGTTGAACGATGTACTCCAGAGTTAATGGAAACTGATTCATCTCTCGAAGTAGAATCACTGCCATCTGTTCCAGTTTTCCTCTCGTCCTCCATCCCACTTCTGACACCAAACGTGTTACGGCCCTCCATCCTAGAACGGGTCCTGGATGCTGGAGGACTGGCCTGTCCCTTGCCTCTATTACCGTCATCTGACGAAGAATTTGCCATCCTGAATAATGCGAGCGGTTTCTATTTGGCTTGTAGTTTAGAGGCCCTGACGTGGCTCCGTTTTCCCAAAATATATGAGTGTGGAGATGAGAGGTGTTTTGGATAGCTGGACGTGTATTCTCTATGAGAGGATTATATTACATCAGTCTATGGAGACTCAACTAATTACACGTTATGAAACGATGGATTGTTTAACTGTATACTTTATTAATACAAACATAAGTCAACTTCTCCAACACGTTATCATAGTTAACACCGACACCAATTATTTGTATTAATCTCAACAAGTAGTAAAGGCAGGGATTGCCTTTTGTAGGAACTCTATTTCTCGCTTCCAATCCTTTTCCTTACTTTAGCTCAGCTGGAGCAAAGCGGAGAGTTCGCTATCTGACTAAGACGAGAGCCAGCGTCGAAGTGACGAAACCTGTGCTCGATACCGCAATTTATAGCATCTGAGACCCTCTGAGAGCTGCTTTACGCATGGTGCGTCCGTAATCGCGCTCTGAGCCCTTACGCCCCAAAAGCTTACTGCCCTCTACGTTTTCTGCAAGATAACTACCTGTAACGGGCTGGTCCGTTACAATATCTTTAATATTTTTGTAGCATTATAAAACAGTTTTTCGTCAGCTATAAGAGCTACCTTTTCGAAATTTGTCACAATTCTCAACTGCTACGGCTTTTTCATCTACAATACCTATTTTACCAGGAACCTATAATATACAAGCACTGCTTTTTAATAGGTTCCTTATATTCTATTTAATGTATTATATCAATTAAGAATTATTGAGACATGCTCATATATACTACATGTATTGTACATTTGTTTATATTTTGTATGTATGTCTATATTTTTTGTAAAATGTGGAACAAATTGAAACTTGAAACTATTTCCAGATGTTAAAATCAGGTCAAACCTTAACATTGTGTTTCAATGTATTATATTATTTACAATAATTGTATTGCACATTTTAAAAAGTTGTGTGTACCCCCAATAGCAAGACGGTAATCTGGATTTAATTTGTATTTTCCTTTTTTTTCACGGGGGGATATTGAACAAACAAAAATTACACATTCAAGATATTTCAGTATGCCACGGTTTGGTTAATAACTTGCAAAGTGGTAAATATCCCATTAATCATTTACATTACAATGTCTATCCCATTGGCGGATCCAGGATGGGTTTTGGGGGTGGAGGGGGTATTAGTATTATAAATCAAATCAAATCAAATTAGTCTAAAAAAAAATATCAAGCAATCAAAATGAATTTTTAAAAAAATACAATAAATGGTCATGAACTCAAATATTAAGTCTTTCCTTCCCCTTTTTCCTAGTTCTCTTATTTTCTGGTTGCAGGGGGGGGGGGAGGGGTGGGCTAGAAGTAGGTGATCCCTGGTCCCTGGATCAGCCACTGGTGTTCATGCATAACGATGAAGAGATATCTTTGTTAACCTGCTATTCAAACCGCCCCACAACAGCAGGCGCGGATCCAGGATTTCTTAGGGGGGGGGGGCCCAAATTTGAAATTATGCGAGCCAAATATTGGTACGTAATATTGACCAGCAGTGACGTAATGCGGGGAGAGGGTGGGTGCAGGGAGGGGCGAGTTCCCCCTCCCTCTTGACGTTTCATTGAATTATTAGAGAAAGAAGACGTTTCGTTGTACCGTTTTCGAAAATAATCCTCGTCTAAATTCAGTTTTTCCCCGCCCGCGCAAAGCGCGGAAGCTTTTGCGATTCATTAAACCATTAGAGAAAAACGACGAATTGTCGTACAGTTCTCGACTCTAAATCCTCGTCTGAATTCAGGCCCCCCCCCCCCCTCCCGCGCGAAGCGCTGAAGCTTTTAAGTTTCATTAAAAGCATTAGAGAAAGAAGACGATTCGTTGTACCGTTCTCGAAAAAAATCCTCGTCTGAATTTAGTTCCCCTCCCCCACTCTAGCGCGAAGCGCGGAAGCTTTTACATTTCATTAAATCATTAGAGAAACAAGACGATTCGTATTACCTTTCTCGACTCTGAATCCTAGTCTGAATTCAGTTTCTCCCCTACCGCACAAAGCGCGGAATTTTTGACGTTTCATAAGATTATGAGAGAAAGAAGATGATTCGCTGTACTGTTCTCGACTCTTAATCCTTGTCTGAATTCAGTTCCCCCCTCCCCTCCTGCGCGAAGCGCGGAAGCTTTTAAGTTTCATTAAACCATTAGAGAAAGGAGACGATTCGTTGTACCGCTCTCGACTCTTAATCCTTGTCTAAATTCGTTCCCCCCCCCCTCCCGCGCGAAGCGCGGAAGCCGGCGGAAGCTTTAAGTTTCATTTAAATCATTAGAGAAAGAAGACGATTCGTTGTACCGTTCTCGAAAATAATTCTCGTCTGAATTTAGTTTTCCCCCCCTCCTGCGCGAAGCGCGGAAGCTTTTAGGTTTTATTAAAATCATTAGAGAAAGAAGACGATCCGTTATACTGTTCTCGATAATAATCCTCGTCTGAATTCAGTTTTTCCCCTTGGACGTTTTATAAGATTGTGAGAGAAAGAAGACGATTCGCTGTACCGTTCTCGACTCTTAATCCTTGTCTGAATTCAGTCCCTCCCCCCCCCCCTCCCCTCCTGCGCGAAGCGCGGAAGCTTTGACGTTTTATTAAATCATTAGAGAAAGAAGACGATGCGTTGTACCTTTCTCTACTCTTAATCCTTGTCTGAATTGCAAAGATGTTATTTGTCTGCTCCTTTTTATTCCTACGCCCTCTTTTTTTCTCTCCTCTCTTTTTTTATTTAGACGGCGATTTTCGGGGACCGCCCCCACAGCCCCCCCCCCCTGGTTACGCGCCTGCGGTCAGATAAACACATTTTGATAACTTGTCCGACCCCAGAAGCTCAGGGGCTATAAATTACGGTCAGATAAGCATTCAGGGGCCCGCCTTAGGGCCCCTGGTGGGGTCGAGGCGGTTGAGCCCCCGGAGGCTCAGGGGTTTTAGACATTAAATTACCGTCAGATGAGCATCTAAGGGCCCGCCTTAGGGCCTTAGGTGGAATCCAGGGGGCAGAGCCCTTAGGATTTTAGGCATTAATTTTAATCACGGTCAGATGAGCATATTTTGATGCCTCATTATTTTTTGACACTGGCAGTTAACTCTTTTTTCTTTCTTGCTCTCTTTCTTTTCTTTTTTTCCCGTTAATATACCTTTTCAAAAAAAAAGTGGGGGGGGGGGGGGCTCGAGGCTCTCGATCCCCGCCGTTCCTCGGGCCCTGACATGTAGGAATCTCAAGAATCACATTTCTTGCCTGGCTGTAAATTTAGGAATTTGTCACATAAAAACTTATAATTTACTAAAAAGTGAGGAAAAATCTCTGAAATTATGTCATTTCAGCATTATTTGTAATTTACCGTTATGGAATTAGAAATAAACCACGTTTAAATTTGATTTCCCACAATCCCCTACCCCTTATCAGTTCGCCAGTATCTCCCCTTTTTCTTTTTTCTTTCCCTTTCCTTCCTTCTCTCTTATTTTTGTGATTGGGGGGGGGGGGGGGCAACAGCCTGGGAGGCAAGGCCCTTTCGGCCCCGATCTTTTTCTTCCCCTTTTCTTTTCTTTTTCCTCTTCTCTCTTTCCCTTTCTCTCCTCTTTCCCTTTCCCTTCTTTTCCTTTCTTCTCTTTCTCTCTTTTTTTTTTTTTTTTTTTTTGCGGGGGGGGGGGGGCAAGGCACGCTCGGCCCCCCCCCCCTGGATCCGCGCCTGCACAACTGCACAACTGCACAACCAGCGAACTGTAATAATAACAAGCAGTGTCTGCATTGCTTTCATGGTAGTTAGGTTCATAGATTGATCCAACGGGGAAACGGAGTTCGCTTTTTTGAATCATGGATTCCAGGGTAAAATTATAATTTTGGTCAAAATAATGTGCCAAAAGTGCTTGGTTGACATTTGATACTCCCTTTTGGAAAACAACTTGTCGTACAGTATTCAAACTTGCTCCGAATATACTCACAAACAGAATAGTTAAAAATTCAAAGTTTATTCAACTGATAAAATATAATGAAACATGTTTACGTCTGAAATGTTTACCTCTGGCGTTTTTACCTGTCCCCTGTGAAATATTTCTTTTACTCCGATCACATTACTCCAAACCGAGACGTTTCATTTTATCAAAGCTATATTTCAAAAATAAGTTAGGGCCATGTTTGGGAATAATTGCAAATAACATTGCAATGTTATTGTATTATGTTTTGCATGGGAAATAAAATCATTTGAATCTTGAATCTAATATTTAAAGTCAGAAATTCAGTTAGTGTACGATATTGACCAATGGGCAATGGTCACCGGAGCATGAGTCATATGCACACGGCTAATTAGGGCATTCCTATCTTTGTAACTAGTCGAATTGTATGAAAGTGAAACAAAATAAGAAAACAGAATGGCGAAAGTTAGAAATCAATCAGCTTTATAATAGGAAAGATATGAATGTTTGACATATGAGATCAGTGTAGCTATGCGATTATCAAATTGGCAATTTTGTCAGTGGATTATTACGTAGTCTTAACAATACTCCCGTTTGTCGTGTACAAAAATATTATTAATTGCTGTTTGTTCTAATTGTTGTCTCCCTTGGGTCACGACTCAAAATATAGGCCTTTTATAGATAGCTTATTATGATAAGTCCTCTAAAAGGAAAAAGACCATCACAAGTCATTCCTTTTTGAGAGATGGATCTATATTTTATGAATGTTGTGTTTCGGAATAAATGAGAAAATTGTCTGGCACTGCATCACAGAGACATTACCGATTCAGAAAATGTTTAAGTTGAGATACGTTAACTGATTACAACTTTCCAAAAGTCAAATCTATGTTAGTTTTTGTTCTATTTTATTCCAATTTTCACTTGTCTGCTTCCCTGATTTTCCTGCTTTCTATGAAAGTTCTTTACTATGAAGGTTGGATTTATATTCATGGACAAACACTAAGGACGCTCTCTTGCGCTCAAAACTTATTTAATGACGACACTAATGTCAGATTGACATGAAAATTATAAACCTTGTGACCCCTACCGTGAGATCAAATTTGCTTCTCTTTGTAAATTGCCTTAATGTGGGATTTTACCGCTCCGCTGAAGTAATACCCGGTGTAATTAATTCAGGCACTATTTGCTATTAATGGAAGAGATGAAAAAAATCGAATGAAATAAAGTCAATTGTCTGGCTTGTGGTCTAAACTTTAACCTAGGAGAGCTTTTGTGGACGAATTGGAAAAAAATGAAAAGAAGAAATATTTTCATCGTTATGCATGAACACTAGAAAGATATCAGTGACGTATCGAGGGGCCGGGGTGCTATATAGTGATATATTCATCACAGCATTCCATAGCACGCTTTACTGAGCACCATTGTATCGAACATGGCATGTACAAATCCCTTTGAGCCAGACTTTGGGGAAAAAAGCCCTGCAAATGTTAAAATCATATGCAAGTAATACCTTAATGAAATGTAAACTATAAAACTCAATGAGTGATAGTTCCCATACGTTTCTTAATAATGGAATTCATTGTAATGAATAAAGATTTCTGCATTTTCAAAAATGGAACTTTTTCAGAAGAGCAAGGCATTTCATCGGAATATAATTTTTCCCTCTCGGATGTTCATATGCATACGGTTAATTAAGGCATTCCTATCTTTGTAACTAGTCCATTTGTATGAAAGCGAAACAAAACAGGAAAAACAGAATGGCGACAGTTACAATCAATCAGCTTAATAATAGGAGAGTTATAAATGTTTGAAATATGAGATCAGTGTAGCTATGCGATTCTCAAATTGGCAATTTTGTCAGTGGATTTTGACGTAGTCATCAACAATACTCCCGTTATTCGTGTACAAACATATCATTAATTGCTGTTTTGTTCTTATTGTCGTCTCCCCTGGGTCACTATTCAAAATATAGGCCTCTTATATATAATATATTATGATAGGTCCTCTAAAAGAAGAAAAAAACAACATCCCGAGTCATTCCTCTTTGAGAGATGAATCTATATTTTATCAATGTTGTGTTTTGGAATAAATGAGAAAATTATCTGGCATTGCATTACAGAGACATTACCGATTCAGAAAATGTTAAGTTCAGATACGTATACTGATTACAACTTTCCAAAAGTCAAATCTCTTTTAGATTTTGTCCGATTTTATTCCAATTTTCACATGTCTGCTTCCCTGATTTTTCTGCTTTCTTTGAAATTTCTTTACTATAAATGTTGGATTCCTACTCATGGACAATACAACAAGGACGCCCTCTTGCGCCTAAAATTACTTTAATGACGACACAAATGTCAGATTGACATGACAAATATAAACCGTGTGACCCCCACCAAGAGATCAAATTTGCTTTCTCTGTGTAAATTGCCTAAATTTGGGCTTTTACCGCTCTGCTGAAGACCTATCAATTCAGGCACTACTTGCTATTGATGGAAGAGAAAAAAGAATCGAATGAAATAATGTCAATTGTCTGGCTTGTAGTCTGAACTTTAATCTAGGAGAGCTTTTGTGGACGAATTGAAAAGCATGTAAAGAAAAATATTTTCATCGTTATGCATATACGTATCTGTAAAGCGCTTTGTGAGGGCCTCCGGTCCTGAAAAGCGCTGTATAAGAACGAGCTATTATTATTATTATTATGAACACTAGAAAGACATCAGTGACGTATCAAGGGGCCGGGGTGCTTTCATGTGATATATTTATCACAGCATTCCATAGCACGCTTTACTGAGCACCATTCACCATTGTATTGAGCATGGCATGTTCAAATCCATTTGAGCCAGATTGTGGAGAAAAAAGCTCTGAAAATGTATTGATCACATTCAAGTTTTACCTGTATAAAATGGAAACTATAATTAAACCCAAGGACTAGGCGTTGTGGCGTGCGCCTGTAATCCAGCTAACAGTGGAAGTTACAAATTGATTCAGCCGAGGACGCAGGTTCGAAACTGAGTCACGTCTTTCGGATGGTGACGTTAAAGGTCGGTCCCAGACGTAAATAATCATATCTGATTGATACACGTCTGTTAAAACCCAATTACACACACACACAACCCAAGGAGTGGTAGTTTCCATACGTTTCTTTAAATAATGAGGGCATTAATTGTTATGGAAAAAAAAAATTATGCATTTTTTCCAGAAATTAAACCTTTTCAGAAGAGCAAGGCATACAGTCAGGTGAATGTTTAGCAAGAATCAAAGTAAGAAGGACAGTAAATATTGATAAAGGGAGACTTATATTCCAATGGGGACATGCAGGCACAACATGACCTAGCGGAATATGTTTCTTTTTATTATTGGATGGGCATCCTTTTCAATAACAAAAGGGACACATTGTCATTGTTCTAATGTGAATAATTGTTTTGGGGGAAAAACTATGGATGTATGCCACTGTCTTCCTAGTTCAGAGTCTGGCCTATTTAATTTTGATTTCCACCACACCATCGCTACCTCCCTGTACTTACTTGCAGCCGAAGATGGCGTGATCATTACATGTGGACGCCCGGCGTGTTATCAGGCTGGGCTGGCGAGCATTATTCTTAGTAGGTCCATGCTTGAATCAAGTGTGAAGGCAATATGGAGAACCGGCCAGATTCTGGACTACTGTCATCTCGGAAATGGGTATTGCTTATTTAACATGCATATCGCCACACAATGGATATCTGTCATGTTCGCATGAGATACCAACTTTTCGCTGTTTTACCCAAATGTGGGACGAAACGGATCTTGACATGCTAATTCCAAATGTTGCTTGTGAAGCGTTTATACGTAATGTAATCGCAGTAAAAGAATCTTGTTTTTACCTAAGGAAAAGCAATAAGCTATTTCTATACAGCTCTATCTTTGCTCACAATAACCGTTTCTTTTCGGGTTTCATTTTTTGGGGGACGCACTATATGTATATATATATATATATATATATATATGTATATATTTAACGCATAATTGTTATGATTGAACTGACGCTATTTGAGAACAGTCTTTGTCATAATCGACTCACAACAGAATATTTTTACAATGCTTTTTATCAAAATGGTGGTTTTGTTGTTACACCAGATCAAACCTTGACTTCCATGAAATTATGTAAATATTATGTACGCTTTATAGGAAAACTACAGAAACTGTCTCACTGCTCTCGTAACAATATGTTTACACTCAGTCTTTCACAATGCATTCTCTCTCATTTTGTACAAGGCTCTAGTCTCCCTCGAACATCAACCACACAAGACCATAATTGATTATAACTAGTAAAAAAGAAAGATGAGTCGATGGATTTCAGTTCCATTCATTAACTTTTATTTTAGGAAGAAAGGCAGCTCAACCTTTAAAGTTGATAATGTTACAGCAAATCGTGCTCTTTAGCCCTTGTCTTAAATTAGACAACAAAGAACAATAATGTATCTATAAAAACCAGGAAGCTTACAGTTGAGAATCGTACTTCGGACAATACAAAGTTAACACAAATATAATCACGTCTCAGGATCTGGGATATACCAGCGCTTCGACAGAAAATGTAGCAATGTCCTCAATATGTCACATCAGACACAAATCATGCGTGATTATTCTTGATTAAACTCATACCATTGTCAACAGTTCACAAGGTAATAATTATACAATGCTGTTCTTTAAACAATGATAATTTGTTTTCACGGCATATCTTGACTTCCATAACATGATCTATTTAATAATGTTCACTTTAGATGTATAGCATTATGAATTGGATATAAATGAGAATTTACACCTCGAAGTCCCTAGGTAACCCACCATATGTTAGCACTAGACTGATAAGTAGAAGGATACGGATACTTGTTTAAATTATATGTAATGTCAACACTTGAAGAAAAACATAGAAACATGCTTAAAAACACGCTTTAAAAGAACTAAAAAAACGATTCTGAGTAAGTGCTCCTAACCTTTCCAGTTTAGAACAATCTAAAATTTCATATTTGAACAAAATACAACGATTTGTGAATAAACTAATTGATGATCATTTGTTTTTACACTGTATAAAACTTTGATGTTCAAGTAGGTATAGCATTGCTCATCGGACATGTCGGATATGCACAGAATAAAATGAGACCATAGAATTATCAAGTATAAACCCATCACCTGTTTGTAAATAAATGGGTAATTAGAAATGTACAATGATAACAAGCACTTATATGACTATCTACAATTTTAACGATTAAATGAAAGATACCGAAAAATGAAACCATGTTTTTAAGGCAAAATATATGTTATAGGTTTGATTAAACCTGAATTATTCTCCTTCTCCGCGATTCTAGTACAGTCTGTGTACAATTTTGTTAAAAGAAAGGAAATTTACAATAATCTACAAATAAGGCACTGTAGTCAATGAGATGATTCTTTGTTTTCAACGTTGCTAGGTGGAACCTCTATGTATTCAGGGAATCTACACGCATTACTAACATGATATGAATAAGACTAGTATTGATACCAAATGAACATAACCATTGTTGCTACTGTTCAATTGTCCATGTGATTTTATTGATCAAGGTGTCAAAATAAAGAAAAGATGACAGGCTGAAACTTGTGCATAACCGAATAAATCAATAATGATGTTGTGATTACATCAATATTTGATACGATAGCAACTACTTAAGTAATATTCACACCTAAGGCAGTTTCAATAGCCTCGTGCGTCACCTATTGAAATGTGACGAACATGACAATGACGTATTAAGCTGATTATGATTTCCATGGGACATACAATGAATTGAATTTTCTAAAGAAGGTTTCGGTTGTGTTATTTATAGCATTGAATGTAGGTGTCCTTGTTGTGACTCACGCTGTACATATGTGATTAGTTATACATAGACAAATTACATAATGAAATTCTGATATGAAATAAACACAACTCCGGTTTATTATAACCTTAATGTGTACAAATATATAACGTAGGCCCTTATTGACAGTTGTAAATCTTCCGCAATACTCACTAGGCGTGTTTATACAATGTAGATAATCAAAAGAGAAGCAAACTTAGAACACTCGTTTTAAAGTTAAGTATACATTATTATTATATATTATCACCTCTCTCTCAAATCAGTTTAGTCTATGTACAATTCAGTCACAAGAAAATAACATTACAAATATTTTGTGAATGATACTAAATTTATGAAAATAGCCCTGTACAGCTTAAGAAGGTATGAAACTGAATCAATTGATATTAAGAATTCGCATGAAGCTAACATTTATATAAAGATACATGTATATAGCAGTGGCAATCAAGAATGAGTGTGAGATCGTGTATAAATACAAGACAATACAAGATCGCAATTTCTTTGTTTAAAAATAGAAATCTGCATTCAATAACGTAATGCAAGATAATTGAATATTACACTAAAAATATATCAACAGATATCAAATTTTCTTTTTAAACACATCGAGAAAACACACATATGTAAAATTTTAATTTTATAATTAACAGGCTTCCTCTTTAACGAACAGGGGGTAATTATCGGGGGGTATTGTCCAGGGGGTAATTTTCCGGGGATAATTATCCTCGGGTTAGCTTTCCGGGGGGGGGGGGGATTTTCCGGGGGATGATTGTCCAGGGAGTAATTGTCCTGATACGTTCTGAACACTTGCAGACCCTACGCACCCATACACATCGTATCCATACACCTACCCCCTGGACACCAACCCCCTGGATAACCACCCTCTAGGACAACTACCCCTTGGACAACTACCCCCGGACAACTACCACCTAGGACAACTAACCCCAGCCAACTACCCCCTAGGATAGTTATAAGGGGGTAGTTTGCCCTAGAGGGTGGTTGTCGTAGGGGGTAGTTGTCTATGGGGTAGTTGTCCGGGGCTAGTTGTCCTAGGGGGTAGTCGTTCTAGAGGGTAGTTGTCTAGGGGTTAGGTGTCCTAGGGGTTAGTTGTCCTAGAGGGTGGTTATCCTAGGGATGGTTGTCCGGGGTGCTTGTCCATAAAAATAGGTGTAAATTACCATTCTTAAAATATATAGATAGTGATTACTCATCGAATTCCTACAACTTATTAAGTTTTCCCAAATGGCAAAATCATTATACAAACGATACCGGTGCCAAATTGTGCACACTGGATATACAATATATACAGTAGTCATACAAAGCGAAATAAGTTTTGCCTTCACCACAATTTAGCCTTAAGCACCCATTCAAGTATTAGTCAGGGCTGTTAGGGCTATATAGGGGTCGTTCGGTGCAGATTCTTCTAAAAGCACCAAATTTGGCCCAGAGGTAGCTTATACCATACTATCACGATTTCTGCCGGGCGCCAAGAAGGGCGCCCTCTGTGACCGCCATAATTGGGCAAATCCAAAATGGCCGCCGTCTGAGTTAAAGGTCAAGCGTTTATCCAAAAGGAAAAGGGCTAATATGATACAAATGTAAATATTTATGGGGTTTGGGGGTATAAGAATCTGATTATGATGTTATTTCATCAATTTGAGGTCTCCTTGGGGCTTTCATACTGGTCATATTGGTCAAATCCAAAATGGCCGCCATCTCATAGTTACAAGTCAAGTGTAGTTATGGAAGGAAATGGGCTAGTTTGTTAAAGTTTATCTGTTTATGGGGTTTGGGGGGTCAGAGAATCTGATTATGATGTTCTTTCATCGATATGAGGTCTCCTTGCTGCTTCCATACTGGTCATATTGGTCAAAAGCAAAATGGCCGCCATCTGAGTTACAGGTCAAGTGTAGTTATGGAAGGAAATGGGCTAGTATGTTAAAGGTTTATCTATTTATGGGGTTTTCGGGGTCAGATAATCTGATTATGAGGTTCTTTCGTCGATTTGAGGTCTCCTTGGGGCTGCCATACTGGTCATATTGGTCAAATTCAAAATGGCCGCCAGGTTTAGTTACAAGTCAAGTGTAGTTATGGCAAGAAATGGGCTAGTATGTTTAAAGTTTATCTATTTATGGGGTTTTCGGGGTCAGAGAATCTGATTATGATGTTCTTTCATCGATTTGAGGCCTCCTTGCTGCTGCTATACTGGTCATATTGGTCAAATCCAAAATGGCCGCCATCTGAGTTACAGGTCAAGTGTAGCTACGAAAGTAAATGGGCTAGTTTGATAAAAGTTAATATATTTATGGGGTTTTCGGGGTCAAAAAAACTGATTATCATGTTCTTTCATCGATTTGAGATCTCCTTGGGGCTGTCATACTGGTCATATTGGTCAAATTCAAAATGGCCGCCGTCTGATAGTTATAGGTCAATAGTAGTCTCAAAAGGAAAAGGGCTAGAATGATAACATTTTATGTATTTGTGGGGTTTTCGGGGCCAGAGAATCTGACTATAATGTTTTTTTTATCGATTTGTTATCACCAATCCTGTCCTACATGATAGGTTACAATGAAGTCCATTTCCTGGTTGAAGAAGATGAGGGAAGATGCGCCAAATTCACACTTGAGTCGGTATAAATCTTGGCCTGCGCCCATACTTTTCATCATTATGTTCTACTAGTCATTGCTGTCAATGTTGATGCTACATCCGCCATCGCATTTGCAGAGAATCGTTTCACTGTTAACCCCGACATGATCTAAACCCGACCAACCTACTGAGTCGCAGACATCCTTCATCAAAACTGTTTCAATTTTTGTCTCCCTTTTCTTCATATTTCTACTCACGTCTTATCTTTGAACTGTCATCATGCCTACTGACGATCACACCCATTCTTCAACTTCCGAAACTTCTGCTTGCCCTTCATCTGTCTCCAATTTTCAAATCAAACTTCCTCCTTTCTGGCACAATGATCCTACTATTTGGCATCACCCGACAGAAAACAAAGTTTGTCTACGTCGTCGCCTTCTTGCAGCCGGAATATGCCCAGGAAATTTGGGACTTACTGATATCTCTTCCTCAAGAACAGCCATTCGTTAAACTGAAAGCCGAATCGATACAAAGGAACTCCACCTCTGAGCAAAAACGCCTTCATCGGGTGCTGATTTATGAGGACTTTGAGAGATCACAAACCCTCCCAGTTACTTCGCAAGTTAAAAAAGTGCTGGGGTGAACAAGTTGGAGGAGAACATTCTGAAACAGCTATTTCTCTAGAGGCTGCTCACAAAATTATGTTCAGCTCATTTTAGCATCAACTGGGGACTCGATGAAGATCAAGAACCTCGCTGATTTAACCCCTCAAAAAATCGTTGTGACAAATTCCCCATCTAACTTTCATCCTGTCGGTCTTCTTTCTCGTCTTCTTCTTCTTCTTCTTCTTCACACCCTACTCTTTTCCTGGAAATGCAGCAAATGAAAGCGCAAATATCACAACAGAAGCAAGACCGTCAAGCGCGAAGCCCCAGCTCACAAGGGGATTGCTATTATCACTTTCTTTTTGTTAGCGAGCCAAGAAATGTACTCCTCCCTGCACTTTCAAATCAACCTCTTCAAACCAGGGATACGACCCAGCCAGCGACTAGAAGCGACAAGTTCGACTGCATGGCACCAGCCCAGAAATTTGCCTTTTCTACATTACGGGTAGGAACCAGGTATTAGATTTCTCGTAGACCATTGAACTGAGGTTAGCGTTCTTCCTCCATCCATGGACCTACTAGGTCCATGCTCCATCCAAATCCTAGAAACATATGCACCCTTCTTCGAAATTTCCCCTGCAAGTATCACTACTTACGGAGACCTAAGCCCGACTCTCGACGTCGGCCTACGTCGAGCTTCCAGGTGGATTTTCATAATTGCCAACATATCCAATCCTATCTTCGGGGCAGACTTTCTCCCTCACTTTGGTTTTCTGGTAGATGGGCGCAATCTCAAGCTCGTCGATTCTACTACTAATCTATCTGTAAGAGGCATCCTTTCTTCTTCTCCTTCTATCAGCCCCATGTCTGTCAAGGCAGACAGTCAAGCTGCTTCCAAATCTCTTCTTGACCAATGTCCAGACCTCACACGCCCAGTCTACAAGGGGGCAAAAATGCTAGAATTAGGCATCGTCCGACCTTTTGGCAGCAGTTCGGCATCCCAACTTGGAGCCCAAGAAAAAACCCGGAGACTGGAGACCAAGCGATGACTACCATGGACTAAATGGGAATACAGTGCCCGATAAATGTCCTATTCCCCATCTCCAAGATTTTACCTCAGCTCTAGCAGGCGATAGAGTTTTCTCCAAACTCGATGTCATCAGAGCGTACCACCAAATTCCAGTCGATCCAGTAGACGTACACAAAACAGCCATCACCACACCCTTTGGGTTACTTGAATTTATGCGCATGCCTTTTGGGCTATGAAATGCCGCACACTTTTGATGATCGAGGTAACCCGTGGGCTACAAGTTGTGTACGCCTACATCGACGACCTCCTCGTCGCGAGTAAGACAGGACATAGGAGGAACATATTCAACACCTCCAACTAGCTACTGTTCTTACGACTCTCGAAATACGTTGTATTCGCTCTCTTACCGTTTTGACATGAACGGACGTGTTTTTTAAAGCGCTCCGTCAAACCGATAGACCGAAAGACCGTGTATTATCCCTCGATATAGCGTGCATATCAGTGTAATTTGTAATTTTAACTACCAGCTCTAAGTGTTCACCTCCGTATGCTGATGTTCTTGGACTTGATTTTTATCTAATCTTTGGATTTTTGGAGACCTGTATATCATCTTTTCGCGATGACTACAACTCGCAGCTTGAAACTGCAAGCTGAAGAGCTTACGAATAGCATAAGGGATGAACTGAACAGAGCCCTGGAGAGTGACACTTTGATAAATAAGCTGGTGAGTGTACTTAAGAAAACTTTGATAGAAGAAATTACACCAATGATTACGAAGAAAGTTTCAGAAAACTTACGCGAATATATTGACTTTGAATTGCAGGCGAGAGACACTCAAATAACTGTTTTAGAAACAAAGATGCAATCGTTATTAGATCAACAGGATGAGTCGGAACAATACTCTAGAAGGAATTCCTTGATATTCAACGGAATAAAAGAGGAATTGAACGAAAACACTAACGAAACTATCATCAAAATGTGTGCCGAGAAGTTAGACATTGCTTTAGATGCCAGAGAAATTGACAGAAGCCATAGATTGGGTCAGAGTAAAGAGAAGAGAAATAGAGGTGTGATTGTAAAGTTCACAAATTACCATGTACGAGAGAAAATCTACAGAAATAGGAGAAAATTGCGTCATTGTCAGGATGAGGCAATCTATATCCATGAAAGTCTGACAAGAAGACGAACGGAGCTTTTCTGGAAGGTGAAAACGAAGTACAGGGAACAGGTTGAGGCATTATGGACCCAAGATGGCCGCATCCTTGCCATATCAAAACAAACGAAAAAGCGAATCACCATGACTACGGAAGGTGACCTACACAAATTGAGCAAAGCTTGAATTAGCCATCATCCTACAAGAATGAACTAAGCGCTCGTCTTAACGCTAAGCTGGTGTGGATGGATCCTCTCCATTATTCAGTTAGCCCCTCCTCTTTTGTTGGAGGAGAGCTTTTTAAGTGGCCCGAAGTTCATGCCTGTGTAATGATGCCAACTTAATTGGAGCTATCGCAATGTGTGTGTATAGACGTAATCTTCTTATCCTGGGTGTATAGCTAGTCTGTGGTTCACGCATCACTAAACCTAGGGAAGAATACAGTGACCCACTCGTCAAGTAACTATGGAACTAATCCGACCAACGAGCTTTACATCTCCGCGGCAATAGGTTTTCTCGGATCGTGAATCGCTCTACGTACAGATAGCTCTCGACGAACGGGTCAGTGCTTCGAATGACAACCACCGATTGAAAATACCGGACAAACTCTCTTTTTCACGCCACTCACCATGCACTGCTATAAGTGAATTAATTCTTTGCAGATACAATGAGACATGGTCTACGATCGATTGATTTCCTTATTCCTAACCGATCTTTTAAAAGTAGATTGAAGAACTCGAACTGACTGTATTTTTTTTTTTTTTTTTTTTTTTTTTATATTAAATAATATTGTATCTTTTTTTTAAAACTGTAATTTGAACTGTTTACGTATGGTCTTTAACGTCTACAATCACCCATGTGCCTGTTGTATGAAACCTGTTAAAAATAATCAAAAGGGATTGAAGTGTACTAAATGTAACCAATGGCTTCACATCATTTGTGCTGGTATTTCCTCCCAAATCTATGATGATCCGTCAGAGGATTTCTTTGGCTGGCAATATAACATTTGTATTCTTAAGGAATTACCTTTCCATAATGAACTGGGTCTTTCCATTAATCCAGAGTTAAATAATGTCCATGTTAAAGCAAATAGCACAAGAATGGACACCTCTAGGGGTTTATACTACCATGAATTGCAAGGTAATGGTCTTAAGATTGCTCAATTAAATGTTAATAGTCTTCTCAAACATATTGAAGAAGTAAGGACATTTGTAAAATCAAATAACATTCAGGTTTTTGCTGTAAATGAAACCAAAATAGATGCATCTATTTATGATGATGAAGTCATGATTGACAATTTTAACTTGTTTCGGAAAGACAGAAATAGACAGGGAGGCGGGGTCGCCATATATCTTCACAAATCTCTACATTTTGAGAAACTAACGCATGAAACTTTAGATGATTTAGAAGCAATTGTAATAAAGGTGTATCTTAAGCTTGCAAACCCCCTTGTCATATCAACTTGGTATAGACCGCCCTCTTCAGACGTTGGAATCTTTAATTTATATGAGCTGTTTCTTAGCTTTATTGACATAACGAACTGTGACACAATTTTAGTAGGAGATGTAAACTGTGACCTACTGGCCAAACCTTTATCGAGTATGAGTAAGAAATATATGGATATCAATGATATGTATTCTCTAGTTCAAGTTAACACAAATGAAGCAACCAGAATTACAAATGCTTCTGCTACATTGATTGATCATCTCTTAACTAATAACTCAAACGTAAAGAGTTATGGAGTACTTCATAATGGAATGAGTGACCATTCTATTAGTTTTTTAATTTGGAATGCCAATGTTTCATCACACCCCAGATTTATTAACTTTAGAAGTTGCAGCAAACTTAATGGTAATGAGTTTAGAAATGATATTCGCAACCAGAAATGGGAGTATATAAATCAGTGCAATTCAATTGATGAAGCTGTTGAATTATGGCAAAATCGGTTGTTACAAGTTGTTGACAAACACATGCCATATCGTTCAAAAAGAATAAGTACTAGGGGCTCTCCGTGGATGAATGCAGGCATTTATAAACTCATGAAAAAGCGTGACAAACTGAAACGGAGAGCGTGTAAACTTAAAGATGAAAAACTCATGTGTGAATATAGAGTACTACGTAATAAAGTTACTACTGATGTAAGACAAGCAAAGAGAAAATACTACTCTGATAAATTTTCACTTTCTAGTGCTAATCCAAAACAGACTTGGAAGACATTAAAATCTATCATTCCAAATAAGAAACGTGACACGCCAATAGTTGCGCTTAATTCAGAAAGTAATGTTGATACTGCTAATCTTTTTTAATACCTTCTTTGCTGAAGTAGGAAGTAATTTAGCAAAAGAAATTCCTGATACGCCTCTCCCTATAGAAAACAATATACCATTAATCAAGAGTTTTGAGTTTACCCTTGTAACCGAAAATGATGTGTTGGGAGTTATAAACAAATTGAAAAATACTAAATCTGTAGGTGTAGATAAAATATCAGTTTTTGTTTTAAAAGCATGTGCTACCGAGATTTCACAGAGTATTGCTAACCTGATCAACCGCTCTTTGTTGAGCGGTAAATTTCCTCAACAATGGAAAAGGTCCAAGATTATCCCAATTCACAAAAGTGGCGATAAGAGCTCTCCTTCAAATTATCGGCCCATCTCGATTTTGCCCTGCGTATCTAAAATACTGGAACGGGTTGTCCAAAGACAAGTTTTGGAGTTTCTACATGAGAACAATATCTTGTCAGCCGCCCAATCTGGTTTAAGGCCACGTCACTCAACTATTACCACTCTCCTAAAAGTAACTGATGACTGGCTTCACGCAACTGATAAGAAAGAGTATACGGGGGTTGTATTTGTGGACTTAAGAAAGGCCTTCGATACCGTGAATTGTGATATTTTTATTAAGAAACTCAATAACATAGGAATTTCTGGCACTCCATGTACATGGTTTAAAAGCTACATGTCAGACAGAGTCAGTAGGACACTTATTAATGCAGAGCTTTCTTTCGAATCAGTTATTGAGTGTGGTGTGCCCCAAGGTTCCCTTCTAGGGCCACTGCTCTTCATCGTATATATAAATGATTTAGTAAAATGTATAAAAACCTGTCAAGTTCAGTTGTATGCTGATGATACTGTTTTAGACTTCTCACATCCTTCTATAGATAGAATTGAATTAGCTTTGAACTCAGACCTAGAAAATATGTATTACTGGATGTGCCAAAACAAATTAAGTGTCAACTGTCAAAAAACAGTTTGTATGCTCATTGGAAGCAACCACATGATATCTAAAAAGAATGTCCTCCGAGTTTCATTGAATGACATCTTCATAGATCAAGTTCATCATGTCAAGTACCTTGGCGTCTTAGTTGATGAAAAGTTAAACTGGAATTTACATATAGACAATATGTTGAAGAAAATTGGTCAAATGGTAGGCTTTCTAGGAAGACTAAGGCGATTCCTAAGTGAATCGGTACTGAAATTAATATATAGCTCACTGATCCTTCCGTATTTTGATTATGGTGATGTTATTTACAGTGCAGCTTTCAGGAAATATACAGATCGCCTTCAAAAATTGCAAAATAGGGCAGGCCGGATTATACTTAAAATAAAACTTGAATCTCATGTCTCTGTTTTGGAAATGCATAACGCTCTTAATTGGCAACTCTTGGACAAAAGAAGAAATCATCATTCCCTTGTTCTTATGTATAAAATAATGAATAATCTAACCCCCGAGTATTTAAGAAATGAATTTGAGTTGAGAACCCATTCCTACCCTTCCCGAATTGGAGCTCAAATAAAATTACCCAAACCGAGAACAAATTACCTCAAAAGATCATTCAAGTATAGAAACGCAAAGGCCTACAACACACTTCCTCCTCATATCAAATCTTCCCCTAGTGTTAATACATTCAAATCTAAGATTGCAGAACTGTTACAGTAGCACATGGTCCCCCTCCTTATTCTGTTATGATTACTTGTTTTGTATGAATTTTTTTTTTTTTTTTTTTTTTATCCCTTTATTTTTATTACTTCTTTTTGTTTTCTTTCTTCAAAATGTATTTACTGTTGTTCATATAATGTATTTATGTTTTGTTTTGTTTATGTAATTGTTCCGGACCCCACGGAAGACCAGCTTTCCCATGTCGGGTTAGCTGAATGTGGGCTATCCATCGTATTTTATGCATTTTTACTATGTTTTTTATACGAAAATAAATACTACTACTACTACTATTCATTAACCCACTTAAGTGTGAATTTGGCGCATCTTCCCTCATCTTCTTCAACCAGGAAATGGACTTCATTGTAGCCTGTCATGTAGGACAGGATTGGTGACACAAAATGGATAAAAGAACATCATAATCAGATTCTCTGACCCCGAAAACCCCATAAATATACAAAATGTTATCATACTAGCCCCCTTCCTGTCGTAACTACTGTTGACCTATAACTATACAGACGGCGGCCATTTTGGATTTGACCAAAATGACCAGTATGGCAGCCCCAAGGAGGCCTCAAATCAATGACAAAACATGAAAATCAGTTTCTCTGACCCTGAAAACCCCATAAATATATAAAATGTTATCATTCTAGCCCTTTTCGTTTTGGAACTACTATTGACCTTAAACTATCAGATGGCGGCCATTTTGAATTTGACCAATATGACCAGTATGACAGCCCCTAGGAGATCTCAAATGGATGAAAGAACATCATAATCAGATTATCTGACCCCGAAAACCCCATAAATATACACAATTTTATCATACTAGCCCCCTTCCTGTCGTAACTACACTTGACTTGTAACTATGAGATGGCGGCCATTTTGGATTTGACCAATATGACCAGTATGTCAGCCCAAAGGAGACCTGAAATCGATGAAAGAACATCATAATGAGATTCTCTGACCCTGAAAACCCCATAAATAGATAAACTTTTAACATACTAGCCCATTTCCTTCCATAACTACACTTGACCTGTAACTCAGATGGCGGCCATTTTGGATTTGACCAATATGACCAGTATGAAAGCTCCAATGAGACCTCAAATCGATGCAATAACATCATAATCAGATTCTCTGACCCCCCAAACCCCATAAATATATGCATTTTTTTTATCATATTAGCCCTTTTCCTTTTGGATCAACGCTTGACCTTTAACTCAGATGGCGGCCATTTTGGATTTGCCCAATATGGCGGTCACAGAGGGCGTCCTTCCTTGCGCCCGGCAGAAATCGTAATAGTATGATATAAGCTACCTCTGGGCCAAATTTGGTGTTTTTAGAAGGATCTGCACCAAAATATCCCTAACAGCCCCGACTATATAGTATTCCTTTATATGACCAAATATCTATGAAATGTACCACTATTGAAAATGTTTAGCTGTTAGCACAAAGATATATCAACTTTTGTCTAATTGGTTGTAATTCCAATACAAACTTTAACATTAACAGTCAATTTGAAACTAAATAGTATTTTGTCAGGTAATCATCCTTATTTTCCTTTTCTCAATGACATCTTCATTTTCGAAATGACCCCCCCCCCCCCCCTTGAGAAAAAAAAATACGTGATTTTTACCTTTTTGGGGGGGGGGTTGGGCATGGTCATGGTTCAGTGACAAAGCAATGACGTCGTAACTGTGAGGCCCCATGATAAAAACCGTGTTAAACACCGTGTCGATATGCTATATTAGTGCCCTTTTGTGGGGCATTAATCCTCATTACTGTCATGTTTGACTTAAGGGCGTAGATCCCCTAGTTTATAAGCATATTAGCATACACATGCCCTTATCAGTCACGCAAAACAAACAATGGCAAATTATTATTCAATACAATCTGAGAATGTATTCTATTATCTAGATCTATTAGGATAAATCATTTTTGAAACATTTCCGTTAATTGGGGTAAAACAAAATATTTCAACTATATGAGCGACAGTGTATTTTCATATGGCATGGTAAAACGTATTTTAAATGTTCATCCATTTTCCGTAGAGGTATCTTCGTCGGATGGTTTGAACACTTAGCTGGAGATGCCAGGGTCTTGGGTTTGATATACCACTGACATACACTTATTACCAAACAATGCATTTTCTTTACATTGCTTCTCTTCTCTCTAGTGAGTAGGATGAGTGAGTTTGTATAGCACTATGAGTGTCTGCAAAATGGCGCCTGACTGGAATGCTCCCTATTGAGTGTAGAATGTGCACACATCGTGTGCAGGCAAGCCTGAATCCGATGTCAGGAGTAATGATATGTCTGTCAAGCGGTTAGACATTGTAGAGGTAATATATGCGACATCAACCCAAAATATCATTCTATTAAAGGTAAAGACCAGTATTGGAAACGCCCCAATTTCAAAAAATGAAATGGAAGCTCTCATTACCAATCATGTGAAAGAATATGTTTTGACTAATACATGATGATAAAAAAATTTGCCGGGAAACCGCCTACTAATTCATATATTTGGTAAATTTGTTTCTCTCATGGTCTGTGAGAGATATAGGGTAGTCCCATATACATCTTTCTGTGTATAGTGCTTGTAACTTTACGAAGAATGGGCCAAATTTCTTATCATTTTGATGACTCCAGAACCTTGCAGATGCTAGATGCTAGATGATCAACCTTTTTTGATCGATTCCACAACGTTTCTTTCACAATGCAATCGCATGGCCATAACTGGTCTTTACCTTTAATAATTAAGAAAGTTGGAATAATGCATACATACAAATTTAGAAAGGTGAATTTGAAATAAATATCATTGTACAATAATCTCACATCATTAAAAAAGTTGTCTGTCATTGCAAGATGCTTTCAATAAAAAATTAAAGTAAATGTAAGTGAGCCTTAAACAATGGATATGCCCAGGGACAACTAACGTCATAATTGGTCAGTTCAGATGACATGCATGATATGAATGGTGAACAACCTGAATTGGGACTAGCAAGCAAATAAACTTGTGTGTAGTTGTTAAAGAAAAGCATGATTATTTACCTGAGGCTGATATATAAAAGATAATAGTGATATTTGCTGACTCTACTTAGGGAATATGAATATGGACAATATCGCCCTTGAAAATCATGTCGCCCTCATCTTACGACTCGGGCAACATTATTCTGTTGCATACGATGTATTCTGATGTCCCTACTCAAGGCCATACGAAAATGGGGAACTTTGAATAAGCTATTTAACCATGCATTGTACTCCCATATTTATACATTAAATACACAAATATAAATATATGTATCTCTCCTTAGATCAATGTAGTCCTCATTGGAGAAGCATATTACTCGCATCTCATGAAATACCAAATAGCTCATCAGCGAGACGAATTTGATTAGCCTTTTTTAGAACACCCTTCAGGGCTTCACACTCTGTGGCCTTGGTTTGCTTTTTGCTCCAGTCTCGAAGCATTGACAGTGTACCCATATACGATACTTCTGAATTCTTCATGTAACGTTGGATATCTTCTGGTTTAAAGCCGAGAGCCTTCCCGAGATCGTCTATTCCTTCAGGCTTGACAACGCTTTGAGCAACAGCCTTCAGCTTTTCGTCGAAGTCTTCCTGTCTACCTGAAATATTCCTAAAATAAATCATATACTTCTAATTGCATGTCCTGACAACAGGAAGGAGGGGGGGGGGGGGGGGGGTTGCAGCAAAAAATCCTATCCAATGGCTACATGTATTTTAAAGCAAACAAGATCGATGTTAAGTCTCCCCAACGGGTAGAGTACAACGAACATTCCTTTTCCACGTCTCTTAATTCGAAATCTTATGGTTTTGATTTCGATATATCACATACATCATTAGTAACAGTGATATTATTATTTTTTTTAATTTGTGAGTGAGTCTCTACTTGTTTTAATTTCACAGCATACTAACAACATTATATATATATATATATATATATATATATGAATATATATATATATTCGATTATAACTATAACATATGTGTGCCCAGTTTCCCCTTATCTTTACTGAATGATTGTTTTTAATTGGTAACTTACTTTGCAACCAAGCAAAAAATATCTAAGGAAATAATGTCCACTCTTATCATAAAGTTCTTGCAGCAATTTGATTTACATTAATCTTGTAATAATTTCTATATTCAATAAAGTTGATTATTGAAAAAACAAAAGGCAAATTTGTTGGGGGAAAACTGCCCCTTGCCCCTCCCTCCTCCAAAGACATTCAGGTTTATACATGCACATATCCTGATCTCAGCCTGAATCTACTAACTATGTTGACAGTATTGAAGGTAAAAGAAATGATCATAACTTACTCTAGAGTTTCAGCTGCACCTCGATGTGATGACTGCAGTGCCTGTGAACTTGATGTACCTTGCAGTTGTTCTGCAATTTCGAGACCCAGAAAAAAGGAACATTGAACTACATGTTTCAGTCATTTCCCTATAATTCTGAGTGCTGAATAAAGTAAACTTCATATTCAACAACAATTTCCTTTTTTAAAGGGAGAACACAATCCTACAAGCATGCATCACCAATATAATTTCTTATATTTGGTATCAGGGCCAATCATTTTATTCGAAACTTCTCCCAGATTGAATTATTTAGCATTTCACTATTCATGGCATTAAGAGTTTGTTTGTGCTGGTATTACATTCTCTAAATTCTCAGAATAAAGAATAATTTGAAATTATATTACCAGAGATCAATGAATCTTCATGGAACTGTAATATTGTATGACTGGACAGTGTTCTAAAAGAGGTCTGAAATAATTTTCCTTTAATGAAATTCCATTTCTCTGGTATGTTACAATCAGCTAAATCAAAATGACAAATCAGCTAAGAAAATAAAAAACATGTTTTAGATGCATTTATACTGTCAATGGAAAATTATTTCCAGTTACATTGACTTTTTGTAGTGATTTAAAGCATGGACATTTCTTTAATGATTATCTATTTTGAGAGACACTGTTTTCATAGTTTTTTTTCTTTGGGACTCACACACATTGTAAACACTGGGACAGTAACTTTATTGTAAATGTTGAATCTCAGTCAAATGTAAGAAATGTGTATTTTGCTGCACTTAAATGGAAATTTAATCTAAAAACACAGCTACAGTTGACAGACCATAACCCTTTAAAAGTTATGGACCATTCATTAAATTAGGATCGATACGAGCCTATCAGACGTAGGAAATTACACCAACAAGAGTCTGATCTCTCCTTACTTCAGCCACCATAAGAGACATTGTGTAGGAAGGCATTTAGGATAGAATTTCACTTTGCTTGTGCGTCAATCAGCTGTAATGCACATCCCTAAATTACATAATTATTACGCATTGGGAATGACTGTACAGAGAAATACAGAGATATACAAATAATGAATATATAATAATATTAACATCTGAATTGCAATTTGTGTAGCGTATTTTATTTATGCCAAACTCATAACGGGACATGGAGATCATATTGTTTCTAGAGATAGTTTCTATAGATAATATAGGCAAATATGTGTCTGATATGGCAATAAATTTGCCACAGTAATGAATACATTTCAGATAAAGATGAGTTCTGGTCATGCAATAAGATTGTGAAATGATCTATCTGGAAGTAAAGATGGATTGTGGAGAACATAGGAATTAGTTGACACTGTCAAGTTTCGAATCATCTACTGGATATATTTAACGGATCTAGCTTGATGAAAAGCGCATGCGCTGCTCACAGAAATGGGTAAAAGGGACTACAAAAACACATGGAATGAATGTTTGGTCCAAACAAGTCAGCTTCTTCTTGTCATATTTTTTATTATGACTTTCTTCCAACCAATATTACAAAAAATAAAAAAATCACCAATTAATTTTTCATCTTCACCAGAACTCAACCTTCACTTTAAACCAAATACCTTGATCTTGTGGAACAGCTTTCTCTCTTTTGTCTTCCAATCGAAATAAGAAATTGACTTCTAGTTTCTCATGTTGTCCTACTTTTAGTGACACTGCAACACTATCAGACTGGTTGGGGAAGTCCAATTCAAAGGGCTCACAGATCATGGTTCCACTCATTAGTTTATCAAAGGAGACAACCTTAACAAATAGATTAATTGCACGGAGCTCATCAAATGAGTACGTTAACAAACTGACCTTAAATTGTTCCTATAGTAATCATCTGCTCATAAAGTTTGTATAAGACATTATTGTCCTGAATTTAGCTCCAACAACATTTAAGAGCAACTCTAGCATTTGGAAGATTACGTAATTCCTACCATTCCAAATTTAGAATCAGATTGTAATTACGTATACAGATCCATACATTTTAAGTATGTGGAAAGATTGATAACCCAAACTGAGAAAACTCTCACAAAACCCGTCGTAAAGCAGTAACATGGCTCTCATTTCAATTAAGCATAATTTCAAAATACTGTTAAGGACCTTTCAGTGCTCTGATTATGAGTCCTAGGCAAAGTATGCACCCTCGAGCAATCTGAAATCAGCTCAGAAAATGCTATTGCAGTATGAACAATGTAAATACGCAAAGTTACAAGTCATACCGGTACGATTTGATACACAGGTGGAACAATACACAATATCATCCGACCATGCATTGGTTTAATGTTCCTATTCAAAATCAGAGCTACCAGAATCTTTAAAAACATAATTTGAAATAAATTTGATTATCTATCTACTTACAGTAGGTCCTCCAATTACTGTCTGCTTTACGTAACAGGTCATTTTGAGATCACCTTCTGCTGTCTGAATAAGAACCTGTAGTTTTTTATGGGCAGGTATGAATTCTTGTTCACCTTCTTCGCTTTTTACCAACTGTTACCAAAGAAAAGAAAACAGACTTATACAGGACTGTATAAATATACAAGGTAAGAGAATATTGACATATCTTAATGAACAGTAATAAAACTCAAAAACATCAATTTAATGATGCATTATATTGGTAAATGGGATCTTTTTCAAAGCTTTAGAACAAGTTTTCACAAAAACTTTTGTCTAAAAGTGCTAAACTTGCAACAGTTGTTATTAAAATAATAAATAGTGAACAATAACATATTAGATATGGAAGCACTCTTAACAAAATTACTTTATTTGGTAATTTTTGATAAAAAATTTGCAATTAAAAACATGAAGGGGTAGTCCACTCAAATATTAATTTTTTGTTTTAGAAGCAGAACAAAAGAACAGGTCACTGAAAGTTTGAGTAAATTCCGATTCAAAATAAGAAAGTTATGATTTTGTGAAGATGTGATCAATCAAACACAAATTGGCAACTCTGTGACGCACTTTGCGAGCCTTCTTCCCATTTGATTTAAATTTCATGAACTGTCATTCTCTTTGTTATTGATGATGGAATATATAATTTTCTATACAGGGGTTTTATAGAAACATCAAAGGAGAAGAAGAACTACTAATGGAGATGTGTATCCCTGGAAGCACTACCTAATTTGACAGGAGCAAGGAGGTTGTCCGCCCCCCGCCCCCCACCACAACAACCTTAAGATAAAGAAATAATAACAGACTTTTGAATTCGCATGAGTGCGCATTATTGTAACGGCATGTTGGCTAAGTGGTTAGAGCGCCCGCCTCATGAACGGGAGGTCGTGGGTTCGAACCCCGGCCGAGTCATACCAACGACTTTTAACAATGGGACCTTCTGCCTTCTAGCTAGGGAAGGGAAGTAATAACTTATTCTTTGTTTTTTAGAGCTTAGATGTTCATACTTGATAATTAGAAAAATCTAAGGTTCGAATGTCCAAACCCAGTGGCCTAACAAATAAGGTCGCATCCTCTTCATCGATTGAGGATAAATGAAAAATAGAGAAGAAAGAGGGGAAGGCATTAAAGGAATATGATCATGATACCTCACTCGATGACTTTCTTCTTTCACATTTCATATAGAGTAACTGTCCCCCCCCCCCCCTCCCCTTCTCTCCCGACAACACCTTAGTGCACCAGTGCTGCATGGATCCATGCTGATCCACTGTTCAAATAAATAAAACAATTAATTTTCCCTTTTCAAACTAACTGTACAATTATTATTATTATGTTTATTATAAATCTTTGGTATGACTCGACCGGGGTTCAAACCCACGACCTCCCGTTCATGAGGCGGGCGCTTTAACCACTGAGCCACCATGTCATTACAACATTGCATGTTCTGAAGGTAGGAACGCTTTTCTGCCGACCTCTAAGGCCGTTGAACACGTTGCGGTGGTGATAAACACTCTATGGTGAAGATTTTACTTCCCGAGTAAAGGCATAGTTGATACTTAATGGGAAATTACAACATTTTTGGAAGTGCTTCCATATTTGCCACGAATATTGACACTTCAGTACATTGTATCAGATTCCTCAACTTCCAAATCAACTGATGAAACAACAATTTACCTCGCTATTTCCTATGATGTCGTCATAGAGGTGTGCATGTAAGATGACAGGTGTCTTCTGCAGGGCTAAGTTCTTTTCTTTAAACGGCTGACAGCACATCTTCTTTTCTCGGAAGAAGAAACTATTGATCCTGAACTTAATGGTCACCCATGAAAAGTGGTTCATCGTCAGTTTGAGTACAGATTTCGTGATAATGCAGCTAGGTGTTCCAGACCTCGACAACATAATACGTTCTTTAACAACTGCATCTATAATCAACAATTTGGTGGTAACAATCTGGAAAATTATGGACTCATTGAAGCGAGGGATAAACATGGTTGTTAAAGTAATTCACTAATAGCAAGCAAATGCCAAGGCCTCTGCATAGAGTAGTTGTGGGTTCATTCGTATTAGCACATTTTTAACCTATACACGTTGTTTACTCCAACATCTTCAGACCAATCTATTGGTGAGGGAAGCGCATGTGAGGCGGGAAAACAGCTGATGGGATTATAGCAATTTATTGTCAAGCTTCATTTCCCCCTTTTCTTTTTCTTTCTTTCTGTTCTTCTATTTTTTCACAATATAAATTATTGGGAGCGTTTTCCTCATACATCCTGTAGCAACGCGTTTTTTTGGGGGGTGCACTTCAAGAGTATGTCTTCTTAAGAGTTTCACTTGAAGTTTGGCCCAATTATTCTTATGCTACCAAATCTCATTATTGACCTTCAGACTCTCGGTTTAAAAATGTGGTCTGAATTTTCCTCTGTCATGCACAGTGGCGATTGCTTTGTTCTGGAAAATGGGATACACACACGACTTCGTCGACTTGATTTTTCACGTGGTGAAATCTAAATTAAATATTCTGAGCAATATGTTAAAATCAACATACATGAAGACCTCAATAATGTTTTGAGTCACTTACGATCAAAAGTGTCAAACGTTTTTTTAATACACCTAGTACTTTTAATGGAAAATGGAGTTACATCTTTTTATTTACCTATTGCTGAGTGTTTCATATATTTACAAAAAAGTTTTCACATTGATAACATTTATGAAATAGCATTGCTACATAATAGGCATAGGCCTACATGTACTTACCGGGTGAGTATTCTCCCTCTCCCGTGTATAAGACTGCCTCCACACTGGAGTATCGTGTAATCACAGCACAGTGAGGTATTGTGTAAGTCACTGGTAACTTCAGAACCAAGTCATCAGGGGCTAAACACTGTACACCAAAGCAGACTGACACCTCGGCTTTGCTGTGGCTAAGATTTGGAGTATCTGTCAGGACACGAAGAGAAATGCCTTGTGGCGCTGTGCTGTCAATTGCACCGGGAGGGATATCAAGTTCAATCCCAAAGGAATCTAGCTGAAGTTTGCCACCTTCAACTCCAACTCTCTTACAACATTCCATCTTGATTGGTTTGTCATTTACTACAGATGGTACTGAAAATCAGAAGAGATATTTCCATTAAATTGTGTAAACTCTCTGCAAACAATAGAATACGTAATTGTACTTCAACTTTCCAGCAAAATATTAAATATAGGTTAAGGAACACCAAAGAGCAATATCACTCTGAAGTACCGGTAAATATTTCATGACAGGTATAAGAGTAAAAGAATAATATTCTTAAACATTTTAAAGTTTTTATCTTTTAAAAGGCAATTTCTTTCAATTTCTTCTTAAATATTGCTTAGTTAAAGATTCTACGTTGTAGAAAGATATAGGCATTTAGATATACAATCTTTGGAATTTAGCAATTTACATGAATGATGTATATGTTTCAACCTAAAGGATTTAGCACAATTACTCTTTACCTATCTGTCATTAAATTTGTTGTAATATAATGAAATATTAATATAAAAGAAAAATATTGTGATTTACCCAGACGTTTTTTCTGCCTTTTGCCGAACAAAACAAAACTTGCTTCTTGCTAGAACCACGCATGGTAGGCCTACTGTCACTAAAACACATCTCTGTTAGAAAGTGTTGTATATTTTAACATAGATTACGCCATCCAGCGTCCAAAGTTTTATATATTTATAAATGAGCTTGTTACTACTCTCGCTCTCATGTCGTCGAATCATGAATACACTAAGTTATCAAATACTTTATTCTTTGTTTCGTGTCTCTGCCATTCCTGTGAATGAAGTGGACATGCAACAACACAAAGCACCAGAGAGAAACATTTATATTTCTTTCCTTACTCTCCAAATCAATTTCTGCTGATATTGTTCAAAGCAAAACATTAACCTGTTTCACGGGGCAGGCTTTCTCTGGCAATGTAATCCTCTGTTTCCTCCTTCTTTTCTTTCTCTTCTTCACCTTCATCCTCCTTTCCTTCTTCCTCAGTGTTCTGGGTGTCTGTCTGTTCTTCATCAACTTGGACCATTGCGCTGGCTTCAACAAGCTCATCTGTAAGATACAATCAGTCAATAATGGACTTAGAATATAGATCTTTTCCTGAGACTAGTAATAATTCAACCACTACATCACGGTTTAATGCCGTCTCGTCTACAACCAGTTCGTCTACCAACCATTAAGTATATTCCCATATGGTCTAGACCTAGCCCGTCTACTATTCACATGGTCTAATAATCACTTCGTTTGGTCTAGTGACGTGATTGAACATTCCCCCCCCCCCCCAAAAAAAAAAAAAGATGATACAAAAATACAAAAATACAAAAATAGAACAAAAAAAAATAATGAAATGATAATAATAATAACAATAAATATATTTTAAAAAATTAAAAAAATAAAACAACAATTATGGAAAGTGTGGATGAAACAGTAGCTGGGTGGAATTACGGTTAATTGGGAACTAATTTATCTATTCATTTCAGCACAAAATTATGCCGATTACTGTTTTTGAATTGTCTGTAGATGTATAGCTGGGGAAATAGCGTTGGATATTGTGTTAATAGCAAAGGTTTCAAGGTTGAAATCACAAACGCAGAATATTTACATTTTGTCTAACAGGCATGTCATATTCTAACGTAATATGTACGAAAACGAGTCGAGCTCTATACTATACATGCTCTATTTCTATTGGAGGGGTGCCATCCAATTTACATTCAACCATTGCATATTATATTGAAACACGCTGCAAACTTCTGGATAAGTATTTTTGTTAATAGTTTCATACAACAGACGGAGTATGTTTGGTCGACATAACGTTCAAATCCATTCTATTCAATGAGGACATGTTTTATTTAATAGTTGGTAAAGTTAAGTCAAGGCACAATAGGGCCTACCTAATCATTACCGACCTGAATAGTTGACAAGGTATTTATCAGTACAGTAATAACAAGTAAATAGCATCTCCCTGGTAATATCTATTTATTATTACTTTTTTGGGGGGAGGGGGTTAAATTATCAAAAAATGCTTTGGGATGATTACATTTGCGTACTTGATGTAATGTAAAGCAGAGAAGACAAATAAATGGAGATAGGAGTGAAAGATAGAAAAAAAATAAGGGGAGAACAGACAGATTTATGAATTTGTTTCCGTTACACTTTTAAAGGGAACATTTACCCAATTTAAAGGGGCAAGGATTACACCCCCTCCCGGCCTGGTCAATCTGCCCACTCAATTTTGACCATCTCGTACAGCGTCTTTCAACCGGCCGGTGCCGCAAGACATATGTAGGGATGCAACGACAGAAATGATGTTATATATTAACAAACATATATATTAATAAAATACCGTCGATTTCATGAACCGCGAGAGGTATGTAATTTCACAAGGATATAACATTTTGTTTTGAAGATAGTAAAGGGTATTTCTTCCTTGCTCGCTTCGCTCTCTGGCAACAGTAGAAACAGGATGATTTCAGGCCGCCAAGTGCCTGAATTTGGGCAACGATCTGCCCGAAAATCCTTATATTTGACAGCAAGATAACAAAAAAGATCTTACATCTTTTCTATCGAAATTACATTTTTACCACGCTCATTTTTTTCACTCACTTGCAACGTTTGGACGATGAGGTGACCGAATTATTTTTTTGTTAATATATATATATATATATATATATATATATATATATATATATTTTTTTTTTTTTTTTTTTTTTTTTGGGGGGGGGGGGGGGGTTACTTAATGCCATCGCGGTGGACGCCTTTGAAACACTTGCAGACCCTATATACACATACATATAGGTGCAAATTACCATTTAGTCCAATCTCCATATGGTCTAACATCATTTCGTCCAACAACATTTGTTTCCATCAACCATTTTGTCCTATAATCATTAATTTTTTCGAAGCGTCATGCGCTTTGACCCACAAAAACAACCCTTAAATGTTTTTCTTTGGATCTCTCTCTTTTCTCATTGCGTGTAGCTTTTATATAACAACATATATTGGTGTGAGCAAAAGACTTGACTGCCTTTTTCTCTCTCTCTCCCTCCCCCCCCCCCCCACTGGGATTAGTCTAATACTTCCAAAAAGGATTTAATTTTGTTATAGATGCACGTTGAATAATCCAAATCTCCAACAAAGTTTATATTTAAGTCCAAATTGATGACGAGTTTGCGAGGGGGGAATGTATAGTAACACACAAATCAGGGCTGTTTTTACAAAACTTGTTATCAATAACTGTTATGAGCTACTGAAATCATGGCATTTTATGTGCTAAGAGCAAAATTGTCTTAGAAATTTTGCATTTGTTATTGATAACAAGTTTTATGAAACAGGGCCCATAATTTATTGTCAGAACATGCTACTTTTTGGCATGAACTATCCCCTCCCCTATCCCCGGATAGAATATATGAATCAAAAAGAACAACGAAAGTTAATCTGAATATAATAAGAGAAAACTGTGGAATTATATAAGAACCTATAGTTGCTACTTGGTTTAAAAGAATTAGTTTAAAAGAAATCCAAACAAAAACAAATCAAAGATCCAAGACTAATCGGTTATTTAGACATAGGCCTAACGGTAATGGATAAAACTGGTAAACGGACCAATCGGCAAATAAAATATACAAAATAAAATTTATGGCCGAATGATGATTATATCAAATGTTGATTAGACCATATGGTTATTAGACAAAATAGTATTAGACGGAATCAAAATCGACCATGGACCTATTACGGATGGACATTCATCGTTTTCTTAACGAATTCATTGTGATTGTCTCCGTCAATGTCATCTCAATAACATTCCGTACATGTTTCGTCACTTTGATCTCATGATGGTCACCGCCAAAAAGCCGGGACAGAATCAAGATAGTGATTTTACACATGTTAATCTACATGCGCAGAAGATAATAACTAGCCTAAATCATGGAAAATAGATGTGCAGTTCTGGCTTATAATCGTAAATTGTTGTTCCGTGTACTGTACATGTATTTTGAAAAACATGTTGATATTACCAGATAGAGGTTGTTTTTGGATTTTTGGGTAGTGATTTAAAATCCGGTTTCCCCCTATTTCCTCATAATATTCCAGAGTTACAAAGCACATGGCTTATAAAGATCATGGTCTTCTAACTGTTTTATAAAAAAGGTCATGGGTGTGTGCGAAAGTATGCGAATCAGTAATCATACATTTCATATCACCAAAATCGTCTGCTTTTCAACTTTGCTGCTACCCATTGGGGATGCTTTCATTTAAGACACACTCTTACAGAGCACACCATCCAAACAAAACCCAAGAGAGGGAAACTGCTCCTTTGTCAATGACCGAAAATGCTTACGCAGTCGTTATTGTTAAAACAGTATTATAAAGATAGGTTTCACTAACCATAAAAGCCACCTAATTGAAATCTGTCACAATTCTCAACAACATTGTATTTTTCATTGATAACGAGTTTTATGAAACAGTGTTCTGGTTCACCCAAAAAAGTGACAGCCGACACGATTCAATTTATTGCCTTCCGTTTTTATTCTGCAACTCAACTCGCTGCTAAACACTTGGAGCAATTGAACACAAGTATGGTGTCTCTGAAAGAACAACACAACGCCATTCTGTCTGCAGAGGATTATACATTCATTGACAGTGTGTATTTAATACTCCTCCTGACACCAAACAGAATAACAGTATTAAAGCCCTATCTTGATTGCCACACAACATGATATTCTATACGAACTTAAATAAAATGGTAAGATACTTATAAGCTGATTGAATGGACGTACACTCCAGATTCAAAATAAGAAAATTAAATCCTACTCCTTACAACATCATTCTAGACAAAAATGATGAGAATGAGAAGATGAAGTGACTACTTACTTGATCTTCTAGGCACCACTTGACTCTTGTTCCATGACTCCACCCCTTCATCACTCATACCTGCATCAAAGTACATGAAGAAATAAATTCAAATTGAAAAGAGTTGAGATCTAGTGGAAAACATCAGAGGGCTGTGGATCCCAAGGCATTGGGTTGAAATCCCTGCCACAGCAATGCTCTCCACTGGCAAGAGATATATCCACATTCTCGGGTTCGTGAGTTTCTTTACACCAATCTAAAGATGTTAGGAAATATAAAGATATTGATTATTTTGTCACGTACAATTAGCGTGTACCTATTCCCCCTCCTGACACCACATCGAATAAGAGTATTCTCCTTCTGAATTGACACAAGACATAATATTATATATTAACTTATATAGTATGGTATGACATTTGTGAGCTTATAGAATAGACACTAAAGATTCAAACTAAGCAATCTGTATAGACATACCAAACTTTGACTTAATTGGAGCCGTACGGATCTTATGTTCTCCACACTTGAGTGACTTTCTCTTGAAGCAGTCTTGAAGCAGTTTCTTCTTACTGCACTTCGGGCACAGAAAGCAGACATCATACTCGATCCTCCTAGACCAGTGCAGAATAAGGTCATCAAGGGTTCTCCTTACAAAGTCCATTACCTGCCGTAAACACACAAACATCACCAAGAGAGATATGTTATTTAATTTTGTGTGTGGCTAATTTAAGCTTAATTAATGTGGATTCAAATTCACATCTCATAATAGACAGATCTCAGTTCGATGAAAATGTCATAAGGATAAAAGTGTCGTAGTCAAGTGGTTTCAGCACTTGACCTGAAATGCAAAGGTCATGGGTCCGATCCTCCAAACGGTACTAATGTCCTTTGGCAAGGCATTAATCTACAATTGTCACTTAATACCCAGGAGTGAAATGGGAACCTGGTAGGATGACGAAAGCATTTGCGTTGGTAATTGCCTAGTTAACATGTTGCCTGCGATTAGTCTACGGAGCCCATATCCTGGCCGTATCCCCTTTTCCGAGGCAGGAGGCGGCCGTGAGGTTTTCGTACGGATTCACGGGTTCCGCAGCCTCTTCGATTTTTGTTTGCAGGAAGTTATACAAATTTGAAAAACAAAATCGTAAGCCCGTAGCTCGTAGATGATGTGAACACAAACATCTTATCCCGTAGCCTCCAGTTACGATGCCCACAAAATCGCACGAAATATCGGAGACCACAAAACCGTACGGCGCCTGGGGCAAATGTAAACTAATGCCTGGATTATATTTGCCCCGAGACATACGATTAATTGGTCTACGATTTTTCGTGCGATTTTTTTTTGGAGGGTATCGTAGGAGGCTATGGGCTACGATGTTTGTGTTAACATTATCTACGAGCATCTTCCCCGCTTGCATTGACCCTCGGGAGCAAGCGGGGCAAATCCGCACAGAGGCTGCTTGGAAATTGTATGGAAATCGTGCAATTTCAGTGCAGTAGCCATGTAGTCTCCGCAGCCTCCGCACGGATATCATACGGAGCACGTGCAGTTCCACCTACCACATGTCTACGGGCTACGGGCTTATGATTTTCAAATTTGTTTAAGTTTTCGTGAAATCGTACAAATATTTCACAGCCGCCGCCTCCTGCCTCCGCGCGGAGGCCGCACGGAAAGGGGATACGGGCAAATTACGGGCTTCGTAGACTAATCGCAGGCCAAATGTAATCCAGGCATTATCATTATTCAAACTATTTGTTTGCAGTCCTGATCCTACTTATGCAAAGTAAACTGTATTTACTTCTTTCTATTATATATACGACACATTCAAAAATTGTTTACCAGTGACAGTTTCAATTATAATTAATTAATCATATGGTTCAGAGACCCTTTTCATATGTTCAGGCAGACTGCAACCAGCTACCAGTTTTCTAATCGCCAAAACAAAATGAACGTCGCATCGTAAATGTCAGATAAATGATATGCGCCTCCATCTCTGTTCATTCCTATTCGTACTAATTGAAACCATCCTGTTGAGCTACCTACCTCTTTGACAGCACTTGAGGCTGGTGGGTGGTGAATATCCCCATCATCATCAGAATCAGCAACCTCTCCTTGGAATACAGTGACCTAACATGTATAGCCACAAATGTTCGAGGGAAACAGATTTATAAATTAATTATATGATGGTGTGTAATTGTGTACAGGTTCCCTAAATTTTGACAGGGTTATTTATACATTAAATATATTTTTTATATTCTGTGTTCGTTTTACCTTCATGATAAATAGTAGTCAAAATTGTGAAGGTTGCACAATGTAATTCTGTCAAAGGAATACCAGCCCTGAAGAGCTTATGGTTCTTTAGGTATTGACAGTACGCTCTGACAGTACGTCTTCAGGAGAATTACTATAACATTGCTCGTTGGAGGCTATTCATTGCCTATGAAGGGATCCGATGCGCGGTCTCCAAAACTTGACATACAATTCAGTATCTCCACCATAACAAAACGTATCACTGACACTTGACTCAGACCTTGATAGTTGCTTCATGAGGGGGTAACATCTCTATTAAGGCATGATGCTCTTCATCAACCATTAGACTGATGTGACGATAGTAAAGATTGACGGGTTCTCCATCTCTTTCACCCATCCATCTAACTGCTCTCGCCATCAACCGATGAAACAGCCCATCTGTGGAAATGACAAAAAAGTGAGATGACCAACACATTATAGCTAGTGATGTTTTGAAAGTCAGCTAAAAAAATGTGTTAGCTGCAATGATACTTCAAGACAATTATATATTTCTGTGAAACAAAACATAAGTTTCTAACAAGATGGATTAAACTCGGACTATCAACAAATTCATAACTATGCCTAGTACACCTGGCCGCCCTGACACGTCCTTTGGCAAGACATTAATCTACATTTGCCACTCTCAACCCAGGTGTTAAATGGTTACCGGTAGGAAGAAATTCCTTGAATTGCTGGGAGCCACCTACAATCAGTAGCCCAGAAAGGCTTGGGTAATATTGGAGCACCTTGCGTGGTGGATATATGAACTCTGAAATTATTCAATATTGATATTTATCATTAAAGCAATAAAAAGAATAGTGTAGACTTATCTGATACAAACAAATTGTAAATAGTCTGTAGATTACCAGCTTTCTACTCAAGTTTGAAGCCAATCCTAACAAGTTTCAAATTCATATGTGAGATAGAGTTCTAGGACACCTACCCCCTGGACATCCATCCCAGTCAAGTACCCTTTTAGGACAACTACCCCCTAGGACAACTACCCCCTAGGGCAACCACCCTCTAGGACGACTACTCCCAGGAGAACTTCCCCCAGACAACTACCCCAGACAACTACCTCCTAGGGCAACTATATATGACAACTACCCCCGGAAAACCACCTCCCGGACAACTACCCCCTAGAACAACTACCCCCGGACAACTACCCCAACCAACTTCCCCTACGACAACCATCCTCTATGACAACTACTCCTTGAAAACTATCCTAGGGGGTAGTAGTAGGTATAGCACACCAAAAATAAGTACAACAAACACATGTTATTTGATGATTGCAAATGATCAAGCTTTATGAAAGCTTCAAAAAATAAAAAAACAGAATTGAAATCGGTCAATGCGTTGTGATTTTATACCATTTTTTTTATATCACAAAATTACCGAAAAACCTGCCAGAAATGGTCAAATTGCCAAAAATGGCAAAATTCGACAAAGTTGACAACTTAATTCAACATTTTTTTGGACACAAATAATAAATTAAATTATCAGACACTAAAATATCATCTTTGTGGTAAAAAATACAAAAAAGAAAATTCATATATCTATTTCCGTTTTAAAAACAGAAGCAAACAAAATAAGTAATGTTTGCCATTTTTGCGAATCTGCAGATATGAAAAAGTTGTGAAAAAAACTAAGTCCGTCTAATTAATATGTGCATATATAATCAAATCAAAACCGAACATGATACATTAATGAAACCTATGTATATCAGACAGGTATGGAAATATTTTTTTTTTAAATAAAAAATAAAAAATGAATATTCATCAAATATGCAAATTAGATCATTTCAGCTAATTATATATATATAGGAAAGTCAAATTGTTCATTTTGTTGGCATTTTTTTAAATCACATATTTATAGATCATATTTACACCAAATATTAACATTAAATTCCAAATATTTTTGCAGTGCCAATGAAATATGGCGATGGAAATTACTTTGATCACCGTTACAGCTATTTCTTCATATGTTTCACAATTTATTCAGAAAAACCGAACAAATGATAAGAATTTGCAGACCTTCAGCTACATCGCAGTATAGTTTTTTTTTTTTTTAATGTCAGATTTGAGGATTTATGACGATTTTCCGAGAAACCATTCAATTCAACAGGCCATATAATTCCACAGAGACTAACTTTCAGAAAAGAAAACAAATTTGGTGATCCCAATACAGTTGTGGCTACCTTGAGTGTAAATAACAAATTGATTTAATCAGTGAAACACATGAGGATATTTCATTTTTGTAGGGGAGTTTTATACATTGAAGTGCATTTTCACCACGCAGAATAACAGTCAATGGGTGATCAGCGAACCATGTCACACATGGCTGAAAAGACAATATTCTAATTAATAATTTAACATATTTTCCACATGCCTATAACAATGAACCTACACAGAATTGTAGTTAAAGGTATGCTTGAAAAATATGTGAAATAAATTTATTTAAATATTGTTCAGTTTTTTTTAAATAAATTTACGAAAATTGCTATTTCTACCACCTGACTGCTGTTGTGTGTGTGTATGTGCATGGGGCAGACTGTGTGCACAGGCAGTGTGGTCACCCTAGTAGAAGTCTGGGAAGTAGTTGTCCGGGAAGTAGTTGTCCTAGATGGTGATTGCCCTAGTGGGTAGTTGACCTCTTAAAAATAGAGCAAGTGGCCACTGTAAACAGGTGATTTTTCTAGATACACAAATATCTCATGAGGGAGACAAAATGCATGGCCATTCTTGACAGGTGGCATTAATAGAAAGGTGGCCACTTAGACAGCTTTGACTTTATACAAACCTTGTTCCAATCTAATTGCAATATAATCCAATCACTTTGAAGCAAACAAGGGCATTAACTCTACGACACATTTTATGTGTTTATATAGCCTACCTGTCTTTAAAAATCTAGCCATCTGATTGGTCGAAATAGGAGTACTGATTTTAGCCATTCCCGTTAATAAACGAATAATACCAGTACCGGTTAATAGTTCATGAGTGAGATTTCCGCAACATTCCGGGTACCGGAAAAATAGTACAATTTTGCTGCGATCCCCATTGGTTTAGGTGTTTAAACTTTGTTTGTGTGAACGCGGATTCCATACAGTGCTTTTCGTCTGCGATTCCCAAATGATTGTAACATTCAGTCATCTTTCTAGCGAAGAATAACAGACAGTATCTCAGATTTTCTGTGATGTTTTAACCAATCTTTACTCAAGAAAAGAATAAGGTAAGAATTATTGGTAGATTTGTTGTGTAAATTCGGTATATAAAAGACGAATCGACTGCTTTAATATTCGAGGACTGGCTGTTGGCTCTCAGACGCGCCGCCCACCCTGGCGCACCTCGGGGTCATGGGAGGATGCAACGTCCACTTGAGCTTATAAAAACAGCCATCCTCTCATAGCAGTCGATCATCCATAGTGATAGGTCAGTTTATGACAGTTTCAGTGACCCAATCAGAATTCTACTTCAAATATCTCTCTTATACCTCGGTCTTGAGCATTTCATATCATTTTGCTCCACATTATGTGATTAAATCATCTAGAAAGTCTTTGCGATGTCTTCCTCTCTTCTTCTTTCCGAGAATACGACCTTCTATGACTCTGATCATCAAGCCATCACCATGTCACAATGTGTGTCCAAGTCATTTCTCCTGCCTCACTCTGATAGTTTGAAGCAGCACCCGCTTTTCTTGAGCTCGATCGAACACCTCTTCATTCGAACTCTGTCCCTCCAAGTCGATATATCTATATAATACCTTTCTGGCTATAAACATAATGGTGAATGTTTCCTCACCTGGTAAGAAGCCCCTGAAGTCCACATAAAAGTCTGTAGATGATTTGATCTGCGCAATCTCTTCTGGGGAGCAATGGGGTGTCAGTCTGGAAGGAACGTAGTAGCGCTTCTTCATTACCTTCTCTGTTTCATTTGATGCCTAACATATACAAATACATCCAAAAACTTAAACTATGAATACAAAACAAAATACACCAAGATACTAAAAGAATACATTTCGAGAAATCCAAGCAAAAAACCAAAGCAATTCATGTTTCACTCATCATTTCATTTCACACATCCCACTCCTGCCACTAAATGGTGGCAAGTTTTACAACAACGTCAACCCATTGAGCAATTTTGATTCCAAATTTCAGAAATAGACATTTTGGTACCATTTGTACAAGTTTTCAAAAATCTACTTAGTACCTATATACATTTCACAGCACAAAACAACTTTTTGAAAGGAACATGTATGGATAGATATATATTTACAATTTGGACATTATTAACCCGTTTTAACCCTGAGTCAATTTCGGAATATATCTATATACAAAAGCTTGTATATATTCCTTGTTTTGCTCCTTTATTATCCGTATATTTCTAGTTACAATATTTTGGGGTTAACATAAAACATGATGTGTAGCTCCTGCGACAAATGCTTCGTGGTAATTTCCTACCTAAACCGAATTCCTAACTTCAATACTGGGCCAAACAATATACCCTAACCCTAACCCTAAATCGAAAACAAAGTTGCAACCATAACCCTAACCCTATATTTTTGATAACATAAACCCGGGGCATTGCTGCGGGAGCACGGGTCGGAGAACCATTTAGCTGGAGATTCACCTCAGTGTCTACATCATAATGTTGCTCTTGCTGGAGTCGTTCTACAGGAGCCTCACAGACGAGATCAAACTTGGTCATGAGCTTGACTAAGGCCTCCTTCTGCTCCAAAAAGCCTTGCCACATATGCTGAATCAACCTATCCTCTAAGATACCATGTTTCCGAAGAGTGGTCCAAGCATCACTCACGATCCCGTCCTGGAATTAAAACACAAGATCAACGTAATGGCAGTTGGAATAACTGTACATATGAGTATAGATTGTTAACCATTACTACATGGTGAAGTGAGAGCTTTGTTACATCAATGTTATAACAGATATGTCCTATCATTTCCATCAATATTCTAAAACTCCGTCTCTCAAGAGACTTCTTTACAGCCGTATCACATATAGGTCATAGTGCCGCAGTTTACCGCAATATGTTTTTAAAGTGTACTGTACTTTTAATGTTCTTTCTTTTAACACATAGATACACTGTGTCTGATTCCGACGAAGGGGGAAATGAAAAGCTTATACAGACATTGTTCATGTCTTAAGCCCTATATTAATCCAGAATACTATTTTAAGTGAAGGTGAAGGTTTCTACCCCTTTCTGCATAGCCCAGGATGGTATATTGACCTGCTTGAAGACATTCTATAGCCGTGTGTCCTACGATATCCCGTAGGACAGACTGCATAGGACCTTAAATATAAACTTTAGTACTGGTAATGTGATTGCATTGTGAAAGAAAAGGTGTGGAAAGGATCATAAACAGTTGATCATGTAGCATATAAGTATTGGTGTGCTCTGCAATGTTCTGGAGTCATCAAAATCATAATAAATTTGACCGAGTCTTGGTAAAGTAATAAGCACTGTACACAGAATTCTATATATGGGACAACACACATGGTGTCGGGGCTAGTACTACCTTGATTTCCTTGTCTTTCTATGCTCATTACTCAGCCAGTATCCATTTTCTTCCAAAGTTGTTTGGCACATGTCATTTATTTGTAATCTTGAACATTCAGTGTGAGTTTCGTTTGATTCTGTGAGAATTAATTTTCTTTTTTTTTACCAGAACTGGAGTTTATCTTTTATTGTGGTACGCAATAGTTTTGTTAATTCTCACTTCCCATTTATTTCGTAGATAAACAAATGCTGCAGCTTACCGCAGCATTCACGATTGAGGGTGTAAAAGAGTAAGGGGTTTCTCACCATCTTTGCAGGATCCAAAATGGTTATGACCTGCTTGAAGACATCAATTAGCCACTGAGGATTCAGGATCACCATGTCTCGTAGGAGAGACTGCTGGTCTTCAATGCCTCCGTAGTAGACTATGTAACCCAAGTCATGGTAGAAGGTCAGCATCGTCAGAAGTTCACGCTCTGATTCCATCCCGAATGGCTGCGTCAGTTTCTTGGTCTGGGAGAAAAAGAAGAAACAAAATAAGGGCTTCAAAATCATCATATGATTGGTGAAAAACATCCCAAATAGTGTATATCAAATAAATAAATAGCATAACAGTTACATGATTTACATTTGAATTACAAAAGGCATATACATAATATAAATATTTATGAAGTATTACTCTTACAGTAGGCAACATGGAGCTTGATTCTTATGCCAAGATTTTAAAGGCACCACATCGTTTAATTAACTGGGCCATTTACTAAATTGAAAGGGTATCATTGATGCCTTTATATTACATATTCCCAACAATCAGGGGAGTTTGAATAAATAAATTAAGTACTGAACTTAAATTTGCTTAAAAATGAAATACATAAAAATAAATTTGTTAGAAAATTCGGTACATAAAATTGGCAAATTTGAAAAAGAAAGTGTTTGGATTTAAAGGGATAGTTGAGTTCTGTTTTCAGACCGCAAATGCCTTCAAAGTGCATGGCTATTGCTCTTATTCTTATCTATGACATTTATAGTGCCCTTTTAGAACCTAAAATTGCTATGAAGGTAGTTTTAGACCCCAAAATGTGTGAATTTTAGCCAATACGATCATACCAATTCAGCTCCACTTTAAACAAGAACACGGTGACCGTTAATTTATTACTTAATGAAAAATAACAATACATGAGCCGGCTAATTGTGGATAATATAAGCAACACGGAAATGCCAACAAAAAAGCCTACATCGGCATCGGCTGAAATACGACGTAAAAAGCGTTATTTCGTTTTTTTCAACGGTTTTTTCTCTTCAAATTTTTCAAAATATCTAATATTTGTGGTGGTACACAAGTATTAGAAATCGTTATATTTCAGCAGTCTCTGAACCGATTTTGATTTTAAAAAAAGATGATTTTGTCATTAAGATATTATGTTATTTCAAATTTGACACTCAGTTTTTCATTATCTCACACAAAACCTATTTTGTGTAGCGCCCTCTGCAGCAGAACTCAACTATCCCTTTAAAAACTTGAATTCCAATTTGAACGACATGTATATACAATTGCTTACTAATTTTCTTAATAATATTCTTTTTAATAATAATCCACTAAATGGCAAGAATGATCGTTGCAGTCCTACCTGATCTAATGACATGAAATTGATGCTATCTGCAGCTAGAGCTTCCTCAAATAAGAGCCATCTAAGCGGAATCTCTTCCCCCATATAAGACTCTTTCATCGCTACTTTCTCAATATGTTTCCTCAATTCGACCAGCTACAAAGGAAAGTAAGTATTTGTTTATGTATTAATTGTAAAACTTTACAACTCGACATGCTGCTCATATATTGTCTGTTTCACAAAGTAAACAGATACTTGCAACATTATAAAAACATGAAAATACAAAAGCTATATCACCTCATAACAATGGTAACAATACACAGCAGTATTACAAAAATATTTAGAAAGGAGATAACTTGTTATCAAAATAATTAAGGCAATGCCATTAAATATTGGACGATAAATTCAAGTGAGCATGTTAAGGAATGTTAAAATTATTACACAAACATGTAACTGTTGAGTCAGAGGGAGGATAATACTTATAGACCGGTTCGTAGAAACAATATGCGCATGATGGGCAGATAAAGGTACAAAATAGTAAAATCCACCGAGACTAATACTGGATACATGCTCACGAAAGTTACGTAATCATTATGCTTATGCTTGCACCTGTGATACATTCTATTGAACAGTGGAGGCAATCCTTTTCAGAGGGCAAATAAAGAATGACCTCCATGGCTTTAGCTGTGATTATTCCAAAGGCACGAAGTGGGATTTATCTATGTTTAAAAGATCTGTGGATATGGGATTATCTGAACCATGTGCTAACTACGAACTGGTCTATAGCATTATGTAGCACATACATGTGGAGAAGAATCGACAATGGAAATGAATAAGTGATATCTATCTTCCACAAGGAATACAAACAAATATATTTGTGCAGTTGTATTATTACCAGAGGCAATTAAAGCATGAAGCTTGTGCCAAGTTTTCTAATAAGAATGACTACAAGTACTATCTAAATCAATGCCAGTTGATTTTACGTAGCAAATATCTATAGTTGGTTTTCGTCAAGTACAGTGGATGAAAACTAATTAATGTCATACCACATGTACTAGGATTTGTCGTGAGCAGTATATTTAAATGAATGAAATATTATTGTTCAGAATAACTTCTAGGGAGCTAGCATGTAATTGAAAGTGCTTTTGGAATATATCATAGAATCATATCATTATTTGAGTGAGGAAATATTTTAGGACAATCATTATAAGACATTGAGATTTCATGTCAAATGGAATAATTAAACATGTCTTAGAGTGAGCAGCTATTATTATGTTTGTAAAAAGTCAGATATTAACAGATGTTTATGTCGGATCTTTGTGTGTGAAGGAGCATCTCGATATATGCCATAGTTTAAAAAATCGGGACTATATTTAAGACAAAAATAAAAGTGAGTTTAAAAGTCCATCACATTTCATCCAAATGACACCAAGCTAAGAAGCAAAGTGTAGATTGTATTTTGTTACAGAACAATCCACTGCATTAGCTTAACTTTTTGAAATTATATATTATTGTTGAAGTGGTACAAACATTTGGAGCAATTTGTGCAGCACTTTGTAACTGCAAGGAAAAGCAACTTTACTGTTTGGATTGGCCGGATTTAATTAGTAATACTCTTTTTCTACAAGGTTACTATTCATGATGTACCTCTTCATCTTTGTCCTCTAAGCTGTTTTCAATGGCATAATACTTGGGGACCACATGGCATTGAAACGGTCTCTCCATGATAGATTCACGGATCTTCCCAAAGGCAGAGCCAATCTAGAAAAGAAATGGGAGTGAAATGAACAGAAAATACACATCTCAGTCGTAATATTAAACATGATAATTTATGCAAACAAAAACATACCGATGTGACTTATTATCTTTTGAGGTCCTCTCTCATTTGTTTGGTAGTGCCGATTTCATGAATGAAAGCAATGAGGCTGTGTAACAAAATATTTGTAATGATTACATCTAGGGCGCACGTATGACTAAACAAAATTGTACATATAAAATAAATATTCGTTTTAACTTATTTCCTTTTAATCAAATATTGCTCAAATTTTCACTAATCCATTTCATTAATAACACCAACATTATATCAGGATGAACCTTTTAAAATAATTTTTCATTCAGAATAAAGTGTAAATCCACATGTTGCAAAGTTAGTTTATATCTAGTAAAGCTGTTCTAATGCCATAGCCCAACTTTACTGCCAAACTGACTACTTACTGAATCCGCATGACCAATGTAATGGCCACAGGGTTAGACAGAAAGAACCGTCTGGTATGGGGAATTGTTTGATAATACTGGCATTGGTCAACCTGACAACGAATCCTGTTGATAAAAAGTCTCGAACTGAAAGTTAATTTAGGAGCCATAGGAAATATATGAAGACGTAAAGAGCGTAGAAGAAAAAAAGTCGTAGCATCTCATAATCATGTCGGTCTGCCAGATGTTGTCTCAGCGGAATAACTGTCGATATCAGAGACTGAAGTTTTCAGTCTAACTCGGGGTATGGTACTTTTTGCTCGTTTTTAGGCGTGGCAGCCGGTAGTCAATAGTCAGTAGTATAGCGATGTTATTGACAGCTAGCCCAGCTGTCAATAACATCGCTATAGTTAGGTGTAGGTGTTGATACCTTTCACTTCGGGTTTTTTCACAGTATATCATTAGCAATTATCTTTTTGTCTTACAAACTGAGTTGTCATTTGGAATATGGTGCGAAACTGTAAAGCTGCCGTCAGTACTGGTCGCACACAACTAAAACCTTCAGAGATATCCCTAAATGAGAAATGTGACTTGGGTAACATTTTCATAAATTCCTACACAGCGCACAACCTGGAAAAAGTTGCTCGATCCGAAGGCAAGAAAAGTTTGAAATCCCTGCACGATTGAAACACCTTTCAGTCTTTCAGAAACGTTTATTGCGCATATATAATGCGTGTACCACACGCATGCTACATGCATATGCACCGTGCAACTAAACGGAAGTATTTTAATTCCCAGAAGTGGCTCGAAATTACATCCAAGAGGCGCATGCACCATTCGGCATCTGGGGGTATTAGCGATAGCAAGAATTGCAGAACCGTCAGGAAGAACAGCTGATGCTGAAAGGAGCTTCCTGTGGTATTCAAAGTTATTAGTTTATTATCAAGATAATGTATATCATAAACCATTACTTTTTCCTTTTTCTCTTTTGCGTTTCCTTGCACACTGTCTCGATGGGTTCCAACGATGAATATTGGTGGAGATTTCTGAGCGGTTTTAGACGTATCCTTATTCCTGACCGAAGAGGGCGCCACAGCATGGGCGAAGATGGAACACAACCAGAAATTGATGAACTCTAGACATGTCAGTTCTGATTTCGCACCTCCTTTGGCCTGTGTTTTAAAAATGTAAACAATTACATATATGACAAGGCCAATGATAAAAGCGCATAGAAACACCATGCTTTGTAATTATTTTAACTGGATAACGCATACATGTCCCATTCCTCATATCCAACATAATTTTAATTTGTGTTTTCGTTGAATGACTTGATTTATTTATCTTCATTAACTCCCAAAATAACTAACAGATTACAGCATGATGATTAAATAATATAATAAAAAACATTATCACATTTATGTTTTACTTTGCAATATTACCATAAAATAATCATGAAGAAGAATTGCACCACAAACTAAGCTTGAAGGGAGGCAATTCTTTATAAACTTTCATAATCTGATATATGGTATTGAGGAAAAATACTTTATACTATACTAACAAAAATATAAATCATTAAAAGATGAGGGGTGAAATATGAGGTGTGTGAGCAGATTTCAGGAGGAGGTGTTTAATTAATCATAAAGAGATATAGCAGTACTCCTTGATTTTAAATTAAAAAAGCATTACCAGCTATTATGATTAGAATCATAGTATCATAAATTGATCGCTTAAATAACATGCCCAAGTGTGGAAGTGATTGGAAGGAAGACTAAGTAGGCAAACGTGTACTGAGATGGACTTTCACACCATACTCTCAAAGGGAAAACAAGTCTAATTTACGACTGATTTAATTGTACCAACAATTTACACATGAATTAATCCCGAAGGAAACAGGTAGTTGATTCTATAATGAAAGAGAGTTGAAATGAAAAAGAGCTATCATGGTATTTATACTTTAAAAAATACATTTAACTCGAGTATAATGATCAATAAGAATATGTAAAACTTTACATATTGAAATGTGGTTTATAAGTTATGTCTAGCAAAAAATAAATAACACTTTCTATCATTCATCACTCCCTCTGTAAAGCATAATTATTTTTTAATAATCAGTATGAAATGAAATTTAAAAAAATACCATTTCATAATATTTGTCTCTGGATTCAGGAGGAACGACTGAATCCAAACTTCTACTGAGATCAAAGACTATCACATAGATGGCTCGCCATGTCAGAAACACCTAAAGGTGGAGGAAATAAAAATGATGCATACGGGTTTAATAACTACCATGCTATGTTCTTTCTATATGCTCCATTATTTCTATAACTATAGGTACCTCGTGTACTGTTTATATACGGAGACATAGGCGAAGGGGATAAACGGAGGCGTGATAGCTCAGTGGTAGGGCAATGGTCTCGTAACCGAGAGGTCCCAGGTTTGAAACCAAGTCGATGCACTAGTGCCCTTTGGTAAGGCATTAATTCTCACTAAAAATGTCCCACGGAAATGATTTATAGCCACCGTGGCGGCTTTAAGTCCCCTGGTTGCTTACTTCCAAGCATACATTTGCTTTCCTTAGCAGTCACTTAATACAAATAAACTAAACGAAACAATAACAATATATTAATATAATGAGCACAATTTAGCATTAAGGGCAAAATGTCTCTAAATTGCAATATCTCTATCCAACCCAAGACAAAGCATTAATTTTCGAAATCACCAATTCTCTGGATTTAACTGACTGATGCAGATCCTCTGGCTCCATATTAATAGCCATTATCAATTTGTGAGTATCTATGTTACAATAAAATACAGATTAACAAACCACTGGCAAACATATTATCAATTCTAAATAACTTCATTAGGATGACAAGCGAACTAGATTATGTTAAACAAGAAAACTAACAGTTATAGTTCTAGAGGTGTTGCTGTTTACAGCACATTTCTGCACTTAATTAGATAGCAAGAAATCAGTGATTATTAACTAATGTCAAGTCTGTTATCCTACATTGGGATGTCATATAAACGAACGAAGAAATCATTTTGACTCTGGACAAGATTGTGCACCTATGACTGGAACACACATTCAAAGGGAAGTCAAACCTGATATCACCTGGGTTTAATAAAACCAAATAAAACCAAACAAATGAGAGAGAGAAAAAATAGTGAAAGTTTAAGAAAATTTCATAAACCTTCATTTCTTAGTTATTGGTGACACAATATATTCAATTCATACAGGGGTTTTATAAAAACATTTGTTCAATTATATTTCGGGGGAATGTATGATTCGAAATTGTCTTAATGGAAAATTTAAATTTTGGAAGTTTTGTTAGTACAAGGCAAGTGGGAGGGGAGCTCGCGAGATTTGTTATAGTGTTTGCAGTTGGTGTTTCACTGACCAGTTTCTCTCATTGTTCTGCTTCTATCAAAACAAACTTAATATCAGGGTTTCTCCTTTCATGCACATGTCTAACACTGATGGTAAAAACCAATATGTAGGCCAACAGCTGTGCATAAAATACATGATTCCATGTGCTCTGAACTAAAGTATTATATTGAGACAATGGAAGAATACTCTAAATTATAAAAAAAAAATAGATATCAACTCTAAAATTGATTAGAACAAAATCACAGGAGAAATATCAAATATTTATGACATGAACACTTTGATGATATATGGGAGACTGCAGTCAATATAATTGTATCCCTTTTTCTTCTTCTAAATACCAGAATCTAACAATACATTACACATTTGCTTTCAAGGCACTAAGGTAGAATATACTTTTTTACCTGATGGGTTGTGTAGTATATGTCGTGTCCGGCAAAGTCCCATATACTTAGTGAGACCCTTTCTTCGCTAGCGCTATCAGTACTGTCTGCTCCTATCTCCTGAGGAATGAAGGGAATGAATACACTTCTACTTGAACCTTCATCGTTACATGATAGTATTTTTTTTTCCAACAACCGTCCCTACTTCTCTGTTATTTATTTTGCATCAGCTCTCTATCCCTTTCTCTATATATGAATAGCTCGGTTCCAGAAGGTACTACACCCATGAATCCAAGTTCTCAGAAAAACATGATGTTTTAATTATCATAGTCAGTCATGTCAGTTTGGAATAATACTTTGGTTGGTTATAATTTTGTATGATACAAGTAAATAACACTCTTTAACAAAATGTAAGTCTGCACAAATATTTGTTATGAATTTATGTTGTTTTTTTAATTTGTGGATGTAGTACCTTTTGGAACCAAAATTGGATGTCGTACTTTTTGGAACCGAAAATCGTGCATTCTTTATGCAAGTTACAATTCATAGATTAAATGGATATATATAGTACTTTTTGGAATCGAACTTATTTTTCAATTCAATTTTTACCTTTTTGTTCAAAATAATCTTTTCGAAGTGTCAGTGTATGAGGCAACCCATTTTTTATAAAAATGGATGTAGTACCTTTTGCAACCGAGCTCTTCATATATTCTTCCCATTCTTCAGACTCACTCCCGTTTCTCCTCACCTCTACAGTCCTTCTGTCTCTTTCACCCTCTGTCTTCTTTTAATCTCTCTTAGTGCTTACACTGTGTGTGCGTGCCTCTCACCCTTTTAATCTGTTATCAATGTTGTTCAATATGCTATGTGTAGTTTAACTTTAATTTCTATACATGTCATTGTCTATATATATATATATATATATACAGACCGTTTACTATCCACAAGGTCTAATAATCATTTTGTCTACTTATCATTTCGTCTTATGACCATTTAGGCTAATTGTCTTTTGGTCTAATGTCCATTTTGGTCTAATAATCATTCAATCAAACATCATAATCATCAACTAATTATTAGACTTTATGGATAGTAGACGAAATGGGCATTAGATGAAATGGGAATTAGATTAGACTAAACAAACAATAGACCAGATGGGTAGTAGACTTATTGAATATTAGACCAAATGGAAATCAGACCCATATTGCTCCGCTTAGTCTCATTTTACAACGCCCCCTATCGTCAGAGCATGATCAGAGTCAGCAGCCTAACACATATGGAAACGTTTGCTTGTATTTGTCTCATAAAAGAATTTGAGCACGAACTGACTTCCACACGGTGTTGAGTGCTCAGGGGTCACAGGCCACTGGCTTCATCGGGCAGGTAGTTCCATTATGTGAATGGGTAAATTAACTATTACAAAATGAGGGGACACATTACATTGTACACTAGGGACACACATTGTTTTTATTGTGCAGAACATACTCTTTTATTGACTTACTTATTGCATGAAACTATAAAACCAAAATGCATTTTGTATTCTAACAATTGGAGTACAAAGAATAATAACAGGTGAATGAAATGCATAAACACCACAAACACCTGGGGAGGAAGCATTCATAAATTTGAATAGATAATATGATAAACGACTCTGATGAAACTATAAAACCAAAATTAAATTTGCGTTCTGGCAATTGGAGTACAAAGAATGATAGCAGGTGAATGAAATGCTTCAACAGCAACACAAACACCTGGGAAGCTAGGAAGCATCCATAAATTTGAATAATTTAGTTCATAAACGACTCCGCATGTGGACGTTTGTTGGAGCAGAAAGCAGTGGATTCTTAACAACACGAACCCATTTAACAGAATGTCGGAACGTAAATTAAATTTGGCGCGGTTGGAAAATGCATCTTTCTGCCCTGCAACTTTAATGGTACGATCCAGTAAATTAAAACAATAAAATGGCTCTTTTTTAAAATTACTCATTAAATAAAACCCAAAACTTTAGTGATATCAGAAAAAATATGTTATATCTTACTAATAATTAAAAAAAGATGTATAAACATTATGAAAGTGTCGCATTTTACGATAAAAGACACCGATTTAGCAAAGATCACGTCATTAATGCGCTTGCATCAGGGAATTCAAGGTCAAAAGGTCAATTCAGACGCTGATGAGTTGTTGGTCGAGCATTTTTGTTTCCTTTATTCCGACAAAATTATACAATCAATCAAAATATGTTTGATACCAGAAGAAAGCTAACGATTAGTATTTTCATTAACCGCTTGCCCCAAAGTCTCTTGACCACAGTGAAACGAGTGAGAGCTTGCGAGAGCGGCCAAAGTGTGATTGAAACTCGCTATTTGCTCTTCTCCAACGCAAAAAGAGACGACATTGTGCTGGATAAATGTATTTTTTCCGACAAAAGTACAGAAAATTTGCATATGGTCTTTTTATATTATACTTTATGAAATGTTACCCGAGTGACATCCAGGCGCCCCAATGCTGGAAACAAACGCACATTTTAGAAAACTTCACTTTTTCATGGAAAAATGCTTATTTGTTCTATGCACGCAAGTCAGATTGAGCGGATGATACAACGTTTCCATATGGTTAGCCTATGGACGTTTTTTTTTAAATCGTTAAAAATTCATTTTTTGTTTAAACGAAAAGCACATCCACCCCGACGTACGTTATCACTAGCTCTTTAATTGGAGCCCTCATGTCTCATTGACTTTTGAAAGTTCACCCACCGTAATTTTTCAAAATAGGTTGCAAGCTCGTCATTGCCTATAATACACATGTGAAACAAGTCTAACTTTGGGCTCAGTTTGCCAGCGATTTGAAGATTATAGGTCGAGCACATGAAACATAAAAAGCATGAATTATCATAGATCACTTCTGCCTATTTCCTTATGTCCATTTCATCCAACCCCCCACCGTAATTTTTCAATTTAGTAAAAGCAAACATTTAGCCGAGGTAAGCAAAAACATGAATATTCATGACACACCATGGACTAAATAAACTTACCGTAGAAATATTTCTTTTAAAGTTAACAAATAAGGTCATGATATACAACACTCACTTTTCTGACATCTAGTGGACCTGGTAAATTCTGTTAGCTGAGCCAAAATACGGTTCGCTGCACTTATGAAGAAACAGACTCATCATATTATGCTAAGTGTTACTATAGTTTGTTTATTATTCTAGGTAGACCCTTTTTGTTATTTGTGGGTCTCCTGTAGTATAGATCATATAAAAAAAAATGGAACAAAGAAGTGGAAGATTCTAGGATAAAACAATGACATTATAGAAAATCTTTTACATACATGCATTATCCCACATAAAACTACAAGGGTCAAAACTGATTTCTACCTTTAGGTGAACCTGTTTCTTAAGCATTCTCTCCACCAGACTTGCTATTTGATTTGGCATATTGTCATCCTCCTTTTTAGCCTTGAGCGCCTCCACCTTATCCAAGACAAATCCTTCTGTAATAAATAGAAGAAATACATATATGTGTTTGTAGGATATATATACATTCATAATTAATCTACATCTGCCACTCTCTGCTCAGGTGTTAATATGTACCAGCATGGACCTTCTATAGCATGTCCCTAGTACCAGAAAGGATGTGGTTGGATTGGCATGTGTGCGTTTGTAAAATAGCACCTGGTCAAAATACTCCCCAGGGGAGTTGTGTGTGTGTGTGCTCTATCATTCTACCACCTAAATAAGGCCTTCAAATGTGAATACTTTTATTACATTTTAAGTGTCAAGTAACGCCTGGCTGGAATGCTCCCCATGGAGTGGAGATTGTGCACACAGTGTGTGCGGGCAAGCACTGAATCCAATGACCGGGGTAATAGTATATTTCTAAAACGCTTTGAGACATTTGTATTAAGCGCTATATAAAAGCTAAATATTATTATTATAATCATTATTATGAGAATATTTCATGTAACTGACATTTTTTTTAATCAGAAATGATTACAGTTTAAATCCATCACTGGATAATAACAACCTCTGTGTAATAACAATTTAAAAGGAGCTTTAACAAGTAAATACTATTTTTTTATCCACTTGAATTGATACTTAATATCTTATGGCAATGAATTAAGGATTAATCGAGGGTTAAGAAGAAAAAAATGGTATATTGAGCAGCATTCAAATTCGTTGAGCAAATTTCTGAGGTTATTAATTTTTTTTTCTTCTGGCAGAATTTAACATCTTCTTCATATTCATAACTCACTACTACATTTACTTTCATAGCGATTTTAATTTGAATTACTTTACATGATAGCCATTCCATTCTCTCTCACTGATTTTCCCTTAAATCAGATATACTATATCTGCATGTAGCTGATAATTACCTGTGTTGGGGTCATGGGCATCCTCTTTGTGTTTTGTATCCAGGCCTCTGCTGCGAGTATTATCGTTGTGTGGATCCAAACTTTCTTGATTCTGTACACAAAAAAAAAACAGTATTAAGATTGGCATCGAGTAGCTTGCACTAGCCGCATCACAATTAGCAACTAGAACTACTTTTGTAAGGGGCTGATGAGATGAATTCACTCTTTATTCGTTTACCTTGTCATTCTAGATTGGTCAAGAGCAATTAATTGTGTCGTTGCATGATTGACAATGTACTTGACATTCCAGATGAAAACAGCTAATGCATGTACTAGGGTTTATGACTAATTGAATGGCTAATACCGAGTTAAATGCAAACTAGTGTTACACTAACGAAATAATCAAAATACTTTATCATGAATGAAATGAATATGCAAAGGAAACAGCGACCTCAATATATTGTACATGCAGTGTTTGTAGTCTCAGATAGCCCATGTAATTATTCTTTGCTTACTACTCAGGTATATTGCTATCAAATTCATTTAGGGCAATTTCCGATATCATTTATTTGTTTGGCTGATCATCATGAATTTAAAACAAATCTTCTGGCTTAACTTGTCTTCTCCATCATAATCATCACTCACTACAGTACTATATTTACTTTTATGAAGATTGTCATTTGGATTAACAAGTACGATATCCATTTCATTCTCTCTTACTGGTTTTCCTCAAATCAGAAAAATAAATACATGTATGGAGATAATAATTACCTGTGATGGGGTCACGATCAGCCTCTTTGCTATGTCATCCGCAAGAGCTTTACTATATTCATCTTCTTTGAAATTAAATCATCATATATCATAATTTAAATTACATGTATATTATTTAAATGAACAATTTGATATGCAAACCTGCCTTTACAGCAAGTTAAACATTACCAGATAGCTAGAAGCGATGTGATGTCATGCAACTCCTTCAATTTTTTTAATATACTCCTTGACTACAATATAATTTTCTTCAAAACTTAAGGCTTAAAAGGATATGTTTTTGGTGACTTCTAACAAAATGCTATCCATAACTCTGAAGGGAGGAGAAGCTTGTGGAAAGAAATTGATTTAAAAAAAGTCTGATTGTACAGGAAGTGGGAAATTTGTTCCAAATACTTTGCAGTCAATCAATCAGTTCGACAATTGGACATTAACATACTCTCTTTAAAAAAAAGAGTGAATTTTCAAAATCACGGACGTTACTCCTCTGGAGAGTGAAAATGTAGTGAAAATAGAGTGAACATTCACTCTTTTCTTCTTAGAGAGCACTCTAAATCAATCGATTTTCACTCCTAAACAAGTGATCACGGACTTCACTCCCAAGAAAGTGAAAATAGAGTGAAAATGCACTCTTTTTTTAAAGAGAGTAGCAGTACAAAAACAGTTATATTGCCATGATATCATAAGGACAATTCAGTTTACTTCTTATATCTATATTACTACTGCAAGAACTATAACTTTTTTGATTGCTATTTCAGGAATCGTTTCAGACAGTAGTAGTGAAAATTATAATAACGATTATAATGATAATAACAATAATAATAGCAAACATAAAATTGTAATGATAATGAAACTAATAACAATAACAATAATGATGATGATAATGATTATAACAAATGACAATAATAATAAGAACAATACAACATAAGAAATTAACCACTATGTGCTCATAAATTGTAATATTAAGATATTAAAATTGAAAAGATACGCTTTAAGTTTTGATTTAAAAGTGTTTTCAGTCCTCCCTTGTCACCCACCAACAGTTTGATGTCAGAATGAAATATATACTTATGGAGAGAATGTCATTTTCTTATAGTAAATTCAAATTATTTTTTAAAGTTCTACTTACCTTTTGTATCTTCATTCCCATGTCCTTTTTTGTGAATTGACCACATTTTCTCGCCAGCCTTAGCAACCTCAATGCAAATTTCACATGCGTTTGTTGTTTCTACACCGTTCGTCATTGCCTCGTTTTGATCAAATCTGAAGTAAATAAAACAAAATGATAATATTAATAATAATAATAATGAAATTAATACAAATTGGAATAATAATTCGAATACAAAATTTAAAAGTTAATAACAATTATGTTAATGATATTGATATATACTCACTTATATTCCGAAGCACAAAAGTAAAACTGACACGCATAGTATTCAAAACGTTCAAGAAGCTAAATTCAGACATATCCGAGTACAATTAACAGAATCCGATAAATACATTATGAATTTTAAATGTTTCGAAGTTAAAATCACATAATCTATGTAAATCTCAAATTGTTGAATAATGTGAATTCAATTGTGACAACATGTGTGACGTAATTGGGGATTAACATGTCGTCTAATTAACCATTTTTTAATTGAATCGAATTTCATATTGGCAAATTAAAACTCATTTATTTTGTACCACAATGGTGAAGTTACCGTACACGACATCTGTTTGTCTAGTTTTTCCGATTTCCTTCAAAGTAACTTGCTATAAACTGATTTGTACCAAAATAATTTGTTTAACTGTTTAAGGGGTTAGGCTCGACTAGCACATGTGCTAGTATCTGGCCCCTTTTACCAACCAATAGTTTCTCTTCCTGTATTATGTAACTATTGTATAAAATGTATGTATGAAATGTATTGCTGTTGGTAAATAAATCAAATCAAAATCAAATAAAGATCAGATAGCCCCTTAAAATACACATGTAAATCATTTAGATCTTTTTGTTTACTTCGTATACACTCTAGAAGTTTTATTTTTAAAGTAAATCTTTATTTCCTTCAAAACAAAAACAAAAACACATTGTGACGTCTTTACAACATAAACTGATGTCCTCCAATAAACAAACATAACATTTGACATACATGTAGATATTTATCATCAAGTCCAATTGTTGGATAAAAGATTACAAATATTTCAAATGTTTGAAATGTTTACAAGTTCTTATTCTTTATTTTCTCGGTTTTGTCTTGTTAAAAAAATATATTGCTACATGTGTTAACGATTTTTAATAATTTCAATTTTTTTCAATAATAGAAAGAAGCGGGACAAATTTTTACATTTTGATTCCAACAGTTAATTATTGTGCACAGTGTTGTGATGAGTCATCTCACTTCTGCCTTAGGTGATCAACATGTTATATGAGTATACACATCGCAGCACGTTTATAAACATTGTAGACATAGTGGTATACACATAATAGTCATCACATTATTGTAGACATAATTTGCACATTCACAAATTTGATCACAAACGACCGAAGTGTATAATACATGTACATTTTCCTGATTAAAAAAGATTATATAACCAACAAAGAAAAAATAAGAGATAAATTCGATTAAAAAAAGGAAAACTTATCACAAAGGGAATTATTTTCCTTATCAAGAAGTCAGAATAAACAAGATCAAAATCATCTTGCTATGACCCTTTATTATGTTGGACAAAGATTTCATGTATCCAAACAGAACATTTTAAGTCAACATGACTGGTAATAAAGTTGTTTATTTTTGTTGTCAAGTGAATGAAAAAACATAATACAGAGACAGATAATCAAGGAACATTAAAGAGAGAGAGAGAGAGAGAGAGAGATAGAGGTTTTAAAGAGATAAAGGGGGTAATCAAGAGATTACCTTTGTCCTGTAAGAGTTTTCTTTAGACTTGTCTTTCCAACACGTTCTTGTCCAACAAGCATCAGGCGAGTTCGAAAAACTTTCTTCGTGCCAGCTTGAGCTGCTTCGGCATACGCTCGCCGTGCTCTCAGCCCCCGAGCGAGAATCTCGGGGGGTGCCGAAAGACCACCGAAGGAAATATCATCCTGATTGGTCCCCGGGTCATGTGTGAGAGATGTCACTTGGTCATCCTTTCCCTCATTATTATCAGTATCATCTGTAATAATGAAGATCAATAATAACAAAACAAATACGTCAGGATAAAGACACAAATTTGGCGTGCCACAGGAAGCAAAACTATTCTTAACTATAACAAAAACATGATAAAAGCAAGAACAACACCACAAACAAATTTAAGCTAACAGAAACAGAACAAAACATATACACAAACCTGCTTCTTTAGCATTCAGACCGCTACCGAGAGTAGTATCGCTGTGTGGTTCCAAACTTTCTTGGTCCTATGCATAAAATAAACCAGTATTAATATTGTCATCGAGAAGCTTGCACTAGCCGCATCACAATTAGCAACTAGAACTACATTTGTCAGGGGCTGATGAGATTAATTCACTTTTTTCTGTTTACACTATCATTCTAGACTGGTCTAGAGCAATATATTGTGTCGTTGCATGATTGACTATGTACTTGACATTCCAGATGCAAAAAGCTAATGCATGTACTAGGGTTTATGACTAATTGAATGGCTAATACCGAGTTAAATGCAAACTAGTGTTACACTAATGAAATAATCAAAATACATAATCATGAATGAAATGCATATGCAAAGGAAACAGCGACCTCAATATATTGTACATGCAGTGTTTGTAGTCTCAGATAGCCCATATGATTATTCTTTGCTAACTACTCAAGTATATTGCTTTCAAATTCATTGAGCGCAATTTCTGATAGCATTTATTTGTTTGGCTGATCATCATGAACTTAAAACAAATCTTCTGGCTTAACTTGTCTTCTCCATCATAATCATCACTCACTACTATATTTACTTTTATGAAGATTGTCATTTGGATTAACAAGTACGATATCCATTTCATTCTCTCTTACTGGTTTTCCTCAAATCAGAAAAATAAATACATGTATGGATATAATAATTACCTGTGGTGGGGTCACCCTCTTTGCTTCTTCATCCGCAAGAGCTTTACTATATTCATCCTCTGTGAAAGTAAATCATCATATATCATAGTAGACTATCGCATCATATATTACATTGCAATATACGAGTTTATGACTCTCTATAAAAAATTACCCTTATAGGACAATTACCCCCTAGGACAACCAACGACCACCACTCCGAGGAAACCCCCCTTCCTGTTCATTAAAGGGGAAGTCTATCCTGATTTAGTTGGGTTTTTTAAGTATAATTTTTTTTCGGAGGGTACTTGTCCACGGTGGGGAGGGGGGGGGGGGGGGGGAAGCTGCACCCTATAAAGTGCAAAAGTGCACCTCATGGGTGCAGACATTTGCTACAATAGCAGCACCCCATAGTTGATTATAATATTTATGTATAAATTAAACATGCTAAGATGTGCAAATTAGAAGATATATATTCAAATCAACTCTAAAATAAAATAACAATGACTTAGTATTACATATTCACAACGAAAGTTCCAATCACATGTGAGAGTGTACAACATTAATGTTCAATAGCTAAGACGGATAGTATGCAAATACCTGTGAGGTGAAGCCTAGTAAGAAGGTATTCTATAACAAAGTGAAGGATCAACTTGGGAATGTAAAGCATGAAGGAGAAATGATGATAACAAAAGCAAGAGGGAGCAATGTTAGTGAGTGTAATTCTGAGAGGCTATGGTACAGTGAACACAGGCTTGGAGAAAATTAAACATTTAGTAAAAAACATTAACCCTGATCACTGGATGTAAACAGAATCTAATAGTGTACAAAATAGTTCACCACATTATTATTATTATTATTATTATATTGAGTATGTTGTCCTTGTTGTTATTAATATTATAATCATTATCATCATCATTTTGTATTATCACACCACTTCCCCCTTCTATCTCTCTCTCTCTCTCACCTTCTCCTCCAAGCCACCTTTCCCCGTGTGGAAAAATTATTTGCAGCTGATTATTTTAAGGCAACACTATTCCACCCTAGAAACGCGGTTTTCAAAGACGTTTAGTTTAAAACACGGTTGCGTTTTAGCGATTTCAAGCGGTTTTCCGTCTGTCGTAAAAATAAACGTGTTTCAAACACAAACATGAAACGCTGAAAAAAAAGCGTTTTGTATCCTGATTCTGCAGAATCAGGGCCTACATGCCTACATTTTAAAAAATTTCTTTGAACGCAACGGAGAGTTCAATCATGGTTCTATCGCTCTATATCTATTCTTCCTGGATGGGCTTGAAATGAGCAAGAATCAGCGTTGATGGGAAATCGTTTGAACCATCTCCCGCAGTAACCGTGTTTTGAAACGGCGTTTTGATTTGTGATTCATGTTTGTGATTCTAGCTTTAAAAAATCACTTGAACGCACCCTTAAACTAATCAGCCTTAGATACAATTCACACACAGACATTTTCGGTGCGGTCGTTCGAGATTCACTGTATTCTTTGGTCTTCAGCAGAAAAGAAAGAGGACAAGTTCATTATCATCAATCTTGCACCAAAATAGTCAACAAGACAAAGTTCTATCACAAAAGCGCAGATACTCTGTAGAAATAGTAATTAATTCAGTTTACCATCTCAATAGAAGAATACCTCTGATTCTAGCTTCAAAAATCACTTGAACGCACCCTTAAACTAATCAGCCTTAGATATAATTCACACACATACATTTTTGATGCGGTCGTTCGAGATTGATATAACCTTGTCATTGGCAAAGCTTAGTCTTTACAAAGAGACTATTATTTACCACATTTTTCACATTCATTTAAACTGTTTGGTGAGATAATGAAAAAAAGAGTGTAAAAACATACAATTTAAATAACAAAATAATCTTCTTGGTGTCAAGTACAACATTTTTAGGAGTAATTGTAGATACAAAAAAATAGTAATCTTGGAACCACTATATAAATCATCTTTGTAACACTTTATCTAGAAATATTAGTGTTTTATTCAGATTGAATTTCTTACTTCAAACTGTTTTGAAAGTGTTATATCATGCCCTCATTTCTTTCAATTTAAATTATTTCAATATTGTTTGGGGTTTCACTTCTGAAAGAAATATTGAACGAATTTATAAATTACAGAAACGTGCGATTTGCCTTATTACACACTCTTTAAAAAAAAATCTATCTCACACTCTACCATTATTTTAAAAAAAAATGCAAATCCTACCTATCCATGATAAATTAACCTTAAATACTACAATTTGCATGTTGCACCTGTCTAATAGACTTTTTTCTAAGATGTATGATGAATATTTTACTTTGAATTGTTCCATTAATAATTACAATACTAGAAATGCTCAAAATATCCAACTCCCTTTAAACCGCATATCAAGTACTTAGAATTCATTTTTTTTACAATGGACCAATTATTTGGGATAACCTGCCAATTAGTCTAAAAAATAGTAAGACCGTAAACAGTTCAAACGATTAGTTAAACAACACCTACTGAATCATAAATGATAATATTTTGTTGATGTTTCCTTATCTTTTTTAAAATCTAAATTGTGATGGTTTCGTTATGTTTTTGTTAAGTGTTTCCTGTGATATTTTTTTGATATTTTCTTACAATGTATAATATGTTATGTATATACTTGTTATTTGTTAAGGGGTCATTTTCAACAAGCCAAGTGAGTGTTTTTATTATACCGCCACTGTTTCAGTGATCGATATGAATTCTTTTTATTAAGTCGATCAAGTAGATTGATTATATTTATGTTTAGCGCCATCTAGAGGCTACTAAATTCGTGTGAAGAAATGGCACCCTGTTTGATATCCAGTGGATAAAATCTGTTGATATTGGAGGCATCCTTGTGTAATATGGATGTTAGATGCACTTAAGAAGGCAGAATGAAGGTATGTAATGATGATATTTGATGAACGTTGTATATAAATGCTGTAATGATGCGATATTCTATGATTAAGTACCTTTCATTCGCACCTAACTCGCTGTGTACATTACATGGATGTAACTTACATTGAACAGTAGCCGAGACGGTCGACTCACATACCAAATGTTATTGTTATGTAATGTACACTACGACATGCGATTGAAAGGTACACGTATGCAAGAATGTAAACAAAGATTCGCCTAGTTTGAGTTAATGTACAAAGATGAGTACTTGGGGTCCATAATATGAGAAAGTTGTCATATGATTTATACAAGTTTATATTGATAATTAATAGATGGTTTAGTTAAAAAGATACATGCTGTAATTATGAACAGAAGTGATACAAAGGATGTATGTCAGAAGTCTGACTTAGTTCAATTAAGCATACATGTACTGGTAGTAACAAACAGTTAGAATTGTATTTAGTTTATATGCAGTACAAGTTAATGTGTGAGATCAGGAAAAGAGCTAAAACAAAGGTTAAAACAAGGGGTTAATTAGCTGTAAGGTGCCTATTATTGATAAGAGTCACCAGGTTTTCTCTAAGCATATGTATATTCATGAACAATTGATTTATGATCCGTTTAATCTATTTTCATTTGTGCAGTTTTTACGGAGCATTTGGAGCAACGAGAGTATTGTAACAATAAAGAAACGACCAATAAACAAAGTCAAAGATGCTTCCGCTACAGCCACTATCATTCATATGTATATATTTGTGATTTGTAAATGTTTTTAAAGTGGAAATAAATTGAATTCTGAATTTGAATTTGTTTAATCAAAATTGGTTCAGAGACGGCTGAAATATCTATAAATATAACAATTTCTAATATTTGTGGGGCACCTAAAATATTCGATAATTTTAAATCAGTCGTTGAAAAAGCGAGATAGCGCCCTTTACGTTCTATCCGTTTTTTTACATGAAGTAGCTACCCATGATCACTGTTAAACATATTAATCATATCGAAAATAATATCGCTAGTGATATTCGTTTGTCTCGCAATGTGGTCAATAAGGAATCTAAAAGTTCACGACGTTTCGTACGCATCTGCAATACTTCGTCTGGTGATAATAACTACTGTAAGCAAGGGTCTTTTATACTCTACGGGAGGACCGGCGGAGCGGTACATAATTCGATCGATAATTGGAACAATAACGCACAATGCCCATAGGTCGACGCACACGGTGATCGACCAATCACCAGGCCGCTGGATTCGGCCGCTGGTTCGGCTAATGCACCAGGCCTATTGGCCGAGGCATACAGTACTCGACCAATCAACGAGCCGCTGGCTCGGACCGTCTGCTGAATGGAATCGACCGGTGTTGGCTGGCAGGACGGCGAGTGTCATGGCGGCGTATAGATTCGTCCGCATCCAAATTTCGGGGATATCGATCCCGTTGTCTCTGTTGAAATTATTAGGATTGAGACGGATATTGATAGCTTCTTTTACCCTCCGTGTATACCAATGCCGTTCCTGGGAAAGGCACTGGACCCCGTCCCAGTCTGGTTGATGCTGGTTATCCCAAGCATGTTCGGCTACGGCTGAGTTGTCAGTTCGACGGAGTCTGACGTCCCTCTTATATGCTCAGTGATTCTTTTTTTTTATCGGACGGGCAGTTTCACCGATGTAGGATCTACCACATCCTTTACGAGGGATGTTGTAAAGGATGTTGGCTCGGCCAACCTATCTTCTAGAACGATCACTTCTTCGGAAGAAGAGATTCTTAAGAAAGGCCTCGGCTTCGCCGTCTCCCCTAGACGGATTCCAGCTACCGAAATAATTGCGAAAGTTGAGACAGCGGTCAAGTATCTTGATGCGGAGTCGGCCGCCCGCAGAGATGTAGACAACATCCTACAAAAAGCACGCTCCCCTAAACACAACATTTCGAAAGAAATGCACACCGCTCTCAAAACTTTGAAGGCTGATGATAGTATTACTATTCTTCCAGCCGACAAAGGTCGTGCCACAATCATTCTAGACACCCCAATATACCATGAGAAATTGACCGACTTATTGGAGTCTGGTCCGTATCGTGTATTAAAGAAAGATCCCACAGATCGCTTGGCTCGCAAGCTTACCAACACCTTGCTGAACCTAAAGAAAAACAATGTGATGCATGAACCGACCTATCGTAGACTGAAACCCACACAAAAGCAACCTCCTAGAATATACGGGTTACCCAAGATACACAAACCCACAGTACCATTACGACCTATAGTTTCATGCATAGGCTCCTTTGCCTATAACCTCTCAAAGTACCTAGCTGAAATTCTTTCTCCGCTCACCGGTTTGACTGAATATACGATTCCCAATTCGAGTGGTTTTGCAGAGTTCATAGCAGAGCAAACCATCGGTACTCAAGAACGCATGGTTTCGTTTGACGTAGTTTCACTTTTCACCAATGTACCGATTGAGGGCGCATGCAATGCTACATTGCAACGCTTACAATCAGACAGCAATTTATCTACCCGTACCGCACTCTCACCGGAACAACTCACTCAACTCCTCGAGTTTGTTCTACGATCCACATATTTTCTGTATAAAGGTTCATACTATGAACAGACAGAAGGGGCAGCCATGGGCAGTCCAGTCTCGGCTGTCGTGGCCAACCTATACATGGAGAGTTTCGAAGAAGAAGCGTTGGACACATGTCCCCTCGCTTGCTTGCCTCGTGTTTGGAAGAGATACGTAGATGACACCTTCATCATAGTTCCCATCTCTGAAAAAGATAAGCTGCTTAAACACATGAATAGCCTTGAACCAACCATCCAGTTCACATCAGAGATAGAGTGTGAAGGGAAGATAGCATTCTTAGACACTCTAGTTCATAGACACGACAACCATAGGCTCTCCACCTCAGTCTATAGGAAGCCTACCCACACAAACCAGTACATAGCGTTTGACTCTCACCATCCCATATCGGTGAAGAGAGGTCTAGTGAAATGTCTATTTCACAGAGCTTCACGCATTGTGACAAGTCCACAACAGCCATGCAAAGAACGGACCCGTGTTCGCAGTGCCCTGAGTCTCAACGGTTACCCACGCCGTTTTATACACAATACCAAGAATAGATCGTCGGAACCCAGGTATCAGAAGGTATACAAGACTTTTACAGTCTTGCCGTACATTGATGGGGTCTCCCAACAAGCGCCGCCTAGAGAGCCATGGCATTCGAACGGTTTTCAGATCAGATACCACCCTACGTCAACAACTTACACGCCCCAAGGATCCAATTCCTCCACATAGACGGGACGGCATTGTGTACAACATCCCTTGTAAAGGATGTGATAGATCCTACATCGGTGAAACTGCCCGTCCGATAAAAGAAAGAATCACTGAGCATAAGAGGGACGTCAGACTCCGTCGAACTGACAACTCAGCCGTAGCCGAACATTTCAACAGAGACAACGGGATCGATATCCCCGAATTTTGGATGCGGACGATACGCCGCCATGACACTCGCCGTCCTGCCAGCCAACACCTGTCGATTCCATTCAGCAGACGATCCGAGCCAGCGGCTCGTTGATTGGTCGAGTACCGTATGCGTCGGCCAATAGGCCTGGTGCATTAGCCGAACCAGCGGCCGAATCCAGCGGCCTGGTGATTGGTCGATCACCGTGTGCGTCGACCAATAGGCATTGTGCGTTATTGTTCCAATTATCGATCGAATTATGGACCGCTCCGCCGGTCCTCCTGTAGAGTATTAAAGACCCTTGCTTACAGTAGTTTTTCACAGGCTCTCTCAATCCGGTCAACTTTTCGGGAAAAATTTCATATCTTCACTGGAAAATTATACTTTTCTTCTGGAAGTTGGTTTCATTGCATATATGTTCAGGATATTGGATCCATAAGCGTGGTGAATTGGATTATACAGAATAAGGTAGGCAAACAAAATCTGGGCTTTCTATACGCACCCTCTAACACACACGCACGGCGGGATTTGATTTTCCCGCCTCCCCCTAACACCCAATCATGTCGACTTCCGCTCCGGAGGTCGACAGTTTCAACCTGGACGAGGAGTTTCGGACAGTCACGTATGGCAAGAAACGCCAAAATAAACGAAAACGTGAAGGAAGTCTGACTGTAAAATCTATCTCCCTCAGAACGGACTCCTCGACCAGTTCAGATTCAGACACCTGACTACAAAACCCCCTCCTCTAACCGCACCACTTCCATCCATACTAGCACCCAACTGTTGAAAACCCTGATAGTCCCAATAGATAAGACCAAATCCTTAAAGAACGTAACCCCTAAAGCAATAGCTACATCAATCAAAGAATGTGTGGGCCAATCACCCATGATTGAGTTTATCAAACACACGTACTCCGGAATTCTTGTTCAGTGCAAGACCCCAAAACAACATCGAAACCTTAACCAAATCCAATCAATCGGTAAAATTCCAGTTAAAGTACAAGAGAAGATCGTGGGTGTAAAAGGAGTCATTTCAGGGATCCCGGTAGACATGACAGAGAAAGAGATAGAACAAGAGCTGAAATGCCAAAAAGTAATAGCAGTTAAAAGAATCATGAAGAAAAGAAAAGAAAACAAAGGAAATGAAAACGAAACAAATCTGCAGCCAGAGTACTTTCCGACAAGAAGTGTCATTTTGACTTTTAACTCAGAACTTCCAGAAAAGGTTTTCTATGTTTTTTCAGACATTCAGAGTCTCGTTATATATCCCACTCGTTCCCAGGTGTTACAGATGCCAAATGTTTGGTCATGGCATTGCTCATTGTAGATCGAAGTTGAGATGCGTCCGCTGTGGAGATCCCCACACTTTCGAACAATGCCAAAGAAAAGAAAATCCAAAATGTGTAAATTGTGGAGAAGCCCACTCCGCTGCCTATAATGGCTGCAAAGAAGCTAAAAAGGCAAAACAGGTCCAGCAATTCAAATGCGAAAACAAACTAACTTACGCACAAGCCTCGAAGGCATGGAACGAAAAACAACGTCATGATCAAAATTCCAACCCTATCCCAGAACCCATTCAAAAGAGCGCTCAACAACAGAGTGCACATCAACCCCAAACAAACAAAGAGTCTCCCCCCAATTACGAACCCCTACCAAAGTTTCAAGTGCTCCACATTATGAACAACCATCCAAAGTTCCCTCTTCCTTATACTCCCAAGATCAAAATCAATCAAACAGAAATACAAAACTCGCGGGGAACGCAAATTTAACAAATACTTATGTCAGAAATGGAAACGCCTCAACATCAGAACGAAATGAACAAATATTGCACTCTATTGTACAATTGATAATGATTTTTGAAAAAGATAAAAGAGAAGTTGATATTATTGAGCTGGTTAAAGTAGCAGCGGAAAGACTACTTTACAAAAGATTGCATCACGAGCAGTATGATGGGTGCAGTTAGTTATTTAACAACAATAGCTGTGCTTTCCATTCTCCAATGGAACGCACAAGGCATGTCCGCACATGGACATGAGCTCTTAAAATTTGTAGACTGTAATAATAGAACAAATAAAATAATTCATTTAATCTGTATCCAAGAGACTTGGTTCAATGACACTAGGAACTTAACCCTTCCAGGCTATACTTGTATCCCCCCAAACAGAAAATCCCAATATCGAGGTGGATGTGCTTTTTATGTTCATGACTCTATCCAATACAGTCACTCCTCTAGAGATGAGACAGATTTAGAATTACAATCCATAGAATTATACGTAGCTGATTCTATTTATCGAGTTGTGAATTTGTATAACCCATGCAAACAACTAAACCAAATTATCATGCAAGAACTTCAAAAAAGCATCCAAGAATACGATAAATATATCATCGTAGGAGACTTTAACTCACACAATACTTTATGGGGGAGTGAAAAAACGGACCCCAATGGCAAGATCATTGAAAACTTCATAAACGAAAAAAATATGGTTTTATTAAATGATGGGTCCGGAACAAAAATGGATCCGAAGAACGCAAAAGTATCAGTTTTAGATCTATCTATTACGTCCTCCCTCTTATCTGGCAAATGCGAGTGGCGCGCTTTACAAAACAAATTTGGAAGCGATCATTACCCAATCTCTATTCATATCATACTAGATAAAAAGCACAACGATAATAAACAAGACGAAATGGAAGATATCAGATGGTCCTTTCGGAACATGAACTGGACACTTTTCTCGGTAGAGTGTGAAAAAATGTTTCATCGGGAAAACGAAAAAAATGTAAGTGAAGACCCAACAGAGTTATATCTACACTTTATCAGTACGATCACCGAGGTTATTCAGAAAACCTATCCAAAAAAAGGTAAACGACAACGAAAACCCATCCCTTGGTGGAATAAGGAGTGCTCAGATAAAATAAAGGAGAGAAATAGAGCTAAAAAGAAACTAAATAGAACAATATCGATTGAGAATTTAAACGACTTTTTGAAGAAGAAGGCAGAGACGCAGAAATTCCTTCGTCAATGTGAACAACTATACTGGAACAACTTCTGCCAGAAACTTAATCGATTTGTCCCGGAATCTAACATCTGGAAATGCATTAAAAGATTGAATGGCATACAAACCAAAACAAAAAGAATTCCAGTACTGAAAGACAAAGAAAGGATTATGCAGTCGGACCAAGACAAAGCGGAGTTACTTGGAGGTTTCTTTCATACAATTTTTACTACAGAAGCGCCAAAATCAACAGAAAAAACCCGAAGTTGGCAGCCGAATCAGGAAATAATGGATAATACATTAAAGGAAAGTAAAGTACATACTCTGAATGGGGCATTCGGACTAGCAGAATTCAATAGAGCCATCGAAAAGAAAAAAAATTCTGCTCCTGGAAAAGACAGAATACCGTATTCAGTTTACCAAAACGTGCCCCTTGTGGCGAGAGAGTACGTACTACATTTCATTAATTTAATCTGGGAATCCAACCAAATCCCACCCCAACTTAAACACGCGATAATGGTCCCAGTCCTAAAACAGAACGGAAACGATGATTAAAACAAGACTTGATTGGTTTTTAGAGAAGCATGAGATATTACCTACTTTTATGAGTGGGTTCAGAAGAGGCCGTAGTATAACAGACAATATAGTAAATCTTGAAAACGATGTCCAGAAGAGTATAAATAATAAAGAGCATACTTTAGCCGTTTTCTTAGACATAAATAAGGCATATGATACAGTATGGATAGAAGGCCTAATTCACAAACTAGGAAATATAGGTATTCAAGGAAACATGCTTAGATTTCTTCACAACTTTTTAAAAGACCGCACTTATCAGGTACGCGTTGGTAGACAACTATCGCACGAGTTCAAGATGGAGAGAGGTCTCCCGCAAGGTAGCATACTGAGTCCCACACTCTTTAACATAATGCTCAACGATATCCCAACAGACCCTTCGATAAAAATATCCTTGTATGCCGATGATTGCGCGATATGGATCTCACGCAGCAATATTCCTTTCATTACCAAAAAAATACAAAATTATATTGATGACCTACATAGCTGGTTTACGTCCTGGGGTCTCCAACTGTCCCTAAAAAAGACTGTTCCCCTACTTTTCACCAAAAGTACCAAAAACCATGAGATAAACCTCACTTTAAACAAAATACCACTAAAATGTGAAAATACACACCGATTCCTAGGTATATTATTTGACAAAAAACTTACCTGGACCCAACATATAGAGTATATATCCACCAGATGCAAGAGAAAGTTAAATATTTTAAGATGTTTAACTGGTACGTCATGGGGCAGTTCATCTAAGTCCTTAATAATGGTTTATAGAGCTTATATTCGCCCCCTTTTGGACTTCGGGTGTGAAGCCTACGACAGTGCATCGGAAAACGTAAAGAAGGTGTTAGATTCGATTCAATACCAATCCTTAAGGATATGTGCAGGTGCCCTACCGGTAACTTCACTAGCGTCTCTCCAAGTAGAAATGGGAGAAGCCCCATTAGATCTTAGGAGACAACAACTAGCCCTAAAATATAAGCACAGCATAGAACAGCAACCTAAGCATCCAGTTTTTCCAAGTTTACAACCTTGTTGGCAGTATCAGTATATGAAAGGAAAACAGTGCAACAAACCGTTTGGTTATCGAACAGAAAACTCTAACAAACACCTTTCTGTAGAAAAATTAAAACCCCTAAACTTCCCCCCATGGTTACTAACGGAGCCTGTTATATCAATTGAATTGGCTAGTCAGATAAACAAATCTGATAATCCACTACTTTTGCAACAGAGAAGTTTAGAAATAATAAACACAAAATGGTTCAACCAACTTCACATATTCACAGATGGGTCCAAACTTCCTAAAGAAGGACGTTGTTCTGCAGCTTTCTATGTTCCTTACTTCGCGTGTAAACAATCAAAGAGATTGTCTGACGGAACATCCTCATATAGAGCTGAGCTGGCGGGGATAATGCTGGCCCTCAATTGGTTACACCAGTTAGATACTTTATATGTAGGATCAGTTATATTCAGCGACTCATTAAGTGCCTTAGTAGCAATAAAGAACAAAAAAGAAGAGAATTTTATTTCAGAAATACTTGTAAGCTTATCCCACCTTAAATTAAAAAATATAAATGTTAGCTTTGAATGGATTCCTTCCCACTGTGGAATAACGGGAAATGAATGTGCGGATTTTCATGCTAAGGCAGCCCTCAGCAAACACATTGAAATAACAAACAGCCTTAATATCTCAGAAGTGAACAGCATTTTAGAGAGGCATTTTACCGAGCTGTGGCAATTAAGATGGCAGGTTTCTCCAAATACACATTACAAAACAATCCAAAAATCGGTTGCACAAACCTTCAATTGCAAACTGGAGCGAGCAAAAGAAAAGATAATACGTCGTTTACGACTTGGACACATTGGACTTAACGCGGATCTAGGCCGAATGGGAATACATCCAACTGGACACTGTAACTCGTGTCGAGAAGTAGAAACCACTGAACACTTTATAGCAAAGTGCCCGAAATACTTAATTGAAAGATCCATGCTACTCGCTGAAACAGATTGTATAAATCCCGACGATATTTTAAGGCTCTTAAATTCATCAGAAGCTAACATTCAAAACGCTTTATACCGTTTCGTTCTAAGAACGAAACGTTTCAACTAACCCAAAATAATCGAGCATTTTTTTTTTTTTTTTTTTTTTTGCACCACCACTCACAAAAGCCCACATTTTGTTTGTTTCCCCTAAAAAGTTTAATTATCCAATGCAACATGTATTATAAACACCACTCTATCACAAAATTGTTTTTCTTTTGATCGAAGATTCATTAAAGTCTGCGAGGTCGCTCAAAGCCAATTTCCCCGGAAAAGTACCCTCTTGATTTTATAATTGTTGATCAATTCCTTTCTTCTTTCGAGTTTCCAGATTATTTATGTATCCCAAAGGGAGCCCCCTGTCTACACCCGAGAGACAGGACGGTGTCTGGACGGTGTCTTAGAACGGACAGGACTACGCGGTAACCTACAGGATACAAAAATCTACATTTTGTCGTACTTTATTTTATTTATTTATTTTTTTTTCTTCATCTATTTTCTCTTTCATTTCATTTTAAGGGGGAAAAAAAAGAATAAGAAAAAAAGAGAGAAGCCTATATTTAAATTATATTTTTGATACTCTTATTTAAAAAAAAAAAGAGAAAGAAAGAAATTAATATTAAAAAGAAAGGCGTTGGTGATAATAGTCAGGTTTTGACTGATTGCCATTACAACAAAAAACAACAACAACAACTAGTTATTATCACCAGACGAAGTATTGCAGATGCGTATGAAACGTCGTGAACTTTTATATTCCTTATTGACCACATTGCGAGACAAACGAATATCACTAGCGATATTATTTTCGATACTATATCCGCAATGAGTAATATATTTAGCATTATATTAATCATACCTTCATGTCGTGCGTTTTTCCTCTGCTCTTGTTCGCTCTCGAGATACTGAACTACATCAAGATGACCTTTGCGGGATGCAATATGAAGTGGTGTCTCACCAGCATTATCGCCCCATTCAACCTGTGCTCCTTGATTAACGAGGCACTTAACAACATGAAGATGACCTTGATGCGATGCCAAGTAAAGAGGTGTTTTACCATTGAAATTAAGCACATTAATCTTTGCTTTTTTACCAACGAGATATTGAACTACTTCAAGACGACCCAAGAATGATGCAATATGAAGTGGTGTCTCACCATCATTATTGCCGCTCTCGACCTGTGCTCCTTGATCAACGAGGTACTGAACTATGTCAAGATTACCATTGCCTGATGCAATATGAAGTGGCCTATGACCGTCAATATTACCCTTCTCAACCTGTGCTCTTTGATCGACGAGATACTGAACCACGTCAAGATGACCATTGGCTGATGCATTGAACAGAGGTGTAAAACCCTCTTTACCACACGTATCAATCTGTGCTCCTTCACCAACGAGATACTTAACTACATCTACACGGCCATGTAAAGCTGCCACAGCAAGGGATTTATCGACCTCAGTAGGCTCATTTGCTGCTCTGTCAGCCATGTTTTGTTCTGTCTGTGGACCCAGCCGTGAAGCGAATCTTATGGATATCTCTTCGTTCTAGACCTTATATATTGTGTATGTCAAAGTCATCTTTTCGTTCTGTAAATCGTTCTTGGAAGAGAATAAGTACGTCAATGTAGTCACCCGCGTTACAGCCTGAGACTGAGAGGTATAGATCTTCCTCTGTTACCCTGCAGGTTTACACTTTTCGAAGCCTACTAATGCTTATTATGTGCATTATTACGGCAAATGAATGATTTTAATTTAATAAAGTGATACTTGCAAGCATAATCTCGGACAGGCCTTGGCCTGCTAGTACAATTTTGATGTCTCCACTTTATTCGTCCTAATAAAACCAACGTGTTCCGGTCTGTCCCAATACATTGAAGGTCTGTTGCTTCAAAATGAAATTGTAAATTGTCAATTCGGTTCTTAGATCAGTGCATAAAATTGTTCCACAATAAATCGCTGGGACTTCTTGTTAACGGACAAAACAGTCATAGAGAAAATGGCAGATCCTTTTGTGCGAAACGGGCGTTGTTTTGAAAAACATCGAAGAGATAGTACGTCATCACGACCTTATGTAGGCTACGATGGAATGCAATCCAGAAGTACATGAAAAGAGAATATATGCATGGTTGACTATTTAGAATGAGCCGAATCAGCTAGTCGCAGCAATATTTATCGACATAATTTGTATTGAGTTTACCCTCTTGATCGCACAAGGTTTTTCTTGGTCCCATGATACATCAACATAATGTATGAATGTAAACTGAAGGTTGCTTCAAACTCTCTGTATTAATTCGAATAACGCAAGAATAAATGTATCATACTATACACACACAGATTCTTTTTCAATCATCGGAAAATGACTATTAGTGCTATTTTAATTTCTAAACACAATACCTCTTCTGAAATCTGCCCCCAAAATTACTGTACATTTTTCTTGGAAATGCAACAAGTTCACCACATAGGACCGTTTTATCAAAGAAGTTTTTTCATTTACTTGAGCTAATTTATCTGCATCTCTCGATGTAGGCTTCAGCCCAAGGAGACCGGAATTTTTAAATAAATCTTCCTCTATGTTTTTCTTTGTTTCGTTGGTCTAACCGGCTGTAGGTGTCTATTACCGTTAACCTCGTTGACCTTTCAAAACTTTCTCCATTTCTATATTTCCTTATGCATTTCTTTCTTTTGTCGGTCTCGATCTGGTCTAATGGTAAGTCGCGGTCTTGTGAACCTTAGCTTTTGGTCTCTTGAAGCTAACTTTGTCATTGTCCGCCCCTTGGGCGGTCGCTCTAGTGGACCGTCAGTTAAGAATTTCTTTTGTTAATATCGGTCTCGAGGGCTCTCTGACAAATACATTACATAGAGTAGGGAATAAAATGAACGAATGCTTTCTGATACCTAGTTGTAGATATTTTGACTTCCAAACAAAACTTTACTCCATCCATGAAGGAAAGTACTGTTTGACTTGCTTTCAATTCCACGTGTATTTCCCCAAGCAACGAAACAGTATTTAGACTGTATGATGTGACGAATGTGAACTCAAATGCTCAGTGGAATAAATTCTTTTCTGAGAAAGGGTGTAGGAGGGGGGGTGGGGTGCTGGGGAAGAGAGAATGATCGTAATCAGGCGCCGAGACTTCTCGCGCAAACACCTACAAAAGCACACACACGCAGCCAAAGTTGGAGTGCGTAACGGCGTCTGTACTCTAAGACTAGTTTTCACATGTACTTACGCAGAGACTGGCACACATTATGAATTTGTATATACACTAAATTTAGTAATTTCATCTTGCTGACTCGTTAACTCATGTTAAGCCTCCAATATTTAGATAATGGTAATGTCCCAAATAATGACAATACGGTTATAATGATGATGATGATGATTAGTAATAAAGTATATCCATGTATTGATGTACCTCTTCTCATGATTGGCACACGCGGAAAACACAATTGAGATAGATTTGATTTGAGATTAAATTTTTAGACTTATCTTAAAGGGATCGTTTAACAACTTTAAATCTGAGATACACGGTCCTACGTGTTATCAGTGTCTGTGATATGGTGAAATATTGAAGCCCTAAAAAATTGCGCTTCAAAATGATCAAGAAGTGCCTCAAAAAAGTAAAATTATTTAAGTAACCGGTTTTACCATACTCGTTTTCCCCAATAGACTGCAGTGTTATGAAAACCGTGTGGCAAACGGTTTTCAAAATTTGTAATTCCAATCATGAATATCTTGATAATCAGACAGGCGATCGGCTTGTAAAAGTCACGGGGCTCCTGACTGACCTAGATGTTTATAATTATCATTGCAGCATGAGCTAAGTCCAGAATTTTGTTTCAGAATCTGAGACAAAGTTACCGGATCCCTTTAAAGGAATGACTACATGCATGTACATACTAACCCACTCGATGATCCAGCGAATTCCATTTACCTCAACTGAGAACCATTCACGCCCGAAATACTTTTGTCTTACCGGTCCTAAGCTTTAGAACAAACTAGACAATAACATTGAAGGCGCAACTATAGTCTCGTCTCATTTATAAGCAAATTAAGAAAATAACTCTAAGATTCATACAATACACTATAGATTTGTATATCCTATTTGTTTGCACATATATCTGTACTTTTGATAGCGCGGCATTAATGTCCTTTATTTAGACCCCCTGTTATTTCGTCACTCTCTTTCTTCTTGAATGATCTTTCTCTTCTTGAAATGTAAAGTCTTCGTCTAGTCGCCTTCCTTGGTAGCGTCTTTTCTCTGTTACTTTCTTGGTACACGAACCTCATTGTACTGTATTAGTTCTTTCTTGCCAATTTACAGACGTTATATATTGAGTTTTTGTAGTATTTACAATTAATTTATTAGAGATCAACCATGACTTTACTTTCAATAATTCATCATTAAAATCAAGAATCAAATTATGAATATTGTTATCGGTTCAAAAGATACTGGTATGATCGGCATATAAAATATATTCCAACTTTTGAGATGATGCACAAATAACGTTCATATAATTGAGAAATAAAGTGGACTTGATTAGAATTAATGAAATATATTATAATTAATATTGGCCACTTGAAGCTTAGGATCTGGAGAGGCGACACCTCTGAGTGCTACTGTCTTAGAGCAGCCGCAGCAGCCAGCCTGCTGGGGGTTCGGTGGCTTCAGCTAAGCCCACCAGAGTTGGACGACGGCAGCAGGTTTAGCCTGTATATTGTGAAACTGAGTGTGGCATTTTCTTGCGTTTCTAGCTTGTACCAGAATTTTCTGTACTGGACATGGGCTGCTTCTGTCTTCCAATTGTTCTCGTCACCAGTAAAAGTGTAATTTAATTATAACCATTTCTCTTTTGCATTAATTCAATTAAGCAATTTGTCAGAGACATTAATTAATGGAGAAATAAGATAAGCCTGGATGACGATTATATAAAGGCTCTTTTGACCTGAAGTCTTTAATTGTAGATCATTTAATGATTATAGTCTTGCATATATAATACTATCTTTGTCAGAAAAAAAAGGAATGTTTCTTATTTCAAAATGGATGCTCTTTAGTACAATCTTTTTGTTGCGTGTTATATGATATTAAAAATGTGAAGATAGTTTTTATAACACTAGAATATGAAGTTAACGTTTGCACTTGTATCATTCTTGGAATATTTAGGGTTGTTATAGCAGCATAAAGAGGACGATTGTATTTTTTAAAAGGATAGGAAGTTTTTATGCCTTGGTATTTTATTATTGTAGATGGTGTTAACTTTTGGGTTAACCATGGCGTAAACTTCGATGTTTAACCAGGATGTAAACCACGGTGTAATCTATGGCGTGTACAATGATGTAAAGTCGACGTAATTCCCACGTGCACTCCAATACCCGAGGTGTCGAGTGTGCAATAGTCCGGCCGAACTTCGAAGACTTCGACCAAATTACGCGTCAACGAGTTGACTTCGGTGTTCATCACCACCTCAAGTTCTTCAGACCAGGTTCCATATGTAAGTAGAATTAAACAATTGAACTGAAAGAACTTTTGGACTGAATCTTCAATCTTGAAGAATTACTCTCCCAAAAGCGTGAACGCTGTCCCGGAGAGGGCTGAAACTTAAACTAAAGCAATGAACTGTTAATTTCAATGCATATGAAAGTTGCTATTGTGATATGCTATTCATGGTAGGAAGCTAGGTAGTTTGCAGTACTAGGTTGTTTTGCAAGCAAGATAGAACTTGTGTATCATTTGAATGCTTGAACTGTTATTGAATATTATGCTCTGTATTGAACGCCAACATTGATATTTCTGTACCGTGACCATGCAAATATTATTTGGAGACTGGAATTAAACTTAATTCCCCTAAAATATTGTGTCACTTGCTACTTTGTCTGAGTTATGTATATAAGCAGTTGTCACTGGACCAACAAGCTAACGCACCCTCCCCTTTGTTGTGCCAAATATGATAGCAACTAATAACGAACAATTAATCTAAAGTAATTTCAATAGCCTTGTGCGTCACCTATTGACGTGGGAGCATGACAATGACGTATTAAGTAAACATGATTTCCATGGGACATACAATAGAGTATTGAAATTGTCTTTTAGTTGAAATTTCGATAACAAAATTGCGGTTATGTTATTTATAGAATTGAATCTGTATTTCTTTGTTGTGACTCACGCTGTACATATGCACATTCATTTGTTAGACATTGCTGCATGGAAATCTACAGTGTGAGTCAAAAAAAAGTTTACACCTAGAAAATTGCTAATTATCTTAAAAATCATCGATAAACAGTAAATTATTAAACAACTTATGAAAGAATGTTTTATCCCGAATCATTTGGTATCATTTTTGTGTGGTACGTGTTCACGCTTGGATGAACAGGAGGCATTGTTTGCGTGGGTGCAAAATTCGACTTGCGCCAAAGTTGCTTATGTTATGTTTGAATAAAACAATTGGGATTCGGGTATTAATTCGGTCTTTGGATATCCAAATAACATCCCTAACAAAATTAATCATGCCACACTTATCAAATATCGAATATCAAATATCAACGAACATTTTGTGAGCGCGTGTGAGTGTGTGTGACTTTCCTACTGCAAAAAGCATTATGCAGTGCATTTCATTTGATACATTCAAATTCATTATCTCACTGCGCTAATCTACATACTGTAGGCATCACTTTGGCGCAAGTCGATTTTTGCACTCTCGTAAACATTCCCCCTGTCCACACACAACATGTTCCGTGATTAGGCGTGATTAGTTATACCGTTTCGGGATAGTTATACAGTTACGCGATAGTTTTACGATGAAATTGTGTGTGTGGACGCTCACTAACGATACGTCGTATAACGAAACGCAGGTTTGGGCATCGTTTCGAACTAGAACTCAATAAAGAATCACGCCTAATCACGCCTAATCACGGAAGGTGTTGTGTGTGGACGTAACTAGTGTAACTAGTGTAACTTACTGGGCGGGGCTTAACGTGACCTCGCGCGAAAGGAGACCTGACCTCTCATTTCCGCTTCTATTTCATGACCGCAGTAGCAAACTGCGCACCTATACGACATTTCGTTGTAGAGTTTCAGGATTACTTTCTTCTGTGTGTGGACATCCTGGAATTTATACGATGATTCTTTATACGACGTTTCGTTATAGAGTTTCGGGATAAATTGTTTTGTGTGTGGACACGCTGAACGTCTCCTGTTCATCCAAGCGTGAACACATACCACACAAAAGTGATACCAAATGATTTGGGATAAAACACTCTTTCATAAGATGTATGTTAATTTACTGTTCATAGATGATTTAAAACAATTAGCAATTTTCTAGGTGTAAACTTTTTGTTGACTCACACGGTATTGCAACTCTAATTAGATATGTATAGAAAAAATGGCATCATGCAATTATGAATTACGTTTACGGAATAAACTCATCACTTGTTTGTCATAAATTAAATCCGTAAATATAAAGGCCTACAAACACTAACTAAAAAATTATCTTTCAAACTAAATAATAATGTGACTAGAACTATCATATCTCTTTTTAAAACCATTTTAGAATAGTCTACTTGGTCTATGTACATTTTTGGCACAATATAAAACATTTACAATAATGCACTGTATTGTTCACTTGCTTTTACAGTCATAATTATTTTTTATTTCCAAATATGTCTACATGTAAAGTTAATAGGTAGGCCCTTATTAAAAGTTTAACATCTACCGCAATGCTCACTCCTTTTAAACTAAATTTTAAATGCTGATTAAATATTATCACCCTCTCTCAAATCGATATAGTCTATGAACAATTAAATCACAAGAAACGTAAACATTACAAATACTTTCGAAAAATCAACTTCATTGTTTTTTTGTTTACATTTTATTTCTGCGTTCATAACGTATTGCAGAATAATTGAATCAGGGTTGTTTGATTTAAATCATGTCGATTTAAATCATGATTTAAATCGCGATTTAAATCACTTGATTTTTTTCAAAAAAATCACTGATTTAAATCAACTTTTATGAAAAAAATTAGTTTTCTCTATTTTCTCTTCTTCTTAACAGATACTTTCAATGTAATCATTTTCATTTCTGTTCCACATGCTTTAGAGATACTTTAAAAGAATGATACACCCTCATGGAGTCTGATTTAACACCACTGTTTTATTTTCAAATTGTAAAACAAGCAAAACTGATGAAAACAACAAGTTTCTAACGAAGTAATGATAAATAACTCTCTGTATGTACACCAAACTGTTAAATCTTCAATAAAATAATATATAAAATCTACAAAGGTGCTCAAAGTCCACAACTTGGATACTTTTACAAAACAGCTGAACTACTTGTATGTACCTCCTTCTTGTTACTATTAATACCCATTCTTTCAATTACTTAAGTTGAAGGCATATGTGTACATTTGATAAGAATTACATGTATATTTGCATGCTTGTGTATTTTCTTATCAATACCCATACATTCAATTACACAATTTCAAAGTACACATGTATACTTAATAAGTAAGAATTTAAAAATGGGGAAGTTGCTGGGCAAGTGTTACTGTATGCAGCAATACAACTGCTGTGCTTGCTTGTTCATGTAATAGTTTGAAAAAACAGCACATCAATGATGTGGTGGACAGTGGTGCTTATCCTGCATCTTGCAACGAAATTTATTGAAGTTTTATTTGGAACTGAGGTTACACTGTAATGAAAACATAAAATGTGTATTTTGTTACAAGCATATCAGGAAGTGCCTATTGCAAATCTGGTTAAATATTACATTCAAATTAGATGTTAACGTACAGTTGTGACTTGCGAATGCTTTGTATACCAGATGTAGCTCTAGAGTTGCAAACCCTATTTCTGTGGAAACAAGTCTTAATATGATAAAGCTTTACAATGGCTTAAAGGCATTGGTTAACATTGTGTTCAGTTTTAAAAATCTGAGTTGCATGTTCTCACGTGTATGCTAACATGTCTATGGGAATATAGAAATGAAACAGAGCAAAAAATGCTTTAAAGTGTTATCATTTAGAGAAGCACTCCAAAAAAGTAAAAAAAAACAAAAAAAACTTATCACCCCATGACTACTTTGTAGGAATTATTTTCTTAGGCTAAAATAAACACGATTGTCATAGATGTCTTGATAGTGAATATATGTGACTTTCATTTTTTTTTTTTTTTTTTTTGCATTTTTGGTTGTACATGTATTTTCATTCATATAAACATAATCAGACAGATTAGTCCTTTCAGTGTTAGATTTCTTTTTTAAATTGGTCTTAAACCACAATGTTAACCAGTTTTCCATGGTGTGTTTTCATCCGCTTCACAATCCCCATCAACTCAAAACCACATAGTTTGCACTTTGCTCTGCATCCAGTTGCAGATTTTGATGGCAGTTTCTCAAAAAAGTACCAAATGGGGTCTGATTTTCTTCCAGACATGATGCTTATTCATGCATCACAAAAGCTGCAAAACCCTTTGTGTATTAGCTATTACCAGCTGTTAGTTGGGAAGTCCCCCATGTGATAGTTCTAGGAAATATTCCTAGCTAAAATCCCCCATGTGATAATTCTAGGAAATATTCCCAGCTAGAATTCCCAAGGGCAGTATAGGAACCCTAACAGGCCTTTAATAATGTCAATTTTGTTGGAAATTCTCAAGTTCTTTGAGTACTTCATGCATTGGAGTAACACTTCGGATGTTTTGAACTGACTGATATAAAAATTTCAAGAGTTTAAATGTATACATAATACATCACATTACTTGGGCTTCGATAAAATGTCCCTCTCTATAATGCAAATAAATAAAAAATAAATAAAAAAAATTACCTGTATATAAGTGGATTATTGTGTCAAATAGTACAATACACAATGTTCAAAAGACTACTTGACCACTATTATTGGTGTAAAACAGTTTAAATATAGTCTAAATCTTGTTAAGTGTGACCATTATTTTTCGTTGGAAAAAAATCAAAAAAATCTGATTTAGATCATAAAAATCCGATTTAAATCAAAAAAATCAACAACCCTGAATTGAATATTACATTAACAATTATATTTCCAGACATTAACAAACAATTTTTAAACACGTAAAAAAAAATCACATATGTGAAATTCCATGTTTATTTTTTTCAATTAACAGTATTTGTGAATGCAGGAGACCGCCTACATCATTCAATTTCCTTAGCCTCGTCCATTACCTCCAGAAATATGTGAACATTAAAATGACGTATTACGTACTCCGAACATTATTTCTGTAGGATATGCATTATGGGTAGAGCAACGTCGATCTGGCGCTGCTCAGTGGCTGCCGGGCTCACGATCAATTGGGCAAAAAGAATTTCCGTTTCGGTTTAGTAAAATTTAGAGTGGACTATTAGGCTATTATTATTATTATTATTAGGTGGTCTGTCGATGACAGATCACCTATTGATTTCGTTAGAATTTTCTTTCATTTCTTTATTCTTTATTCTTTATTTATTTTTATTTCTTCCGTACACTTTTTTTGTGTATACGTTTACTCGAAATCGACTAGGTCAATTTCCTTCAAATTTCTGTTAGTTATTAGGCCCTATAATATCAAGTTCACAAAACCTGTTTCAAGTTCATGGGGTCATCGTGACGTCATCCAGGCGCCATTTTGTAAAAATCAGGTCATTATCATATCTCAATAACAAGTAATCGAAAATAAACCATATTAAGTATACATCAACTTCAGGTCAAAGGTCAACTAAAAATGTCAACAAAATCCGTGCGCGCACCTCGACGCGCACGTACGCGCGCATCAAAATTTTAAAATGCTCAAATTCATTCCAATTTTTTTTTGCACACGTTTCAGGCCATTGTAAGCATTTCACAATTTTCAGTCCGTACGTGTCCCCGCGCGCGTTGCGCGCGCTCACAGCGCGCGGAAAAAATCAAATTCAAATTGTTTACATGATTTAGATTCCTTTTTTTTTATATCATGGTTGGAAAAAGCATGAGTTAGAGATATGATTTCATGTCTCATTTTACCCTCAATTAACTCATGACGTCATCATAATGGCCTCCAAACTCAAAATTTTAATTTGCATATTATGACGTCAGCAGATTTTTGGAAAATTGATTGTATATCTGTAAATATTGATCATTTTTTTTTCAAATTTTGATATGTTCTACCTGAGAATATTCTTTACAAAGGTAGTCGTCACGATATTTCATTTTGACAATGGTATCATGGCGTATTTTTGCGATTAAAGGAGGCATGTCAATTTTTTACATTTTGCGTGTATTCTCTATGGGACATGACTTTTTCTCAAAACTGGATTCTACATTCTCGTCTTTCGCGAGCATTATCTCCGTCGTTTTATCTTTGTTTACGCTGAGCTTTAAGTATGTTGTAGCTGAGACAATAAGCTATCACAAATGTGCACTTTATTTTTCGATCAGATGCCGAGATCATGCTCATATTTCACTTACAAAGTGGAATTTAAGAATTCCATTTTCCGTTTGCGTGCACGTTTGTGTTCGTAATGGTCGTACGCAACCTATAATCGCCTTTTTTGTCTATCATAGTATTGCCCATTTTATTCCGAACAATTTGATACCATGTTTATCTCTTTATGACCATTAATAACGAAATGAGCGTCCGTTCAAGGTAAATGTCCGTTCGAACCCTCAATTAACTCATGACGTCATCAAGATGGCCTCCGTTCAAGGTAAATGTCCGTGCGTGCGAGCTCTTGTAATACATAGCATATATGGGAAAAACATGCCTATACAAAATCCATTGTAGCTCTTTAGGATGCAAGATGACCCCAATTTTGTTTTTATATCTTGATAAAGTATGAGTCGGAATATGATTTCATGTCTCATTTGACCCTCAATTAACTCATGACGTCATCATAATGGCCTCCGAACTCAAAATTTCAATTTGTATATTATGACGTCATCATATTTTTGGAAAATTGATTGTATCTCTGTAAATATTGATCAATTTTCATCCAAATTTTGATATGTTTTAGCTGAGACAATTCTCTACAGATGCAGTTTCACGATATTTCATTTTTGACAATGGCATCATGGCTTATTTTTGCGATTAAAGGAGGCATGTCAATTGTTTATATTTTGCGTGTATTCTCTATGGGACATGACTTTTTCTGAAAACTGGATTCTACATTCCCGTCTTTCACGAGCAATATCTCCGTCGTCTTAGCTTCGTTTTCGCTGAGCATTGAGTATGTTGTAGCTGAGACAGTAAGCTATCACAATTGTGACATTTATTTGTCAATCAGATGCCAGGATCATGCTCATATTTCACTTGCAAAGTGAGATTTGAGAATTTCATTTTCCGTTTACGTGTAATCGCTATGGGAAATGTTTTGGTATATCGGTAACGCACTTGACTTCCAAACTCGAGGTCCGTGGTTCGAGTCCGGGCGTCTCCAACAATCTTTTTTTTCTTTTTGACCTTTCACTGTACTCCTTTGAATATTAAAACACGTAGAATCGCAAATCGCGTAATAAACAGCCTTATTTACTTTATTATTTCCCTATTTTCACTTGATCCATTACTTTTTGCGCGTAATTTTTCTCAAATCTGGAATCTACATTCCTATCTTCTGTGAGCAATATCAACATTATTTCTGCTTGGATTATGTTGATTTTCGAGTATGTTGTAGCTGAGACTATATGCTATCTAAATGATCTCCCATTTTTTTCAATTAGATGTCATCATGGTCTGTTGATGATGATCATCAACATCATCATGATCATGATCATCATCATCATCGTCATCACCATTACTATCAAGATCATCATCATCATGATCATCATCATCATCGTCATCACCATTACTATCAAGATCATCATCATCATGATCATCATCATGATCATCATTGTTTACATGTCTATATAACTTGAAGGCAGACCATATTATTCGTCCTCGTGACGAATTAAATTCTAGTTATGATTATTATTATTATTATTAGGCTAATGCAAGTGCAATCGAGTTGAATTGTGTAAGGTAGTTACGATCTTGTTTGAAATGTGTCAATTAAAATCATAAATAAATAAATCTATCAATCATTGATTTTTCTTTTTAACCGGTTGTTTTGTATATTATATGAACATAAGACCTCAACGTATTGCCCCTCTCTGTGTTTGTTTGAGATACTTAACTACATTACGATGGCCATTGCGTTGTGCAACCTAAAGTGGTGTCTTATTAGCATTATTGACCCTCTTAACATGGGCTCCTTCACCAACGAGGTGCAAACTACGTTAAGATGACCTCCGGATGATGCCAACTGAAGCGATCCACGGCGAGACGGCCCGGTGGCCAAAGCCGCCCCGCCTAGTACCGACTCAGAAAATGTTAAAGTATAACTTTAGTTCTTGAAGTGTAGAAAACGAAGATAAATCAGAGTCACTAAAACAAATTCTTGATTGGAGTTGAAGATTTATTAAAATAAACGTAGAATTAATGAATCAAGAAGTTCATGTTTTGGGGCTGGGCAACCCAATTGAAGCAAATTAGCAACTCATTGTCGGTATCGTAACGGAAAAGAGGTCCCGCTCCAGAGATGCAACTCGGTTTTTATATCCCCCCGAACTGACACGCCTCGTCCTCCCAAAAATTGAGGCGTGTCACACAGACGCTTTGCGTAATATCAATCCACCCATAATTGGTTTCCGTATTAAAAGGTCCTATATTTCTTGGCGAATTTACCCCCAGCGGATATAAGGCGCTCCGGATGATCCGCATCTCTATTTCTCACATACTTCTTTCACGCACCCACCTGTGTCTCTTACATTCTAATCTTTCAAACAAGAGATGCAAATCACCCGGAGACCCAACAACCCTGGAAATTAATTCAATGAATATAAAAAGGGATAAATGTTGCTATGTCCGTCCACACTAGCGAGCCCACATGCTTCTGGCTATTACACACCTGTAATCCTCACTTTCCCTCTCATACTATTTCGATAGTGTGAACAGACCCGGCAACAAGGAAAAACCCTTCCAATTGTAATACAAATCTATTTCCCAAATTTGCCTAATTAAATTTAAGTCAACTGTGGCGACACGCCCAGCGACACCTAATCCAATCGGCCAATCGGAACAGGTGTTAAAATAGCATACAAGGAATTCACCATGTATGTTTGTAAAAATAGTTCTAGCGAAATCTACCAGGAATTTGCCTTGTACATGTACGTCAATGAACCTTTTGAGGAAAACGTAAACACGAGAATATCCATATCATTACAAACTCCCCTTCTGAAACGATCTGTCGAAATGAAATATTGTGTACTACATAATATAAGCCTACTACATTCACAAGCAAAAGAAAATCATTCATGGCCTTATTATTTTGACAAGTGATGTGATATTATGGTAACTAAAGAGTGTGCTGTTCATCAATAAATGTAACTTGATAGTACAGTGTATTATGACAAATTTCAATTTCCTCCTGACATTTGATAAACAAATGAAATATGGTCCATATTTTAAAAGGTTTGAATTTAGAAATGAAATAGATTTCATAATTACGAAAAATAAATAGGGTGCGTAATTCTGGAATCGAAAAAGGGGCGTTAATAACGATATTAAAATAGGGTTAATATTTCCGCAAATGAAATGGTATTATTTTGAATATAAAATAGGATTCATTATATTGACGGTTCGTAATTCCAAAAAGGATAAAGGGTTCTATTTGCATTTTCAGAATAATAAACTTTTGGAAGTATATTGAGCCCTATTTAATTTTCGGAATTATGAACCATATTCCATTTTTGGAATTATGAATCCTAGTTCATTTTCAGAATTAAGAACCCTACTTCATTTGTAGAATTATGAATCCTTGAACATATAAAATTATGAACCCTCAGAAAACGACATAACAGTTCAAAGATTTCCCATTTATATGAATACATGTAGGCCATTGTCGTATTGTAATTATCAAATTTAATGAATAGGTCCTCGTTAAGTGCCTCATTACCAATTATTAAATTCACCTTTTACCAATAAATGTATTTAAATAGTCAGAATGCAAATTGAATACATTATGTGTTGCCCTACCTAACAACACATGTTTGCATTTCGCATTCTGACTATTGAAATACAATTATTCTTAACAGGTGAACAAAATAATTTGTTCCGCGGCACTTTGATTTGGTTTTATAACGAAAATTGCCTCATCACATTATGTTACATAGGGCTTACCCTTTACACTTTTAAAGAGAAATCCAACCTTAACAGACAACTATACTTTTAAAAAATACCACATTAAATCTGACACAAAATAAGGTGGTTATGGATTGTTGAAAGCTGTGATCACTAAACCTATGGGCATTTTAAATTGGCTGAATCGTTAATGTACGTCACTATGATGAGCTGCAGGACTACTTTCCCATTTATTTCAAGACACAATTTTTTTAATTTTTTGGCGGTTCACGTGCCATACCTTAACAAGTCTTAAGTGCTTAAGATTGGAATAGATTTGTATTGCATTTACCTCACTCAATTTTTCTCTATTACCAATTTATATAATTTGCCACAGGTTTTAGGAATTGACATTTCGATACGAAGGGGGTGGGGGTGAGCACGAGACTGATCTACTACATAAGCATTATGAAACAGGTCTACGTCATAAATAGTAATAACAAATAAACGCAAATACCAAGATCTTTTACCCAAAGGGTAAAAATGTAGGCCTACATGTATGTTTGTAAACCCTGTAATTCATCAAAATGGCAAGTGACATGAATGGGCATTTCAGTTCTACAGCTAAGCTATTCAGGTTCGTGGCTATAACTCACTCCCCCCCCCCCCCCATCTCTCTCTCCCTCTCTCTGTATCTCTATAATGAAGGGGAAAGTAACCTCTGTGTGTGTAGACCTCATTTTGGAAATATTCCTCTTCAGCTGGGACTCATGGTTTAGATTTTGGGTGGAATCTCCTGTATAATGCAAGTGCTGCTTGATCCAGGGTACATGCACGCAAAGAATTCTAATGCATCAATAGAGCAAAAAGAAAGGAAAACAAGTTAAGAAAAACGTTTATACATTTTAAAACTAGAACGTAAACAATGAATTAAATAATAAATTCTGTCTGAAAAGTACTAAATAAAATAATCTCTCATTGCTTACAAACATAATATAAACATGCCTTTGCATTTTAAAAGTTTGTTGGCAATGCAAACATGATTCAGGATTTGTTTGTAAATAATTATCAATACAAATTCTAGTTTGGTGATAAAAGAAGAATCAAAGCTCCATTGCTGAGGGAAAAGAACACTGTTCGAAACTCACAAAATATGGTCGGTTATTGCAACATACCTGCAGGTTTTAGTGATCTGAAATTAATTGAATTATATATATATGAAACTCATTTTATTCGAATGAAATGAATAATTCTTGATGTCTAATTAATCAGTGTCATGATCATGGAAGAATGAAAAATATATGTACAGAAATAATACAAGTACATCTGCCCAATTACCGATAAAGGCTTCAACTGTGTCATGAGGCTGCTACGCTGCTGAATGCTGATCCAGAAGGTTGAGAGAAAGTAGCATTTTCTGCATGGTCTCACGTCAATATACTGTTGCCACAATGTGTTTGAATCCACTGTTTGGCGAAAGATGTCAACAGATGCCTACAATTAATAAGAAAATAAATGTAGGCCTACTTTAATCTTCTTACTTCGTACAGCCTGTGGGTAAAGAATTTTGTTTACCATTTACGGTTCTAGCCGTTTATTTCCAGATAAGGGCTTCTGTATATATTGTGCGAACACACCATAAATAGATTAAAGCCCCCTCCCCCGCTTGTCTCGAAATTAGGGTGCGTTGAGAACGGAGTACCGCCTTAACACACCCTTTCGGGATAAGCACGGGGGGTGAGTTATAGCCACGAACCTGAATAGCTGAATGTAAGGTGCGTTGACTAGTGCGTTGGGTGCGAAAGGGTGCGTTGACTAGTGTTTTAAATCAGTAGTTTAAAACAGAATTTAAGGAATATAAATCTTAAGTCGTTTAAATTGAAATACATGTAATCAAAATTTTAAAAAGACAAGAAAATTATATAAAATTAAAACTACTGTAGTCTTGCAGATCAGGCGTTTATGCTTCTCATGCAGCACTTTATTTATTTAAAAAAAGAATAAAGCACTCAATTCTCAAAATTGACATGGTTTACAGCAGAGTTAAAGTGACTCGGTAACATTGCCTCAGATTCTGAAACAAAATCCTGGATTAAGCTCATGCTGCAATCATAATTATAGGCCTAAACCTTTAGGTCAGTAAAAAATCCCATGACGTTTAATACAAGCCAATCGCCTGTCTGATTATCAAGATTATGATTGGAATTCGAAATTTCAAAAAACCGTTTTCCCCAACGGTTTTATAACACTACAGTCTATTGGGAAAAATGAGTATGGTAAAACCGGTCACTCAAAAGTCAAAGATTTTTACTTTTTGAGGCACTTCATCATTCATGATCATTTTGAAGCGAAATTTTTCAGGGCTTCAATATTACACCATATCACTGACACTGCATGATACGTAGGGCCATGCATCTCAGATTTAACATTGTTAAACGATGCCTTTAAAGCCATGTGTAGGTGAATGCACAAACTTTGCTTTGAATGATGATTCCATCAAGATCTAACATGAAAATAGTTAGATGGGACAATACAATACATTTCTCATCTTGGCGGCAGGCGTTGAAAGCACTCCTACTTCTACTAGTTCACAATCATACATTACTACGTTTCAAAACAGAAAACAGTTACTGCACATATTGCAAATAAATTAGGTAAATCTAAAACTTACCCATATTGAAGAATAGCAGGGGAAAACAAAGTAATAAAAGGATTTGTCTCTGCTCTGGCTCCTGTAGCTGTTGATAGGAATGGCTGTCTTGCTGTCTTGTGTGTGTCTCATACGGCATGCATGGCAGCTGGCTGGTTGTACGCACACACTGCATGCCTTGACACACAGTACGTACAGTGCTATAGTGTAGCACAGAGGGATGCCATGCTGTATGTACCCGTTCAAAAAAGGCGGGAGTCGCATTTGCATTTGGGGGTTTTGGGGCTTGTAGTCTTGATCAATATTGCAGACCTTATAGGGCATGTCAAGATGTTACACAATCTGTAAAATAAAACTATTAATATAATGACTAATGCAATTTGAGAGTTTTTCACCCCTAGCTGTTTTGGGCTTAAATAAAAAATAAAAAAAGTTAGATTGATCAAGAGGCGGTGCTAGAATGATCATATACTGGTTTCTAATATTAATTTTGTTTCAACTGGTTTCAGAACCACTGAGCTCGATATATCTGCTGGTTTGTAAAGGTTTCTAATGGTTTGACTTAGAATGTGCACCCATGTTAAAACCATTAGATCTATTGGATTCTACTGGTCTTCAAAACCATTAGGCTCTATTGGTTTGTTAAAGTTTCTAATGGTTTGACTTAGAATGTTTACACCCATGTTAAAACCATTAGATCTATTGGATTCTACTGGTCTTCAAAACCATTAGGCTCTACTGGTTTGTAAAGGTTTATATAATGGTTTGACTTAGGATTTTTTCACCCATGTTCAAACCATTAGATCTTCCTGGTTTCTATTGGTTTCTACGGGTCTTCAAAACCATTAGGCTCTACTGGTTTGCAAAGGTTTCTAATGGTTTGACTTAGGATTTTTGTCACCCATGTTCAAACCATTAGATCTTAATGGTTTCTATTGGTTTCTACGGGTCTTCAAAACCATTAGGCTCTACTGGTTTGTTAAGGTTTCTAATGGTTTGACTTAGGATTTTTTCACTCATGTTCAAACCATTAGATCTTAATGGTTTCTATTGGTTTCTACTGGTCTTCAAAACCATTAGGCTCTACTGGTTTGTTAAGGTTTCTAATGGTTTGACTTAGGATTTTTTCACCCATGTTCAAACCATTAGATCTTCCTGGTTTCTATTGGTTTCTACGGGTCTTCAAAACCATTAGGCTCTACTGGTTTGTAAAGGTTTCTAATGGTTTGACTTAGGATTTTTTCACTCATGTTCAAACCATTAGATCTTAATGGTTTCTATTGGTTTCAACTGGTTTTTAAAACCATTAGGCTCTACTGGTTTGTTAAGGATTCTAATGGTTTGACTTAGGATTTTTACACCCATGTTCAAACCATTAGATCTTACTGGTTTCTATTGGTTTCTACTGGTCTTCAAACCATTAATTAACCATGGTTTGTAAAGGTTTATACTGGTTTTACTTCACAGTTCCTCCTGAAACCATTATGACTCTACTGGTTTCTGGAAAACCAGTATAACCATTAGAATGTCTCTACTGGTTTCTACTGGTTTCTACTGGAATTTCGACCTGGGTCCCATAAGATCGCAACAAAAAAAAAGAAATTCTCGTCATATATACGTTCCCCTCCAAGTCACACACACGTACATGGCTGCCCAGCCCTAAAACATTTACAATAACTTCATATACATCATATAAAGCCAACATGGCTTCCAAATTACAATATGTAAACACACATATCAAACTGTTAATCCAACTCACAAAAATACCCACTAGTTCAAACATACTTAGAAATATCACCCCCCCCCCCCCATTAATGACACCCTTTGCATATTAAAACAGCATGTCATTATTTTGCAAGTAAATGCACAACCTTAATGCAATAGTCAATTAAACAAACCCTCAAACTCCAAAATTTTCCTTTTTTTCCTCCTCTCTTCATCCACATAATTAACCAATTATGTGGTCCTGCCTAAAGAGGCAATAACAAAATTAAAATTTTAATCCAAAACCTATTATAAATTCCTCGAGTGTCCTATTCCTGCATGGTTAACAAAAACGCCCAAATTTCCCTACAGCAGACTATGAAACCTACTACTATCATGTCTCCAACTACTTGTAATTGCAATGACGACCTTCGTCATTGCCTTGTTTTCGTTCACATTCTGCCCCATTAATATTTAGGTGGTCTGTTATCAACAGACCACCTATTGATTTCGTCAGAATTTTCTTTCTTCTTTATTATTATTTCTTTATTTTTATTTATTTCTTCACTTTTTTGTGTGTCGGATAACGTAAGACTGGTTATGTCAATTTCTTTTAATTTTGGCACAGGCATAAGTCATTGTAATGAGACGTGACAGGAACATTTTCAAGGTCATTAGGTTATCGTGACGTCATCCAGGCGCCATTTTGTGAAATCACGTTATCCATCATATCTTCATGATGCATCAGCAAAGGTCATTCATATTCATATCACATATACTTCAAGTCAAAGGTCAACAGGTCATGTTATCAAAGGTCACATAAAGGTCATGACGCGCGCGTACGTGCGCGTCAAAATTTTAAGTGGCTCAAAATCACTTAACTATTAAACGAGAGTACGAATCAGGTCATTTTAAGCATTTCAAAATTTTCCGTCCGTACGTGTCCCCGCGCGCGTTGTGCGCGCTCACAGCGCGCGGAAAAGGTCAAATTCAAATTGTTTACATGATTTGGATTCCTCTTAACGTAATTGACAATTTACATTAATTTCAGTCACTCTTCATATTTCATAAGGCCGTGAGCGTGCGTCAAAGTTAAAAATCCGCGCGTACTGCTATGGGCAATATAATGCAAATTTGATCAAAAACATGCCATTTTAAAAATCGAAATAGCTCTTCAGATAGTCCATTGACCCCCAATTTTTATATCATGGTTAGAGAAAGCATGAGTTGGAGAAATGATTTCATACCACCCTGACTCGTAACAAAGTGAAATAAAGTCATCATATTGGCATCTAAACATCTGATGACGTCATTTTTGTCTTTGTTTATTTGAGATTATCTCACTTATCGGTGATCGATCTTCTCCCAGATTTTAATATGTTGTAGCTGAGATAATTCTCTATCAGAAATATGTCATTTATTTTTCATTTAGATGACGTCATCATAGTTAAATATTAGATTAAATGCGACAATGCATAATTTGTCATATTTGCGTGTTATGTCTATTGGAGGTCACTTTTTTCAAAACATGAATCTGCATGACAATGTGTTTTGACCAGTATCTTGGTTGTTATTCAACAGTTTTCTCCCAAATTTTAGTATGTTGTAGCTGAGACTATTTGCTATCTAAATATTTCCTCATTTTTTTCAATCAGATGTCAGGATCATGCTCATACTCATCATCGTCATCATCATCATCAATATCATCATCATCATCATCATCATCATCAATGTCACCATCATCATCATCATCATGTTCTGAAGATGATGATCATCAACATCATCATCATGATCATAATCATTATCATCATCATTAACATTATCGTTTTTATCATCATATAACATTATCATTATCATGATCATCATCACCTTTACTATCATGATCATCATCATGTTCATCATGATCATCATTGTTTACATGTCAATATAACTTCTCCCATTCTCAAATCTATCATAAGACTTAGACAGACCACCTTATTCGTCTTTGTGACGAATTAAATTTCTAGTCTTGTTTTCCTTATCGTCCAAAAATCCCATTCGTTTTGCACATGGTGCTTGTGATTCCTAGTTAGGTGCTTTCCTTATGCCCTTTTCCTTTCAAATTTCGTAGGCATCATCTCTAGCATCTCATCCAGGTCACTACATTCTTCGATTTTTGAAATCACTTATGCATAACCGTCCAGGCGCCATTTTGTCCGTTTCTGGTCCATTTTAAGGCCTTTCTTTCTTCCTTCCTATCTCCACTATCCTAGATCCTACAAATTTCTAACAAATTCCTCTAGATAGTCTGAGAGATTTTCTTTCATCTGCGACGTATGACTTGACCTTCAAAATGCCATCTTCGTACTCAAAATTCAAATCTGAAACCGACTCCGTCAAAAATCTCTCAAATTCTTGAAAAATGGACCCCTAAAAATCTAAAACTGCCATAACTTTCTCATATAAATTCCGTTTTGTATTTAAATCTCACAGTATCCTTATCTCATAATTGCACAAAGCCTTGCCAAATTTCATGCTCCAATGGCTATGCGAAACATAAATAGCGCCCTCTAAAGTTCTGGGAATTGGCTTTCTTTCTGTGGCCGTATCTCCATTATGGCTTGGCAAACCCGTACCCTTTTTTGGATTTAGATACTTGAAGATATGCCCTTTCCAGCCATACACAAAATTATATACCCTAACACTGAGCGACTTTGCGAAAAATGCGCTCCAAATTCGCCATTTTCAAGAAAATTGAGAAATAACTTCAACTTGCTCTAAATTGACGATCTTTATACCTACATCAATGAAACTTGGCAGACATATGTATCCATATACGTGACAACTGTCTGCCAAGTTTGGTAAAATTCAAATATGTCAGCGCAAAGTTATCGCCAAAAATGATGAATTTACCATGCATTACGTAATAGCGCGTTTAATGCGTGCAATACATTGCGCGGAGTTAACAATGGTGTCAAACTGACCGCAATGAAATGCCCTTTCGAATGATACCAAGTATAGTATATGTTCACGCAGAAAATTGTGAATAAATTGCAATTGAACAAAAGTCACTACACGAATTCCGCCGAGTTTCCGCCCGAATCTAACACGTATCGGCCATGACGTCATTTTTTCAGACTGCTTTTCCCCCCTTAAACGTCCTTTTTTTTTCCTTGAAAATTTGCAGTGACATGCCGAGTTCCAATACGCAGGGCACCTCATGGCCGGATTTTTGAAATTGGTCAAGGGGGCTATTTAAGACGCCATTTTGTCCTATAAATGTATTTTACATCACGTGTTTCGATAGGATTATTATAGACAAAAAGAGAGTGGTTTACAATAACAACCATGAAATTCTCTTTCTAATGATACCAAATACGGCCCATAAAGAGACATAAAGAGAGAGAGAAAAAACAATTTAACTCCGGTCATAATACAGATCCTGTACGTTTTCCGCCCATGCATTACACGTCTATGGGGCATATCGGGTTCACGCTTTTGGCCCCCAGAACGATGTTTATTGCAATGACGAACATGCACCAAATCCCATTGGTTTTTGCACGCAGTGCTTGCGAGTCCTTTCTAGGTTCTTTCCCCTATCCCAATTTCTTTCAAACTTCATAGACATAGTAACTACCATCCCTTCAAGGTCACTGTTGAGGCCTTTCTTTCGCCCTACCTATCTCCAATATCACAGAAGATACAGACTTCGTTCAAATTGCTGTGGATAGTCCGAGAGAAGCTCTATCGTTTGACACGTAGAAACATGGCGTCATTGCACGCACATCGTTGTGACACGATTGCATTTCTAGTTATAGCCTGAAACTGTTTGCAAAGCTTAGGGAAGTGTCACAACCCCGGCGGCCAGAGCCGGATACCCCAGACCTCCTCCAACCGGTTGTTGGGACTTCTCCTGCCACTTGTAAACATCCATATGTAATCAGAAACTACTTAAAAATTGAAATATACTAGTGAAAATACATGCACCTTCTCCGAACACCGGAATAGACAACGATACGTGTAACTGGAAAAATATAAACATTTGTAATATGCAGACCTGTGGAATATACAACCAATGTCAACACGCAATTAGGCAAAAATCACCATAACCATAAATGACCCCAATTACAAATCACCACAATTACATCCAAAAATTGTTTCGACAAAAACTAGAAATCCGACGGAGCGTACGCCGATACAACTCTGTCCCCCGGGGAGTGAGGTGCACCCCATCAATGATAAGATGGGGTGCGTGTGGGAGCAAACGATGCTCCCACACCCACACAAAGTCCCGGTGGAAGGAACCATCCGAACATGACTCATAAAATCATAAAATCATAAAATCAGGACGGGTGCCCAGCCCTAAAACAGTAAAAGTTTGATAATTAAAATTATTAACTCTCCAATTTGATGTAAACGACTAATTACCGTGATAATTAACCGTCAATATTACGGTCCCTTCAATAATTGCCTCAATTTCTCAATTTGCCTTAAATTTTATCAAAATACAAAGTCTCTCAAAAAAATACGAAATATCCGACTGTACATAGAATATCTCAAAATATGTAGATAATCAGCGCAAAACTGATTTTGGTAAATTAAAAGGGTTAGAATGTCTACCCTTAGTTTGTCTTTGCGACCTTCTTGGGATGGAACCATCCTGATTCCCTGGAACATTAACATTATCATCTCTGGCTCGCCCTGCTACATCCTCCCCTACTGGATCTATACCTACTTTATCAAAATTAGGAACCAACATATACTCTCCCATGTATTTATCTTGTTGTTTACGAGGACATACTTTATCATGTACATGTACATCAGTGAAATGACATCCTACCAACACATTCTTACGTAAACATTGAGGAAGTAAAACTTGGAATATCTCCCCAAATACAGGGTCTAGCACTCTTCTTACTAACAAACCATCTTTCAATGAAAGGCGAGACCAATGAGTCAACCATGATTTAACATTATCAGGTTCTGAAGGATGTTTGAAGTATTCATCACCGGGTGCCCAATTTTGGGACCACCGCTCCCATACAAACTTCAGTTCGGGGTCTTCTTTCTGCATTTGGATTAACTGATCTTTTGTGTAAGATGGAAATATGCCAGAAGAGCTAGGCTCTGCAAACGACTGTTGGTCAGGATTGTCACTATGCACATGTACAGGGGAACTACAAGTATTTAATTGTACTTTAACAGATGAGGATTGAACACAATTAGCAATAACATCTTCGATATCCTCTTCCGATACATCTGTAAATATGGGATATCGACTTAATGCATCTGCACAACGATTCTGAATACCAGACTTAAATTTAACATTAAAATTGAATGGGGCTAATTGCGCAACCCATCTCATCTCAGTGGCTCCTAACTTAGCAGTCTGAAGATGAGCCAAAGGGTTATTCCATTAACGATTCACCCTCCTTCTGATTACGATCGTAAAAGGCCTGTTGCAGAGACTGTACAGTCTGTGTCTTACCAAAGTGGTTCTGCAAAATAGTAACTATTTGATTTGTATCTAGTGTTTCAGAATAACATCGTAACTCTTTACGTGCCGGCCCCTCCAAATGAGCCTTGATCACACTGACCTTTTGGGTCTCTGAAATTTGTGACTGTTCACAATATAGGTCAACCTCTTCTAACCAATCTTCTAATAACATACCACCCTGCCCTGAAAATCTATCTAACCTAGCGGTTGTCCTACCAGTAGGTGTAATCCGGATACCCTGTAGGGCTTCGGTAAAACCCGTTACCAAATCTTTAACTAACTCTTCAGCCATAATTATTATTATCTATTGTAAATATTATTAAGTAATTAGTCTAATATGAACATTAAGGCAAGGGATGCAACCTCGGTTACCATATATAGCATAAAACCACTAAATACTGCTTACCTTAATTTTTGGAAGAGATGTATACTAGGCGAGCCAGAGTGAAACCAGAACCATATTCTTAGTTACCATATGTTATGAAAAAACCACACCTTCACTACTGTTCTCGTTTACAAGGATTATATAAATTTACCAGTCAATTAATGAATTATGCCGTCAGATAATACACTAAATGTTCTGAGTAATATGGTATACATCAAAAGACGTATCTAATTGTATATAATGCCATACGCAACAAGGCATAGAATTAATTATCATATATAGATAAAGTGTTCTAAGTTCAAGACATACCAGAGATGTCAATCCGCTGCCTGCATCCGTCACCCTCAGAAATACTCCCTCCTAGTGATGTCTGAACACGCCTTAGATCGTCGTAAATACACAGTCTTGCAGACCCTCTCGATGGCGATGATGTTGTGTCACGTCGATGTAGTTGACTGTAAGACTTCACGTCTACGGAGATCACAGGACGAACCGTTAGGCTACGCAGAAAACCCGTAGACCAGCTACGAGACCAGCTGAACGTACCTAGTTTCCCGGCACCGCGGCCTTCTAATTCACCGGAACGATGCAAGCATGCAACACCGAAGGCATGTGCCGCCGACCATGAATGAAGTGACGATATCACCTCCCCGCTGACACAAGCAGCGAGCCCCTTCAAGATGACGCCCACGCAGCCCTAAAGTACTACCGTTTTCCCAGCATAAATGAATCACCAGCTACGCTTCCACCGTCGCTTCGTCGCGCTGTAGCTCTGCGGAAATAAGCTCCTGGGCCCCCTCGTCAGGAAACCACCAGCAGAAGAAAATTTCACTCCTCTCAATACTCTTCGATGCTGAGCGGCCAACAATAAAAAAAAGTTAGTTCGAAGCCCAGGGGTTCTTGGACTCCGTCCTCGTGACAACCCCAACAGATCCACATATAACTAGTTGACGGATGTGAGCTAAAAAAATCTCTGCAGCTCTCCGCTGACGTCGCTAATATATCTTGAAGTTCAATGGTAATGGTTGAAGTAATAAACAAGTGTCTGACCCCATCCGTACGCTACCAATTGAAGCGATCCACGGCGAGACGGCCCGGTGGCCAAAGCCGCCCCGCCTAGTACCGACTCAGAAAATGTTAAAGTATAACTTTAGTTCTTGAAGTGTAGAAAACGAAGATAAATCAGAGTCACTAAAACAAATTCTTGATTGGAGTTGAAGATTTATTAAAATAAACGTAGAATTAATAAATCACGAAGTTCATGTTTTGGGGCTGGGCAACCCAATTGAAGCAAATTAGCAACTCATGTCGGTATCGTAACGGAAAAGAGGTCCCGCTCCAGAGACGCAACTCGGTTTTTATATCCCCCCGAACTGACACGCCTCGTCCTCCCAAAAATTGAGGCGTGTCTTACAGACGCTTTGCGTAATATCAATCCACCCATAATTGGTTTCCGTATTAAAAGGTCCTATATTTCTTGGCGAATTTACCCCCAGCGGATATAAGGCGCTCCGGATGATCCGCATCTCTATTTCTCACATACTTCTTTCACGCACCCACCTGTGTCTCTGACATTCTAATCTTTCAAACAAGAGATGCAAATCACCCAGAGACCCAACAACCCTGGAAATTAATTCAATGAATATAAAAAGGGATAAATGTTGCTATGTCCGTCCACACTAGCGAGCCCACATGCTTCTGGCTATTACACACCTGTAATCCTCACTTCCCCTCTCATACTATTTCGATAGTGTGAACAGACCCGGCAACAAGGAAAAACCCTTCCAATTGTAATACAAATCTATTTCCCAAATTTGCCTAATTAAATTTAAGTCAACTGTGGCGACACGCCCAGCGACACCTAATCCAATCGGCCAATCGGAACAGGTGTTAAAATAGCATACAAGGAATTCACCATGTATGTTTGTAAAAATAGTTCTAGCGAAATCTACCAGGAATTTGCCTTGTACATGTACGTCAATGAACCTTTTGAGGAAAACGTAAACACGAGAATATCCATATCATTAAAGAGTACCATCTTTACCACATGTATCAATTTGTGCTCCTCTACCAAGGAAATGCTGAACTAGCGCATAGCTACCATTTTAAGCTCCCATAAGTATAGTGCTTTATCGACATCAATATGCTTATTCGCTGCTCATCTAGTCATGTTTTGATATGTTTGTGGACCCGATTGTGAAGCAAATCTTATAGATATTTCTTCGTTCAAGATTTTATATATTTAAAGCCTGAAAGTTATATATCTTTCTCTTTTACCCTGAAGTTTTAAACTCTTCGAAGCCTACTTACGATCATGCATTATTACGGCAGAGGAATACTCTAATTTAATAGAGTAAAGCAACGATCTCTTGCTTACAAATTAATTGTAGATTTTCAAATCAGTTTACAAATCAGTGCATAATTTTTTTTTTCTAAGGTTATTGGAACACAGTAAATCTCTATATTCCTTCCGGTACCAAAATATAATGATTTGGTAACCAAATATGTCTATGGTACCCACAATTTTTTTTTTTGAGGACCCAAAAGTAAACTAAGTGATTTAGGAGCATGGAGGACATTGTGAAGTGTGTTTTAGTGAAGGTATTTGTCAAATCAACCGATATTACATAATTGTGTGGCACCTGACCACCCCCCTCCCTCTCCCGGAGCTATAAAGCTATTTATAACGGACCAATAATGAAGTGTTTGGGAAATCATGTACTTAACTTACTGACAAATTGAAACATATGCTTTATGTTGTATTGAACTCAATGATGAGAGTCATGGTTAATAACTGTAGGCGCCTTAGACTTTTATTAAACAGTTTAAGGTCTTTTGTCTACATTTAATCGTAAATCTGGGCCCACCGAAGGGTACGTTTTTTCGCCTAAATATTGTAGTGATCATTATATATTATTGGATGGCTTTTCGAGCTTTGACAATATTGAACGAGTCGGAGACGAGTCAAGTATTATCATAGTGAGAGCAATATATTCTCGTATCACAAGTAAACAAAGCCATACAATATTGTTATTACTATCTATATCAGGCCAAGGAGGTGATAAAGAAGGAGTGGAAACTATTGTAATTTATTCAAACGCAGGCGTGAATTCTAAAGCGTAACAATGGGATGTGTAACATTCCACTTGGCTTTGAAGTTCCATACTCCGAGCCGCTCTTCCACTGCGGGGAATTTCGGAGGCCAGTTTCACATTTATTACATAATATTTCATTTCCGGCAAAATTTTAGTTTAAATTATAAACTTTTATCAAGAGCATACATTAAAAAACTGCCATTGCATCACGTCCATCTAACTTTTCACTTCATCCTCACTCCCTACAATACTCTGACTGTCATGTTACCCAGACTCTACCTCATTCATGGATATTCAGAAGGTTTCAGATTGAATATTTTATATTCCACGTATCGTTAATCACTGTGGTGTACTACAGACGGACATCCATATTATTACCACATGTGCCGGTTATTTGTAATTTACCCCAAGTATTCATTCAAAATCATGGTGTAACTTAACAAATGATTTTGATCATTGGGCCCTACATTTAAATCACGACCGTTCTTATACAGATTTGAAGAAAACGTTTCATCATCAAGGGACTGAATCGCTGGAATTCAACATTCCGAAGGCCCTTATTCAGCAGTTGATTGCTTCACAAAGTGCCTATCAGGGATAAGTTACCGCATGCATACTTGCACAGTTGAACCTCATATCCTACATAAAATCACATTCGACCAAGCAATACTTGTAAACAATAACAATTTCACATTACTACCACTCTTTCTATTCCAAGGCTAGCTGGTAAACTCGATCATTAAAGGTAATATAAAGTTTTGGTATGGGGTCATGAATTTGGTTCAAATGAACATATTGGACGCATATGCGGTCCTACAATATTCAGTGATCGTTGTTGTGGTTGAAATCGAGTCTAAAATTATGAAATTGTAAGTAATAAACTTTTAATGGTGTTTAGCTCCCTCTCTACCGATTAGTTGTTCCCGTTCGGAAATTATATATCACAACTACATATTCTGAGATTTTCATGGTCGCAGCTACCATTGTACGACCGTAGGCGCTTTTTGAAATTTATCAAAATTTACCGGAAGCACCGGTAAATGTTTATATCAAATTTTTCTCGAAAGCAGAAGTAGTTTAGGGTCTATATTTGGTTAGTGCTTATAATATATCCACAGGGGCCTCCAAATATATCAAACATTTTAAAGAATTATTATCCACCCAATTTTCAAAATTTCCCAAAACTTTGTATTACCTAATAATATTTCCAATTGGGTATACATATTATTGACGATGATCAAGACTCAAAGACCAACTATAATAATTACATCAAACCCACGTGAGATTCACTTTAGCCACTGCCATGCATGTATTATGGTTTAGAACACTTGATATTAGACAAAAAAGCAATTCGACCGAATGATAATGGACCAAATATTTATGGGACCAAAATGCAAGAAATATATAGATTGGACGAAACGGCCATTTTACTAATTTGTTACAGACAAGTGAATTTGGGCTCTGCCGGTAAATTGATTAGCATGATGATCGGCTGAAACGTTTGGTTGACCATGTATAGCGGGTATATCGGGTTTATCCATGTAAACTGGATGTAGACTAAATGAAGTTGGGCGAACTGGGTATTGGACCAAATGGAATTTGACCAAACGGCAATACATAGTTTATTTTCATTAAAATTCGTTCCGTTACAGGATCAGGAAAATTCGATGATTTTGGTTTCACAATGTGGGTAAGGGGAGATGAAAAGTTCATAATTTAAAGGATTGAAAGAACAAAAACATCGTATTAATTTATATAGGAAAATTAGAGAATGAAGCAGATTTACAACATGTATTGGATGTTGTAAAAGTCAAAAGTAAAAGAGTTTGATCTAAGCATGAATGTCAAACAAAATAAGTCAATGATTTGTAGTAGAACGGAGGATAAACATAGGATATGTTTGAAACTCGATGGACATATCATCTAGCAGGTCAGTAATTGCATCTACTTAGGACATAATATCACAGATGATGCCAGATGCGAAGCAGAGATAAAAAGAAGATTAGAAATTGCTCGGAATACATTTCTGGCAATGAAAGGCTTATTCACATATAGAAAGGTGAAATTTGCGCTTAGGTCGAGACTAGTAAACGGTTATGTATGGTCTGTCCTATTGTATGGAGCAGAGACATGGACAATAAGCAAGACCATGGAAAATAGAAAAACATCTATTGAAATGTGGATTTACAAAAGAATGATGAAAATATCATAGAAACAATGAAGACCAGCAAAGAGATATTGCACATGGCAGGGCGTAAACAAATTGCACTAGTATGATTAGTTAAGGAGAGCAAAATCAAATACTTTGGTCATTCTAAAAGGCACCAAAGCCTCTAAAGGATGTATTGGAGGGAATAGTGGAAGGAACTAGATCGAGAGGGAGACCCAGAATCAACTGGAAGAGAATGACAAGAACTGGAATTGACTAAAACTGCAAGAGTGCACCAGAATGGCAGAAGATAGAGTGACATGTACAAATGTTGCAATCAACCTCCGAACCGGAAGAAGATAGATGAGATACAGACATTTTAACAAACACCTCGGACAAAAAGTAAAGGATAAAAACAGCTTAATGGGACAGTTGAGTTTTTGTTATAATAATAATAATAATAACTAGACTTTAATTCGTCACTTAGACGAATTAGGTGATACGTATGATAATGGTTTACATAACGAATAATGCAATATACGATATATTATTTTATAAAATGCTTCTCCCATTATGATCTATTCATATGTCAAGATTAAATTGTGTCTCCTTGATCATCATGGATATAGGGAAGATAGATTGAAACAATATATGACCTTTGACCCTGTGCAGTAACCAGTTACACATTTGACTCTAATTTACATCATGAAGAACACCTTTTGACGATTTTTATCTTATTCAAAGAAATGAAAATGTAATTGATAAATGATTATCATCATTATGATAATGATGATCATGATGATCATGATCATGATCATAAGCGCGATCATGACATCTTATTGAAAAAAAAGAGGGTTGATTTAGATAGCATATAGTCTCAGCTACAACATACTCAAAAATCAACAAAATCCAAGCCGAAATAACGGCGATATTGCTCGCAAAAGACAGGAATGTAGAATCCAGATTTGAAAAAAAAAGTCATCTCCCATAGGGATTACACGCAAAAAGTAATGGATTAAGTGAAAATAGGGTAACAATAAAGTAAATAGGGTTGTTTATTACATTATTTGCGATTCTACGTGTTTAAATAATCAAAGTTGATGGTTCAGTGAAAGGTCAACAAGAAAAAAAAAGTTAAGAAAAAAGATTGTTGGAGACACCCGGACTCGAACCATGGATCTCGAGGATGGAAGTCAAGTGCGTTACCGATATACCAAAACATTTCCCATAGCGATTACAGGTAAACGGAAAAAGGAAATTCTCAAATCCCACTTTGCAAGTAAAATATGAGCATGATCCCGGCATCTGATCGAAAAATGAAAGGCACACGTGTGATAGATTATTGTCTCAGCTACAACATATCCGAAGCTCAGCAAAAATTAAGCTAAGACAACGGAGATTTTGCTCGTGAAAGACAGGAGTGTAGAATCCAGTTTTGAGAAAAAGTCATGTCCCATAGAGAATACACGCAAAATGTGAAAAATTGACATGCCTCCTTTTATTGCAAAAATACGCCATGATGCCTTTGTCAAAATGAAAAATTGTGAACACTTTTTTTGTAGAAAATTATTTCAGCTAAAACATATCAAATTTTGAAAGAAAATTAATCAATATTTACAGAGATACAATCAATTTTCCAAAATTATGCTAACGTCATAATATGCAAATTAAAATTTTGAGTTTGGAGGCCATTATGATGACGTCATGAGTTAATTGAGGGTCAAATGAGACATGAAATCATATTTCCGACTCATAATCTATCTAAATATGAAAAAATATTGGGAGTTTCTATCTATTCTGAAGAGTTACAAAGATTTTTGTATAGGCATGTTTTTGCTCATGTATTGTGGATAAAGATAACGCAGGTCCGCGCGCGCTGTCAACTTTGACGGACGCTCATTGCGTTATTAAAGGGTTAACAAGTTATCAAAATGCTTGTAAAAATTTTCCAAATATGATGATAGAGAAATTTCGTCGATTCTATGTTGCAAAATGCTAAAACGCGCGAAAATGCGCGCGCATGCGCGTGTGCGTAATTTTTTTTATCAAATGCTCCATATGTCCCATAGAGAATACACGCAAAATGTGAAAAATTGACATGCCTCCTTTAATCGCAAAAATACGCCTTGATGCCTTAGTCAAAATGAAAAATTGTGGCAACTATACTTGTAGCAAATTGTCTCAGCTAGAACATATCAAAATTTAAAAGAAAATTGATCAATATTTACAGAGATACAATTAATTTTCCAAAAATATGCTGACGTCATAATATGCAAATTGAAATGTTGAGTTTGGAGGCCATTATGATGACATCATGAGTTAATTGAGGGTCAAATGAGACATGAAATCATATCTCCAACTCATAATCTATCTAAATATGAAAACATATTGGGAGTTCCCATCCATTCTGAACAGTTACAATGAATTTTGTATAGGCATGTTTTTGCCAATGTATGGTGGATAAAGATAACGCAGATCTGCGCGTGCTGTCAACTTTGACGGACGCTCATTGCGTTATTAAAAGGTGAACAAGTTATCAAAATGCTTGGAAAAATGTACCAAATATAATGACAGAAAAAATTCGGCGATTCTATATTGCAAAATGCCAGTACGCGCGAAAATGCGCGCGCATGCGCGTGTGCGTAATTTTTTTATCAAATGCTCCATATGGCCTGAAACGGATGTAAAAAAAAATTGGGATGATTTGGAGCATTTTAATTTTTTTCACGCGCGTAAACGCGCGGACATAAGCGTACGCGCATTTTTGCGCGCATTTATTGACTTGAAATTGACCGGACGGATATTGAGTTTAATCATGATAAATATGAATGAAAAATGGCTTTCCTTTATGAAGATATGATCATAAGTTGATTTTCACAAAATGGCGCCTGGATGACGTCACGATGACCTTGACTGTCTGAAAAGTCACACAGTTCTAAGTTAGACTAAGATCTATCATCATTGAAAGTTTCATGATAATGGCTTTATTCAGTCTTGAGATATCCTGCGAACAAATTCGAGGAAGAATAATAAAAATAAATAATAATAATAATAAAGAAAAATCTTGACGAAATCAAAAGGTGATACGTTGACTTCGTTACGTATCACCTAATAACAAAATTGTAAACTGATAGAGCGGACACACCGTCCAGGGACGCTCATGATGCGATAGGGGGGGGGGGAGATGAGCACTTTTTTTCTTCTTCTCATTCCCCCCCCCCCCCCCGACACTTGAAAAGAAAGTGCCAACCAATATTACGGGGGTGGGGAGGATTGGGGGAAGCACTACAAAAAAAAAAAATCATTTTGGCCCAGACATTACCAACAAAATGTTTTGCTTTGTTTTTTTGTTGTTGCCAGCCCAAGGGGGGAGTTTAGCCCCCTAACCCCCCCCCCCCCCGTAAATCCGCCCCGGATAACTATAATAACAATACACGGGCCGGCTTGTTTGTGCGTAGTAGGGACTTTAGATTTACACGACGAGAACGTGGACCGCCACGTGTGTACAGTTGCGTACGCAGGATTTTTTCAAGTTTTTTTTTTTAATCGGGCCCAAAGTTTCGCAACGACACAGTCAGCCGCTAAATAAGCGGTGGGGGGGGGGGGGGGGGGGGGGGGTAAGCGGACAGGGGGGGGGGGTAAGAGGACACTTTTTTGGGGGGGGGGGGGTCTCGAAATTTGAAAATTTGAAATTTTCTTCCGTTGGGGGGGGGGGGGTTCCAAAAAAACATACACAAAACATACATATTAAACAAACTCAAGGGGGGGGGGTTAACCCCAACCCCCCCCCCCCTGCGTACGCGCCTGCGTGTGTATAATATGACGTCCTTTTAAGGCACTGCCGGGCAGCACGGCCCAGTGCCGTAAAGGGGCATGTTCCCGCCAGTGTAGTTATCGCTGCTCTAGTCATCGCCATCTTGGTTCCGAAGGTCGACTTCTAATTTGCATACAGCTGTCAATCAAAGTACGCGCGGCTTGGCCTGCCTTCGCCAAGCCAGCTGATTGCTGCCGATCGCGACGTCACAAAAGTGGGCGGAAACAGCAGCCGAATCTTAGAGCCGAACTGCGATTGGTATTACTTCGGCACATGTATGCGATAATCGGCATTGTCCGGGCATTCGGAACATGCCATCTGCGTAAGAGCCGTATTCTGTTGATGTCAATAGGCAGCTAGCACCGTCCGCCAGCGGGTACGTATTTTGAACGCCCTCTGGAATACGGGGAACATGCCTTTAACACAATGTCACACGCGGCAGTCCACGCTCTCCTCGTGTAAATATAAAAGTCCCTATTAATACCAACACGAAAAATCCAACATTGGCGTTGGCTGGAATTGAACGTATAAAGCGCTATCATATTTGTTCAAAGGCTGGTTCAGAATTATCGAATATTTGTGGGGCTTTACAAATATTAGAAATGTTAATAGGCCTACAACCTTCTCTGAACCGATTTCGATCAAACAAAGATGAATTTATTATTCAAATTGTATGCTCTTTCGAATTTTAAATTGAGTTTTTCATTAGCTCTTAACAAACAAAACAAAATTGTGTAGCGCCCTCTATACCAAAATCCAACTTTCCTTTTAAAACTTAACCCTAAAACGGCCGGGCTATTTGAGGTATTAGTACGGCCGGGGGGGGCATTATGGCCCCCCCCCTTAAGATCTCGGCCGCGAAGCGGCTGATTGCCGCGAAAATTTGCACGCATGTCAAGTGAAGTGTATAGAATAATATGATGATTTCAATTTTTTGAAATATTCATTCATTTGCATATTTATGGTAATTTATGCAAATAAAGTCATAAAAATCACATTTTTACCCATAAATCTTATATTATTCATATTTAAGCATTCTTTTTCACTACATATATTCATTAGACCATTTTGAATAATAATACGAAAACAAAATTTGGAAGAGCCAGCTTATTCCTTATGTTATCCCTTGTTTTGATAATTTCTCATGTATTTCATTGTTTTTTAAATTATGTATTTCATTGTTTTTGTTGTTTTATTTCATTTCTTACTACAATTCAACTATTTTGACTCCCAAAACAACCACCTAAACTTTAAACAAGACCCAATAACCCATGTTTGATCTGTTTTTAGGAAAAATGACTTTTCCATATGTTTTGTACAAAAATTACGAAAATGAGCGATTTTCGGGCTGACATGCAAAGACAAAAGGTCACGTGACCTTGCAACCGTAGGTCCGATTTTCAAAAAAATTCTTTTAAAAGTTGTGCAATACTCGAAAGAAAAAAGTCAGCGAGCGGCGGGGCGCCATCCATATGCGTTCCCGAGCAATCAAAAAAATCGTGGAGGGGGGGGGGGCCATAATGCCCCCCCCCCGGCCTTATTAGGGTTAAGCATTATGACAGTTCGGTCCCTATACAAATATCGCTATTTAACATGGTATAGACGCCTAGGATCACAGTTAAATGTGAATCATACCTTCAGATCGTTCGTCTTTCCTCAGCTTTTGTTGTTTCTCGAGATACTCAACTACCTTACGATGACCATGGCCTGTTGCAAGAAGAAGTGGTGTGTGACCAGCATTATCGCTCCTCTCAATCTCTGCTCCTTGACTAACGAGGTACTGAACTACATCAAGATGATCATTGCCTGATGCAGCATGAATTGGTGTATCACCATGATTATCGCAATTCTCAATCAGTGCCCCTTGACCAACGAGATACTGAACTACATGAAGACGACCTTTTAGTGATGCACCATAAATAGGTGTCTTACCATCAACATCAGGCTTATTAATTTTTGCTCCTTCACTTATGAGATACTTAACGACATCAAGATGACCTTTGGCTGATGCAATAATAAGTGATGTCGAACCTTTATTATCAACCTTCTCAACCTGTGCTCCTTGAACAACGAGGTACTGGACTACGTGAAGATGACCTTGACTTGATGCCGAGTAAAGAGCTGTATTACCATCCCCATCAAGCTTATCAGTCTCAGCTTTGTTACCAACGAGACATTGAACTACATCAAGAAAACCCCAGGATGATGCAAAATGAAGTGGTGTCGAACCATCAATATTGCCCTTATCAACATCTGCTCCTTGATCAACGAGGTACTGAACTACCTCAAGATAACGATTACTTGATGCATATAAAAGAGGTGTATTACCTTCTTCATCATACTTGTCAATGTGTGTTCCTTGACCAATGAGATACTGAACCTCATTAACATCTCCATTTGCAGCTGCCAGGTGAAGGGCGCTATAGGCACCGGTAAGCTCATTTGCTGCTCTTTCAGCCATATTTTGATATGTCTGTGGACCCAACTGTGAACAAATCTTATAGATATTTCTTCGTTCTAGACCATATCGTGTTTGTGAAAGTTACCTTTGAGTTCAGTAAATCGTTCTTGGAAGAGACTAGACACATCAATGAAGTTACCCGCTCTGCAGCCTTTTCTTTCTCTGTTATCCTGCAGGTTTAAACAATTCGTAGCCTCCTAATTGATATGCATTATTACGGCAGAGGAATGCTTCTGATTTAATGAAGAAATACTTGCGAGCATAATTAAAATGTTATGATCAAAGAATCCGTCTCGGATGGTCCTGGCCCTGTCAGTACAAGTTTGATATATCCACTTTATTCGTCTGGTTTCCGTCACATATACCAACGTGCTCCGTTCCATTCAAATATAACATTAACAATATCTTGCTTCAAAATGAATTGTAGATTGTCAAAGCAAATCACAAATCAGTGCATAAAATTGTTCCACGATAAAACGCTCATAATTTTTCTTAAAATTTAGCCTCTCTGCTTTTATCCGAAGAATTTACATTGTGTTTGATAGTATAGTACACAAAGCTAAGAATTAAATAATTCATTTGTGTCTGTACACAGTTCCCGATCAAACTTAATTGATTGAACAGTCATGGAGAAAATGGCGAATCCTTTTGTAAGAAACAGGCGTTGTTTTGTAGAAAATCATCATGATAGTACGTCATCATGACCTCATCACCTTGATGGAATGTAATGCATGAAAAGAGAAGATATGCATGGTTGACTTTTTAGAATGAGCCGAAACCAGCTAGTCGCAGTGATATTTACCTACACCATTTCTATTGAGCTCACCCACTTGATCGCACAAGTTGATCATTTTCCATTGATACGTCAACATACTGATTAAATCCAATTAAAAATCAATTTACATTTTCGGTATTAGTTCAAATAACGCAAGAATGGATGTATCATTCACAATTATATACCTCACTTAAGTAATCCAGCCATCTGATTGGTCGAAATTGCATTCATAAACTTCAACTGTTCCTGTAAAATTCCCGGTAACCATGGTTAAAACATTTAATATTTTTAATAACCATGGTTATTAAAAAAATAGGTCAGCCTCCATGGTTACCCCATAGGTTTACATGTTAAAAAATGGTTTGAGCGATCGAGGATACCGTATGTGTGCGAAGGATTGGTCGGTAATTTCAATACAATTGAATCTCGATCGATCTTACCGACAATTTTATCTTGCATTGTTGACATGAAGACGAAAATAAACTTCCAAAAACAAAAAAACAACATCTGCCGATAGATCTTGATCTAAGTTCGTGCCAATATGCATTGCAAAAGTAAAAGAAGGGTGCTTTTGCGAAGCATTCATCACGCCGAAGCCGGTTTCAATCCATTTTAATGTATATATTGTACAAAACTGCCAAGCATTTTAACAGCGCGCGATGGCCGAGTGGTGTAAGGCGTTGGTTTAAGATGCATCTCTCTCTCTCTGTTGTTGTTGTCCCTCCGCTTTTCGGAGATCAGCGAGTATATCGCATTCGAAGTAGTAGGCTGCTGTAAATATGTTATAAAATCCTTAGTTGGAGGGTATGGAGTGCAGGCGATGGGCATGAATTTTGTAAAGATAGTGAAGTGTCATCTTTAAAATAGAATCATTGACAGTGGAGGGAAGGTATGGATCATATGGCAAGAGAATAGCGCAAGTCAGATGGGAAGGGTCCTGGGTGTTGAGCAGTGGTGTATTTGGTGCAGAGTCGAGGACATTATGCAGGAGTCTACTGGCTCTGTCGATAAGGTCTTCCAGAAGGTTGACAGTAGTCGAGCAGGAAGCCACAACGTGAACTACGGTATCCTCCTCAAGATTGCAGAGAGGACACTTTGTGTTGGTTGCTTTCTTAATCTTGGTAAGACGGGTTCGGGTGAGGTAGGTTGATGTGAGAAGCTGTGCTCTTATGGTCAGTGCCTGTCTGATTATTGTTGATGGTGGGTCCTTGGGGTAGAGGTTCCTTGGGTTGATGGATTTGCCATGCCAGAATGCGAGGGACGACTTGGTGGCAGCTCCTTCCTGTGTATTATCCTCGACTGCAAGAGTTCGACTCTCACCTTCGACAAAAAAAAAAATTGTTTATTTTTTAATTTTTAGTCTATTTTTTTTCGGCATATAAAAGTATTAATGACTGCTTTAATATTCGAGAAATAATTGTTTTTATACGCTCTCGGGAAGGTTACAATTGGGCTATTCCCCTCGGCACGCCTCGGGTAATAGCACAATTCTAACCTTCCCTTGAGCGTATAAAAACAACTATTTCTCTCAAAGCAGTCATTAATACTATACTATTATTATTCTATAATCGGAAAATATGACTGTTAGTGCAATTTTGTTTTCTAAACACATAATCTTTCCTAAAATCTGCTTCCAGATTTACCGTACTTTATTTCTTGAATACGCAAGAAATTCGGCACATAGGACAATTTTATCAAAGTTCTTCTGGCATTTACTTGAGCTAATTTGTCTACATTTCTCGATATAGGCTACAGCCCACGAGACCGGCATTTGTTCTAGCCCACGCACACAGCCAAAAGTCTACGTTCACGCATTGTATGGAGACACAATCCATTGTTGGAGTGCGTAACGGTGTCTGCACTTTAAGACTAGTTTCCGAACGTATGCGTGTATTTTAATACGCGAACACTGACACACATCATGAATTCGTACATAACTCAATGTTCTGTACATGTTTTCATGCTTCATTCTGAACTCCGAGAGAATACTAGACAAAAATCAATCAGTCCATCAGTTTGTAACAGTAAGCTATGACTCATTAACTTGGAAACATGTAAAAAAGAAATAATTTTGTTTTAGCCCCCATTATTTGAATACTGATAATATCGCAACAAAAATAATGATGACACAGATATAATGATAATGATGGTGACTAATCACAAGTGGATCCATGTATTGATGCACCTTGGAAGGGTATTTTAGTAAGTTCATCCAATATTACATCTTTTGGGGGCACCTGAGCCCCCCACCCCCCCCCCCCCCCCCCCCTCTGAAGCTATTCATAATGGCTCAATATTAAATGTATGGGAAAACATTTATTTCACTAACTGTAATATTAAAACATATGCTATATGTTGTGTTGAAGTAATTGATGAGGATTATGGATCTTACACTGTAGGTACGTTCAACTTTTATCTAAAATGTTTAACGTCTCTTTTCTTGATTACATCGTAAATCTGGGTCCATCGAAGGGTTCATAGTTTTGCTTGAATAATGAAGTGATCAACAATAATGCACTTATCCTTCATTATATAATTTCTTTCATTTTTTTAATTTTCTTTTTTTCGAAAAATAGCTCGTAACATAGAGAGAATTACAAAATACGTTTCTAGAAACAGTAATGTTTTACGTACATCTCAGTGAATAGAAATTTAAAATTAGGAGCTTAACATTATATTATTCACTTCTTATGACCTTCAATGTTATTTTTGTAAAGTAGTAGAGCATGTTAAAAGTAAAAGTATGCTTGTTTATTACATGCCCGAAAATTGAGTTAAAGTGTTAAATGAGTAGATCATACAAAGGAGAGAACATTTGATCAAACGAACAAACAAAATGTTGTCACACGCACACACACACACACACACACACACATAAACAACATCAAAGTGGGATGGGGGTGGACAGTTGTTCTCTCCTTCCATCCCCTCAAAAAAGTAAGGAAGTCAATGGAAAGCGCTATATGGTGTTGAAAAAGAGAGACAGAAGAGAATGAGTGTAGAGGAAAGGGAATTTAAGAAAATTTAAGAAACTGAAAATGTTCTGATTACATGCAAGCATGACTTCAATAAAACGAAAAATGATCTTTTGTTTTCACACCATAATCAAACATTGACTTCCATGAAATTATGTAAACAATTATGTACGCTTTAGAATAACTGTTATGGAAACTGTCTCACTGCTTTCGTAAATACATGTTCACACTCAGTCTCTCTCAATGTTTGCTCTCTAATTTTGTACGAGGCTCTAGTCTCCCTCGTACATCAACCACACAAGACCACCAGTGATTATAACAGAAAATATGAGTCGATGGATTTCAGTTCCAATCATTAACTTGTATTTCAGGAAGAAAGGTACCTCTCAGGAAATGGAATATACCAGCGTTATTTTGTTGTATTAAACTCATACCATTTTAGAACACTCTATATCATTTAATTACAAGAGAATAATTTTCTTAAATAAATGATAATCTATTTTCGCAGCATATTTTGACTTCCATGAAATGAACTTTTTAATAATGTACGCTTTTAGGAATTATTATGTTAAGATGATAGCAGTGTGAATTGGATACGAATAAGAATTTACACCTTAAAATCCCTAAGTATAGAAAGAGAACTAACCCATAATTGACTAGCACGAGACTGATAAGTATGAATATATAAATACTTGTTTCAATCGTATTTAAAGGAAACCAAAACCTTCATACTAAGTTACTTTTATTGTTAAGTTTAAGATATTTGAATAAAATCAGTGAAAATCTGAACAATATCGGGCAAGGAATAAGGAAGGTAAAGCTGATTGAAATGACTAGTCACTAGAGGGCGATATTCAATTTGATGACATCATTTTGTGGACAACTCTCCATGGGTGGTATTCTCGAAAGCGGACTAACTTTAGTCCATGGTTTAATCCTCCGACTAAGTATGGAATGCCAAGTGTCCATAAAAATATTTTTTTTTAATAATTTAATCTGTCACTAAATTCAAATAAAATGTAATAACATAATTAATTAACAACGATATAACTATGAAATAATTATGTTATCATGGAAATTGAGGGACATATCAAATTATTCCAAAATATATTCATATGGAAACTTGGCATTTTATACTTAGTCGGAGAATTAAACCATGGACTAAAGTTAGTCCACTTTCGAGAATACCACCCCATGCCTTTTGTACATCAAATTTCACAATTTTTTCGTTTTCTTCGTATTTATTTATGTTCTTGATCCGACTTCATAACATGTGAAGTAGAATATCATTTTGCATTCTATACCTTGCTTTCAAGAGAATATCTCAATGACAAGAAAGAAGGGAAAACATGAAATTTGATGTACAAAAGGCATGGAGAGTTGTCCACAAATGATGTCATCAAATTGAATTTCGCCCTCTAGTGACTAGTCATTTAAAAAAGCTTTATAAACTTCCTTATTCCTTGCCCAAGTTACTTTCATTATTATTATATGAGTTCATTCAATTGGAATGAAGACCATTCAAATAAATCTCGGGTTGAGCATTTATTTCTTTAAAAACTTGGGCAGAGTCAAAAGAGACTTGCTACTGTTCAGCTGTCCATGTAATTTCATTGATCCAGGTATCAAAATAAAGAAAAGATGACGGGCTGCAATTTGTGCATTACCGACTAAATCTATAATTATGTTGTGATTGCATCAATATTTAATACGATAGCAACTACTTAAGAAAATATTAACCCAAGGCTACTCCAATAGCCTTGTGCGTCACCTATTGAACAGTGCGAACATGGCAATGAAGTATTAAGTCAACATGATTTCCATGGGACATACAATAGGGTATTGAAATTCTCTTTGAGTTGAATTTTCTAAAATAGTTGCGGTCGTGTTATTTATAGAATTGAATCTGTGTTTCCTTGTTGTGACTCACGCTGTACATATGTCAATTTATTTGTTAGATATTGCTGCATAGAAATCTATATCAACTCTGATTAGATATGTATAGCAAAATGTCATAATGAAATTATGAATTATGGATACGGAATAAGCCGGTTTGTCATACAATTAATGTGTAAAAATAGGCATATAGAAACTATACAATGTAAAGAACTGAAGTGAAAATGTAAGGAAAAGGGGAAATAATAGAATATTAGAATAGTCTACATGGTATATGTACAATTCAGTCAGAAGATAAAACATTTACAATACGTTATGAATAAGGCACTGTATTGATAATTTGCTTTCACAGTCAAATATATTTTGATTTCTAAATATGTCTACATGTAAACGTTGTTAAGTAGGCCCCTATTGAGAGTTGTAAATCTTCCGCAATGCTCACTAGGCGTGTTTATACGATGTAGATATACAAAGTAGAAGCAAACTTAGAACACTCCTTTTAAACTTAAGTATACATTCTTATTATATATTATCACCCCTCTTTCAAATCAGTTTAGTCTATGTACAATTCAGTCACAAGAAAATAACATTACAAATATTTTGTGAATGATACTTAATTTATGAAAATAGCCCTGTTCAGCTTAAGAAGGTATGAAACTGATTCAAATTGGTATTAAGAATTTGCATAAAGCTAACATTTATATAAAGATACATGTATATAGCAGTGGCAATCAATAATGAGTATGAGATCGTGTATATGAATACGAGACAATACAAGATCGCAATTCATTTGTTTGTTTGTTTAAAAATAAAAATCTGCATTCAATAACGTAATGCAAAATAATTGAATATTACACTAAAATATATTAACAGATATTAAAATTTCTTTTAAACACATCGAGAAAACACACATATGTGAAATTTTAATTTTACAATTAACAGGCTTCCCCTTTAACGAACAGGGGGTAATTATCGGGGGAATTGTCCAGGGGGTAATTTTTCGGGGATAATGATCCTCGGGGGTAGCTTTCCGGGGGGATTTTCCGGGGGATGATTGTCCAGGGAATAATTGTCCTGATACGCTCTAAACACTTGCAGACCCTATGCACCCATACACATCGTATCCAGACACCTACCCCCTGGACATCAACCCCCTGGATGACCACCCTCTAGGACAATTACCCCTTGGATAACTACCCCCGGACAACTACCACCTAGGACAACTACCCCCCAGCCAACTACCCCCTAGGATAGTTATTAGGGGGTAGTTTGCCCTAGAGGGTGGTTGTCGTAGGGGGTAGTTGTCTGTGGGGTAGTTGTCCGGGGTAGTTGTCCGGGGGTAGTTGTCCTAGGGGGTAGTTGTCTGGGAGTAGTTTTCCGGGGGTAGTTGTCCTAGAGAGTAGTCGTCCTAGAGGATGGTTTCCTAGGGGGTAGTTGTCCTAGGGGTAGTTGCCCTAGAGGGTGGTTATCCTAGGGATGGTTGTCCGGGGTGGTTGTCCAGGGGGTACGTATATACAAATAGAATCAAATTACCAATCGTACAATATATAGATAGTGATTACTCATCGAATTCCTACAACTTGGTGGCCCGCATTCACAAAGGAGGTTTGTCGACAAACCTCCTTTTGTTATTTACAAACCAGGTTTGTAAAAAAACGCGTCAAAACGCGTCATATGACGTACATAAACTTCGGTTTGTCGACAAACCTCCTTTGTGAATTCGGGCCATTAAGTTTTCCCAAATGGCAAAATCATTATACAAACTATACCGGTGCCAAATTGTGCACACTAGATATACAATATATACAGTAGTCATACAAAGCGAAACAAGTTTTGCCTTCACCACAATTTAGCCTTAAGCACCCATTCTAGTATAGTATTCCTTTATATGACCAAATATTTATGAAATGTACCATTATTGAAAACTTCAGCTGTTAGCACAAAGATATATCAACTTTTGTCTCATTGGTTTTAATTCCAATACAAAAGCACAACTTTAACATTAACAGTCAATTTGAAATCAAATACTCTTTTGTCAAGTATTCATCCTTATTTTCCTTTTCTCAATGACATCTGATTTTCGAAATGACATCCTAGCAAGTTATATACATTCATTCAAAACCTTCAACTTTATCTCATAAATCACTGTTTTCTTTAAACTCCTAAGTGTCAAAGAAAACAACTTACTTTTCGCCAGGAAACTTAGGTTGATCACAATACTAGGGCGAAACTCAGAACACGGCCCTTATTACATAATATTGGCAAACTGTGACATGATACACTGTGTGCATGATATGTAGACTGCTAGATCAGGCAGATTTCCATCTGCGTGTCCCACTGTACCTAGCACGAATACTTATATTGAAATATATCTCATAACATTATATTGATAAGGATGGATACAAAGTCGTCTAGAGTTTTTGCAATTTAAGTTTGAGCGTTGATATCTCTCTTGTTAAGCAATGTTTATTTCCATTTACAATGATGCTCCATCTTGAGGTATTACGTAATCATGAAATGCGCAGTACACCTGAATATGGGGCCAAGTCAAAAGTCACAAAAGTGAAATGTTGCACAATTTATTGTCAACAGTGAATGCTGCATGTGTTTGGAGGATAGACTGTGTTTTAAATGATAATTTCTGAAACGGTCTATTCAAACACATACCATCTTTAAAAAGAAAAAATATATATATATTGTACTTCATGAATGACATCCTCGTACAAATCATTCAAAACATGTTTTCAAAGTATAGGATAATAAACCATTGGCATTCATAGACGGACGCATCAATATATCATTATCAATAGCCTGAAGAAGCCTGGTCGGCAAAATAATATTTTACCTATTAAGCAGAGGGCCAGAGTCAGGAAAGAGTTTTGCTTGCCACTACCTCACACCTTCTTTATTCGAAATATTTTGGCATAATACACACAGTATTTTAGAGGACTTTTTTAATTAGTAGCAGTCACCCCCGATTCAAAGGAGACGTCCTTGAAACCATATGAAATGGTATTATTTATAAGGAATTCTCGGATCACCCTGAGTTTGGTTTTCTATGAAAAGTATTTATTACGACGGAATTAGAAATTGATGACATCACAATAATATATTTTTGTTTTAATTGAATTATATCACAAACATTATTTTTCATATATAATTATACAAATCTGGGTGGTTTTTTTTTCTCGAATCGTTTAAGGGTAGTACTAGAACAATTTGTATACCTCATTTTAGAAATCTAGCCATCCGATTGGTCGATAGCGGAGTCGTGATTTTAGCCATACTCGCCTACCAGTCAATATTCTTTAAAAAATGCCCTCATGCTGCGATCCCCATTGGGTTAAGTGTTAACATTTTCTTTGTGCGAACGCGGATACCATGCAGGCGGCCTTTTTTCTGCGATTCCCAAATTATTGTAAGATTAAGTCATCTTCCCAGCGAAGATTAACAGACAGTGTCTCTGATTTTCTGTTATCTTTACTCAAGAAAAGGTTAAGGTGAGAATTCTTGGTATATTTGTGTGTCAATTCGGTATATAAAAGATATAATGACTGCCTTAATACTCGAGGGATATTTGTTTTTATAGGCTCTCGTGGACGTTACATCCTGTCATCACCACTTGGCAAGCCTTTGGGTGATAACAGGTTGTAACATCCCCTTGAGCCTTTACAAAAAATCATCCCTCTCATAGCAGTCATTATATCTATAATTTGTTTGGAAAGGAGAGTTTATATCTCTTTTCAGTGAAAATTAAAGCAACCCAAGGTTATAGATATGATTTCAACAAACACAAAATATGTGTATTAGTGTATTATGTACATGTTTGGTGTGTTTAAATCGAATTGTAAAGATACATTCTAAATCATTAAGGGGTTAATGTTATTTGATGGATATCCAAAATGACTTTAACTTGACATCAATAAAATTACATGGAGTTATGGTATCTTGTTGAATATAAATTGTGATCCAAAATCTTGTTTGTATTATTTTGTTTTGATACCCCCCCCCCCCAGTATAGTGTTTTGGTTTTATGGCGTTATCTCCTCCGTCGCAGAACATAAACTTCTCAGAATTATATGCCTAGTTTATGCGTTTATGAGTGTTTGTGTGTGTGTTGACCACATTTTCCCAACATGGCTCACTTTTTATTGATGTTAATTACAGTAAACAATTAAACCGCCCAATTCCGCTTCTCTCAGAACTTGATGTAAGTCAGCCACACTGCGGGTTGATTTATTCATCCATTTACTCAAGCATTCCCTCGTTGCCTTCTCATAGTCGTTTCCATACTTTACCACAATGGCCTTGGCCTGGTTGTGCTTGATTCCTAGTTTTTCGCTAAAAGTGTCGTAGTCGCCGGTCGGAATTCGTCTTGCCAACTTATTTAGCATTTCGTCGCTCACTTCCCTGTTAAGATATATATAAACAAATATATATATATGAATAGAGAAGTAAAGATCGTAAAGTTATAAAACCTACGTTTTGTTATGGGACTGTATGTTACCGAATTCAGTTTCAATGCAGTTAAATTTTAGTATTATTTATAAATCATGTGCAATGTTATCATTGATTATTTCGTTTTGCCACACTAGGCACCTTAGTTTTCTTAAGTTTAAATACCACGGTTGCAAGGACTTTGACAATTTCAAATCCATATTGTCTATAGGAATTGTAACTTTCTCGTAATCCAAAGTTCGTAGATGATACTCTTGGTATAAGATTCCGATAAACGTGTATATCGCACGACGTGTGCGCAGCTTAAAACTGTTACTCATTGTATGACACCATAATAAACAATAATATTTATCATTTCCCTTATTTTATGGCACATTCTCGATATTCTGAAAAAGTGATTGGGTGAAAATGATTTAAAATCTGTAGTCAATCCAAACTATGAATAATTTTCGTATACCATTTAATTGGAACAGGATAAATTTAGTTTCTATCACCATTCCCCCAAATCAAATACACTTTATTTCTACATTGAAGCTATAAATGAAATTACTTTCCGTATCTTCAAATTGTATTAAATGAATAAAAATACAGTTGTATTAATACTAATATGTTACTCATGAAATAAATATGAATATGAATACTATTACAAGAGTAAAATGTATATCTCTTAATTTCTTGAAGAGGGAGATCCATCCTGATATTAAGTTGGTTTTAATAAAAGTATAACACTGATTAAAACAAGTTATACTGTTTAGGGAAAGTTTGACCAATATCCGATTAAAAAAATAGGAAATGTATGAGTTCCTGGAGTTCATATCAGTGAAACAAATTGGGAACACTGTAACGGATTTTTGAGCTCCTCTCCTTTTACCTCAGTCCAGAAATATTTCATAAACTTTCATTTTAGTGGTTATTAATGACGGAATAGATTTGTTTCATACAGGGGTTGCATAAGAACATATTTGCAATAATCATACTTAGAATAAATGTATCATTGAAAATTTTCTTGAGGCAAAATATATATTTTTGAAGTTTTTTTTGAAAGGGCAAATGGGAGGGGAGCTCGCAAGATACGTCACGAATTTGCGAAAATTGCATTTTATTGATCGCACCTTCCAATTGTTTTTCTTTCTTATTTTCAATCAGTTTTGCTCAAACTTTGTATTAATTTGTTTCTTCCTCTTACCCAGAATCAGAATCGGAATCGGAATTGGATCCTGTGAAAAGGGAAAAGGATACCTATTAAGAAAGGAAAAGGGGCACCTATCACAATAGGAGCCAATCGGAGGTAAAAATGGTAATCCATGATAAAGGGGGAGGCGGCACTGATAAGAAAGAAAAAGGGGCACTTATCTGAAGTAAAAATGGGCACATTTTAGTAATTGGGGGTCACTATGCCCCAGCCCCTACCCAACAACCTCCCACATCCTCCTACCCGCCACAGTCTCTCATACGTCACTTACCGAGAAATACCAAATACGGAAATATTGAGTATTGAGAGCGTTAGTGCTGCGGCTGGGACTCGACCCTCAAACCATGTGATTCACAACCCGGTGACGGACCCACTATAGACCACGCACCTCTCAACATGCGTTGCCCCTTTCCCTCCCCGCACATACGTTGTCATGAAATACTTACTACAGTAACTAATCTAGTACTACACTATCAAAAGGAACAATACAAAACAAAATTACATTCGATACATTGCGTTCCAACGGGGGAATGAACAAAGGCACACTCCTGTCTTACTATTTTATTTACTCTACACTCCCGTTCATTGAGCTTCAACTCTGTAAATATCGTTTTTACGTTGGAAAATTATCAAGTCTTTGCAGGGGCGGACCAAGAATGGTCAGAAAGGGGATGAGAAATGTTTGTCGACATTAATTTGTACATGATATTTCTTAGAATCAAACCGACTGCCCCTTCCCCCGGCTTTCCTAATTGCTCTTCATTTCTCGGGAAAGATTCAGCTTATTTTCATCACCTAATAGCACATAACCATAACCAGAATGTGAACTAAATATAACCATAGTTTATAGTATAAAACATGTTATAGTATTCAAAAATGAACCGCGGTAAATTCGAATTTTCAAAAACCGTTTTCCCCATGGTTTTTATTACACTACAGTCTATTGGCCAAAATGAGTATAATGGTAAAAACCGGTCACTCAAAGAATTCTACTTTCATGAAGCACTTCATGATATTTTTAAAGCGCAATTTGTTTAGGGCTTCAATATTACACCATATCACAGAGACTGATAAGACGTAGGACCATGCATATCAGATTTGTAAAAGTGGTAACATTGCAGGCGCGGATTCAGGATTTCTTAGGAGAGGGGGCCCATTTTTATTTATTTTTTTTGCTCCCGAAAATTTGAAAATCGCGCCGGCCGGCCGAAAAATCGCTCAGTGGGGGGAGGGGGGGGGGGGGGGGTGTAATGTAATATAATGTAATGTAATGTAATAACGCCCACAAAGGTAATAACACTTTACCCACAAATGTAATAACACCCACAAATGTAATAACACTTTACCCACAAATGTAATAATTTCACCCACAAATGTAATAATTTTAAATCGCCCACAAATGTAATAATGACTTTACCCACAAATGTAAAAAAATTTGAAGTGATATTTTGTCGAATTTGTTCAAAACTAATACCCTGTAATAAAGCATGGGTATAGCGCAGTCTTTACTCCAGACCCGGTTATTTCAAAAAATTAAAAAATCTTCAAAACTAAGACCCCATAATCCTTTTCCTGTGGAATAACATGAGAATCGAGCGTAGTCTTTCCTCCAGACACGGTTATTCAAAAGTAAAAAAAAAAAGAAAAAAAAAAAAGAAAAACTTTTAAACTAAGACCCCACCATCTTCTAAACTAAGACCCGGTAATAAAGCATGGGTTTAGAGCGTAGTTTTTCTTCCAGACCCGGTTATTTCAAAACTTTTTAAAAATCTTCAAAACTAAGACCCCATCATCTTATTCCTGTGGAAGAGCATGAGTATTGAGCGTAGTCTTTTCTCCAGACGCGGTTATTCAAAAGTTTAAAAAAAATCAAATCAAAACAAAACAAAACAAAGAAAAAACCTTTTAAACTAAGACCCCTCCATCTTCCAAATTAAGATCCGGTAATCAATTCAGACTTGTTCTTGTTTATATAGCTGCTTGAGTGTTTCAGAAGTAGGGAAAACTGTAATATAAATGTGTTTTGTTTGTATTTGCCTTTGAATAAATTTCGTTCTCATGAATTCACACCGTGTACCGCGTACCAATTGGTAGTCTTCAGTATAAGTAATTGATACGTTCATCACATGAAGAAAGGTAATTCATTCACGCACTCATGAAAATATAACATCGCAATGTCACTTATAGCGTACATATATATATATATATATTATGTTACACATCGTGAACATTTTTCATAATCACATGCATAAAATAATCAGCGTCAATATTTAAATACATTTAAGGTCACTCATTCGATTACTTTTTTTTTCTACGAACATTGAATTCCAGGATATTTGTGGGCGTTAGAATATTTACATGATTAAAATAAATCGTCGACGGTCAAAGAACCACCGAATCGGTCCCTCCTCTGCGTGTTATATATATATGGACCATTTCGACTGATTTGTCAGTTCGTGTGACCGCCGACCAATCATTTATTTGTGACGTGTTGTATCCACATATGTAATAATGTAATTTATTTTTAAATGAAAAAAAAAGAGAAATAAGATGGTGGGTCTTAGTTTCGAAGATTTGTTTAAATTTCTATTTCTTTTGAAATAACCGGGTCTGGAGGAAAGACTATGCTCTATACCCATGCTATTCTACAGGAATACACCAGTTTACAGTTGTATCAGTGCGCATGCGCAGACAGTTGACCTCGGGTCATTGGCCCCAAAATTGGGGCCAATAACCTCTGACCTCTGGTATTTAAGCGTAAATTAAAATTGCGCCCATGCAAATGATGATGTGCGCGCACAACGCAGCGCGCATGCAGTGATGTCATCATTATTTGCATGGGCGCAATCTTAATTTACGCATAAATACATGACTCCTAGGTCATTAGCTTTGTTTAAAATGGCGCACACAACTGTAAACTGGTGTATGAGATGGTGAGGTCTTAGTTTGAAGATTTTTCTTCTTTTTTTAAATAACCGAGTCTGAAGTAAAGACTACGCTCTAATCCCATGCTTTATTACCGGGTCTTAATTTGGAAGATGGAGGGGTCTTAGTTTAAAAGGTTTTTTCTTTGTTTTGTTTTGTTTTGTTTTGATTTTAAAAAAAAAACTTTTGAATAACCGGGTCTGGAGGAAAGACTACGCTCAAAATTCATGTTCTTCCACAGAAATAAGATGATGGGGTCTTATTTTTGAAGATTTTTAAAAAGTTTTGAAATAACCGGGTCCGGAAGAAAGACTACGCTCTAACCCCATGCTTTTTTACCGGGTCTTAGTTAAAAGTTTTTTTTTTTTAATACTTTTGAATAACCGTGTCTGGAGGAAAGACTACGCTCGATTCTCATGTTATTCCACAGAAAAAGGATTATGGGGTCTTAGATTTGAAGATGTTTTAATTTTTGAAATAACCGGGTCTGGAGTAAAGACTGCGCGCTATACCCATGCTTTATTACAGGGTTTTAGTTTTGAACAAATTCGACAAAATATCACTTCAAATTTATTACATTTGTGGGTAAAGTCATTATTACATTTGTGGGTGATTCGAAATTATCACATTTGTGGGTAAAGTGATTATTACATTTATGGGTGAAATTATTACATTTGTGGGTAAAGTGTTATTACATTTATGGGTGAAATTATTACATTTGTGGGTAAAGTGATTATTACATTTATGGGTGAAATTATCACATTTGTGGGTAAAGTGTTATTACATTTGTGGGTGAAATTATCACATTTGTGGGTAAAGTGATTATTACATTTATGGGTGAAATTATTACATTTGTGGGTAAAGTGTTATTACATTTGTGGGTGTAACATGGGGGGGGGGGCAACATTACCCGAGAGTCAATCAAATCAACGAATTTACCATCAATAGAAACTTTTATGCAACGAAACCCAGGTATACGTACTAGAGAATTCCACACGGAATGTTTGTCCTTCGTCACAATGGGGGTAGAAGTTGAACCTAAAATCTACATCGTCATCGCCGGTCGCTCTCACTAAGAAACTAAAAATGTTTCGATCCAATCTGTAGATATCATCTAGCGATACGGTCTGTCAAATGAGAACACACAAAACAAAATAAGAACACAAACACAGGAAAGACTTTCAAGAAATCAGCCAAAGAGTGATTTGAATAGCCTATTGCATAGCGTTCGGATTACTTTTGTTGGATGTAATTTTCCAAATTAATAAAGTTTATGACATTACAGTACATTGATTTCCATGAATCCTTTGGAATCGCGTTGAACCAAAAAACAGAATCAATAACAATAAAGGTCAACAATTCATATGTTATTACACAGTTGCCCGATTCTCTTGTTTTGGCCAAGATGAAGGCAAAGATTTGTTCGTATGACATGATATTTTCGTGTGAAATGACATTTGTATTGCATTGTATGACATTAATATGAGGGGAAATGAATGGACAACAATTATGGAGCAACATAAAATAATACAAAGGAGTAAGAATTAAGAATACCACGTTTGTTGTGATAATAATAATAATAATTCTGCTTTTATATAGTGATTAATACATCTAAGATGTCTCCAAGCGCTTTACAGATATACTATAACACCGGTCATTGGATTTAATACTTGCCCGCACACACTTTGTGCACAATCTCCACTCCCTTGGGAGCATTCCAGCCAGATGTTACTTGACGCTCAGAACTGTTTGACCAAAAATGACGGTCGCATCCTACCGGGTACCCATTTATAACCTTGGTGGAGAGTAGCAAGTTCATTCAGGTTAATATCTTATCTTATCTTATCTTATCTTACCAATGGATATTAGTGCCGCGTCGGCATTTTCAACCATTCGTTCGGAAATAAGCGGGTGTATAAATTGTTCATGTACCCTTTGGTTCTCGGGGACATGACCTCCTTCGACCTCGCATGTGATCTTCAGTTCGCCTTTCTCCCAATGCACGAACATTGTCTTTGTTGGGGCCATCTTGCGGTAACTAAGCCTTTCTTCCTCGGTTTCGATGAGCTAATTATAAGAAGAAATTATAATCATAATAAATATAAAGTGGGGGGAAAAGGAAGAAGCGGTGAATCTGCTTGTATTTCTATCATCAATTTTCCTGAGGTTCTTTGTTTGTTTATTTATTTAAATGCGGTGATTAAAAAACATGGTTTCACATAAAATAGAAAATTAAACAATAACAATACATGAGATTAAGAATAAATTAATGTAAAGAAAAAGGGAAAGAGATGATGGCGGTTGAGACATTTCTGTGAAAAGCTTTTACGTCAATATAGAGCTTTTTGAAGTTAATAATAATAAATCCGAATGTAAAAGCGCTTGATTTGGAATAACTGTCTCTAAAAGCTTAACGGATAGGGCTAATTGATTTGAAATCCCATTTAACAGAGTTGGGTCATATACATTCATGTATAATATATATATGTGTGTGTATATAGATGACCTGTTAATCCATATATATACCGTGTTAAAAAGGTTCGTTCCGCCCCTATCTGCCAACTCAACTGCTCATATGACTACTTTAGTAATAGCGCAATATGTTACAAACCGAATGTACATATACTGGATGAATACTAATGCATCCAGGCTGCAGAAATTGACCTCACGTTTTGCCAGGGTGAGATACGAGGTCAAATATTGAAATAGAGGAATGTAAAGGTATGTGAACCTCAGACATTTAAAAATGGCGGCCAACAAGAACAACAGTAGCTTGGAGAAGGAAAAAAAACTGACCAGAAAATTTGATAGACATTAACCCCATAGGTAAACTATGGTCTATTATGAAAGAAAAAGTATTTGAAAGTCAATACTGCAAAACAATAACTCAACTTAAAGAGGGGATCCGGCGAGTATGGAAAAAGCCTAGACATGAATAAGGACCTTCTTGAGTCATAAGTGGACGATAACTGGACCAAGCGTGTTTCAAAAGTGATCGACCACCAAGGAGAGATAAATGTCAAACAAATTGGGAAGTGATATCTCTACTAATGCTTATAAATGAGAAAATTAACACAATAATCTGAAATTCATGGTGCAAATTAACTTTTTATACACAATAAAACGCTTTTCTGTAGGGGGGGGGGGGCGGAACGAACCTATTGAACACCGTATATATATATATATATATATATATATATATATATACATATATATATATATATATAACGCAAATAGTTCCATGGCAGCAATATAGGTATGGATGAAAAAAATACCTCTGTCATACCTCTGCACAAAGAGGCGAGGGGCTGTATTCAGGTTCCCTTCCCATAATAATTATAAACATGATCAAAGATGTGTTGGTCTTTGATTGGTTGAGAGCTCTTTACGTTTAAGGTTGCTCTGAAAAAGTACTATTTGGGAGTACTGGTTAAAACGACGGGCCTTGGTGTCTCCAATAGTACTATTGGAGTTACCTCTTGCCCATAATTTAACCAGAATCTCTCAGGACAGTGTGTATTTGTATCCTACTACTACTTATGGTATTCATAATATATAATGAGTGAGCGAGGGCGAGGGAAAAGTAGGCAACATGAAGTGGACAAAACAAGATAAAAGTTTAAAGAAAATTAGTAAAGCAATCCCATTCTACACCTTTAAATTACGACCTAAATTTGTCTAAATCAATAAAATATCGCCAAATTACTCACATCTCCAAGACCAGGAGTATCATTATACAGACGTAAATGGCAGTATTGCGGTCGGAGGCGACTCATTATTTTTGGAAGGTAGGGCGTAGAAGCGACACGTTTCCCAATGAAGTAGTCGGAAATGACCATGTACATTTCATAAATTGTGAAATGGTTAAAATAGACTTCGAGGTCAGTTTCTTTTACTACACATCTAGGTGTTCCAGTTGATGACAGTTCTTTCTTTGTGACTGCAAAGGTATGGAAGATGTACGTGGAGAAAGAGAGGGAGAGGTTTTAGAGAAGTTGGACATGAAGAAGAAGAAAAAAAACACCCATTATCATTAAATCATCATTCATACAAAATAAATGGACCATATTGCAGTGTATTCCCGCTACGTAACGTTTACAAATATGTTCACAGTATGTATCACAGGCAATTACGGTGTGTTATCATTGTCTCAATAATAATGTTCTTATTGTGTCCACATTTTGTTTACATTGACTGTATACGCATTGTATCATTAATGTCTCCACATTGTTTTCTTGTTGGTTCCAAGCTTTGTTTTCACTCTCTTGACAATGTAAATGTTTCCAAACGTTGTGTGTGCAGAGAGGGTTCCCATTGTTTCTAACCCGTTTGATATCATCCCCATGATTTTCTTATTAAACAAAATGTGTTATTTCGGCATCAGTGGAACAGAATTATCATGGTTTGTATGTACGTTAATGACATATGATTTAGCCTTTCAAATACTAATATTTTTTGTACGCAGATGACACTACCACTTTCTCCTCTAGTTACGGAGTACAAGCTGTTCAAACCCAGTTACAAAACGACATACTTGTTTTATGTGAATGGTTCAATGAAAAAGGAAAGACAAAACTAAAGTTATGTTATTTTCAAGCCGAAGGAAGAATAATCCAGACAAATTACAGATAAAAATGAAAAGTAAACTTATAGAAAAGAAAAGATTTAAAGCGACTACATGAATGTCAAAACAAATATTGTCGTTTAGTTATTAGATGCAGTATTAGACGCCTGTACAATCTATGTTAAATTCTTTAAGGTTGCAATCCGTCAAACACAGATTGGAATACAATTATCAAGTACGTATGTATACAATCCTGAATAATCTTGCTCCTGTTCATCTAAAACAAGCTCTACCTCAAAGTGCTATAACCCGTATCCCACGACATCAGTTTCAATGCACCAACTGTACCTTGCCAAACCCAAAACCGATTTAAAAATCAGACCTTCTCGTATACAGCAGCAAAGTTATTCAACTCACTACCCATACTTATGCCTAGTTCACACCGACGCCGAATGTCGCGCTTTAAATCGGCGATCAATTCGGCGTCATTTTTTCAAAAAAATCTCACGATCTCCTGAGATATGCCGAATTGATGGCGTATTAAATCGGCGGCAAAGCGTAACAAAGCTTAATTAAAGCGAAAGACCGTAATAGAGCGTGAGAAAGCTTTGAGCAATTCGGGACATTCGGCAAGAGCGCCAAAAATTTAAACTCTGTTAAGCTTTCCTACGCTTTGAGCAAAACTTCGATAAGCTTTGTGACGCTTTGATAAGCTTTAATACGCTCTCCCCGCTTTACGCAATTCGTGACAGATCGCCTCAAAATTTTAAACAGTAAGGTTCATTTTTATGTAAAGGGTGCAAACTCTTATTTTGCACCCTTTTTTGCACCCTTTTTTCTTAGAGTGTGTGATAAAATATAGGTATTACACTCACCTATAGTATCGCCATGTGTGATGTGCATGGTGACTTTTGCCTTGGATGGGTCTGTTAACACTGCACAATGAGGGATGACCAACTTTATGGGCATCTCAAAAGTGGTCCCCGAAGGTTCACACACTACACCAGGGGAGACAATAGCTTCATTCTCGGCGAAAAGGACACTTGACGGATTTTGCAGAACCTGGGAGTAATGGCAAATAAAACGGGTACTTGAGATTAAGTATCATAAGTATTTCCATTCAATCTTAATCTCTTTTGAGTACGCTAATCTAAATAATTAAGTGCCCAAAGCAAGCAAAACATAAATAAAGACAAATACTATAATAATAATAATATAATAATATTTCGTGTTTATATAGCGCTCAATACATCGATCCAACGATGTGCCTAAGCGCTTTACAGATATATTATTACCCCGTTCACCGGATTCAGGCTTACCCGCACACAATGTATGCACATTTTCCACTCCCTGGGGAGCATTCCAGCCAGTCGCCATTTTATAAGCGCACACTTGCTCGTTCAACCATATGAACTTTAACATCCTATCGGGTACCAATTTAACACCTGGGTGGAGAGTAGCGAGTGCAGGTTAATATCTTGCCTAAGGATATTAGTGCCTTGTCGGGATTCGAACCCTTGACCTTCGCATATCCAGTCAAGCGCCTTAAACCACTCGACCACGGCACAATAGATGGGTACTACAGCGAAACATAGGAACGAAAACAGATATCATTAAAACTGTATTATGTCTTGCCCTCATCAGAGTAAATTGCAAAAATGAACATAATGATTGTTGTTGTTGAAATTTGAAGGCGCTCTTAATAAAGCGTTGAAGAAAATGTTAGCCACAAAGTAAGCATTATTATTGCAAGTCAAAATGAGTCCCAGTTTATTGTTTTCTTTCGGCATGGAATATCCGGTTCTAGTCGTGGGTTTACCTGTAGGGTAATTCTAAAACTCATCTTGTAGAGCCCAGATGAGTGTGAAGAGAGAGAGAGAGAGAGAGAAATGAAGGGGGGGGGGGTGACCTTCCATTTATGCTTTTAGAGCGTCCAGCAAGGCTACGCCATGCATTTAGGGTAATTCTACAATCGTCTTGTAGAGCCCAGCTAGGTTTAAAGAGAGAGAGAGAGAGAGAGAGAGAGAGAGAGAGAAAGAGAGAGAGAAAGAGAGACAAACGGAGAGGAAGAGAGGGGAAGGGTGGGGGAGAATCTTACGAATTACCTTTAAAGTAATCTTACACTCCTTTTGCAGTGCCAAAGCGGGTATGCAAAGTTTGATTCCATGGTGTGGTAGTTGGATGGTACCCCCTCTTGAAGGGTGAATCGTCTTACTTGCCACGTCCGTTCCTGGATATTGATAAGTGTAACATTCACCATAAAATAGTTTGCTCTGTTTGATAGGGGTTTTTATGTCCGAAAATTATAATCAAAATATGAGCTTATAGGTAATACAGAGTTTTGGTAAATTTTGAAAATTGAGGGGATAGTGATTCTTTACAATCTTTATATATTTGGATGTCCCCCGAGGGTGTTTTATAAGCACTAGAAAATTTAGCCCCTAGAACACTTCTGCTTTCGAACAAAATTGAATATAACATTTTATTTAAGAGCCTACGGCCGTACAATGTTGACTGCGGTCATGTTTATCTTAGAATATGTAGTTTTGATATATAATTTCCAAACGGGAATAGCTAATCGGTCGATTTTAGTCAAGAAACAGCTTAATTAATATTTTGACCTTGGGAAGGAGCTATTCAACATAAAGAGTTTATTATTTACAATTTCATAACTGTAGACTCGATTTCAACCGCGACAACGGTCATTGAATATTGTAGGATCGCTTATGCTTCCAATCGTATCCAGACACATACTCCCCTCCCCGAACATCCACCCCCGGATAACTACCCCTAGTCAACTACCCCCTAGGACAACTCCCCTCTAGGAAAGTTTTCCGGGGTAGTTTTTCTAGAGGATGGTTGTCGTAGGGGGTAATCGTCCTAGAGGGTAATTGTCCTAGGGGGTAGTTGACCTAGGTTGTAGTTGACTGGGAGTGGTTATCCGGGGGGTGGATGTCTTTAAATTAAACTTCACTTGCAATCTGATCATCGGTACAAGTATTATCTACGGTTTGTTGGCATGTTTTAGTCGAGAAGTGTTCAAATTTGTGAATTTAGGTCAATATTTGCATTGTGGGTACGGTTATTAAAAAAATGGATGCAGTTCCCCATACATTAATATTGGTGTTGGTTATAATTATGTGGCAGTGACAAATGTGGCCATTTGGTATTACCGAATCCGCTGCAAATTCAATAACACATTAAACACAACAATTTAATTTCTTCAAATCAGAGTTTTTGAGCTTTATCATATAGGGTTACTTTGGAACGGCAGGAATTAATATATTACTCGGACTCTTAAGCTCATACTAGTCGTCATGGTCTTACCCTGCATTTGCAAGAGTCCGAGTCTAAACAAGAAAACTGACTAAAGTGAATGTAAACTCTGACTAGTATATGTTTGATTTGTGTTGTTAGCTTTGAATTAGAATGTTATTCTGTCCATGTCTCAACAAATATGCAACATGAACTTTACTTTTATTTTAAATAACTAAAAAGGAACTTGATCAAAATCATGATTATACAATGCTTGATAAAAATATAAGCTGTGATCGGTAGCTGAAAAAGCTGAACTTGAAATCACCTTTTATAAAGGTGAAGATTAATCTTAGCCTAAGGCTTTGTGATTTTTTATTTTTGGTTCATAATGAACTGAGTTTGCATTTTTAGGTTATTTCCAACATGAAATGGCATATGGGGTCGCTACAGCTATATAGCGAGGAGGCTATACGGTCGGACCGGGCAGGACCAGGCTTCTAGCTCCGGTGATTGAATGGATTCCTGTGCTGCGATATGAAATTGAACTTGAATTTTATTGGAACATCTTTTGGTCCCTGGGGGGGGGGGGGGGCAAATAAAGGCTTAAAAGAGCAAAAAGTATAAGAATAAACAAACCATGAAGATAAAAGCAACAGTTACAATATATTTTACGAGATATATACAAATATCACTAAGGGTTCCAGGAAAATTACCCCCACCCTGAAAATTACCTCTTGAACAGTCCCCCCCCCCCCCAAAAAAAAAAAATAAATAAATAAAAAAATAAAAATAAAAAAAAGATAAAAATAAATAAATAAATAAATAAATAAATAAAATAAAATAAAATAAAATAAAAATAAAACAAAATAAAACAAAATAATAATAATAATAATAATAAAATAAAAAAAATAATCTACTTTTATTAAAACCAACTTATTATCAGGGTAGACTTCCCATTTAATTACCGGGGGGGGGGCAGTGTAATTTTCGCCATAGCGTACTGAGAGAGATAGTTGTTACACGCTCACACGTACTCGATCAAAGCTATATTATTGGAGTTCCAAATAGTTCCCTCCCCCGTACAATAATATGGAATTACTTCAGTCAGTGTTCCATGGCATGAACTTATGGATTGTGCTTTAATTTTGGGGAAAATAATAAAATCATCTTTTGCAATAGAAGTGCGATCATGGATGACAAAACACTGGCGAGCTTTGAAAAACATGTCAAATACAACTTTGCCGAAATTTGTGATAATAATGTTCACCAGTTACTTTGATAACAATTAATTATGATTTGATTTAATTGGAATGGAGACTATTCAAATAAATACTGGGTAGAGCATCCATTTCACTGAAAACTTGGGCAGTGTCAAACTATCTTAGTCTTTAAAAACATGAATACACTTCTTCTTATTAATATTCCAGCCTAATATTTTCAGCAAATCTCTATGTTGATCAAAAAAATGATAACAACCATCCATTTTCACAGATCTCACGCTTGCTAAGCTCCACTCCTGGACAAAAAAAGTAAACACGATCACGTGGCTTGATGACGCATTTGACGTTTTTGCAGAAATGTCCTTGTATTTGTCCTACAACTAAAGATCTTACAATCTCATCGTGATTCATCATAAGGAATGGTGAAATGGCCAAAAACGTTCTGGGATTATCAAGTGCATATTATTTGTTGTTATCTCTTTTTCAATTACTATCGTAATTTGACGTTTTTGATATAGTTTAATGCCTAAATCAACCTTCTTTTCATCGAGAAGTCGCGAGCAGATGATTTTTACTTAGACTCAAACCGCGTTCTTGTCAGCCTGGTGTCAGTTTCCTTTAGAACACAAACTATAAAACGGGTGGGCAAAGAGTCCAGGGGCTTATTTTTATCATTATTTGTTGGCATTCATGCTGTACACTTTTAAATTATATGGATGGAATCTGCCGTTGCCGATACTATCAAGCCACCAAGGAAGGGTTGAGATGCAGAAAAGGAGGAGAAGACTCTGAGGACTGCCGCTGAGAAAAGGAAAATATTTTCGGGCAATTTTGCACTAAGAATACTAACTGTTAGGCCTCGAGAGTTTCCAGCTTAGACCGCTCGTTGTCACTCCGATATGCACTATAAATTTTACCAGACGTGCACCTGAACTGGAATACGAGTGTATATGTATTATAACCTCGTACATGGGCCCTTTAAAACTAAAGTATTATGACAGCTTTATCCCTATAAATACATCGCCTTTTTGACATGGAATGGGCGCCCATGATCACTATTAAAATGCGAATCATACCTTCAGGTGGTGCTTCTTTCATCTGTGCCTGTTCACTCGTGAGGTACTGAACTACATCAAGATGACCATTGCGTGATGCAACAACAAGTGGTATGTCACCAGCATTATTGCCCCTCTCAACCTGTGCTCCTTGACCAACGAGGTACTCAACTACACCAAGATGACCGTTGCGCGATGCGACAAGAACTGGTGTGTCACCATCATTATTGCCTCTCTCAACCTGTGCTCCTTGACCAACGAGGTACTCAACTACACCAAGATGACCGTTGCGCGATGCGACAAGAACTGGTGTGTCACCATCATTATTGCCTCTCTCAACCTGTGCTCCTTGACCAACGAGGTACTCAACTACACCAAGATGACCGTTGCGCGATGCGACAAGAACTGGTGTGTCACCAGAATTATTGCCCCTCTCAACCTGTGCTCCTTGACCAATGAGGTACTCCACTACGTCAACATGACCTTTACTTGATGCCCAGTAAAGAGGTGTGCAAACATTGACATTGAGCTTATCAATCTGTGCATTTTGACCGACGAGATACTTAACTACCTCAAGATGACCATTGAGCGATGCAAAATGAAGTGGTGTCGCATCATTATTATCGCCCCTCTCAACCTGTGCTCCCTGACCAACAAGGTACTCAACTACATCAAGACGACCCCAGAATGATGCAAGACTAAGTGGTGTAGTACCCTCTATATTGCCCCTCTCAACTTGTGCTCCTTGACCAACAAGGTACTGAACTACTTGAAGATGACCTCTACATGATGCAGTAAAGAGTGGTGTATGACCATAACTATCACCCCTATCAAACTGGGCTCCTCGACCAACGAGATACTGAACTATATCAAGATTACCTTTCCTTGATGCATGATGAACAGGTGTCCATAATAAATCATTAAGCTTTTCAATCTGCGCTTCTTGACTAACGAGGTATTTAACTACCTCAAGATGACCATTGTGTGATGCAACATGAAGTGGAGTATTACCGTCCCTATCGCCCCTCTCAACCTCGGCTCCTTGACCAACAAGGTACTGAACTATATCAAGATGACCTTCACATGATGCAGCATGAACAGCTGCCACAATGTCATCTTTAAGCTTATCAATCTGTGTTTCTTGACCAACCAGATATTTAACTTCCTCAAGATGACCATCGTGTGATGCAACACTGAGTGATGTACATGTACGCTCATTATCGCCCCACTCAACATCGATTCCTTGGTCAACGAAATGATAAAAATGAACATTTGAAACTGCCTTGAGAGGGGCGTGATTGCCATCGGCAGGCTTATTTGCTGCTGTTTCAGCCATGTTTTGAAATGTCTGTAGACCCAATCGTGAAACAAATATCACATGTACATTATATTATTTCTTCTTGCTAGACCTATGCGTTCTGTGAATCGTTGCTTAAAATAGACTACGTCAATGAAGTTATCCGTTCTCTGTATCCCTGCAGGTTTAAACTATTTGAAGTCTAATATATGATTATACAGTGGAAATTACAGCTACGGAATGGTTCTAATTTGATAAGGTAATACTTGCGAGCATAATTCCAATGTCATAAATATATAATCCGTCTCCGGCAATCCTGGCCCTGTCCGTAAAAGTGTGACATCTCACTTTATTGGTCTGATTTCCACTATATAAACCAACGTTCTCTGGTCAATCCAAGTATAACATCAAAGGCTTGATGCTTTAAAATTAAATTGTAGATTGTCCATTCAGTTCACATATCAGTGCATAAAATTGTTCCACAATAAAACGCTGGGAATTTTTCTCAAAATGTAGCTCTCTGCTTTTTATCCGAAAAATGAAGCTTGTGTTTGATGGTACATTACACAAAGATAGCAACTAAATAATTATTTTTTGTTTGCTCACAGTTTCCCAACCAACCTAACCGATGGAGAAAATGGCGGATCCTTTTGTGAGAAATTGGCGTTGTTTTGAAGAAGATCATCGAGATAGTACGTCATCATGCCTTCATCTAGGCTTGGATAGAATGGAATGCAAAAGTACATGAAAAGAGATTATATGCATGGTTGACTATTGAGAATAAGCCGAAACCAGCTAGTTGCAGGGATATTTACTGACATAATTTGTATTGAGCTTAACATCCCCTTGATCGAACAAGTTTTTTCGTTTCTCATTGCATCAAACTTCAACAGAATTATGTATAAATGCAAACTGAAAACCGCTTCAAACTTGATTGTATTATTTCGAAGAACGCAAGAATAGATGTATCATTCGCAATGATTACTGTATTATTTACTCATCTGAAAATATAACTGTAAGTGCTATTTTAATTTCTAAACACAGAATCTATCCTAAAATCTGCCTCCACAATTTATGTACTTTTTGGATTTGCATGAAATTCACCACATATGACAGTGTTATCACAGACGTTTTTTGTCATTTACTTGAACGAATTTCTCTTCATTTCTCGATTTTAGGCTTTAACCCAGGAGACCAGCAGTTTTTCTATCTTCCCATATGTATTTTTTTTGTGTCGGTCTCGATCGGATCTAGTGGACACTCACATTTTTGTCAATATTGGTCTCTCGAAGCTTGTGTCATTTTCGGCCCCTTGGGCTGTTGCTCTAGTTGACGTCCGTCAAGTATTTCTTTGTTAATGTTGGTCTCGTTGGCTCTCGGACAAGTAGGATAATCTGATATTACCGAGGCGATCCTGTTCACACCCGCTGCACCCGATGTCGGTCTTTATTGAAGTGTTAACGTGTTAACATGGTTTTTAAATAACTTTCATTACATAGAGTAGGGAATATAAGGAAAAAATGCTTTTTGATAAATAGTTGCATATATTTACAAACGAAACTTAACTTCCTCCTAGCTTGAAGGAAGGTATTGTTGTATTTTCCCAAGCAACGAACCCGTATTTAAACTGTACGATGTACCTCAACAATTGGAACTATAATTCGAGGCGCCGAGACTTCTCGCGCGAACACCTACCCAAGCACACGCACAATCCATTTTCGGAGTGCAGTGTCTGCACTCTAAGTTTCCATGCATATACATGTACTTACGCGAACACTGACACACATTATGAATTTGTACATAATTATACACTAAATTAAGTTTGTAACAGAAACGACTTTTGTCTCCATTATTCGAATAATGGTAATTGTCGCAACTAACATAATGACAATACAGTTATAATGATTATGATGATGATAAGTAATAAAGTAGATCCATGTGTTGATCTACCTATTCTTATGTTTAGCACTCGCGGAGAACACAATTTTAAGGGACTTGAGATAGATTTTATTTGAGATTTGAGATTTTGCAGGGGAAAAAAAGACAATATTTTGGAACTTCTTAACATATCTGTAGTATTTTGATAGCATTTTAAAGACAGTTTTTCACTAACTATATATGGCCCACCTAATTTAAATGTGTTACAATTCTCAACTGCTGATGGATTTCAAGATGTCTTAAATCAGGTATGACCTATACATTATGTTTCAATATATTATGTATGTTATGAATTTCGTTTTTATTGTGTATTTTATACATGAGTGTATATTCCTTACAGCAATTAATCTGGATATAATTTGCATTTACTTTTTGACGGGATGATATTAAAGAAAAAAATCATATATTTAAGATATTTCGGTATGCCACAGTTTGGTTGAATAACTTGCAAAGCGGTTTATATCCCATTAATATGTTTTTAATAATAATGTCTATTCCAGTGGCGGATCCAGAATGGTTGGAGGGTAGGGGGGGGGGAGGGGGCTATAAGTCCAAACATCATGCAAGCAAAAAAATATAAATAAATAAAAAGTCATCAACTCCTATATTAAGTCTTCACTTTCCCTTTTGTAATCGTTGCCTTTGTAGTGTGTGTGAGGGGGGGGGGCTTAGAGTAGGTGTTCCCTGGTCCCTGGATCAGCAAATGGTGTATATTTAGTATTCAGGCATAGCGATGCAGAGAATTATTATTCTTAACCAACTATTCAACTCGCTCCGCAAAAGGTCTCTTAGGTTAAAGTCCAGAGTAAATGCCAGACAATCGTTATTGGAGAACATAGTGTCTGCATTACCTACATGGTAGTTAGGTACATAGCCTGCACAGATTCAAATGTAAAATTAGAATTTTGGCCCACTGTGTCCCAAGTGCAACATTTTAATATTATTAGGGGTCAACCATTGTTTGTTTTTTCATTTCAGATCAAATATTTTGGCTTAAAATGTTTGCTTGGTTTAGAAAACCTATCATGAACAATACAATGAAACAGACCACATGGACCCCGTTGCTCCAAAGGGGCCCAAATAATCAGCTACTCACGACTTTCAAGAGGATTGCTTGAAACCTGGTAAAGGGAGCACATTAAAACCTTATATTCCGGTACCAAAATATCATGATAAATCTTTGGTATGAGGCTTTGATAACCCTATATTGAGAATGATATTTTTTTCTTTCTAAAGACTTTTGGAAGTGTATTTAAGTAAATATAGTTGTCAAGTCTACCAATATTACATAATGTTTGGGTTAACTGAGCCTCCCCCCCCCCCCACATTCACCGCAGCCCTGAAGCTATTCATAACGGCCCAATAGCCCATGTATTTTACTGACTGAAACTATGAGGCTGTTCACACCGGCAGAGATAGCGCGGTCTAGCGGGCGCTATCTCTGCGGTGTGGAAGGTACAACGTCGTTTCGGTCCGCCCAACAGCGAGCCACGGCGAGCCAAAACGGCGTGCCAGTACTGGAGCACCTCTTGGGGGTGGTCCACGAGAGATAGCGCGGCCTAGCGCGCGATAGAGCGCGCGCTAGACCGCGCTATCTCTGCCGGTGTGAACAGCCTCAAATGAGGCTGTTCACACCGCAATGAGATAGCGCGGTCTATCGTAGCACCCCCTTTTTTCTAGCGCGCGATAGACCGCGCTATCTCTCGTGGACCACCCCTAGGAGGCTGTTCACACCGCAATGAGATAGCGCGGTCTATCGTAGCACCCCTTTTTTTCTAGCGCGCGCTAGACCGCGCTATCTCTCGTGGACCACCCCCAAGAGGTGCTCCAGTGGCACGCCGTTTTGGTTCGCCGTGGCTCACTGTTGGGCGGACCGAAACGACGTTGTACCTTCCAAACCGCAGAGATAGCGCGGTCTAGCGCGCGCTATCTCTGCCGGTGTGAACAGCCTCTTTAAGAGGTGCTCCAGTCAGTCTAGTGGCACGCCGTTTTGGCTCGCCGTGGCTCGCTGTTGGGCGGACCGAAACGACGTTGTACCTTCCAAACCGCAGAGATAGCGCGGTCCAACAGCGAGCCACGGCGAGCCAAAACGGCGTGCCACTGGAGCACCTCTTGGGGGTGGTCCACGCTAGACCGCGCTATCTTTACCGGTGTGAACCCGAGCTACGATAGCACGTCGGAAGTCATTGTTCTCCACGCGGGGAATTTTATACTCATTCTATTTTGGTGCGATCTGAATCTGAATCGGTATAACTCAACACTCCTAATTTTATAGAGTAAAACGCGTCGGAACATCGTGAAAATAGAAATATAGTAAGTAATGTTGGACCTGTAGAGCTCTCAACTACGGGTTCGTAATAGCGCGCGAAATCTTTGACCGCCCTGACCTCATGACGTCACGGTGCTACGATAGACCGCGCTATCTCACTGCGGTGTGAATCCGGCGAATGCCAATGGGCGGACCGTGGGTCGTGCTACGATAGCGCGATCCACGGTCCGCCCACGGCCCCCCTTGCGGTGTGAACAGCCTTAATTGAAACATTATGCCAATTGTTGGTTGTGTTGAACTCATTGATGAGAGTCACTGATCTCAGTCCATCGTAGGCGCCTTCAACTTTCATTTAATATGTTTGAGGTCTCTTTTCGTGGTTAAATCGTGAATCTGGGCCCACCAAAGGGTTTATTGTTTTTACTTGAATAATGTACAGCGTGAGTCAAACAAAAGTTTACACCTAGAAAATTGCTATTTATTTTAAGAATCATCTATGGACAGTAAATTATTATCTTATGAAATAGTGTTTTATCCCAAATCATTTGGTATAATTGTGTGTGGTTTATGTTCACGCTTGGGTGAACAGAAGGCATTGTTTGCGAGAGGGCAAAAATTGACTTGCGCCAAAGTTGCTTATGTGATGTTAAAATAAAACAATTGGGATTAGGGTATTAATTCGGTCTTTACAAAATTAGTCATGCCACACATATCACATATCAAATATCAACGAACATTTGTGCGTGCGTGTGTGTCGGTGTGTGACTTTGCTTCTGCAGAAGGCATATCCAATGCATTTCATTTGTTATATTCAATTCATTCTCTCACTCCGCTAATCCCAACATAATACATACTGTAGGCATCACTTCTGCGCAAGTTGATTTTTGCACTCTCGCAAACAATTCCTCCTGCTCATCCAAGCGTTAACACATACCACACAAAAATGATACCAAACGAATTAGGATAATACACTCTTTCATATGGCTTATGCCGAAAGGGTGGTTAGGGTAGCGTCGCGTCGCGTTGACTTGAACGCTACCATTCGTCCAAAGCCACCCCTCCCCGGTTTGGCCGAAAAGGTGGGTTGGGAATGTAGCGTCGCGTCGCGTTAACTTAAACGCTACCATTCGTCCAAAGCCCCCCCCCCGGTATGGCCGAAAGGGTGTGTTAAAAATATTTTTAAAAATGGAGAAGCAGAACTATCCGTTTGTCGTACTACTCTTTCTTTCTCTCTTTATTAATTTGCCACTTTCCAACAAATATTTAAAAAAGGATAATTAATTAAACATTGAGGAAAAATCTCGGAAAATTATGTTATTTCAGCAACATTTGCAAATCACTGGTATCGAATTGGAAATAAACCACGTTTGATTTATATATATATGTCACCCCCCCCCCCATCAGTATGCCAGTGCCCCAACCCCCGATCTACACCTTGTTCGCGGGAAGAATCGTAACAGATCTCCCCTACCTTTCTTGTTTTTCTTTTTTTCGTTCCCTTTCTCTCCTGTTTTCCTTTCCTTTCCCTTCCTTCTCCCTGTTTTAGGTTTGCTGGGGAGAGGCAAGGGCCTTTCGCCCCCCCCTATCCACACGTTGTTGGCGGGATTAATCGCAACTGTTCTCCCCTTCTTTTCTACTTCCCCTTTTTCGTTACCTTTTAGCTCTTCTCTTTCCCTTTCCCTTACTCTACTTTCTTTCTTCTTCTTTTTTTTTTTTTGGGGGGGGGGGGGGCAGGGGCCTTTTTGCCCCCCTCCCCAACTACACAACTACACAAATGCTCGGGTAGGTCCCCTATATTAGACACATCTAAGGGCGTGTTCACACCGCAAAGGGGATCGCCCACAGTCCCCCTTGCGGTGTGAACACGCCCAGAGATAGCAGGAAGCCGTACGTGTATCCAACGGCTTCCTCACGGCCCCTCAAGAGGCCCGGTGATATGCACAACACCGGACGTCTGCCATCCGCTGGCCATTTGAAATGAATATTGCCCATGCGGGCCCCTCACGGCGGCATCCCAAAATGGACAACGCGGCTTTCAATACAGGAGGTGCAGATGTCAGAGGACACATCGTTCAGTGCACCACACGGCACCCGCCCGAGCGCCGTGAGGACCCCGGCCGGGCCCCGGCAGGGCACCTTCCGGGAGCCGTAGGTGCACCTGGTCATCGGACGGAGCCCGTAAGCTTACGGGCCGGCACCCTTACGGGCGCCTTGCATTTCACTCGACCAATTATCACCGGGCACCGCAGAATATGTGACCACACAGGCCGTAGAAATGAAAAATCGGAAGGTTCCCGTATGGTCTCTAAATCCACGGCAAGCCGCCGGGTAGAGATAATCGTACGGGGCCCGGTTTATATGTGACCTAGGCATAATGGGGCTTTCACATATACACTACGGGGCCCGTACGGCGAGTAAAAACAGAGGACACATAGTCCAGTGCACCGCACGTCACCTGTCCGGGCGCCTTGAGGACCCAGGCTGGGCTCCGGCACGGCACCTTCCGGGAGCCATGTGTGCATCTGCTCATCGGATGGAGCCCTTAAGCCTGCCGACGAGCTCCCTGCCGGCACCCTTACAGGCGCCTTGCATTTCACTCGACCAATTTTCTCCGGGCACCTTCAGGGCACCGCAGAATATGTGACCACACATGCCGTACAAATGAAAATCGGAAGGTTCCCGTATGGTCTCTAAATCCACGGCATCGTGAGGAACGATCTTCGTTGGACAGATCACGTCAATAATTACATCACATCCAGACCCACAAAAAAGCTCTATATCAAGTGTAGGACACGACGTTAAAAAATAGCGTAATGCTGCAAAATATCAAACTGTTGAACCATAATGCTGAAAACCTGAACTTAGAGTTTTAGAACACACAAAATAGTGAATTGAAGATGAATGTTGCCTCAAAATTACTTTTTTTGTAAATCAATTCCTTTGAAGTGGATTCCCACTATCGTGGATAAAATAAGCTTTTTCGATTATATCTTTATTTTCTTAATTTGTATTATATTATATCAGCTCTGTGTTCGTATTCATCTCTCTCTTTGTTCCTCTTCACCCCCCTCTCTCTCTCTCTCTCTCTCTCTCTCCCTCGTTCTCTCTTTCTTTCTCTCTCTTTCTGTCTGTCTCTCTCTCTCTCTCTCTCTCCCTCTCCCTTCTCTTCTCCCTCCACGCCCTTATCCTCAACTTACCTTTTCTTTTCTCCTTATTTTCCTGCTCCACATTTTTACTTTATTTCTTTCTTCCCTTTCTGACTTTTACTTAGTTTTTTCGTCGAATTATTGTTAAATAATGAATTGTAAATATGATGTTTTCTAAAAATATATTTAAACAAAATATCTGTAAATCATGCATGCAATTCAGCCATTGGCTGCGATATGTTGATGAATACATACCTTACCTTTCCTTACCTCTCAGTTGGATACTCTTTTCAGTAACAAAGGGACACATTTGTATTGCTCTACCGTTGATTTTGGGGAAACTAAGGGTTAATGTCCGTGTCATCCTGGAAATGGATATTACTTAATTACAGGGACAGTTGAGTTCTTGTTTAAGACAAGAACTGAATAATTTTACAATGCTTTTCATGAATTGATCTTTTTTTTAACCGTGATATCCATGAAATCATGTAAATAATTATGAACGCTGTAGGAGAACTGTTACGGAAACTGTCTCACTGCTCTCGTAACTATAAGTAAACACTCAGTGTCTCGCAATGTTTACACGGTTCTAGTCTCCCTCGAACATCAACCACACAAGACCATGAATGTTAATATATGGTAAAAGAACAGATGGGTCGATGGGTTTCAGTTCCATTTATTAACTTTTATTTTAGAAAGAAAGGAAGCTCAATCTTCGAAGTTATTAATGTTTCAGCATTATCGTGCTCTGTTGTTCTTGCCTTAAATTAGACATTCAAAGAAAATTACAAATATAGCCAATAATGTATCAATAGAAATCAGAAAGCTTACAGATGACAATCGTATACCTTTTAAGGTTAACTGCGTATCGAAAAATACAAATTTAACACAAATAAAATGACCTTTAGAGATCTGGGATATACAAGCGCTTCGACAGACAATAGCAATGTTAAGATTGTGTCACATCAGACACAAATCGTGCGTAATTATTCCTATTAAACTCACCTCATTTCATACAGTCTTTTTTACATTTATTCACAAGGGACTATTTCTTACAGTGCTTTACTTTTTAAAATGATAATTTGTTTTCAAAGCGTAGCAAATCTTGAATTCTATGCCAGAATTTATTTAATTATGTACGTACATGAAGATGTAAAGCATTATGAATTTGATATGAATGAGAATATACACCTTGAAATCCCTAAATATATGTAGAGAACTTAACACCATATGTTAGCACTAGACTGATAAGTAGAAAGATAAATATACTTGTTTAAATTATATATAATGTCAACACTTGAAGAAACACATAGACAAATGCTTAAAACACGCTTAAAAAAATTTGAAATAACAATTCTGAAATAACTCTAATAACAAATCGCCCTTTCCAGTTTAGAACACACTATGTACAATCTGGAAAATAGGGAGATACACTAATTTGTGAAAATAACTAATTGATGATCATTTGTTTTACACTGTATACAAATTTAAAAATCAAATAGGTATAGCTTTGCTAAATGCTACTGTTCAACTGTCCATGTGATTTCATTAATCAATGTGTACAAATAAAGAAAAGATGACAGACTGCAACTTGTGCGTAACCGAATAAATCAATAATCATGTTGTGATTGCATCAATTTTTAATACGGTAGCAACTACTTTAAAAAATATAGAATTTCTCGGTCAATGTCGTAAGTTGGCCACACAAATTCATTTTATGTTTATTCAATTTAGCCGATTCTGTCACCGCAGCTGTTATTTTTCGTTCAAATTCGTTTTTTAGCATTTAAATTCATAAAACGATCATTCAAAAACATTTTATTTTCATTCGAATTAAAACGTGTTTCTTTTTCGTAAAATTTTTATTTTTGTGTGGCCAACTTACGAAATTGACCTAGAAATTCTATATTAAAGGTAAAGACCAGTATTGGAAACGCCCCAATTTCAAAAAATGAAATGGAAGCTCTTATTACCAATCATGTGAGAAAATATGTTTTGAATATTACATGACGATACAAATTTTGACGGGAAACCGCCTACTAATTGATATATTTGGTAAATTAGTATATCTCTGACCTGTTGAGACATACAAATGCACGTGTCGCGCACGTGTGTGTAGTCCCCTAAACATCTTTCTGTGTACAGTGCTTCTAACTTTATGAAGACTTGGCCAAATTTCTTATAATTTTGATGATTCCAGAACCTTGCAGTTCATCTATGCTAGATGATCAACTTTTTCTGATCGATTTCACAACGTTTCTTTCACCATGCAATTGCATGACCATAACTGGTCTTTAGCTTTAACCTAAGGTAATTCCAATAGCCTTGTGCGTCACCTATTGGAATGTGTGAACATGACGATGACGTATTAAGTAAGCTGAACATGATTTCCATGGGACATACAATAGGGTATTGAAATTGCCTTTGAGTTGAAATTGTAAAAATAGTTGCGGTTGTGTTATCTATAGGATTGAATCTGGGTATCCTTGCCGTGTCTCTCGCTCTACATAATATGTACAATCATGTGTTAAATATTAATGCATGAAAATGTATAGCAAATGTAATTAGATATATTTAGAAAAATGATATAATGGAATTATGAATTACGGATACGGAATAAAGTCATCACCTGTTTTTCATAAAATTGTTCTGTAAATATATAAGCCTATAGAAACTAACGAGAATAATAATATTTCAACCTAAAATAATAACAGTTTAAAGGCACGGTTTAACAATGTTAAACATGAGATGCATGGCCCTACTTGGTATCAGTGTCTGTAATACGGTGTAACATTGAAGCCTTTAAAATGGTCATCAAGTGCCTCAAAACAGTAAAAAAAATGAGTGACCGGTTTTACCATACTCATTTCCCCAATTGACTGCACTATTCTAAAAACCTTTAGGAAAATGGTTTTAAAAATTTCGATTTCCAATCATAAATATCTAAATAATCAGACAGGTGATCGGCTTGTAAAAGTAATGGGTTTATAATTATGATTGCAGCATGAGCTAAATCCAGAATTTTGTTTAGAATCTGAGGCAAAGATACCAAATCCCTTTACAACTAAATAATAATGTGACTATAACTAACAAATTCTTTCTACAACATTGTAGAACAGTCTACATGGTCTATGTACAATTCAGTAACAAGATAAGACATTTAAAATACTATTTAAATAAGGCACTGTATTGATCATTTGCTTTCACAATCAAGCACATTTTGATTTACAAACATGTAAACGTTGCTAGCTAAAGCTATGGTCACAACTTAGAGCGGCGTCCGACCGATTTGTAGCCTGCTCGGTCGCCGCTTGAATTTAGGCATCGCCCGAGGATTATTGGAGAAGTCGAGCAGACTGTAGAACCCCAGCGATGCCTTGTAAAAGCAAGCAGGGCCCTGGCCAAATTCGCTAAAAACTCGCCGCCCGGTCGCCGAGCAGGCTATTTTTAGGGTTGTGACCATAGTTTTAGGTTGGCCTCTATTAACAGTAAATCCACCGAAATGCTAGACGTGTCTATACAATGTAGATAATCAAAATACGTGTACAGGAAAACTTAGGACACTCCTTTTAAAAGGTAAGTGTAAATTCTGATTAAATAATATCGACCCTCTCTCGAATCAATAGTCTATGTACAATTCAGTCACAAGAAATCCACATTCAAAGTATTTTTTTGAATGACACTACAGGTATACAAATAATCCTTTGTTTTCACACCATAATACTTTCATTTTAACTTTTATACATACATGTATATGTACTCTTAACACGAATGGTAAATACAGGTTAGGAAAGTATAACAATGAATCAAATTCATATCTAGTATTCGTATACACCTAACCTTCCCAGATCGGAATTCCAACTGGAATTTTCAACTGGTAAATCAACTGGTAATTATCTACTGGTTTTCAACTGGTAAATCGACTGGTAATCATCTACTGGTTAGTCAACTGTTAATCATCTACTGGTTTTCAACTGGGAAATCAACTGGTAATCATCTACTGGTTTTCAACTGGTAAATCAACTGGTAATCATCTACTGGTTTTCAACTGGTAAATCAATTGGTAAATCAACTGGTAATATCAACTGGTCTCAGATGTCAGCTGGTATTTCTACTGGTTTCCAAAATGTATCAACTGGTATCAACTGGTACCAGTTGAGACCACTTCAAACCAGTAGATACCAGGTAAAAATCCTTACTGGTTTCAACTGGTATCAACTGGAATTTTGGTCTGGGAATTTTTAAGATACATGTATATACACTATGAACATGACGGACAAAGAAAGAGGACAAAATGTACAGTTCCTGATTCTATCCTCAAAAGTTGCTGTGGTAGACAAAGGAACATCCCTTCACTGCTATTATCTACAAATGTGTAAAACAGGTGTCACATGCATATTCACCTGTTCTACACATTTTTACATAATAGCAGTGAAGGGATGTACCTTTATCTACCACAGCAATTGTTGAGGGTAGAATGAGGAACTGTATATGTTGTCCTTTTTCTTTGTCCGTCATGTTTACAGTGATGAAAATGGCAATCAATAATTAATATGAGATACTGTATGAATACTAGATAAAACAAGATCGGAACTACTTTTGAAAAAAAAAATCTTTGTTTGTTTGTTTAAAAAAAGGAAATCCCCATTCAATAACGTAATGCAGAAAAATTAAATGTTATATTACAAAACATATTACCGGATATATTAACAAATTACTTTTAAACACAAAAATAAAACGCACATATGTGAAATTATATTTTTCAATAACTATCAGGTGATCTCTGGGCGCAGGAGACGCCAACTTCAGACCATTTCAATAGCCTCGTCCATCACCTCTAGAAATACACGAACATTAAATGACGTATTACACAGTCCGAATATGATTTATGTTAGCCTTTTGAGAGGGCCTCGTGACTCTGGCTATTTTTCACCCAAATCAGAGGCTGAGGTGAATCTAGAGACACAGAGTGAACGCGCGACCGAGTGGCGGTACTTGGCTGCCCCCTCGCTTTGCCGTTTACTCGGGTTTTCGCGATTATTCTCTTTTTAGTCGCTCGTCGTCTATCAGACATGCAGCCTTGTCTAAAGGCTAGACTAATGCAGGATATGCATTAGGCTAATGAAATTGTATCATAAATAAAATCATAAAGAAATGAAATAAAGAAGTCAATTAGTGATTTTACTTTTGAGCGTTTTTTTGTAATTTGATTTTAATCTCATTCCTGATTTATCCAGTAACTTGTCCAGGCCGTTCAGGTACTTTCCCGATTTCCATCCGCTCTGTAGGTGCTCGTAGGTTGTATTGTAATTGGAATCGTTCGAGTCTAAGAGGTTCTAAACACTTTTGCGATCTAAGCTAAAGGCTTCGCAAATCGGGTCGAAATGATTTATACCGAGTAGTTTTGACAAGTTCTTGATATGTTAGTTCGTCACCCTCTCTGCATCTACAATGAAACAAAGTTTACTTACTAAACCACATATCAGAGGCCATAGTGATCAAATAAATATAAATGCATTGAAATCCCCCAAAACAAAAATTGCAAGGGTTATAGTACATGCTTGCTTCCCAATTTGAAATCAGTGATATTTTGAAGAGTTGAATAATTTAGAAATTAATAATAGGGAAAATACTAAGTTGTTTTGTATAGTAGACATCTTACACACTGATTACAATATCACGAGTTGAATGAGTTGATCACTTTGTAAGTAGTGATTTCTCCAATAAAGGCTTTAGTGGAAATGTTTATCATGGAACGAAGAATCATTTAATACAGCGTATTTAGAGAGATAGTTGTGACACGCGCATGCATACGCACTCGAGGTTCAAGTCATGGAACACTGAAGTAGTTCCCTTCCATATTATTGTATGTGGAAGGGAACTATTTGGAGCTTAGTGAATTGAGCTGTGAGCGAACACGTGTACGCGTGTCACAACTATCTCTCTTAATATGCTATGGCGATTATTATTGTGCCCTATTTTTGTTTTACTTAGCTCGAGATGTATACCAAACCTAGACTTCAGTGGACAAAATTTACATTCAAAGTTTTATTAAATTTGCATTTCTTCCATCAGATATCTTGTCATTTAATCCCTACAGCACTACTTATAGCTACTTGCGCCCTCTATATAGCAAACAATGCCTAATCGGTGACCGGTAGTCCCCCATGATCCCCTTTTCCTTATGTTCATTTGATGAGATAACCACCTGTCAGAGACCATGCAGGGAGGTCTAATCCCTCCTGGCAAAAGTAGTGCAGATGGGCTTTAATAACACCGTGTTCTTTAGACTAGTCTTAAGTCTGTTATTTTGGCGTTTTAAAAAATGTATACCTTCCTGATAAGCAGTGTCACCAGTAACGAGGTTCAAACTCATTGATTCCATCGCGGTTGACGCCTCTGGAACACTTGCAGACCCTATGTACACATAATATAGGTAAATTACCATGTGGTCCAATTAAGATTGGCCTAACATCATTGCATCCAATAACCATTTTGTCCTATAATCTTTCTTCTTCTTCCCATCTCTGTTTTTTTTTTTTTTTGGGGGGGGGTTGGCTCGTGTGCCCGTTTGAGCCGTTTTTTTTTTTTTTACTGCACACCGCCTCCCCTACGCCAGTATTCTTATTCCCTAATATCAATTTTTGTCTAATACTTTCAAATTCAGCAAAGTTTGTATTTAAATCCAAATTCGGTGACCAGTTTGCGAGGAGGAAAGGAGCGGGGGAGGGTTTACAATAGCACACGGATCAGGGCTGCGTTTCAAAAAACCTTTTTTTTATCATTAACAACTAACAATAACTGTCATAAGCTCTTAAAATTATGGAATTTGATTGACTGAGAGCAAAATTATCATATAATTTTATATTTGCTCTTGATAACAGGTTTCATGAATTTATTGTTCGGACATGCTAGTACTAAGCATGCTCCACCCCTTCCTTATCCCCGGATACACTGTCAGCATCAGAAAGAACAAAGAAAGTTGTTCAGAATATAACTAGAAAATACAGTGGAACTATATAGAAACCTATAGATCCTTCTTGAAAAAAAAACAAGAACCAACACGAATCGGTCATTTAAATTGGTAAAAAGATAAATCGGCAATTATACAAAATGGAATCTAGGCCGTATGATGATTAGACCAAATGATGATCAGAACATATGGTTATTAAACGAATTAGGATTAAACGACATTACAATAAACCAAATGATCGAAAGACAAATCGGAATATGACTCTGGGACCGAATGGAAACTGGACTGGGTTAAGAACACTTGATATTAGATAAAAAGGCAATTGCACCAACTGATGATGGATCAAATGTTTATTGGAGCAAAAGGTAAAACATATAAATAAAACAAAGTAATTTTGCTGGTATATTGATCAGCATGACGATTAGACGAAATATTGACTGGACCATGTAAAGCGGGTATATTGGTTAACCCATGTAAACTGGGTGTAGACTAATTCAATTTGGACGAACTGGTTTGGGACAAAATGGCATTGGACCGATCGGCAATACATAATCTATTTTAATTAAAATTTGTTAAGTTATAGGATCAGGAAAATTTCCTAAATATGGTTCTACAATGTGGGTATAATAAAGACGGGGTAAAAAGTTCATCCTTCAAAAGATTAAGGAAAAAAAATCGAATCGTATTTATTTATGAAAGGATATTTTAATAAATACATTCGATGATTTAGGTAAAGGTTTAAAAAAAAACTAACAAGCCCTGTCCCTATAAATGAATAGATTTTTTTTTTTACATGATATAGCCGCCCTTGATAACTGTTAAAATGGAAATCATACCTTTAGGGGTTGCTTCTTTCCTCTGTGCTTGTTCACTCTTGAGATACTGAACTACGTTAAGATGACCCATCAGTGATGCCCGGCGAATTGGTGTAACACCTTGATTATCCTGGTTATCAATCCGTGCTCCTTGACCAACGAGGTACGTAACTACATCAAGATGACCATTATGCGAGGCGACATGTAGTGGTGTCGCACCATCATTACTACCCCTCTCAACCTGTGCTCCATGATTAACGAGGAACCGAACTACATCAAGATGGCAATTGCGTGACGCATCATGAAGTGGTGTATACCCAACCCTATCGCCCCTGTCAACCTGTATTCCGTGACCAACGAGGTACTGAACTACATCAATATGACCATTGCGTGATGCCATGTGAAATGGCGTCGCACCAGCTTTACTAGACTTATCGATCTGTGCTCCTTTACTAATGAGAAACTTAACTACATCAAGATGACCATTTTGCGATGCTTCATGTAGTGGTGTCACACCATTATTACTACCCCTCTCAACCTGTGCTCCTTGACCAAAAAGATACTGAACTACATCAAGATGACCATTGCATGAAGCGAAATGAAGTGGCGTGGTACCATTATTATTACCCTTCTCAAACTGGGCTCCTTTACCAATGAGATACTGAACTACATCCAGCTGACCATGAAGTGATGCAATAGTAAGTGGTGTATCACCTCCACAATCGCACCTCTCAAACTGGGCTCCTTGACCAACGAGATACTGAACTATATCAAGATTACCTTGACGTGATGCATGGTAAAGGGGTGTCCAAACCTCATCATTAAGCTTTTCAATATGTGCTTTTTGACCAACGAGGTATTTTACTACCTCAAGATGACCATAGTATGATGCGAGATGAAGTGGTGTATTACCAATCTCATCGCCCCTCATAACCTGAACTCCTTGACCAACGAAGAACTGAATTATTTGAAGCCGACCTGTGGATGATGCAGAGGAAAAAGCTCTCATAACATCATCACTACACCTATCAATCTCTGCAAGTTGACCAACGAGATATTTAACTACCTCAAGATGACCATTGTGTGATGCCATATGGAGTGGTGTACATTTTTTACATTCATTATTGCCCCTCGTAACCCGTGCTCCTTGACCAACGAGATGTTTAACTACAACAAGATGGCCATTTGAAGCTGCCTCGAAAAGGGCTTTATCTACACCAGCAGGCTTATTTGCTGCTTTTTCAGCCATGTTTTGAATATGTCTTTGGACCTAACTATGAAGCAAATCTCATCTTCTGTAAATCGTTGCTTGAAAGAGACTAAATACGTCAATGAAGTTATCCGCTCTACAGCCTGGTAGTGTATATGTTTCTCTGTTTCCCCGAAGGTTTAAATTATTCGAAGCCTAACAATACGTCTGATTTCCTGTACATAAACTAACGTACTCCGGGCAGTCCAAATGTAACACCAACGATATGTTGCTTCAAAATGAATTGTAGATTGTTCAAGCAGATAAAAAAAACAGTGCACAAATTTGTTTCTCAAAAAAACGCTAATAGTTTTTCTTAAAATATAGCTCTCGAACTGCTTTTTATCCGAACAATTTACCTTGTGTTTGATTGTATATTACACAAAGGTAAAAACTAAATAATGCATTTTTGCTTACAGTTTGCCGATCAAACTACCCGATGGAACAGACGTTGAGAAAATGGTGGATCCTTTTGTGAAAACGGGAGCTGTTTTGTAGAAAATCATCATGATAGTACGTCGTCGTGATCTGATCTAGGCTTCGATGGAATGTAAACAAATACATGCATGGATGACTATTTACAGTGAGCCGAAACCAGCTTACCCACTTGATCGCTCTACTTTCTTGCATTTCCCCAGAGTACGTCAACGTAAATGAAGAGCTTGCAACCAAAAGGCGCTAAATTTACTTTTTCACCAAATTGCACGTTTTAAAAACGCACAATCATTTGTAAACGCGTTTAAATGACGTCATCATAAACGTGTTTCCGGTTCACGTGAAAATGTAGCAAGACCCGTGTAAAATCGGCGGGACGGGGGGGGGGGGGTTGGGTGGTTGTTAATAGATATAATGTGCTCAGAGAACCTCCAGGAAGAGTGTGCATTTATAATTGACATTCTCTTAATGTTCGTTTACTTATATTTACACTGTTATATTTTTTCTGAATTGCCGAATAAATAATAAATAAATAAATAAATAAAGAAACTTTGATTTTTTTAAAAATTTATATTTTAGATGATATATTTATAATATAGGCCTATTGTCTTTTTTTCTATTTTGAGATTATTTTTTTTCCTTCTATTTCTCAAATTTTATTTCTCTTGTTTGTGTACTTTTATTATTTTACTTCTTCTTTTTATTCTAACGCATATCGCGTACAGGTATTATGCAGTGGCCGCCTGGCCTGCCTAAATGCATGATCCTGCCTGACAGTTGCATCGTAATCTGCTGTGTATCTCCTTTATTATCTATTCGTTACTCTGATTGGCCAAATCCTGCCAGCTTGTAGAAATTTGACCAATCAAAAAGTAGTACACAAAACACATAGCACAGGCAAACTGCCTAGATTAGTTTCGAAATACCTCATTTTCTGGCAAATTCATCATGGATGAAAGACTCGAGCTTGCTGATATATCAAATATCCCCAGGAAAAGACAGCAAAAAGAAGCAGAACATTGGATCGGATAAATTATTGTACAAGTGATTATGTGATAACAGTTTTTGCACATTGATGATGATGTGTGGTGTATGGATGTGTGTGTGGTGTATGGATGCGTGTGTGTGTGTGCGTGTGTGTGTGTTTGGGTGCGCGGGTGTGTGTGGTCGGGGGGGGGGGCGGGGCTACTTTGATTCAAGTATAGTTAAGCATAGTTAGTATATAATTCCGTAGCATTTACACACATGACATCCCTCTATATTTATGTCAGTGAACAACTCAATATCGACTGTAAAAAGGGTTCTGCCAAAAGGCGCTAAATCCGAAAACAAATCGCGGTATAAACAATTATATAAAATACATGCTGTACTCTGGATTTTTGTAACTTGCATGTTCATGACCTATAGTGGTAGCTCTTCAACCTGTAGTATAGGTTTGGCTGTCTCTGTAGTGATTTATTTGTCCATTTGTTGGGGATGCCTAGATGTCTCGCTCGAACACAAGCACACACACACAGCCATTGTTGTTTTGCGGAACGGTGTTTGCACTATGAGACTAGACTGACAGGTACTGCCTGGAGACTCTGTACTCTAACTGGTTACCAGAGACTGACAGAACGTGCCTCCGCTCAAGGCCTTACGAATGGTTGCACTGTCTCAAATTGAAGCCTTTGCCAGCAGACTACTTCGTGCAGGCACGCGCACATTCACACAAAACACCACAAACTGGGGCGCACACATACATTATGAATACAATTGATGATGATATACGTAACTATCTTGAATCTAGCGCAGGCTCGTTAGAGTATGATCTTGGTGAAGGCAATGACGCTGTCACGAGTCACTGTAATTATTGTACAGAAAGCCAATTCTCTCAAAAAATGAGTAATTCTGGAGATAACGAGCTTTCTTTTCTGCATTTTAATGTTCGTAGTATGCAAGCAAACTTTGATAAATTAAATGTATCTTTGCAGAACATGTGCTACAGTTCTACGATTATAGGAATCTCTGAAACTTGGTTATCGAGTGAAACTGAAGGAAATGTATTTTCTCTTCCAGGAAGTAATTTAATTATGAATAATCGACAAGATAGGAGGGGAGGAGGTGTCGCGTTGTATGTCCGAGTTGAATTACCTAGTTTTAAATGAAGTTATTGTGATGAATGATTTAATGGAAAGTGTTTTTGTAGAATTGTTTTTTCCTGGCAGACGGAATGTTATAGTTGGGGTCGTTTATAGGCCGCCACAAAGTAATGTGAATTTGTTTATAAATGAAATGCAAACTGTGTTGTCAAATTCAATATGTTTGCAAAAAACAGTCTTTGTCATGGGTGATTACAATGTTAATCTTCTTCAGCAAGATGAGAATGCATACGTTTGTGACTTTTTGAACATGTTTATATCTTTCTCTTTATTGCCCTTAATAACTAAACCTACCAGAGTTACAGACACTTCTTCTACTCTCATTGATAACATTTTTAGTAATGTACGACCTCTACCAGATGCGGGTATTATAATTTCAGATTTGTCTGACCACTTTCCAGTATATGCGAGGATGTCTTTTGGTAGGAATATCCGTAATATTTCTAGTAATAGATATGTTCGAAAAAGTAATCCTGCCAGTATTGCTTAATTTAGAGATGAGTTGTTGGCAACTGATTGGAGAGAAGTATTACGTGATTATGATGTTGATAGCTCACATGATAAATTCTTAAATACATTCTTTTTGCTGTATGATAAAAATTTACCTTTATGTAAATGTAATAGTAGAAATCGTAGAACAACCCCTCGATTGCCATGGATTACTAATTCTATTTTGAGGTCAATAAATAGGAAAAATAAGTTGTACTGTAAGTATAAGATTAGTAAATCTCAGTCTTCTCATAGGAAATATACTATTTATCGGAATACTCTTACTTGCTGCTAAGAAGCAGTATTACTTTGCTCAATTTCAGGCGACACATAATGATATAAAATGGACATGGAAAGTGATTAGGAATGTCTTTAAGCCAAAGCAGAAAGCGTCTGATGTAAGTAAATTAAACATTGATGGGAATGTAGTTGATGATCCAGAAGTTATTATAGATAAATTCAATGAAAAATTTTGTAATATCGGCCAGAATTTGTCTCGTGTCATCCCAGAGTCTCAAAAAACATTTCAATCTTTTTTAGAAAACCCTAATCATAATAGTTTATTTTTATTGCCAACGACTGTAGAAGAATTATTTGATATTGTACATTCTTTAAAGAATAAGAAAAGTCCGGGTTGTGACTTAATAACAAATGAGTTGATAAAAAATGTAATTGTTGGTATTGTACAACCCCTCGTACATATATTTAATCTTTCAATGACCACTGGTGTTGTACCAATGGAAATGAAAATTGCAAAGGTTGTGCCCATTTTTAAAAGGGGGATGCCCTTATCTTGAATAATTATCGTCCTATTTCTTTGTTGAATTCCTTTTCTAAAATTCTTGAGAAGCTAATGTATACTCGGACGATAAAATTCATGATGAATGCTATTTTTTTTTCTAATTTTCAGTTTGGTTTCCGTGAAAAACACACCACCACTCATGCTATTCTACATTTGGTGGATAAAATATCCAGTGCCTTAGATGCACGCATGCATACAGTTGGTGTCTTCTTAGACTACTCTAAAGCGTTTGATACTGTAAATCATTATATTTTAATAGATAAAGTGTGCCATTATGGTGTAAGGGGAATAGCATTAGATTGGTTTAGAAGTTACTTAACAAATAGGAAACTGTTTGTTACTTTAAATGGAATTGATTCAGATTTGCGGGACGTCACTTGTATGTCCCACAGGGATCCCTTCTAGGCCCGCTTTTGTTTATTGTGTATATTAACGATTTTCAACTTTCCGCAAAAATGTTATCATTCATTTAATTTGCAGATGACTCGAGTGTATTTTTCTCTCACAGAAATCCACAAACTCTTTTGCAGACTGTAAACTCAGAGTTGACCAATGCGACTTTGTGGATTCATGCAAACAAGTTGTCTTTAAATCTTAAAAAAAACGAATTATATGCTCTTTAGTAATTTATATAGTAAATAAATTATATATTATTTAGTAGAGTATATTGCCTTGAAATGCAATGTTCAATGGTGTTGAGATTGAAAGAGTATCTACATTTAAATTTCTTGGCTTGCATATTGATGAACATTTAAATTATTGTCAAGAAATACTGGTGTAATATATAAATTGAAATCTGTGTTCCCACTGAATATTTTACGTATGCTGTACGCAACTTTAATTTTGCCATATTTGCACTATGGTGTGCTAGCTTGGGGCAACTCACTCGTTCAAATCTCAAATGGATAAATTACTACTGGTACAGAAAAGAGTAATACGAACTGTTTGTAATACTCACTATCTTGCGCATACAGATGTTTTTTTTTTTTTTTTTTTTTTTGTAATAGTAGTGTTTTGAAAGTTGAAGATATTTATCATTTACAACTAGGAGCTCTAATGTATGAATTGAATGCAGGTCTACTGCCAGCGGCCTTGGCTAGAATATTTAAGAAAAATAACCAAGTTCATAGTTATTCCACACGTCAGGCGCAAGCTATCACTTGCCTCTTGTTAGAACGCAATTTGCCCTTACTACTTTGGGGTCCACTGGACCTAGGTTTTGGAATTCCCTTGAACCAAAAATAGCGCGATCGGTCAGTATTTATGTATTTAAGCGCAAACTGAAGTTACTTTATTTGAGTCGATATCGTCTAGATTTATAGCTGTGATCAATATTTAAGAAAATAGGTCAGCATAATTCTACTCCCGTTTCTCACATCTTTTCATCTGTCCGTTTTGTCTGTGTTTCAGTCCAGTTGCTCGTAGTTTTTTTTTATTTATTTTTTATTATTTCTCTTGTTTAAAGCCATTATTAAAGGGAAAGTCCACCCCCAAAATAAGTTTGTTTCGATAGAGGCAGAATAATAAGAAAATCAGGTGAGTGAAAGTTTGAGCAAATTCTGAATGAAAATAAGAAAGTTATGAATTATTGAAGTTGTGATCAATCAAATACAAATTGGCAACTCTGTGACTTATCATACGAGCTCTCCTTCATTTGCTTTGCGCATAATATTCCATAAAATCATGTTTTCTTCGTTATTGATGACGGAATATATATTTGTTCCTTGCAGGGGGAGTATAAAAAACATATTTGCAATTATTATATTTAGGGTGCATGTATGGTTGAAATTTTTCTTGAGGGAAAATGAAAATTTTAGATTTTTTTAGTACTGAGCAAATGGAAGTTGAGCTTGCATGATACGTCATAGAGTTGCCAATTTGTGTTTGATTGATCACAACTTCAAAAATCCTAACTTCCTTATTTTTAATCGGAATTTGCTCAAACTTTCACTGACTTGTTTCTCTCATTTTTCTACTCCTATTAAAACTAACTTAATTTCAGGGTGGACTTCCCCTTTAAGTAGTCAGTAGATTTTATTATACTTATTTATGTTTATATTTTCTCAGTTGTTTAGTTAGTTTAGTTTGTCAGCATTTAAATGTATGTATTATTCTTATCTGACAAGTTTGTTCTATTAGGATATACTCATTAGCTACTCATGAGGGACCTTAAATCCACAAGCCTTGCTTTCAACCAAGGTCACCTCATCTTTCTATTGTAACGCCATATTCTGTTAGCTTGTTATATTCATGTCATATTTGTAAAGTGTGTTATGAAAGAAAGATAAATAAAACTTGAACTTGAACTTGAACACACTAGTTTGCATACATATATATTTACACGCACTCTGACACTCAGTTTAACATATCCTTTTACAAATCCTACATTTTCTGTACATGTTTTAAAACACATTGATGCTTCATTTTTAAGTCTGAACAAATACTTGACAATATTAAAGATTTTATCCTGTTGACTCATTAACTTGAAAACATGTAAACAAAATTATATTTAGCCTCCATTATTTAAATAATGATAATGATAAAGATAATGACAAAACATTAATAATTATTATGATGATAATTTGTATAGGATTTCCCGGCCAAATTCGCGAGTTTGTCATTCAAATTCATTTACTTTGCATTTAAGTTAGCACAGATCAGCTTTGCCATGACAATTGTCATTCAATTTTCCCGATTTTGTATTTAATTTAGGATTTTGGTCGAAAGATTGTATAGATCTGTCATTCAATTTAGAAACTGCTCAACTAGCATTCAAATTAATCGTCACTTGTCGAGGCGTCATTGTTATCATTCAAATTTACACCTGTCATTCGTATTCGAATTATGTTTTTTTAAGTTAGGAATGTTAGGGGAAAGAAATGCAACACACGTTTACAGCTTTAAAAAAATGCAATTAAATACATGATTTGCCATTGGGGTCTTTTCTGTTATTAAATGTATTAACTTTGAGGACAAAGCATATGTTCGTAGTCAGACATTAGGTAAAGAAGGGGCGAAATCAAGGGATATGGCATTTCTGAACGGACATGTTCATATACCCTGGAAAAGTGGGAATATTAAAAACAAGTACCCCAGTCACATTATTGTACCCTTCCTCAATAATGAAATTGTGATAAAATAATGATGAAACACAAGACAAACAACTTCCTTACATATAAATTTACACAAATATTGAGACCATCAAGTCCGTAGATGTAATTTTCTTTTTAAACAATGAAACTTAAAGGCTGATGAATATCTGATAAATCTAAACGTATATAAAGACTATAAATGCAGGAAAATAAAATTGGATGAAATACACATGAAAAAACGATCTTGAAAAAAAAAGAATGTGCTATAAAAAGTGTTTAATAAGCGAGAAATGTTTATTGAACATTAATTTTAGTGTGCTTTATGCTAGTATGCTACAAATGAATTATAGGATTTCCCAGCCAAATTCGCGTGTTCGTCATTCGAATTCATTTACTTTGCATTTAAGTTAGCGCAGATCGGCTTTGACATGCTATTTATCATTCAATTTTCCAGTTTTTGTATTTGATTTAGGATTTTAGTCGAAGGGTTTCATAGATCTGTCATTCAATTTAGAAACTGCTCAACTAGCATTCAAATTGATATTCACTTGTCGAAGCATAATTGTTATCATTCAAATTAACACCTGTCATTCGTATTCGTAATATTTTTAGTCAAGTTAGGAATGTTAGGGGGAAGAATTGCAACAAACTTGTACAGTTTTTAAATAATGCAGTTAAAATGCATGATTTTCCATTATGGTCTAAACTGTTATTCCATTTATTTATGTTCAGAGCAATGCAGATGGGTGTAGTCAGTAAAGAAGGAGCGAAATCAAGGGATATGGCATTTCTGCACGGACATGTTCATATACCCGGGAAAGGTGGGGGTACCCTCAATCGCCCCTTTTTACTACATACTCGGAATTTTACAAAAGTAATTCACATCGTCTCTTATACCCAGCACACCCCTCTATTTTTTTAAAGGTAAAGACCAGTTATGGTCAAGCGATTGCATTGTGAAAGAAACGTTGTGAAATCGATCATAAAAGGTTGATCATCTAGCATCTAGCATCTGCAAGGTTCTGGAATCATCAAAATGATAAGAAATTTGGCCCATTCTTCGTAAAGCTACAAGCACTATACACAGAAAGATGTATATGGGACTACCCTATATCTCTCACAGACCACAGAAACAAATTTACCAAATATATGAATTAGTAGGCGGTTTCCCGGCAAATTTTTTATCATCATGTATTAGTCAAAACATTTTCTTTCACATGATTGGTAATGAGAGCTTCCATTTCATTTTTTGTAATTGGGGCGTTTCCAATACTGGTCTTTACCTTTAAAGAATTTCATAGTTTACTTTCCCGCCACCAGATCGATGGCTAAAGACATGGCTATATAATGAATCATATTCAAATTGTTGACTCTAGTCCCTACCCCAGTCACAATATTGTACCCTTCTTCCATACTGAAATTATGATGAAATTATGATAAATTTATGATGAAACATTAGACAAACAAATTCCTTACATGAATATTTACAAATATACTGAGACCATCGGGTCCGTAGATGCAAGTCGTTGTTTTCTTCTTAACAATCAAACTTAAATGCTGATGAATATCAGATAAATCTAATAAGTATAAGTGTATAAGTGCAAGAAAATTAAATATGATGAAATACACATGAAAAAACAATCTTGAAAGAAAAAGAATGAGCTATAAAAAGTGTGTAATTAACGAGAAATGTATATTGATCATAAATTTAAGTACACAAAGTGATAATTTGAATGCTACAAATGAATTAGAATGCTAGAAGTACACCGTCGCGCTGTCAGAAAATCGTGTTGCGCCTAATCGAATGACCAAATAGCGAAAGAAGCACATTGTTCATTAATTTGAATGAAAAATACGTAGATTCTAACGAAAATTCCATAGATTTGAAAACTAGAAAAGGGAATATTAACCCGAGATATACCTGACTGCACTAAAACCGTCGAATTTGAACGCAAGACAAATTAATTTGAATGACAAACTCGCGAATTTGGCCGGGAAATCCTATTATGTAGTATGTTTATATTGTAGTTTTTATAAGTCGTGTATGTTCCTAATAGCACTAAATGTTGACTTTCCCTTTGAATTTCCCTTTGTTTTCCACGAGGTGATATGAAAAGAAAATACACATTCAAGATGTTTCAGTTTGCAGCAGTTTGGTTAATAACTTGCAATGTGGTATATATTCAATTAATCATTTCATAACCATCTCATATATTAATCTTTCATTCCCTGTTGTATTGGGGTGCACCCTGGTCCCTGGATCAGCCACCGGTGTATGTCTAGTATTTATGCATATAATGATGAAGACATTTATTTTTTCTTAACCTGCTATTCAACTCGCCCCACAAAAGGTCCCCTGGGTTAAAGTCCATAGTAAATTCCAAACAATTGTTATTATAGAAATTAGTGTCTGCATTGCTTCCATGATAGTTAGTGTTTCAGCGAAACATGAAAGTTATTTGTTTTTTCCAAGATTTTTGCAAGATACCGTATTGACCCTGACCTACTTCTAGGGTCAATTAAGTGTATACGTTGCAGAGCACATTTTTCCACGGATGTGGTCTGACATATCATTTCAGACGCTTATTTAGAGGCCAGAATTCCAGGTTTAGGAAAATGGCAACGGTATTTCAGAGTCGCTAGCAATTTCCGCAAAACAAGTTGAATTGTTGGTACGCTCAAAAAATGAAGACGGGACTAGGTTTCCGCTTGGTTGTAAAATAGCTCAACTGGCATATCGTTGAGTTCATATACAACCAAGCGGAAACCTAGTCCCGTCTTCATTTTTTGAGCGTACCAACAATTCAACTTGTTTCAGAGCCGGTACATCGAGAACTGAAGCAATGCCGACTGATGACATGACAAGCCTAAGGTTGAAGAGGAGAGGGACCAAAGCCAAGTTCACCAGGTTGGGGAATGTTTTGGATTTCCTGATAGAGGAAAAGCGGCCGGTGGAAGAGGTGAAGGAAGCTTTCAAACAAGCCAACCAGGCTTACGTAGACCTCCAATCCAAACACGAGGCCTATACAGAGAAGATTGAGAACGATGAAGAATTCAACAAGGAGGAGCTATGGCTTGATGAGTGCCAGAATTATTTCTGCAAGCTCCAGATCCGAGAGAAGGATTATATCTCTCAGATGTCTTCGTCGCAAGAGCCTCAACAACCAACAGAGAGAGATGAGGAGAGCTCCCAGAGAACTGTTGTTCAAGCAGAGTCGAACCGGCCTCAAGCTCCTCGCTTCAACATGGAGAGGCCTAAGTTACCAACGTTCCAAGGAGACATAAGAGAATACAATGTATTCAAGGCTGATTTTCAGCATGTTATACATCCACACTACGATGAGAGGGATGCTTTGATGATCCTGAGGTCTTGTTTGAAGGGGAAGCCACTTCAACACATTAGAGGAATAGGGCGAGATTATGAAGCTGCATGGGGTCAGCTAGATCTGCTCTACGGAGACTCAAGGATGGTAGCTGATGCTATTATGGAAGACGTATCCCGATTTCGTCCTCTGAAAGATGGGGAAGATGAGAGATTCTGTGACTTTGTGAATCTCATACGCAGAAGTTTCAATACCTTGAAGGAGGTAGATAGAGCTGAGGATATGAACAATAGTCACATGCTAGCCATCATTGAGAAGAAGCTCTATGTCACAGATCGACAGATGTGGTTCCGAAAGCAAGGAGAAGGAACAACGGCGACATTAGAGGCACTGTTGAAGTGGATGGAGATTGAGTTGAGAGCAAGGATAAGATCATCTGCTCCAGTAAGGAATGATGCAGCCTCTAAGTCCAGATCCGCTGTTAGTCAGGTTACAGCATTTGAGGAGAGACAGCAAGACTATCGTTGCTGGATCTGCAAGAATAAGGATGGGCACTGGACTGACCAATGCAAGACTTTCCTCGATAAGTCTACAGCGGAGAGGTTGGAGATGGTGAAGAGTAACCGAGCTTGTTATAGCTGTTTGAAGCAAGCCGGCAGAGAGCATCGAATGGCTACTTGCAAGAAAAGGAGACGGTGTCCAGAGAAATACAAGGGGCAACCATGCAAGTTCTTTCACCATCCTTTGTTACATCCCAGCATGGACAACAATGCGGTGGGAGTAGCCCTTGTAAGAGGTACTGAAGCCATGCTACCCGTCATCAGGGCAAGGTTTTCAGGTTCAGAGCTGAAGATCCAAGGAAACGTGCTGTTAGATTCAGGGGCCCAGATCAGCATCATCAGACAAGGGCTCGCTGAAGACTTGGGACTGACAGGAAAGAGCATCAGTATCACAATAACCAAGGTGGGCTGTGTAGAGGAATCTGTGACAACATCCTTGTATAGAGTGCCGGTCAGTTCAGTAGATGGGAAGACAATCCATAAGATATTAGCTGTTGGATTACCGTGCATCAATGATGACATTGAGGAGGTGAACACTGATAATCTTGCCCGGCAAGTAGGCCTCAACCCCAGAGAGTTACGTAGAGGTAGTGGGTCTATAGATCTTCTGATAGGAATTGACCACGCTATGATGCACGCAGGTGAAACGAGACAACGAGGCAACTTCATCTTTAGGAAGTCACCACTTGGATGGGTGGTGTTTGGAGCATCTAAGCTGAACCAGCAGTATCAGAATAGAGTGCTCAACGTGCAACTGGGTCCAGCAACTGACTTATCAGCGTTTTGGACTACAGAGTCGATGGGAGTTGATGTGGGTTGTCATTGTGAAGCCGAAAGGATGACTAAAGTAGAGAAAGATGAACATGATCTTATCTGGAACTCTGCCAAGAAAGTGGGTAAGCAGTGGCTTGTTCCTTACCCATGGAAGGATAACCCAGAGAAGCTGCCCGACAACAGAGTGCAAGCAGAGAGAATGCTTCAGGCGACGGAGAAAAGGCTTGCAAAGAACCCAGAGCATGCTGAAGTTTACAAACAGCAGATGCAAGAGATGGTCGAGATGGGGTTTTCGAGAAAGCTGACCGATGAAGAGAAGAAGAGGCATGATGGGCCTGTCCATTACATTGGTCATCATGCGGTTGTCAGGCCGGAAAAAAAGAGCACACCTGTGAGAATTGTGTTTAACTCATCAGCAGTTTTCAAGGGACAGTGTCTGAACGACTACTGGTTCAAAGGGCCAGACTTATTACAGAGTCTGTTCGGAGTACTCCTTCGCTTCAGAGAACACAGAGTTGCGATATGCGCCGACATATCCAAGATGTACCACCGAGTACTGATTCCAGAATCCGATCAGCACGTCCATCGGTACTTGTGGAGAGGATTAGATTCAGAAAGAGAACCGGATGTGTACGTGAAAACTGTAGTCACGTTTGGAGATAAGCCTGCTGCAGCAATGGCCCAGATAGCTCTGAGGAGGACAGCAGTAGAGGGAGAGTCTCAACATCCTAAGGCAGCAGAAGTACTGAAACGTGATACGTACATGGACGACATATGTACCTCAGTAAGAACGTCAGAGGAGGCGAAAGATCTTGTCAAGGACATAGATGAGGTGCTAGCTGACGGAGGCTTCAAGGTGAAGGGTTGGCAATCCAACGAACAGCTGAAAGATGAGACTTCTCAGATGAAAACCAACGTTCTTGAGAATCTGAGTGAGGAGAAGGTTCTGGGGATGGTATGGAACCAAAACACAGATGAGTTTTCATACAGAGTGAAAAGAAGTATGATCCCAGATCTTCCAGACGAACAGAAAGACACCGACAGCAAATGGACAAAGAGACGGATACTAAGCCAGATTGCAAAGATCTTTGATCCCATAGGATTTGCTTCAGCATTACTGGTGAAGGCAAAGATAGGAATGCAACGCCTGTGGCAGCTTGGTTTAGATTGGGATGAAGAGCTACCCTCCAGAGAAAAGGCAGAATGGGTAAAACTCTTCAGAGAGATGGAGAACTTAGATGGAGTGTCCTTCCAGAGATGTTTGACACCACCCGGTGCAATGAGACTACCTACATTATGTGTCTTTTGTGATGCATCTGAAGAGGCGTTTGGAGCTTGTGTTTACATTCGTTGGGAGTTAGAGGATGGCAGCTATGATGTTAGATTTGTGACGGCGAAATCTAGAGTAGCACCACTAAAGAAGTTGACGCTGCCGAGATTGGAGCTACAAGCTGCAGTGGTTGCTGTTAGACTTGATGCAACCATCAGAGATGAGACCACACTAGAGTTAAGAGAGACAGTGTTCATGACAGATAGCATGATAGTGCTTGGATGGGTTCGAAGTCAGGCAAGAAATTTTAAGCCCTTTGTGTCAGCTCGAGTAGGAGAAATCCAAAGCAAGTCGAATCCCCAACAGTGGAGACATGTGAGTGGAGCAGAAAACCCAGCTGACGACATTTCGAGAGGTGTTACAGTAGAGAAGTTAGAGAGGTGTAGATGTGGTCCTCAATTTCTAAGATCGCCTGAGGAGGAGTGGCCACAGAGTGAGACGAAATCTGAGATTTCGTCAATGGACAGTGAAAGGCGTAAAGTTCAACAGGTGTCGAATGTAGTATTGGCATCAGACAGCATCGACTGTGAAAGAGTTTCCAGCTGGAGAAAACTAGTGAGAGTCACTGCATATGTACGGAGATTTACCCACAACATGAAGGCGAGGGTAAGATCAGGAGATGAGAGAGGGAAAGTGACGGCAGGACCACTTACAGCAGCTGAACTAGGTGATGCAGAGATGTACTGGGTCAGAGAGGCTCAGAAACCGCTTCATGACAGACTGAAGAAGGGGGAGTTCAAGACTCTAACACCCTACATAGAGAATGGAATCATCAGAGTTGGAGGTAGAGTTGGAGAAGGCGTGATTTCGTATGACAGCAGGCATCCTGTGTTATTACCTCATCAGCATCGCATCTCTACGCTCATCACTAAGCATGTCCATGAATTGGGGCATGATGGAGTTGCGACAACGGCAGCGAAAGTGAGAAGCAACTACTGGGTGATTGGCATACATAGGCTTGCCAAGACTATCAAGCACAGGTGCGTGATGTGTCGTAAGATGCAGCACAAGGTCGAGTCGCAGTTTATGGCTGAGCTACCAGAGATACGTATGACACCGTTTTCGCCTCCATTCCTGTATACTTCGTGCGACTACTTTGGGCCGTACAGCGTGAAGGTGGGGCGGAATAAGGTTGCTAAGCACTATGGAGTGATCTTCACGTGTCTTAACACAAGAGCGGTACACCTTGACCTAGCGGTAGATGTTTCTACAATGGAGTTTCTTCAGGTTATACGTAGGTTTTTCGCATTTAGAGGTCAACCGAAGGTCATCCTGAGCGATAATGGTACACAATTTGTGGGAGCGGTACGTGAGCTACATGAGATGGTAAAGGGATGGGATAGCGATCTACTACGCGAGTTTTGTGCGGAGAAAGGTGTAGAGTGGAGGTTTACAACCCCTTCAGCTCCTCATCAGAATGGATGTGCTGAAGCACTTGTGAAGAGTAGTAAGTCCGCATTAAAGAAAGCTATAGGTGATCAGGTCCTCACTCCTTTTGAGTTATATACCTGTTTGGTAGAAGTAGCAAACCTCGTCAATCAGCGTCCAATAGGGAGGGTACCGAATGACCCCGACGATGGTAGTTATCTCTGTCCCAATGATGTTTTGTTAGGGAGAGCATCCAGTAGGGTACCCCAGGGTCCGTTCAGAGAAACGAAGAATCCGCGACATAGAGTCGAATTTGTACAACGAATCGTCGACTCATTCTGGAAGGCATGGAATCGCGATGTATTTCCAATCTTAGTACCGCGAAAGAAGTGGAATGTTGATAGACGTAATCTTCGAGTAGATGACATAGTTATATTGTCAGATCAGAACGCTCTTCGAGGAAAATGGACATTAGGGAGAATTGTTGAAGTTTTTCCTGGAACTGATAATAAGATCAGAAACGTGACAGTAAAGACGGCAAATTCTGAGTATAGAAGGCCAATAAACAAAGTGGTCGTATTATATCCAGCAGAAGGATACGAAGAGTAGATTGAACAGAAATATGTCTGTCTATAGTATTCACAGAATAACAAATTTATAAACTTTCTATGTTCTTGTTCAAAATCAACTTTTTCCAGCTTTAAGAAGATAGATGATAACAAAGCTTTGTTGGTGCAAATTTTAATTTTTGCTATTGTTACAAGGGAATTGACTTTTGGCACAGTTTACACTGAGAACAAAATTCAACAGTTTGAAATTATGTACAAAGTTTAGTACATTTTGAATACATTTTTTGTATTTGAGATTTTGAGTGATATTTGCCATTTATTAGCAAATTCAGCAAAGAAAGTTTGCAGAGAAAAGTTGATTTCTATGATTATGTATAAAGGAAGCAAACTGGTATGGAATATCCATTTGATATTTTTGGACAGGAAATGTAAATTTGTGTATTTTCATGCAACAATTGTTTTTTCAGGTTCGTGCAGGTTTGTAGATACTTTTCATTAGCCTTGCTAATAGTTTGGATGGTAATTTAGACTGTTAAAGTGTTAATTAAGCAGAATGAGAAGAAGTATTTTTCACATCTTAGCTATGAGTCATTTACAGATTTTGGAGTGAAACACTGAAGAAAGTATTTTGTTCTATTTTTAAATGAGAAACATTGCGTACTTTTATGAAAATGATGTCAATTTTATTGTTGCCCTCATTGGGGGGAGGTTGTTTCAGCGAAACATGAAAGTTATTTGTTTTTTCCAAGATTTTTGCAAGATACCGTATTGACCCTGACCTACTTCTAGGGTCAATTAAGTGTATACGTTGCAGAGCACATTTTTCCACGGATGTGGTCTGACATATCATTTCAGACGCTTATTTAGAGGCCAGAATTCCAGGTTTAGGAAAATGGCAACGGTATTTCAGAGTCGCTAGCAATTTCCGCAAAACAAGTTGAATTGTTGGTACGCTCAAAAAATGAAGACGGGACTAGGTTTCCGCTTGGTTGTAAAATAGCTCAACTGGCATATCGTTGAGTTCATATACAACCAAGCGGAAACCTAGTCCCGTCTTCATTTTTTGAGCGTACCAGTTAGGTACATAGCCTCCACAGCGGGGAAACGGAGTTCACTTTTTTAAATCATGGATTCAAGTGTAAAATTTAAATTGTTGCCAATTGTGTCCCAAGTGCGAAAACGTAATATTCTAGGGGCCAAACCTTTTTTTTTTGCATTTCAGATCGAATACTTTGGCTTAAAATGTTTGTTTGGCGTAGAAAACCTACCATGAATATTACAACAAAACTGACCACATTGACCCGTTGCTCCAAAAGGGCTCACAGAATCTGCTACTCACGTCCGTCAAATGGACCGCTTTTCTGAGGTAACGGGAGCACAGTAAATCTCTATATGCTGGTACCAAAATATATTGATACATTTTCGGTTTGCGGCTTTGATAGCCAAATATGTCTCAACAATCTTCTAAAATCTGCTTAAAATGACCACAATTGAAAAAAAATAAGAGCATGAAACTAATGAGAATGATTTACAATTTTTTTCTAAAGATAATTGGAAGTGTGTTTAAGTAAAGATACGTATCAAGTCTACCAATATTACACAATGTTTGGGTTCCTGAGCATCCCCTCACCGTAGCCCTGAAGCTACTCATAACGGCCAAATAGCCCATGTATTCTACTGAAATGAAAATTGAAACATTATGCCACAGCGTAAAAAAATACATTTCTGGTAATTAAATTTTTTTACGTATATCTCAGTCAATATACAATAATAAATTTAGCAATATATATTATTCACTTCTTATGATCTTTCTTTTCTTCAACGTAGTATGGCATGTTTAAATAACAAAGACATGCTTGTATATTACATGCTCCAAAATTTAGTTAAAGTAGTCAATGATTAGGTCATGAAAAGGAATAATCATTTAATCAAACGAACATGCGAGATGTTGGCACACAAACAAACAAAAAACAACACCAAAGTGGAATTAGTAGGTGGACAGTTGTCACCCCCTTCCCCCTCTCAAAAAACTGTGGAAACAGTGGAAAGCGCTATACGATGTTGAAATAGAGAGAATGAAAGAAGCAGGGTAGAGAGAAGAGGAAAACATAAAAAGTAACGGAAAGTGAGTGTGTCAGAGTGTGGTAAGGCGAGAAAGAGCAAGATAGAGAAGGAGAGAGATACAAAAAAGAGGAAGAGAGAGAGAGAGAGAGGAACAGAAAGAGATGAATGGGTCCTGCTCGTTTAGTTGTAATTTGATGCTTATGGCTGAAGTTATTTTTTCTTCAATTTTCTTTTGAAGTAAATTCGACAATTTTACATGTTTTTGGCATAAACTTGAGCTACAACTTTTCTTAATTTGTCAATGTAGGCTACAGACCACTAAACCGAATTCTTTAAAGAAAGAGACTGAGAGGGACTGTTGTTTGTTTTCAAAAAGGGTACGCTCGAGGACGGGAAGTTGTAAATTGTTAGATTGTCTGGTAAGGCACATTATGTACCGAATTTTTCCTGGATATAACGCAATACACAATGTGCCTTAATCTGACAAAGAAAAAAAAGATCCTTAATCTTAAAAATCTTGTTTCGAGGAATAAGAAAAACCATCCCTTACAAAGTACGATGGGGATGAGGGAAGTAATACATGTTTATGAAAGTATGAGCATTTATAATTTGCACGCTTTCCATACAGCGAAAAACATTGCCAAAAAGATCATTGTGGTGAATATTGAATTACATGTTTGAGTGAGTTTAAGTTTGAATTTTTATTATCCACACAAAAAAAGTACATCAATATAACGATCAACTGTGAATGTTCAACTTTGAAAGGATACATGGGACCAGAAAATAGAATAAAATGCTAATTGTGTCTGGTACCACTAACACACAAAAGTATCAAAGCAATGAATGAGAATGTAATGAATGAATATGAATAACTATTGAATACATACTTAAGCTACAAGCTTTTCTACATCTAGGCTAAATTATGTTCTGTGATTAAATTAATAGTTTTGTTCTTTCAATAGAGCGCTCAGTGAAACAATGTTATGGCGTGCTCATAGTATTAATACAATAATAACTAGACTTTAATTCGTCACTTAGACGAATTAGGTGATACGTATGCTAATTGTTTACATAACGAAGAATGCATTACACGATATGTTATTTCATAAAATGCTTCTCCCATTATGATCTATCCATATGTCAAGTTTAAATTGTGTCCCCTTGATCATTAGGGATCTAGGGAAGATAGATTGAAACAATATATGACCATTGACCCTGTGCAGTAACCAGCTACAACTTGAACTCTAATTTACATCATGAAGAACACATTTTGACGATTTTTATCTTATTCAAAGAAATAAAAATGTTATTGATAAATGATTATCATCATTATGATCATGATGATCATGATCGTAAGCGTGATCCTGACATCTTATTGAATAAATGAGGGGTGATTTAGATAGCACATAGTCTTAGCTATATCATACTCAAAAATCAACAAAATCCAAGCAGAAATAACGGCGATATTGCTCAAAAGACAGGAATGTATAATCCAGATTTGAGAAAAAGTCATCTCCCATAGGGATTACATGCAAAAAGTAATGGATTAAGTGAAAATAGGGTAATAATAAAGAAAATGGGGTTGTTTATTACATTATTTGCGATTCTACGTGTTTTAATTATTAAAGGAGATGGTACAGTGAAAGGTCAAAAAGAAAAACAAAATTAAGGCATATATTGTGGGAGACACCCGGACTGTAACCAGGGATCTCGAGGTTTGAAGTCAAGTGCGTAATCGATATAGCAAAACATTTCCCATAGCGATTAAACGTAAACGGGAAATGGAATTCTCAAATCCTACGTTGCGAGTGAAATTTGAGCATAATCCTGACATCTGATCGAAAAATAAAAGGCAATTTGTGATAGCTTATTGTCTTAGTTACAACATAGTCGAAGCTCAGCGAAAACGAAGCTAAAACAATGGAGATTTTGCTCGCGAAAGACAGAAATGTAGAATCCAGTTTTGAGAAAAAGTCATGTCCCATAGAGAATACACCCAAAATGCGAAAAATTGACATGCCTCCTTTAATCGCAAAAATACAGCATGATACTTTTGTCAAAAATAAAAATTGTGAACACTACATTTGTAGAAAATTGTCTCAGCTAGAACATATCAAAATTAAAAAGAAAATTGATCCATATTTACAGAGATACAATCAATTTTCCAAAAATATGCTGACGTCATAATATGCAAATTTAAATTTTGAGTTTGGAGGCCATTATGATGACGTCATGAGTTAATTGAGGATCAAATGAGACATGAAACCATATCTCCGACTCATAATCTATCCAAATATGAAAAAATATTAGGAGTTTCTATCTATTGTAAAGAGTTACAATGAATTTTATATAGGCATGTTTTTGCCCATGTATTGTAGATAAAGATAACGCAAATCCGCGCGTGCTGTCAACTTTGACGGACGCTCATTGCGTTAATAAAAGGTGAACAAATTATCAAAATGCTTGGAAAAATGTACCGAATATGATGACAGAAAAAAAATCGGCGATTCTATGTTGCAAAATACCAGTACGCGCGAAAACGCGCGCGCATGCGCGTGTGCGTAATTTTTTTATCAAATGCTCCATATGGCCTGAAACGTATGCAAAAAAAATTTGGGATGATTTGGAGCATTTTTAATTTTTGCGCGCGCGTAAACGCGCGGACGAACGCGCACACGCGCATTTGCGCACTTTTATTGACCTCAACTTGACCGGACGGATGTTTATCTTAATCGTGATAATTATGAATGAGAAATACTTTTCCGTTATGAAGATATGATCATTAGTTGATTTTCACAAAATGGCGCCTGGATGACGTCACGATGATTTTGACTCTCTAAAAAGTCACGCAGTTCTAAGTTAGACTAAGATCTATCATCATGGCAAGTTTCATGATAATGGCTTTATTCAGTCTTGAGATATCCTGCGAACAAATTCGAGGAAGAATAATAATAAATAAATAAATAAATAATAAAAATCTTGACGAAATCAAAAGGTGATACGTCTACGTACGTATCACCTAATAATAAATGAACAAATAACTACTTTTCGCTGTAAAAAACATATGCCCTGGCAGAATTATACAGTTACACAACTTTTTGAGTCAAGATCAACACTGATTGCTTCATGGCCCGCTCCCACGCATGAACTCACACCCTCAATCTTCAAACAGTACACCAAACATGTCTATCGTGTCAACTTCTAGGAGCAAATAATAGAATAATGAAAAACATCCAAGCGAGCACAGCTTATTTAAAAGGAATATTGAAATAAGTGGTTACAAAAGGTTTTTTTTTGCTAAGCGTAAAACGTGGAATGGTAAATAGCAGACGCGGATCGAGGAGTTTCCAAACGGGGGTGGGGAGAAGCCAAAGTATGCGCAAACGCACGAGCATTTCCATAATCTAGCTGCGAACGAAGTCAAAAATAACTCAGCTGTTATAAGGAGACTGAAAACAGTATTTTCTTTCTTTCAATTATCCCAGATATACTGGGTTAGTAATGCCCCACATGATGTTTTCTGTAATGAATGGACAGGGAGAAATGATACAAACTATGAAATTCTTAATCTAACTCCACAAGAGGGCGGCACATTACTTTAATGACAAAATTAACATGGGGAACTCTGACTGATGCTTTTTTGAAAACACTTAGCTTGGTTGACATTTGATACTCCCTTTTGGAAAACAGCTTGTAGTACAGTATTCAAACGTGCCCCGAATATACTTTCAAACAAAATAGTTAAAAATTCAAAGTTTATTCAATCGATAAATAATAATGAGACATGTTCACGTCTAGCATTTAAACCTCTGGAGTTTTTACTTTCTGAAATGTTTACCTTCTGAAATGTTTACCTCTTGCATTTTTACCTGTCTCCTGTGAAACATTTCTTTTACTCCGATCACATTACTCCATACCAAGATGTTTCATTTTATCAAAGCTATATGTAAAAAAAAAAAGAGTTAGGGCTATGTTTAGGAATAATTGCAAATAACATTGCAATGTTATTGTATTATGTTTTGCAGGGGAAATAAAATCATTTGAATCTTGAATCTAATATCTAAAGTTAGAAATTCAGTTATAATGTACGATGTTGACCTGCTATGGACGATGGTCACCGGAGCAAGGGTCATATGCACACGGTTAATTAGGGCATTCCTATCTTTGTAACTAGTCCATTTGTATGAAAGCGAAACAAAAAAGGAAAAAAAGAATGGCGAAAGTTAGAAATCGATCAGTTCAATAATAGGAAAGTTATGAATGTTTGAAATATGAGATCAGTGTAGCTATGGGATTCTCAAATTGGCAATGTTGTCAGTGGATTAACAATACTCCCGTTTGTCGTGTACACAAATATCATTAATTTCTCTTTTGTTCTAATTGTCGTCTCCCTTGGGTCACTACTCAAGATATAGGCCTCTTATAGATCGTATATTATGATAGGTCCTCTTAAAGAAAAAAACAAAATCCTGAGTCATACATTTTTAGGGATGAATCTATATTTAGGTAATTTTGTGTTTTGGAATAAATGAGAAATTTGTCTGGCATTGCATTGTAACAGAGACATTACCGATTCAGAAAATGTAAAGTTCGGATACGTATATTGATTACAACTTTTCAAAAGTCAAATCTTTTGTTAGTTTTTGTCAGATTTTATTCCAATTTGTACTTGTCTGCTTCCCTGATTTTTCTGCTTTCTATGAAAGTTCTTTGCTATGAAGGTTGGATTTCTATTCATGGACAATACACTTAGGACGCTCTCTTTTGCTCAAAACTTATTTAATGACGACACTAAATATGTCAGATTGACATGAAAATTATAAACCTTGTGACACCCACCGTGAGATCAAATTTGCTTTCTCTTTGTAAATTGCCTAAATGTGGGATTTTAACCGCTCCGCTGAAGTAATATCCGGTGTAATCAATTCAGGCACTACTTGCTATTGATAGAAGAGAAGACAAAAATCGAATGGAATGAAGTCAAATTTCTGACTTGTGGTCTGAACTTTAATCTAGGAGAGCTTTTGTGGACGAATTAAAAAGCATGTAAATAAAAATATTTTCATCGTTATGCATGTGCAATAGAAAGACATCAGTGACGTATCCAGGGGCCGGGGTGCTTTTATGTGATATATTTATCACAGCATTCCATAGCACGCTTAACTGAGCACCATTGTATTGAACATGACATTTACAAATCCATTTGAGCCAGATTTATGAGAAAAAAACCCTGCAAATGTTAAAATCACATACAAGTAATACCTTAATAAAATGAAAACTATTAAACCCAATGAGTGTTAGTTCTTATACGTTTCTTTAAATAATGATGGAATTCATTGTGATGAATAAAGATTTCCGCATTTTTCAAAAATGGAATTTTTTCAGAAGAGCAAGGCATTCTATTGGAATATAATTTTTCCTCTCGGATGGTCATATGCATACGATTAATTAGGGCATTCCTTTCTTTGTAACTAGTCCATTTTTATGAAAGCGAAACAAAATAAGAAAAACAGAATGGCGAAAGTTACAATCAATCAGCTTAATAATAGGAGAGTTATGAATGTTTGAAATATGAGATCAGTGTAGCTATGCGATTCTCAAATTGGCAATGTTGTCAGTGGATTAATAAGACTCCTTTTAGTCGTGTACACAAATATCATTAATGTCTCTTGTTCTGATTGTAGTCTCCCTTGGGTCTCTACTCAAGATATAGGCCTCTTATAGATCGTATATTATGATAGGTCCTCTTAAGGGATAAAGACCATCCCGAGTCATACATTTTTGAGAGATAAATCTATATATCAGTAATTTTGTGTTTTGGAATAAATGAGAAAATTGTCTGGCACTGCAATACAAAGACATTACCAATTCAGAAAAATACAAGTTCAGATACGTATACTGATTACAACTTTCCAGAAGTCAATTGTTTTGTTAGTTTTTGTCCGATTTAATTTCAATTTTTACTTGTCTGCTTCCCTGATTTTTCTACTTTCTCTGAAAGTTCTTTTCTATGAAGGTTGGACTTCTATTCATAGACAATACAATAAGGATGCCCTCTTGCGCTTAAAATTAATTTAATGACGACACTAAATATGTCAGATTGACATGAAAATTCTAAACCTTGTGACCCCCACAGTGAGATCAAATTTGCTTTCTCTTTGTAAATTGCCTAAATGTGGGAGTTTACTGCTCCGCTAAAGTAATACCTAGTGTAATCAATTCAGACACTACTTGCTATTGATGGAAAAGAAGAACAAAATCGAATGAAATAAAGTCAATTGCCTGGCTTGTGGTCTGAACTTTAACCTAGGAGAGCTTTTGTGGACGAATTGAAAAGCATTTGAAGAAAAATATTTTCATCGTTATGCATGAACACTAGAAAGACATCAGTGACGTATCCAGGGGCAGGGGTGCTTGTATGTGATATACTCATCACAGCATTCCATAGCACGCTTTACTGAACACCAATGTCTTGAACGTGGCATGTACAAATCCATTTGAGCCAGATTTTGGGGAAAAGGCCCTGCAAATGTTAAAATCACATGCAAGTAATACCTTAATAGAATAAAAACTCTAAAACCCAATGAGTGATAGTTTTCATACGTTTCTTTAAATAATAATGGAATTTGTTTGTAATAAATAAAGAGGTCTGCATTTTTCAAAAATAGAACTTTTTTAGAAGAGCAAGGCATTCTATCGGAATATAATTTCCCTCTCGGATGTTCATATGCCTCCCTTGGGTCACTACTCAAGATATAGGCCTCTTATAGATCGTATATTATGATAGGTCCTCTTAAAGAAAAAAGGCTATCCCGAGTCGTACATTTTGAGAGATGAATGTATATTTCAGTAATTTTGTGTTTTGGAATACATGAGAAAGTTGTCTGGCATTGCATTGTAACAAAGACATTACCAATTCAGAAAAATTTAAGTTCAGATACGTATACTGATTACAACTTTCCAAAATTCAAATCTTTTGTTATTTTTTGTCCGATTTTATTCCAATTTTTACTTGTCTGCTTCCCTGATTTTTCTGCTTTCTTTGAAAGTTCTTTACTATGAAGGTTGGATTCCTATTTATGGACAATACAATAAGAACGCCCTCTTGCGCTTAAAAATACTTTAATGACGACACTAATGTCAGATTGACATGTAAATTATAAACCTTGTGACCCCCACTGTAAGATCAAATTTGCTTTCTCTTTGTAAATTGCCTAAATGTTGGATTTTACTGCTCCGCTAAAGTAATACCCGATGTCAGCAATTTAGGCATTACCTGCTATTGATGGAAGAGAAGAAAAATCGAATGAAATGAAGTCAATTGCCTGGCTTATAGTCTGAACTTTAACCTAGGAGAGCTTTTGTGGACGAATTGAAAAGCATATAAAGAAAAATATTTTCATCGTTATGCATGTGCAATAGAAAGACATCAGTGACGTATCCAGGGGCCGGGGTGCTTTTATGTGATATATTTATCACAGCATTCCATAGCACGCTTAACTGAGCACCATTGTATTGAACATGGCATTTACACATCCATTTGAGCCAGATTCATGAGAAAAAAATCCCTGCAAATGTTAAAATCACATGCAAGTAATACCTTAATAAAATGAAAACTATAAAACCTAATGAGTGTTAGGTCTCAAACGTTTCTTTAAATAATGATGAATACAAATTTCTGAATTTTTCAAAAATGGAACTTTTTCAGAAGAGCAAGGCATTCTGTCGGAATATAATTTCCCCTCTCGGATGGTCATATGCATACGGTTAATTAGGGCATTCCTATCTTTGTAAATAGTTCATTTGTATGAAAGCGAAACAAAATAAGAAAAACCGAATGGCGAAAGTTACAATCAATCAGCTTAATAATAGGAGAGTAATGAACGTTTGAAATATGAGATCAGTGTAGCTATGCGAGTCTCAAATTGGCAATGTTGTCAGTGGATTAACAATACTCCCGCTAGTCGTGTACACAAATATCATTAATTTCTTTTTTTGTTTTAATCGTCGTCTCGCTTTGGTCTCTACTTAAGATATAGGCCTCTTATAGATCGTATATTATGATAGGTCCTCTTAAGGGAAAAAGACCATCCCGAGTCATACATTTTGAGAGATAAATCTAATTTTCAGTAATTTTGTGTTTTGGAATAAATGAGAAAATTGTCTGGCACTGCAATACAAAGACATTACCAATTCAGAAAAATATAAGTTCAGACACGTATACTGATTACAACTTTCCAAAAGTCAAATGTTTTGTTAGTTTTTGTCCGATTTAATTTCAATTTTTACTTGTCTGCTTCCCTGATTTTTCTACTTTCTCTGAAAGTTATTTTCTATGAAGGTTGGACTTCTATTCATAGACAATACAATAAGGATGCCCTCTTGCGCTTAAAATTAATTTAATGACGACACTAAATATGTCAGATTGACATGAAAATTCTAAACCTTGTGACCCCCACAGTGAGATCAAATTTACTTTCTCTTTGTAAATTGCCTAAATGTGGGAGTTTACTGCTCCGCTAAAGTAATACCTAGTGTAATCAATTCAGACACTACTTGCTATTGATGGAAAAGAAGAACAAAATCGAATGAAATAAAGTCAATTGTCTGGCTTGTGGTCTGAACTTTATTAACCTAGGAGAGCTTTTGTGGACGAATTGAAAAGCATTTGAAGAAAAATATTTTCATCGTTATGCATGAACAGTAGAAAGACATCAGTGACGTATCCAGGGGCAGGGGTGCTTCTATGTGATATATTCATCACAGCATTCCATAGCACGCTTTACTGAACACCAATGTCTTGAACGTGGCATGTACAAATCCATTTGAGCCAGATTTTGGGGAAGGGCCCTGCAAATGTTAAAATCACATGCAAGTAATACCTTAATAGAATGAAAACTCTAAAACCCAATGAGTGATAGTTTTCATACGTTTCTTTAAATAATAATGAAATTTGTTTGTAATAAATTAAGAGGTCTGGATTTTTCAAAAATAGAACTTTTTTTAGAAGAGCAAGGCATTCTATCGGAATATAATTTCCCTCTCGGATGTTCATATGCCTCCCTTGGGTCACTACTCAAGATATAGGCCTCTTATAGATCGTATATTATGATAGGTCCTCTTAAAGGAAAAAGACTATCCCGAGTCATACATTTTGAGAGATGAATATATATTTAAGTAATTTTGTGTTTTGGAATACATGACAAAGTTGTCTGGCATTGCATTGTAACAAAGACATTACCAATTCAGAAAAATTTAAGTTCAGATACGTATATTTCAATTCAATTCAATAATGGTTTTATTAAAAAAAAAAATTCAAATCTTTTGTTATTTTTTGTCCGATTTTATTCCAATTTTTACTTGTCTGCTTCCCTGATTTTTCTGCTTTCTTTGAAAGTTCTTTACTATGAAGGTTGGATTCCTATTTATGGACAATACAATAAGAACGCCCTCTTGCGCTTAAAAATACTTTAATGACGACACTAATGTCAGATTGACATGTAAATTATAAACCTTGTGACCCCCACTGTGAGATCAAATTTGCTTTCTCTTTGTAAATTGCCTAAATGTTGGATTTTACTGCTCCGCTAAAGTAATACCCGATGTCAGCAATTTAGGCATTACCTGCTATTGATGGAAGAGAAGACAAATCGAATGAAATGAAGTCAATTGCCTGGCTTATAGTCTGAACTTTAACCTAGGAGAGCTTTTGTGGACGAATTGAAAAGCATATAAAGAAAAATATTTTCATCGTTATGCATGTGCAATAGAAAGACATCAGTGACGTATCCAGGGGCCGGGGTGCTTTTATGTGATATATTTATCACAGCATTCCATAGCACGCTTAACTGAGCACCATTGTATTGAACATGGCATTTACACATCCATTTGAGCCAGATTCATGAGAAAAAAATCCCTGCAAATGTTAAAATCACATGCAAGTAATACCTTAATAAAATGAAAACTATAAAACCTAATGAGTGTTAGGTCTCAAACGTTTCTTTAAATAATGATGAATACAAATTTCTGAATTTTTCAAAAATGGAACTTTTTCAGAAGAGCAAGGCATTCTGTCGGAATATAATTTCCCCTCTCGGATGGTCATATGCATACGGTTAATTAGGGCATTCCTATCTTTGTAAATAGTTCATTTGTATGAAAGCGAAACAAAATAAGAAAAACCGAATGGCGAAAGTTACAATCAATCAGCTTAATAATAGGAGAGTAATGAACGTTTGAAATATGAGATCAGTGTAGCTATGCGAGTCTCAAATTGGCAATGTTGTCAGTGGATTAACAATACTCCCGCTAGTCGTGTACACAAATATCATTAATTTCTTTTTTTGTTTTAATCGTCGTCTCGCTTTGGTCTCTACTTAAGATATAGGCCTCTTATAGATCGTATATTATGATAGGTCCTCTTAAGGGAAAAAGACCATCCCGAGTCATACATTTTGAGAGATAAATCTAATTTTCAGTAATTTTGTGTTTTGGAATAAATGAGAAAATTGTCTGGCACTGCAATACAAAGACATTACCAATTCAGAAAAATATAAGTTCAGACACGTATACTGATTACAACTTTCCAAAAGTCAAATGTTTTGTTAGTTTTTGTCCGATTTAATTTCAATTTTTACTTGTCTGCTTCCCTGATTTTTCTACTTTCTAAGAAAGTTATTTTCTATGAAGGTTGGACTTCTATTCATAGACAATACAATAAGGATGCCCTCTTGCGCTTAAAATTAATTTAATGACGACACTAAATATGTCAGATTGACATGAAAATTCTAAACCTTGTGACCCCCACAGTGAGATCAAATTTACTTTCTCTTTGTAAATTGCCTAAATGTGGGAGTTTACTGCTCCGCTAAAGTAATACCTAGTGTAATCAATTCAGACACTACTTGCTATTGATGGAAAAGAAGAACAAAATCGAATGAAATAAAGTCAATTGTCTGGCTTGTGGTCTGAACTTTATTAACCTAGGAGAGCTTTTGTGGACGAATTGAAAAGCATTTGAAGAAAAATATTTTCATCGTTATGCATGAACAGTAGAAAGACATCAGTGACGTATCCAGGGGCAGGGGTGCTTCTATGTGATATATTCATCACAGCATTCCATAGCACGCTTTACTGAACACCAATGTCTTGAACGTGGCATGTACAAATCCATTTGAGCCAGATTTTGGGGAAGGGCCCTGCAAATGTTAAAATCACATGCAAGTAATACCTTAATAGAATGAAAACTCTAAAACCCAATGAGTGATAGTTTTCATACGTTTCTTTAAATAATAATGAAATTTGTTTGTAATAAATTAAGAGGTCTGGATTTTTCAAAAATAGAACTTTTTTTAGAAGAGCAAGGCATTCTATCGGAATATAATTTCCCTCTCGGATGTTCATATGCCTCCCTTGGGTCACTACTCAAGATATAGGCCTCTTATAGATCGTATATTATGATAGGTCCTCTTAAAGGAAAAAGACTATCCCGAGTCATACATTTTGAGAGATGAATATATATTTCAGTAATTTTGTGTTTTGGAATACATGACAAAGTTGTCTGGCATTGCATTGTAACAAAGACATTACCAATTCAGAAAAATTTAAGTTCAGATACGTATATTTCAATTCAATTCAATAATGGTTTTATTAAAAAAAAAAATTCAAATCTTTTGTTATTTTTTGTCCGATTTTATTCCAATTTTTACTTGTCTGCTTCCCTGATTTTTCTGCTTTCTTTGAAAGTTCTTTACTATGAAGGTTGGATTCCTATTTATGGACAATACAATAAGAACGCCCTCTTGCGCTTAAAAATACTTTAATGACGACACTAATGTCAGATTGACATGTAAATTATAAACCTTGTGACCCCCACTGTGAGATCAAATTTGCTTTCTCTTTGTAAATTGCCTAAATGTTGGATTTTACTGCTCCGCTAAAGTAATACCCGGTGTCAGCAATTTAGGCATTACCTGCTATTGATGGAAGAGAAGAAAAATCGAATGAAATGAAGTCAATTGTCTGGCTTATAGTCTGAACTTTAACTTAGGAGAGCTTTTGTGGACGAATTGAAAAGCATATAAAGAAAAATATTTTCATCGTTATGCATGTGCAATAGAAAGACATCAGTGACGTATCCAGGGGCCGGGGTGCTTTTATGTGATATATTTATCACAGCATTCCATAGCACGCTTAACTGAGCACCATTGTATTGAACATGGCATTTACAAATCCATTTGAGCCAGATTTATGAGAAAAAAAACCCTGCAAATGTTAAAATCACATAGATGTAATACCTTAATAAAATGAAAACTATTAAACCAAATGAGTGTTAGTTCTTATACGTTTCTTTAAATAATGATGGAATTCATTGTGATGAATAAAGATATCTGCATTTTTCAAAAATGGAATTTTTTCAGAAGAGCAAGGCATTCTATTGGAATATAATTTTTCCTCTCGGATGGTCATATGCATACGATTGATTAGGGCATTCCTATCTTTGTAAATAGTTCATTTGTATGAAAGCGAAACAAAATAAGAAAAACCGAATGGCGAAAGTTACAATCAATCAGCTTAATAATAGGAGAGTTATGAATGTTTGAAATATGAGATCAGTGTAGCTATGCGATTCTCGAATTGGCAATGTTGTCAGTGGATTAATAAGACTCCTTTTAGTCGTGTACACAAATATCATTAATGTCTCTTGTTCTGATTGTAGTCTCCTTTGGGTCTCTACTCAAGATATAGGCCTCTTATAGATCGTGTATTATGATAGGTCCTCTTAAGGGATAAAGACCATCCCGAGTCATACATTTTTGAGAGATAAATCTATATTTCAGTAATTTTGTGTTTTGGAATAAATGAGAAAATTGTCTGGCACTGCAATACAAAGACATTACCAATTCAGAAAAATACAAGTTCAGATACGTATACTGATTACAACTTTCCAGAAGTCAATTGTTTTGTTAGTTTTTGTCCGATTTAATTTCAATTTTTACTTGTCTGCTTCCCTGATTTTTCTACTTTCTCTGAAAGTTCTTTTCTATGAAGGTTGGACTTCTATTCATAGACAATACAATAAGGATGCCTTCTTGCGCTTAAAATTAATTTAATGACGACACTAAATATGTCAGATTGACATGAAAATTCTAAACCTTGTGACCCCCACAGTGAGATCATATTTGCTTTCTCTTTGTAAATTGCCTAAATGTGGGAGTTTACTGCTCCGCTAAAGTAATACCTAGTGTAATCAATTCAGACACTACTTGCTATTGATGGAAAAGAAGAACAAAATCGAATAAAATAAAGTCAATTACCTGGCTTGTGGTCTGAACTTTAACCTAGGAGAGCTTTTGTGGACGAATTGAAAAGCATTTGAAGAAAAATATTTTCATCGTTATGCATGTGCAATAGAAAGACATCAGTGACGTATCCAGGGGCCGGGGTGCTTTTATGTGATATATTTATCACAGCATTCCATAGCACGCTTTACTGAGCACCATTGTATTGAACATGGCATTTACAAATCCATTTGAGCCAGATTTATGAGAAAAAAAACCCTGCAAATGTTAAAATCACATGCAAGTAATACCTTAATAAAATGAAAACTATTAAACCCAATGAGTATTAGTTCTGATATGTTTCTTTAAATAATGATGGAATTCATTGTGATGAATAAAGATTTCTGCATTTTTCAAAAATGGAACACTTTCAGAAGAGCAAGACATCCTATCAGGATATAACTTCCCCTCTCGAATGGTCATATGCACACGGTTAATTAGGGCATTTCTATCTTTATAACTAGTCCATTTGTATGAAAGCGAAACAAAATAAGAAAAATAGAATGGCGAAAGTTAGAATCAATCAGCTTAATAATAGGAGAGTTATGAATGTTTAAAAGATGAGATCGGTGTAGCTATGCGATTCTCAAATAGGCAATGTTGTCAGTGGATTAACAATACTCCCGTTAGTCGTGTACAAAATTATCATTAATTTCTCTTTTGTTCTAATTGTCGTTTCCCATGGGTCTCTACTCAAGATATAGGCCTCTTATAGATCGTATATTATGATAGGTCCTCTTAAAGGGAAAAGACCATCCCGAGTCATACATTTTGAGAGATGAATTTAAATTTCAGTAATTTTGTTTTTGGAATAAATGAGAAAATTGTCTGGCACTGCATAACAGAGACATTACCAATTCAAAAAATGTTAAGCTCAGATACGTATACTGATTACAACTTTCCAAAAGTCAAATCTTTTGTTAGTTTTTGTCCGATTTTATTCCAATTTTTACTTGTCTGCTTCCCTGATTTTTCTGCTTTCTATGAAAGTTCTTTACTATGAAGGTTGGATTTCTATTCATGGACAATACACTAAAGACGCTCTCTTGCGCTTAAAACTCATTTAATGACGACACTAAATATGTCAGATTGACGTGAAAATTATAAACCTTGTGACCCCCACCGTGAGATCAAATTTGCTTTCTTTTTGTTAATTGCCTAAATGTGGGATTTTACAGCTCCGCTGAAGCTCCGCTGAATACCCGGTGTAATCAATTCTGGCACTACTATCTTTTGATGGAAGAGATGAAAAACATCGAATGAAATAAAGTCCATTGCCTTGCTTGTAGTCTGAACTTTAACCTAGGAGAGCTTTTGTGGCCGAATTGAAAAGCATGTAAAGAAAAATATTTTCATCGTTATGCATGAACACTAGAAAGACATCAGTGACGTATCCAGGGGCCGGGGTGCTTTTATGTGAACTATTTATCACAGCATTCCATAGCACGCTTTACTGAGCACCATTGTATTGAACATTGCATGTATAAGTCCATTTGAGCCAGATTTTGGAGTAAAAAAGCCCTGCAAATGTTAAAATCACATGCAAGTAATACCTTACTAGAATGAAAACTCTAAAACCCAATGAGTGATAGTTCTCATACGCTTCTCTAATTAATGATGGAATTCATTGTAATGAATAAAGATTTCTGCATTTTTCAAAAATGGAACACTTTCAGAAGAGCAAGACATCCTATCAGGATATAACTTCCCCTCTCGAATGGTCATATGCACACGGTTAATTAGGGCATTTCTATCTTTATAACTAGTCCATTTGTATGAAAGCGAAACAAAATAAGAAAAATAGAATGGCGAAAGTTAGAATCAATCAGCTTAATAATAGGAGAGTTATGAATGTTTAAAAGATGAGATCGGTGTAGCTATGCGATTCTCAAATAGGCAATGTTGTCAGTGGATTAACAATACTCCCGTTAGTCGTGTACAAAATTATCATTAATTTCTCTTTTGTTCTAATTGTCGTTTCCCATGGGTCTCTACTCAAGATATAGGCCTCTTATAGATCGTATATTATGATAGGTCCTCTTAAAGGGAAAAGACCATCCCGAGTCATACATTTTGAGAGATGAATTTAAATTTCAGTAATTTTGTTTTTGGAATAAATGAGAAAATTGTCTGGCACTGCATAACAGAGACATTACCAATTCAAAAAATGTTAAGCTCAGATACGTATACTGATTACAACTTTCCAAAAGTCAAATCTTTTGTTAGTTTTTGTCCGATTTTTATTCCAATTTTTACTTGTCTGCTTCCCTGATTTTTCTGCTTTCTATGAAGGTTCTTTACTATGAAGGTTGGATTTCTATTCATGGACAATACACTAAGGACGCTCTCTTGCGCTTAGAACTCATTTAATGACGACACTAAATATGTCAGATTGACGTGAAAATTATAAACCTTGTGACCCCCACCGTGAGATCAAATTTGCTTTCTCTTTGTAAATTGCCTAAATGTGGGATTTTTCAGCTCCGCTGAAGCTCCGCTGAATACCCGGTGTAATCAATTCTGGCACTACTATCTATTGATGGAAGAGATGAAAAAAATCAAATGAAACAAAGTCAATTGCCTTGCTTGTAGTCTGAACTTTAACCTAGGAGAGCTTTTGTGGCCGAATTGAAAAGCATGTAAAGAAAAATATTTTCATCGTTATGCATGAACACTAGATAGTTGGATTTTTTTTCCTTATAATTTATTGTTAATGCGTGTTTTTCATTACCTATGTTTAATTATTGTATAAACCATGTATATTTTATCTTTGTATATATGTTTTGAATTCATGTTATTATTGTACATGTTTTTATGTGAATACAAGGCTCTCTGGGAGAGCAGGCTCAGAAATGAACTTGAACGAGACCACCCTGTTAAAATAAAACTATAATAAAAAATAAAATAAAAAAAGACATCAGTGACGTATCCAGGGGCCGGGGTGCTTTTATGTGAACTATTTATCACAGCATTCCATAGCACGCTTTACTGAGCACCATTGTATTGAACATTGCATGTACAAATCCATTTGAGCCAGATTTTGGAGTAAAAAAGCCCTGCAAATGTTAAAATCACATGCAAGTAATACCTTACTAGAATGAAAACTCTAAAACCCAATGAGTGATAGTTCTCATACGCTTCTCTAATTAATGATGGAATTCATTGTAATGAATAAAGATTTCTGCATTTTTCAAAAATGGAACACTTTCAGAAGAGCAAGACATCCTATCAGGATATAACTTCCCCTCTCGAATGGTCATATGCACACGGTTAATTAGGGCATTTCTATCTTTATAACTAGTCCATTTGTATGAAAGCGAAACAAAATAAGAAAAATAGAATGGCGAAAGTTAGAATCAATCAGCTTAATAATAGGAGAGTTATGAATGTTTAAAAGATGAGATCGGTGTAGCTATGCGATTCTCAAATAGGCAATGTTGTCAGTGGATTAACAATACTCCCGTTAGTCGTGTACAAAATTATCATTAATTTCTCTTTTGTTCTAATTGTCGTTTCCCATGGGTCTCTACTCAAGATATAGGCCTCTTATAGATCGTATATTATGATAGGTCCTCTTAAAGGGAAAAGACCATCCCGAGTCATACATTTTGAGAGATGAATTTAAATTTCAGTAATTTTGTTTTTGGAATAAATGAGAAAATTGTCTGGCACTGCATAACAGAGACATTACCAATTCAAAAAATGTTAAGCTCAGATACGTATACTGATTACAACTTTCCAAAAGTCAAATCTTTTGTTAGTTTTTGTCCGATTTTATTCCAATTTTTACTTGTCTGCTTCCCTGATTTTTCTGCTTTCTATGAAGGTTCTTTACTATGAAGGTTGGATTTCTATTCATGGACAGTAAAATAAGGACGCCCTCTTGCGCTTAAATTACTTTAATACAAGTGTTGGATTGACATGAAAATTATAAACCTTGTAAATTGCCTAAATGTGGGATTTTACCGCTCCGCTGAAGTTATGCCTGGTGTAAGCAATTCAGGCACTACTTGCTATTGATGAAAGAGAAGAAAAAAATAGAATGAAATAATTCCAATCGTCTGGCTTGTAGTCTGAACTTTAACCTAGGATTGCTTTCGTGGACGAGTTGAAAAGCAGGTAGAGAAAAATCTCTTCATCGATATGCATGAACACTAGAAAGACGTTTGTGACGTATCCAGGGGCCGGGGAGCTTTCCATCCATAACACGCTGCACTGAGTACCATTATATTGAAAAATGCATGTAAACCTTCCTTTGAGCCATATTTGGGAGGGAAAAATAAAAAATGTCTGATTACATGCAAGCATGACTTGATTAAACAACAATTTCAAGCCCAATAAAGATATTAATGAGGTCATTAATTGTTATGGATAGAGGTTTTTGCATTTTTCAGAAATGAAACTTTATCAGAAGAGCAAGGCATGGAGTCAGGTGAAATTTCAGCAATAACCAAAGTAAGGAGGACCGTATATTGTGATAAAGGAGAAAGGTATAGGTCCAATAGGCACATGTAGGCACAACATGAATGATCGGAATATGTTTGTTCTTCTTTCAGTTTGGTACTCTTTTCAGTAACAGAACGGACACATTTGTATTGCTCTAACGTTAGTAATTGATTTTGGGGAAAACTAAGGGTTAATGCCCCTGTCATCCTTGAAATGGGTATTGCTTAATTAAAGAGACAGTTCAGTTCTTTATAAGACCGCCAATGCCTTAAAAGTGCATAATTATTGGTCATATTTCTTAATGACATTTCTAGTGCCCTTTTACGACCCAAAATTGCTTTAAATGTAATGTTGGGAAGCACTATATATACAGTTATATACATGTATATTTATATATTATATATTAAGATATACATGTGTAATTTTAAAGGATAATTATTGTGATTGAACTGACGCCATTTGAGAACAGTATATGTAGTAATCCACTCACAACTGAATAATTTTACAATGCTTTTTATAAATTGATCTATTTTTGAACCGTGACTTCCATGAAATTATGTAAATGATTATGTAGGCTTTAGGATATTTGTTACGGAAACTATCTCACTGCTCTCGTAACTACATGTAAACACTCAGTCTCTCTTAATGTTTGCTCTCAGTCTACTTTTGTGCATGGCTCTATTATCCCTCGAACATCAACCACACAAGACCATGGGTAATTAGAACTGATAAAAGAAGAGATGAGTCGATGAATTTCAGTTCCACACATTAACTTTTATTTTTGAAAGAAAGGCAGCTTAATCTTTGAAGTTGATAATGTTACAGTTAATCATGCTCTTTGGAACTTGCCTTAAATTTGACATTCAAAGAAAATCAAAGCAAATATAAATCAGGAACCTTACATATGACAATCGTATACGTTCTCGGTCAAATGCGTATAGGTAATACAAAGTTAACAAAAATAAGAAAGATTCCTCTAAGGTATTGATACATTTAGCAATGTTTTGATTATTTTACATCAGACACAAATCATACGTTATTATTTTGTATTAAACTCACACCATTTTACAACAGTAAATTTATACATTGTTCACAAGAGAATAATTTTAAAATGCTTTTCTTTAAAAAAAAAATTATAATTTAGTTTCACAGCATAATTATGTTGCTTCCGTGATCTATTTGACCATGTTTTGTTTAGGGATACATTAATTACGATGTATATCATTGTAAATTGGATATGAATAAGAATGTACACCTAGTATAGGAAAAGAACTACCCCATCATGATTATGTTAGCACTAGACTGATAATGTAGAAAGATACAGATATTTGTTTTAATTATTAATACATGTAATGTCAACACTTGAAGAAAAACATAGAAATAAGCTTAAAACACTCTGAAATAACAATTCTGAGTAAGTGTTTCCACCCTTTCCACTTTGATGTTCAATTAGGTATATTGCTCATTGCTTATCGGACATGTCGGATATGCACAGAAAGAAAATTATGAAGTTTAAACCCATCACCTGTTTTTTAATATAAATGGTTAAATAGAAGAAAAAAACAAGGATTACAAAAACTTGTATGACTGTCTACAATTTAAACGATTGAAAGAAATATACCAAAACAAATTAAACCACGTTTAAAGGCAAAATTCATTTTTATAAGTTTGATAAAAAGTGACTTATTTTCTGTTACAACCCTGTTAGAATAGAGGAAATTTACAATAATTTACAAATAAGGCACTGTATTCAAAGAAACTGTTCGGACAACCGTAGTTTTAACCGCCTTCTTAAAAGAATACAATGTCCTTAGGTTACTTTTTGCAATGTCCATGTCGGTGTTTCTGATAGATTTGAGAGCCAATATTAAACTTTGCTGGAATATAATATAAAGTTATCGTAATAATGTCTCCTTTCATTGGTAGGCTAATCATCGAAATTCGTTCGTGGATGACAGAGCACTGGTCAGTATAAAAAGCATATGAAAATCGACATTGCCCAAGTTTGTGATAATAATGTTCACGAGTTACTTTCATTATTATTCAACTAGGAAGAAGACCGTTGAAGTAAATCTTGGGTTTAGCATCCATTTCATTCAGAGTCAAAATGGACGTGCTATTGTTCAGCTGTCTATGTGATTGTATTGATCAAGATGTCAAAATAAGAAAAAGATGAAGGGCTGCAACTTGTGCATAACCGACTAAATATATAATTATCTTGTGATTGTATCAACTTTTAATACGATAGCAATATCAACCCAAGGCAATTTCAATAGCCTTGTGCGTCACCTATTGGAATGTACGAACATGACGTATTAAGTAAGCTGAACATGATTTCCATGGGACATACAATAGGGTATTGGAATTTCCTTTGAATTGAAATTTCTAAAGAAATTTGCGATCGTGTCATTTATAGAATTGAATCTGTTTTTCCTTGTCGTGAAATAACGCTGTAATTCCTTATATATAGAAATTCTGATTACATATGAAACTATGAATTATGGATGCAGAATATACCATTCACTTCTTGTCATAAAATGAATCCGTAAATATAAAGGCCTATATAAACAATATACAATGTAAATAATTGAAGTGAAAACGTAAAGAAAGAACAACAAAGAAATAACCTTTCAAAATAATAATAATCTTTAAAAATATTATAATAACCTTTAAAACTAAATAATAATCTGACTGAAACTGACATATTTTCTTTCTACAACATTTAAACAAATAGTATACATGGTCTATGTACAATTCAATCACAGGATAAGACATTTACAATACTACACACTAAAAAATAATGGTACAAATTTGCACCCTATAGGGTGCAGATCACTGCTACAATTGCAGCCACCTATAGGGTGCAATTTTGCAGACTTGCACCCTTAGAGGTGCAAAAGAGCACCCTTAGGGGTGCAAACCGCTGCTTCAATAGCAGCCATGTATTGCAGACTTGCACCCTATAGGTGGCTGCTATTGTAGCAGCGATCTGCACCCCAAATGTACCCCTATTTCTTAGTGTGTATGTTAGTAAGGCACTGTATTGATCATTTGCTTTCACAGGCAAATAAACTTTGATTTCCAAATATGTCTACATGTAAACGTTATTAGGTAGGCCCATATTGACAGTTGAATATCTGCCAAAATGCTCAATAGGCGTGTTTATGCAATGTAGATAATAAAAATAGAAGCACACTTAGAATACTCCTTTAAAACACACCACTCTCAAACGAATATAGTCTATGAACCAGAAGATTTGTTTAAAATATTTTATGAACGATACTAAATTTGATTAAAATGATTCTGTACAGGTTAGGAAGGTATGAACATTAATCCAAAAATTTCAAATCCATATAAACAGCTGTTTTTAATGAGATATGTATTTATAACAATGGCAATCGATAATGTTCATGAGGTAATGTGTGAATACTAAATAAAACAAGATCACAAATACTTTTTAAAAATTAACCTAAACAAAGAAAAATCTGCATTCAATAACATAATGCAGAACAATTGAATATTACATTACAAAATATATTTCCAGATATTACAAAATTACTTTCAAACACATGAAGAAAACACACATTGCAATTATATATATATTTTTTAATAAACAGTATCTGTGAACGCAGGAGACCTTCGATTTAAGACTGTTTCAATCACCATCACCTCTAGATTCATGCGACCATTAAAATGACGATTACGCAATCCGAACATGATTTTGTGTAGGTTCTTCATTAGATTAATGGAATCGAATTATAATTAAAACCTTTTGTACTTGAATTTTAATATTATTCCGTATTTCTCCAGTAACTTATACACGTCCTTCGTGTCTTCCAGGGTCTTTCCTAATTTCCATTTGCTGAGTAGTTGCTTGTAGGTTACAGAGTAATCAAACTTGTTCAAGTCTAAGAGGTTCTTACAATGCTCCAGATCAAAGCCAATGGCTTCACAAAACAGGTCGAAATGATTAATACCGAGTTCTTCTGACAAGGTATTGATATGTTCATTCAGCTCCTTCTCTGCATCTACAATGAAATAACGGTAACTTAGTAAATCTCATGTTAACCAGAGGCCGTAGTAGCCAAATAAATGTAAATGCGTTGAAATCAAATGCAATTAATGTCTACAAGGATTATAGCAGATGTTTGTCTCATAATAGTTCCCTCCCACATACAGTAATATGGAAGGGATCCACTTCAGCTTGTCGCAACTATCTCTCTCAATACGCTATGGCGATTACTATTGTGCACCGATCCTATCGGTTATGCCTACATTTGGGGGGGGGGATGAGATTATTTTATTACCTTTTTACTTAGCGTACAATTCATTTCAAACCTAGACTTTACTGCAGGAATGATACATTAAAAGTTTTATCAAAATTTATACTCTACTTTCAGATATCTAGTTCATAATTTCGTGTTTTTAGACTACTTTTTAATCTATAACTTAGGCGTATTACAGATGTTGTACCTTCCTGATTAACAATGTCATCAGTAACGACGTTGAAATTCATTGATGCCTTCGCAGTGGAGTCATCTGTAACTCTTGCAGAACCTATGTACACAGAAAAATAGGCGTAGATTACCATTTGGTCCAATTTTCATATAGTCTAACATCATTTCGTTAAACAACATATTTTCAAACAACCTTTTCGTCCAAAAATCATTCATTTTGTCTCAGCGTCATGCGCTTTAACCAACAAAAACAACCATTATCACGTTTTTTCTTCTTTTCCCTCTCTCTAATGGTATTGTATGTGGCGCGTGTGCTAGTATGACGAAACATTTTTGACAATAATAACAATACAAATTTGGTTAACAAAAAACATCAAACATTTAAGACTAATCGGTCATTTAGACAAAGGCCTAAAATTAATGGACAAAACTGGCAAATATACCAATCAGCAATTATACAAAATTAAATTTATGGCTGAATGATGACCAACCGATGATTAGACCATATGATTTTTTTTTAACGAAATGGGACTATACGGAATTAAAATAGACCAAAAAAAAATCAAAGACAAACGGGAATATAATACTTGGACCAACACTTGATATGAGAAGAAAATGCAATTGGACCAAATGATTATGAATCAAATTTCATTGGACCAAAAGGCGGAAAATGTATATATTTGACGTTCTATCAATTTGTTACGGACAAGTGGCTTTTGACCCGGCCCGTAAATTGACTAGCATGATGACTGGCCGAAACGTTGATTGACCACGTATAGCGGGTATACCGGGTTTACCCATGTAAACTGGATGTAAACTAAATGAAGTTAGGGAACTGGGTATCGGACCAAGTGGCATTGGACCAAATGGCGATAAACAATTTATTTTAATAAAAATTCGTTCAGTTATAATTAACAAGTATTTAGTAGGATTAATGCTCTTTAGACATATTTATACATCACTGCCTGAAAATCTGCAAGTGCTATTTACTTTTAACAAAAACACTCGTCATAGAGAGAAATTTCATATATTCAAATGTACAAAAAACTTTGTGTTCTTTTCTTTTAAACATACTGCACCTCTTGTCAGGAATGCACTCCCTCAGGAAATATGTCAAACTAGAAATTTTAATGGATTTAAAAGGAAACTCAAATCTTATTTATTAGCGAGTACGTAACCCCTGTATACTATTTTATGTGATAGAAGAGAATTTCATTTTTTTTGTTTTGTTCCTTCTTCACTTATATATATATATATATATATATATATATGTGTTCCGTTTTGTATTGTTTTGTTATAGTCCAGTAAATTATTTATGTACATAGTTATCCATTGCAAAAATATTTTAATTCAAACCTTTGGCAGAGCCTCGACAAGTTCAAATTTATTTGAACTTTTGCAGTGACCCAAATTCCATTTGATTCTTTTACCTTTAAATGTACTGATCAGTGACATTCTGATGTTTGTATAACTTGTATTTCTTTATTTTTTACACTTGTATTATCTTTTATATACATATATGTTTTTTTATTGAATGGAATGAATAAATCTTGAATCTTGAATCATATAGGATAAGGAAAATTTGCTGAATATGGTTCTACACATTCGGGTAAGGAAGGCGGGGTAAAAAGTTCATCCTGTAAAAGAGAAGAAACTATTTACATGGTATTAGTCTATGCAGGGAGGTGAAAGAAATGAGTGGAAACTCTTTATTCAAACACATTCGTGAGTGCTAATAATGAGATTTGTAACATGGCCACTTGGCTCTGAAGTTCCATACTCCGAACCGCGCTCCTACTGTCGCGAATTTCGGAGGCCAGGCACCAGTTTCATATTTATTACAAAATATTAAATTACGGGCAAAGTTTCGATGTAAATGTAAACTTTATATGGGGATTGTAATGGGAATAGTCCATCAAACAATTTTTCAAAGTACTCCGCCCTTCCTATAATTTGTGTGCCAGAGTTGGTAAAAGAAAAATTAGATCCTGACAAAAACTCAATATTTTGATAATGCGCTATTTTGTGAGAGTTTAAATGTCCGAAAGTTCTGTCCTTATACAAAATTGTTACATAAAATAGTGATTACTGTTAAAAAGTGAATAATACCTTCAGGAGATGCTCCTTTCCTCTGTGCTTGTACACTCCTTAGAAACTGAACTACATCAAGATGACCATTGCCTGATGCAACAAAAAGTGGTGTCTGACCAGCTTTAGTGCTCCTCTCAAACTGTGCTCCTTGACTAACAAGGTACCGAACTACACCGAGATGACCATGACATGATGCAGTATGAAGTGGTGTTACACCATCTTTATCGATTCGATCAATCTGTGCTCCTTGACCAACGAGATATTGAACTACGTCAAGACGACCTTCATGTGATGCACCGAAAATGGGCGTCTTACCACTAACATTAGGTTTATCAACAAGTGCTTTGTGACCTATGAGATACTTAACTACATGAAGATGACCATTGGCTGATGCAACAAGAAGTGGTGTGTCACAAGCATTATTGCCCCCCTCAACATGTGCTCCTTGATCAACGAGGTGCTGAACTACGTCACGATGACCTTGAGATGATGCCAAGTAAAGAGGTGACATATTATTATTATTAAGCTTATCAATCTTTGCTTTTTGGCCAACGAGATACTGAACTACATCAATAGAACCATAGTATGATGCAAGATGAAGTGATGTCATACCATTATTATTACCCCTCTCAACCTGTGATCCTTGACTAACAAGGTACTGAACTACATCAAGTTTACCATTCTGTGATGAAGCATGGAGTGGTGTATCACCATCCTTATCGCCCCTGTTAAGCTGTGCTCCTTGACCAACGAGATACTCAACTACGTCAAGACGACCGTCATATGATGCCCAGTAAAGAGGTGTATGACCATCTTTATTGCCCCTCTCTACCTGTGCTCCTTGACCAACAAGGTACTCAACTAAGTTAAGATGACCTTTACTTGATGCAATGATAAGTGCCGTCATACCATCGTTTTTAGGCTTATCAATTTGTGCTCCTTTACCAATGAGATACTCAATTACATCAAGATGACCTAACAGTGATGCCCCATGAAGTGGTGTCAAACCAGTACTAGTGCCCTTATCAACCTGTGCTCCTTGATCAACGAGATACTGAACTACATCCAGTTTACCATTGCTTGATGCAATAAAAAGTGGTGTCCCACCACTATTATCACATGTTTCAATTTTTGCTCCTCTACGGATGTTAAACTTAACTAACTCAAGATGACCATTTCCAGCTGCCATGTGTAGCGCTTTATCGACATCAGCAGGTTTACTTGCTGCTCTTTCAGCCATGCTTTGATATGTCTGTGGATCCAATTTTGAAGCGAATCTTATGGATATTTATTCGTTGTAGGCAACTAATATCTCGTGTTTGTCAAAATCACCTTTGCGTTCTGTAAATCGTTCTTGGAAGAGACTAAATACGTCAATGAAGTTATCTGCTCTACAGCTTGAGACGTATATCTTTCTCTTGTACCCTGCGGCTCCAAACTATTCGAAGCCTACTAATCTTCTTCTTCTTCTTCTGTTGAAGTACAGGCCACCATGTGTTGGAAACTACGGCAAAGGAATGATCTACATTTGCCACACTCCACCCAGGTGATGTAAATGGGTACCTGGTAGGAATTTATTCCTTGACATGCTAGAGCGCCGTATGGCAGCCGTGCTAAAGCCAGGGTAATAATCAGGAGCGCCAGGAGGGTCAATTCTGACTGAAATGAGCGCTATACACGAACCCACTATTATTATTATTTATAATTGTAATTTGATAAAGTAATATTTGCGAGCAGAATTCCAATTTTATAACTATATAATCCGCCTTGGATAGCCCTGGCCCCGTCAGTTCAAGTTTGATATCTCCACTATTTTCGTCTGATATCCTTCATATATTAACCAACGTGCTCCGGTCCATCCAAATATAACATCAAATGTCTGTTGCTTCAAAATGAAATTGTAGTGTAGATTGTCCAATCAGTTCACAAATCAGTGCATAATATTGTTCTTCGATAAAGCACTAGGAATTTTTCTTAAAAATTAGCTCTCCACTTTTGATCTGAAGAATTTACCTTGTGTTTGATGGTAAATTTACACAAAGGGAAGAGCTAGATAGTGCATGTTTGTGTGCTTACTGTTTCCCGATCAAACTAACCGATGGAACAGTCATGGAGAAAAATGGCGGATCCTTTTGTGACAAAATGCGTTGTTTTGTTTGTAGAACATCATCGTGATAGTAAGTCCACAGCCTTGACTGTGTCCGTGTCGCGCGCACAGAACTGTAAAATACACGATGAAAATCAGTTCTGTGGTCGCGCGCCAAATCAGCTGAGATAATAACACACCCTCAACGCTGAACCGGTGACAGTAGTCCTTGCCTGGCATTCTCAGGGTGTGTTATTTTCTCAGCTGAATGAGCGCACGACACGGTAACAGTTCAGGCTGTCGACTACACGATAGTACGTCATCATGACCTGATCTAAGTTTCGATGCAATATTATGCGAAAGTACATAAAAAGAGAAAATATGCATGATTGACTAATTAGAATAAACCGAAGCCAGGTAACTGCAACGATATTTAATGACAATTTTTGTATTGAGCTTACCCGCTTGATCGCACAACTTCTCGCATTTTCCCATGATACTATGCATTAGTACAAACTGAAAATCGGTTAAAACTTATTGAATTAGAATAGCTGTTTCATTCACAACAATGACAACTATTTAATCGCCGGAAATGTGACTGTCAGACGCGTACACGGGGGGGGGGGGGGGGGGGTTAAAGCACCCCTCAATTGTTTTAAATTGTAACAAAATAAGGGTTCTTACCCCCCTCCATCCGCTTTTTTCAAATTTGTTAACACCCCTTTGAACAAATCCTGCTTAAGCCACTGCTGGCTGTTATTGATGTTTTGATTTCTAAGCACAGAATCTTTCTTGAACTGTAAAATACACGTACTTTTTTGGCATCAAACTTTTTTGCATTACTTTATGTATTTCTTCGTTTTTTCGGTTTAACGGGCTGTCGGTGTCTTTTGCTGTGGGCCTCGTGGACATTTGGAACTTCCAATTTCTATATTTTCTTTTGCATGTATTTGTTTTGCCGGTCTTGATTGGATCTACATGTAGTTGGAAGTCGCGGATTTGTGAACCTTTTGTCATGTTTGGTCCCTTGGGCCGTCTGTGTCATGGCTGTCGATCTAATGGGGCGTCAATTTTTAAAGAATTTCTTCTGTTAACGTCGGTCTGGTGGGCTCTCGGACAAGTAGGATGACCTGAAACGACCGAGGCGATCCTGCGCCCACCCGTTGCAACCGGCGTCGGCCTTTAGTGAAGTATATAAGTTTTATTCATCAATACGAAAAATAAGGTCTGTTATTTTTGAGGGAAATTGCCGTCTTATTTTGCTGAAGCTTCACGTCTTTCCTTTTCAATACACTCACGATACAAATTACGTAAGCACCGCCGTACGCGCAGATCGGTCGATACCTTTATTCATTCCCCCATTGTCAATGATTGTCGTCTGCTAAAGCTCGGTCGATTATCAACCGAACCATAAATAACAGGTCTAACCCTTCGTTTTACATTTCGTCTCCATTTGTGTTCTCGTTCAACCTATCGTGTCAATATTCAATTAAAAATACTTTGTTAATCCTCGTTTCATGATCAGTTCTGTAGATGACATGTGCATAATGAAATGATGATGATGACGATGATGATGCATACAATATTGTAATAAAATATTTTCTTCATCTTGCACTCGCTTTTCTTCATTGCCAGAGAACTTGCATTTTTTTCCTTCAACAATATTAGCATCTTTGCCCAGGAAAAGTCTCATATTCGTGGCTATACCTCCGGAGTTACTCAAGACAATGATATTCCGTTGGGAGAGAGAGGAAGAGTAAGGGATCGTTTTTCAGAACATAACATTTGAACATTTCATATGCCCGCTCAAACCAAGACCGGCTTTAGGTTGATCAACATATTTTACTCAAACCTGCTCTATAATAGTCAGGTCAAGATATGGTTTGAACCCAACAAAATTGCAACAAAAGTTTTTTCAACGGTTTCTAGTAGTATTCGACCTCAGAAATAACATACTAAAAGTATACCGAAATCGAAGCTTCAGAAAGCTGTTATTTTCAAGATGGCGTCCGAGATGGCCGCTGAAACCTAAAAATGGCCATAAATCACTTATTATCCATCCTAGAGACATAATGTTGGTGTCTATCCCATGGTTTCGGGGGTCAGAGAATCCATTGAGACAAGTAAGAATCGTTTTGTGATGGTATAAAAAATCCCACAAACCACGAAATCGAATATGGCGTCCAAAATGGCCGCCATAACATAAAAAGGTCATAGGTCACTTATTATCCATCCGAGAGACATAATTGGAGTATCTACGTTATGGTTTTCGGGATCATAGAATGCATTATAATAAGTTAGAACTTTAAGCAGTGGTTCAGGAAACCATGAAATCCAATATGGCGTCCAAAGGGCCACAAAACCACTAAGATTTCTCAATAGAGGGCACATTTTATGAACAAGAAATTAAGTTATAATGTTTCTCTCTTACCCTTCTGATTTCTCAATAGAAGGCGCACTTTATAAACAGGAAATGAACTCTCTCATCCTTATGGTGTCAACGACCCCCCCCCCCCCCCCCCCACCCCCAGAAAAAAAAGGTTCAATTCAACTATTGACAGGTCATTGCCAACACTGAGGGAGGGGAGGGGGGTGACAAAGACAAAGTAACAACTTAATAATAATATCTAGACCATAGAGCTATATAATAATAACATATAGCTCTATGATCTAGACACACATTCATAATACCCACCCACAATACGATTAAAAATGTTTAAAACCTTGTGTTGTTCATGTCATCTTATAGCGAATACACATGCATATCTTCATATGTACCTTCATTTTGATGAGGAATGTACTTGAGTAAGAATAAATCATCAACTAAAAACGTACCTCTTCAATAAGTAAATTGTAATTCTAATATTTTTGTTTGTTATTATAATTACTCTTTTATACATGTATTATCTTGTGTTTACTATGTCATTATTTCTGTAAAGCGCTTCGAGCAATTCGTTGGATGTTGCGCTATATAAAAGACAATTGTATGTATGTATGTATGTACTGCTTCACTAGCAGGTGATTCGTTCTGGATTGTGGCATACATCAAGTTGGCAAGTCCACACACACTGTTACATGGTGGTCCGTAAGGTCTACATGTATAGCGAGGTGTGCTACAAGCAGTACAGCAGTTGCAATGAATCAACTTAAGAAGATTACTAGGTACAGCCTCCGCATTCAACATCACTGGAACCAGGTGATTGTCCTCTAATTTCCGGCCTCAGTCTGTGACGTCCATGTCTTTTATTTCACTCTCCATCCATGCTATGACTTGGTAGTATATTCTGAGGGAGTGGAATTTGGTATAGGCTGACGTAGGAGGGAGTCGTATTGGCAATTTTCTAGACGAACAAGTTGTATCGTAATGATGCAAGTTAGTCATTACAGCAGCAACCAAACATGACAGACATTGCTTTGATACCAAGTTCCTCTATTAGTTCCTTTGGCTGACTTGGGAGAAAAAAAGTACTAGTACTGGATTCTTAAGTGGGGCTGCATTTCACAAGCTTCTGGAAGACTGCTCTCTTTCCGATTCCGAATATCCTGGAAGTCGAATCGCAACCAGTGTAGGCATCTCGACAAAGTAGTTGTGAGCATAGATCTTTACCCAGGTCCACTTTCAACTGCTTAATGTTATACACCTTCGGAGCCTTAGCTGCATTGTAAGAGTAGAAGTATAGTTCCCTGCTATCTACATCCGCGTAATGCAAGAGTAACACCAATATTTTAGTGCCTTCTCAAATCAGAGTAGTAGACTGACGACGAGAAGAATTCACTGCAGCTTTAGCAATATGTGCATTTGCATCCCCGGATACATTGATGACGGTGCAATTACTCTTCTTCAGTTCCTCACTAATGGGATGTATGAGTCCCTGCTTATTGCAGTCTCTTGATAAAAACTCATCCTTCTTGCCTGAGAATACAATATCTGACAACTGGATGGTCATTCTGCCCACGTCGCTGTGGCGCGTATTATCATTAATTGACGGACCTCCACCATAGCCGTCAAAAACTACTTTTGCAGAACCAAATAGTGGGGGTGGGGGGGGGGGGGTTGAAATCAGGATATGATCGTTTTATTCTGCCAAAGCTGTTTCCTGTCTTCCATGGTATCCGATGCACCAAGGAACCACCACCAAGGACATACTGTTCTGTGTTCTTATACGACTTCACTCGACACTGATCAGTTTTAGCATGAGCAATAGCAGGGGCTTCTCAGCCTTCCGAAAGACATTCCTAGCCTCGAAATGTGCAGGTAGGAACGGACTGAGCTCAAAGCTCATCACCTCTGCTATTTGTTTCCTTATTTTGTTAACTACCTGGAACAGTTGAAACAGCAAAGCAAAGCAGCATTTATGGTTTGTTCAGGTACAATTTTTACTTTCGAAATCTCTCTCAGAGTCGTAGCTTTGTCTTTCCTTTTAAACGAGATTATGAAAACAGCATATTGGAAGGCCGCTGAGCTATAATCATTGATGTACCCCACAATAGCCAACTGAAAGGGATTGACTAGCAATTAGGTTGCTTCCAGACCTTCATGATTTTGCTGGAAGCAATCGGTACCCTGGTGAAAAAGAACGGACCTCACAAAATCCTGGAAATAGATAGCAGGAAACTATACTTCCACTCTTACAATGTAGCCAAGGCTCCGAAGGTGTAGAACTGTAAGCATTTGAAAGTGGACCTGGGTACGGGATCCTGTCCTCACAACTACTTTTTCTGGATGCCTACACCGATTGCAATTCGACTTCCCGGATATTCGGAATAGGAAAGAAAGCAATCTTCCAGAAGCTCGAGAAATGCAACCTCACTTTGGAATCCTGTGCTAGTACTTTCCTTCTACCAAGTCAGTCAAAGGAACTAATAGAGGAATATGGTATTAAAGCAATGCCTGTCTTATTTGGTTGCCGCTGCGAATCCCTCCTACGCCAGCCTCCACCAAATTCACTCCCTCAGAACATACTACTAAGCCCGGGGGGGGGGGGAGGGGTTAGATTTAGTTTGGACGGGGGTGTGCCGCTCAAGTCTCGAAAGCCCTACCTATTTTTAAAGGTTGCTTTTTCTCGAAGTAAAGCCCATTTTTCACAATGCAAAAACCCACAAATTTTAGAAATTTTGAAAACACGGACCCATGTTAATGGGACCCAGGTTTAGAGATTTTGGGTGAAAAAGTGACCCATTGGAGCGGCACACGCCCGTGTGTCTTAATATGTGAGTACCCCCCCCCCCCCCCTCCCCGGGCTACCAAGTCATGGCATGGATGAAGAGTGAGAAGACATGGACGTTACAGACTGGGGCTAGAAATTGGAGGACAATCATCTGGTTCCACTTATGTCAAATGCGGAGGCAGCATCTAACAATCTTCTTAAGTTGATTCATTGCGACTCCTGTACTGTTTGTAGCACACCTCGCTGTACCTGCAGATTTTACGAACTACCATGTAACAGTGTGTGTGGACTTGCCAACTTGATGGATGCCACAATCCATATAACGAGCCACTTAAAAGTGAAGCAGAAGATGATTTTTTCCTTAATCAGAACATTCCTCATCAAATGAAGGAACGTGAAGGTCTGCATGTGTATTCGCTATAAGATGACATGAACAACACGAGGTTTTAACCATTTTTAATTGTATGGTAGGTAATATGAATGTGTGTCTAGATATTATTATTAACTTGTTACTTTGTCTTTGTCAAATTTGTCTTTGTTATGTAATGGCGGCCATTTTGGACGCCATCTTGGATTTTGGGGTTTCCTAGACCATCAAAAACCATTCTTACTTGTCTCAATGGATTTTCTGACCCCCGAAACCATGGGATAGACACCAAAATTATGTCTCTAGGATGGATAATAAGTGATTTATGACCATTTTTAGGTATCGGCGGCCATCCTGGACGCCATCTTGAAAATAACAGCTTTCTGAAGCTTCGATTTCGGTATACTTTTAATATTCCTGAGGTCGAATATTACTAGAAACCGTTGAAATACCTTTATTTGCAATTTGTTGGGGTTGACGTGTTTTTTACGGTATATTGACCTGACTATAATGGTTACATGCCTTTTTTTTCGTCGTATCATAGATCTGCCAATGTTTTAATAACTATTTTTGCGTTTCATATTCTACTTTCTAATTATGCATCTCAATCAGTTATGTAAATACAATGACGTAAAAGATAGATGTGGAGTCAAAACTTATGAGACGACGGGCTTTATAGATTTGAAAAAAAAAACAGAACGGACGCGCGCGTATGCGTCTGTCTCCAGCTGTACGGGTATTTTGAGGGCCTTCTTTCGATCCGACCACTAACTTAGGGTAAAGTTGAAATTATATCACTTTTTCTCGAATTTTGTCCCCGTAACGTTAATACTTTTTTTAATAGATGAGATGAATGAATATATCTAAATAATACTTCAAAGAACTTTAGCACATAATAACTAAAAATAAGCAGGAAAAATTTGTCAAAATACTAGGGATACATCTCGGCTTCTGTAGAACAACTCGCTCGGCTTCTGTAAAAGCCCGTCGTATCCAAAGTGTTAAGGACCCAAATTTAAAATAAGTGATTTAAAAAAGCATGAAAGTGAGAATGATATATTTTTGTTCTAAAGACATTTGCAAGTGTGTTTTAGTAAAAAAAAAACTTATCAAGTCAACTAATATTACCACATTGTTGGGTACCTGAGCCCCCCCCCCCCCCCCCCCCCCCGGAGCCCTGAAGCTATTCATCACGGCCCAAGAGGAAATGTATGGAAAATCATAATGAGATCGCCGAATCTGACCATGATTCCAAAAAGCTAGACTGCATGTTTGGATTTACGATCCAGCCAAGTACACGTTTTGACGGCGGCTTGGGTTGGTCGGTGATAAGGAAAATGAGTAGAAGGAGCATTAATCCTAACCAGAGGACTTTTGGTCAGATGTTTATATGTCGGCAAAAGGATATATGCATGGTTGACTATTTAGAGTGCCGAAACCAACTAGCCGCTGTGATTTTCACTGGCAAAATTTCTACTCAGCTTACCCACTAACATTTTCCGATAATACAATAAACACAATCTGGAAATCGCTTTAAACTTTCTGTATTAGACAAATTTATGTATCATTCACAATGATGCTTTTTTTTTAAATCTAAGGAAATATGAATGTTGGTGGTATTTTAATTTCGTATTTGCACTCTAAGATGCGCTTCAATAATGGGAACACACATGTTTCAATGCATTATGTTATATGCTATGTTTTGATTGTACATTTTTATAAAATCGTGTTTATTCCTAATAGCAATAACCTGGATTTAATTTGTATTTCCCTTTGTTTCCACGAGGTGATTTTGAAAAAAAGTGATTAAACAAACAAGATAATTCAGTTTGCCATAGTTTGGTTAATTACTTGCAAAATGGTGTTTATATATCCCATTAATAATTACCATGACAATTTCTTTCCCAGTCACGGATTCGGGATGCGTTTGGTGTGGAGGGGATATATGCCCCATAATCAAGCGACCCCTCATACAAATATTTAGTAGAAGGTCATAAACAATTATATATTTAGTGTTTTCCTCTTTTATTCTCTTTTTTTTTCTACGGGGGGGGGGGGGGGGGATAGGAGCAGGTTCCCCCTATAGCCTGGATCAGCCACTGGTGTATATCTAGTGTTCATGCATAACGATGAAGAGATTTCTTTTTTCTTAACCTGCTATTCAACCCGCCCCACAAAAGCTCTCCTTTGTTAATTTTAGAATACAAGCCAGAAAATTGTAATTATAGCAAGTAGTGTCTGCATTGCTTTCATGGTAGTTAGGTACATAGATTGCACCCACAGGGAAACGGAGTTCCCTTTTTTAAATCATGGGTTCCAGTGTAAGATATAACGCGGTACATTATGTGCCTTAATCTTAAACAAAAAAGAAAAAAAGATTCTTAAGAATCTTGTTTGTAGGAATAAAAACCAATCCCTTAAATAGATGAGTGCAGTTATACAAGTTAATGATAAATATAAGCATTTACGATTTGCACGCTTTCCATATAGCGATAAACATTGCCTAAAATATCATTGTGGTATATCATGAATTGCAGGATCTTTCCAAGCTAAGTGAACCAATCTCATGGCGTCCTCGTAGTATTAATAACAAATAAAAAAATGAATATATAAATACTAGTCGTTGTCAAAATGTATGCCCTGCCAGAGATTAAAAATACACATAATTTTGAGTCAAGATCAATACTTAGCGCTGTACGGCCCGCTCCCATGCATTAACCTAAGCCCTTAATCTTGAAAAGGAGCACTAAACATGCCTTTTTTGTCAACCTCCATGAGCAAATAATGGAAAAATCAAAGCGAGTTTGACTATTTAAAAGGAATATTGAAATACGTGGTTACAAAAGGGGTTTGTTTGTCAAGCACAAAACATGGAATGGTAAATAGCAGCGGCGGATCCAGGATTTTCCAAACGGGGTGGGGAGAAGCAAGGGTATGCGCAAACACTCGAGCATTTCTTGATGGGGTCCAGGGGCAGAGCCCCCAGACGCTTTTGAGTTTCAGCAGTTTACAACATTCAGGTATCTTGAGCGATACAAATTTAGTTGCGAATGAAGTCAAACATCACCTAGGTGTTATATATGGAGACTGAAAACAGTATTATTAGTAAAAAGCAATTATCCCAATTATACTGGGTTAGTCGTGCCCCAAATCCCGTTTTTCCGTTATCTTTGGTCACATCACCTAAAAGTAGCGTGCTCGGCGGCCGGGCGGCGAGTTTTGAGCCAATTTCGCCCAGGCACCGCTTGTTTTTAGGGTATCGCTCGGTCTCTGCTGAAGTTTTAGCGCGTAGTTAAAATTCGGGCGGCGCCTGCTCACTTTCACTGGGCGCCCAAATCGCCGCCCGGTCGCCGCAGGGTCATTGTCATAGTCGGTCATTGGGCGGTGAGTTTAAAATCGGTCAGCGACCTTTGACCTAGCGGCTTTGAATTTTGACCTAAATGGCTCGACGGCGAACGCTCGATTAGGTCAGCGTCCGGGCGGCGAACTTTTTTTTCCTACGAACTTTTATACCTGGCGCATGCTCACATACGAACTGTTATACTTGACGCATGCAAAAAGGTCACAAACAATTAGACTTTGATTATTTTTTGCTTTGCCTCACTATTTATAAAGGTAAACAAATTAAATAAACTGAGATTTGAACCCTCACGGCAACTCAAAGGTTCTATTAGTAACACGCTGTCCTTACCGATTGAGCTAACGATGAGTTGATGAAAGATTGCTTTGTATAATTACTATCCCCCTATTGACCGCCCTACCGGATTCCACGTGCGCATGCGCTGGTTTCCTTCGCGAGTGCGCATGCGCAGGTTCCCCTCGCTAGCTCAAAGTTCGTAGGAAAAAAAAAATTGGCGTCCGGGCGGCGAACGCCCGGGCACTTAGCGTAATATGGCGCCCCGCCATATTTTAAACAATTAGCTAGGTCGATATTTGATATTCTCGTTTAGCAAACAGAAACCAGGGCATGCGCACATGGAAACCGGTAGGGTTGTTTATAGGGTGATAGTAGTTATACAAATCAACATTTCATCAACTCAACTTTAGCTCAATCGGTAAGAACAGCATAATACTAATACAACTTTGGAGTTGATTGATTGATTCATGTGAGGGTTCGAATCTCAGTAATTATTCAGTGTTTTGGCCTTTATAAATAGTGAGGCAAAGCAATAAATAATCAAAGTATCATTGTAAAGCTATGGTCACAACTCAAAGCGGCGACTGACCGATTTGTAGACTGTTCGGTCGCCGATGGAATTTAGGCATCACCCAACGAATTTTTGGAGAAGTCGAGCAGGTTGTAGAGCCCCAGCGATGCCTGAGCGGTACCCTGTCGATTTCCCGTCCATCGCCGGTCGACTTTAGGTCAAAACTGGGCGAAATCGGAGAGCTTCTCCGGGCGGCGTCCCGGCAGTGACCGACTGATGACCCACCGATTCCCGAGCGGTCCCCCACCGGCCACCGGCTGATTTTAATAACAGATTTTGGGTACCTCAGACATATTTGGCCATCAAAGTCTCATAGCCAAAATGTATCATGATATTTTATTACCACAATATAGAGATTTACTATGCTCCCCATTACCATAGTAATTCCATATTAAAAGGTTTCAAGCAGTCCTCTTGACAATCGTGAGTAGCTGAATCTTTGGGCCCTTTGGGAGCAACGGGTCCATGTGGTCTGTTTCATTGTACTATTTATAATACGTTTGCTAGACCAAACAAACATTTTCAGCCAAATCATTCGACCTGAAATGCAGAAAACAATGGTGACCCGTATAATAGTATTTTAGACTAGAATCCCTTTAAAAAGGGAACTCTATTTCCCCGTTGGAGCAGTCTATGTATCTAACTACCTCAAAAGCATTGCAGACACTATTTGTTTATATCACAATTGTCTGGCTTTTACTCTGGACTTTAACCTAGGAGTGCTTTTGTGGGGCGAGTTGTATACAGGCTAAGAAAAACAAATCTATTCATCGTTATGCATGAACACTAGAAATACACAGATGGCTGATCAAGGATGAACCTGCTGCTAGCCCCTTCCATCCTCCCCACCCCCCCCCCCCCACTCCACAACACAAAGAGAACGAGAAAAAGGGGGAGGAAAGACTTCATATATGAGTTGATGACCTTTTTCCTTCTTTCTTTTATACACGTGGAATTGAAAGCAAGTCAAACATTACGTTCCTTCATGGAGGGAGTCAAGTTGTTTGAAAGTCGAAATATCTACAACTACTGTATGTATCAGAAAGCATTAATTTTGTTCATGTTATTCCCTACTCTATGTAATGTAAGTTATTTTGGAACCATAGAAACTTCACTAAAGAACACCGCCGGGTGCAACGGGTGCGCGCAGGATCGTCTTGGTCATTTCATGCCATCCTACTTGTCACAAATAAGGTATAAAACAAATGCTCATCTGACCGTAATTAAAAGCCTAAAACCCCTGAGCTTCCGGGTGTTCTGCCCCTGGACCCAACCAAGGGCCCTAAAGCGGGCCCCTGGATACTCTTCTGGCCGTAATTTAATGCCTAGAACCCTTGACCTTCCGGGGGCTTCGCCCTCTGGACTCCACGCCAAGTGTCCTGCCAGTATCACAAATAGGTATAAAAAAAAAAATGTTCATATGACCGTAATTAAAAGCCTAAAACCCCTGAGCTTCCGGGGGCTCTGAAACTTTACTAAAGAACACCGCCGGGTGCAACGGGTGCGCGCAGGATCGTCTTGGTCATTTCATGCCATCCTACTTGTCTAAGAGCCCACAAGACCGACTTTACCAAACTAAATACGGTTCACTAGAGCGACAGCCCGATGGACAGACAATGACACAAGCTCCAAGAGGGACCAATGTTGACAAAAGGTGAATACCGCGAATTCCCACTAAGTCCGATCGAGACCGACAAAAAAAATCAACAGAACATAAACAAATTTACTATCGTCGACGGGGAAGTGTACCAAGTATAGAGACTGGACAAGCGACCCGGAGCTGTGAGGGACTCACCAGATGGAAGCTACCCTGTCCTAAAGTTATGTACTATAGTAAATTGTTTATGTTCTGTTGATTTTTAACGCCATGATTTGAAGGCTGAAGATTAAAACATCATTATACCTCAATAAAATTGTGGTTTCTGATTAGGTAGCAGTTAAAATAATTTTTAAAAAAATCACTCACGTGACAGTGTCTTGTGTCATTGGCCTCGTGGACCTCTCCATTTCAATATTTTTCATGCCTTTTTTTGTCGGTCTCGATCGGACTTAGTGGGAAAGAAAGAGAGAAAGAAATAATGCTCATCAGACCGTGATTAAATGCCTAAATCCCCTAAGCTTTCGGGGGCGCTGCCCTCTGGATTCCACCTAAGAGAGTAACAAATCAAGGATAAGCAATAAGAATATAAAGAAAGGAGAGACACTTGCAAATGTAACGCCAACACAGAAATTAGGTACACATTATATATAACATATTAGAAAATGTTATTGACATAATAGCATTGTCTCTCCATAAAAATATGATGTAAGTAATAAAACATGTTCAATTTTCTGGACCCCACCAAGGGCCTTTAGGTCGGCCCCTAGATGCTCATTGGACAGTAGTTTAATGCCGTAAACCCTGAGTTTCCGAGGGCTCCGTCCCCTGGACCCCACGCAAATTAGTGTCCTACCAGTGTCACATATAAGGTATCGCAAATATATCAGTGCTCATCTGACCATAATTAAATACCTAAAACCCCTGAGCTTCAGGGGCCTCCTCCCCCTCGACCCAACCACGGGTTCTAAGGCGGCCCTGAATGCTTATCTGACCGTTTTAAAATGCGTAAAATCCCCGATCTTCTTGGGGCTCCACCCCCTTGACCCCAGGCCAATTAGTGTCGTGCCATGCAGTTTCACAAATATAAATATGCTCATCTAACCATAATTAAATTGCCTAAAACCCCTGGGTTTCTAGGGGCTCTGCCCCCTCGACTCGACCCGGGGGCCTAAGACGGGCCCTTGAATGCTTATCTGACCGTTATAAAATGCCTCAAATCCCTGGGTTTCAGGGGGCTGGACCCCACGCCAATTAGTGACCAGCCAGTGCCATGAATAAGGTATCAAAATATGCTCATCTGACTGTAATTATTTAATGTCCATACCCCCCTCTGCGCCCCTTGATCCCCGCTGGGGCTTTGCCTCCTAGACCCCACGCCAATCTATGCTATGCTCTACCTGATCGTAAATACTTAAGTATTTTGAAAAACGTTCAGCGGGGCCTGCATGTAAGAGTGGGGGTGATGCGAATTGGGCCCCCTCACCCTCTAAGAAATCCTGGATCCGCGCCTGCGTGCAGGCAGACAGAGCTCGTTATTGACGAGTGTCTAATACTTCAATCGAAAACATGGCAGATTTGGCTCGCATCTCGCCCCGACATGGAGATCTCTCAGAAGAAAATGTTTCTGCTGCCTTACTTTATAAAATCTACCTCGTGCATTGAAGGGTTCTGCCCATTATTTCTAAGCAAATTCCCTTAACCCTTCCTTGCCTGGAGCCTTAAAGTGCAGGTTCAAAGAAAATCACAAATATGGCAAATAACGTATCACTAGAAAATGGTAAGCTAACAAATGGCCATCGTACAAGTTTGAGGTCAACTACATATCGGGTGATTTATACAAAAATACAAATAAAACCACCTCCATATCATCTGGGATATACGTGAGATTCGCCAGAAAAGTAACGACGTTTTAATAACGTCACAATATGAACCGATCCTGCCCAAGCAAACGACATCCCATGAAGAATGGACATAATTGCAATGCTATTATTTCTCAAATTATAATGAGTTTAGGGTGTATAAATGTGATGGAATTTTACACCATTCGGAAAGGGATATGAAACCGAGTCTGATATCTAAATTCTTATGTGTGTAAAACACAGGATAGGGGTTAATGAACAATCAAAGAAACCACACTTTTAAATTAAAAAGAACCCGGAATGATAGCATGGACGGCATTTATTCCCTCTTGAAACGCCGAACATACCGCGGTGTATGCAGCTGAAAATGCGATGGCGTTTTATTTTGTTTACAAGCGACGGATTCCTTTATTTTCTTATCCTTGCAGTTTTCATCAAAAAAATACCATGCGCGGGGTTTAGAGTGAGGCAATATATTAAGAATCAAGAAGTAAGATAAATAACTGAAGAGAAGATGACGAAACAGGCACTGAAAATGTGTGAGATGTTATGGGACATCGAGATCTGCTCGTGCAAATCATGTTCAACATGTGACGTCACACACATCTCAGCAACGATTGGAGAGATTTTCAGGTGCAATGCCAGGCTGTATCTAAGGGTTTTTTAATTGATAATAATTATTAATTCGAAAACCAAGCATTGAATTTTGAAAACCTTTTCCAATCAAAGTGTCACCTTTGCAATACTGACAATAAAGTTAGTTTTTTAAATCAATGAACTTTCTCTTTAACACCCCAACCTCCCAGGTATGTAAGATATTTATATTTCAATTTACATTCAATAGCCAACTGAAAAACATGCAATAACAAAAACCCAATAGACTGTGTGTCTTAAATGCAAATTTATGCAATAATGCATCCTCCGCTTGACTACCTCTAACTGTCCTTTGAGTAGTACATTTCCTACCAGTGCTTAAACAAAATAATTCCCTTCTTGCCTTGAAAAAATTCCTTTTTATGACAGATACCGACAGCCCGATAGACCGACGAAACAAAGAAATACATAGAAGAAGATAGACAAAATGCCGGTCTCGCGGGCTGTAGCCTATATCTAAAAATGTAGACAAATTAGCTCAAGTAACGCCAAAAGAGCTTTGATAAAATGGTCCTATGTGCCGAATTTCTTGCGTATTAAAGAAATAAAGTACGGTAATTTTGGAAGCAGATTTTAGGAAAGATTTTGTGTTTAGAAAACAAAATAGCACTAACAGTCATATTTCCCGATTATACAATAATAATAATTGTGAATGATACATCCATTCTTGCGTTATTCAAACTAATACAGAAAATGTAAATTGATTTTCAATTGGATTTAATCATGGGAAAATGAAATACTTTTGCGATCAAGTGGGTAAGCTCAATATAAATTTTGTAGGTAAATATCACTGCGACTAGCTGGTTTCGGCTCATTCTAAATAGTCAACCGTGCATATCTTCTCTTGTAAATTACTACTCTCGCTTACATTCCATCGAGGTGACGTACTGTCGTGATGATTTTCTACATAACAACGCCTATTTCTCACAAAAGGATCCGCCATTTTCTCCATGACTGTTCAATCAATGAAGTTTGATCGGGAACTGTGGACAGACACAAATGAATTATTTAGTTCTTACCTTTGTGTTATATACTATCAAATACAAGGTAAATTCTTCGGATAAAATCAGAGAGGCTAAATTTTAAGAAAAATTATATGCGTTTTATCGTGGAACAATTTTATGCACTGATTTGTTATTTGCTTTGACAACTTACAATTTCATTTTGAAGGAACAGGCTTTTGATGGTATATTTGGATGGTCCGGAGCACGTTGGCTTATGTGAAAGATATCAGACGAATATCGTGGATATATCAAACTTGTACCCAGACGGACAGGACTATCCCAGACGGATTCTTTAATCATAACATTTCAATTGTGCTCGCACGCATTTCTTCATTAAATCAGAAGCATTCCTCTGCCGTAATAATGCATATCAATTAGTAGGCTACGAATTGTTTAAACCTGCAGGTTAACAGAGAAAGAGAAGGCTGCAGAGCGGGTTGTTGTTGTTGTTGTTGTTTTGGTTTATAGGCGTTTGTCATTCAGAAGTGAATTGAATATTTACGCGGGTAACTTCATGTATCTAGTCTCTTCCAAGAACGATTTACTGAACTCGAAGGTAACTTTCACGAACACGATATGGTCTAGAACGAAGAAATATCTATAAGATTTGTTTACAATTTGGTCCACAGACATATCAAAATATGGCAGAAAGAGCAGCAAATGAGCCTGCCGGTACTTATAGAGCCCTTCACTTGGCAGCTGCAAATGGAGATGTTAATGAGGTTCAGTATCTGATTGGTCAAGGAACACACATTGACACGTATGATGAAGACGGTAATACACCTCTTTTATATGCATCAACTAATCGTTATCTTGGAGTAGTTCAGTATCTCGTTGATCAAGGGGCAGATGTTGATAAAGGCAATATCGGTGGTTCGACACCACTTCACTTCGCATCAGGTTGGGGTTTTCTTGATGTAGTTCAGTGTCTCGTTGGTAACAAAGCTAAGATTAATAAGCTTGATGATGATGGTAATACAGCTCTTTACTCGGCATCAAAGCAAGGTCATCTTCACGTAGTTGAGTACCTCGTTGGTCAAGGAGCACAGGTCGAGAAGGTTGATAATAAAGGTTCGACATCACTTATTATTGCATCAGCCAAAGGTCATATTGATGTAGTTAAGTATCTCATAAGTAAAGGAGCAAATATTAATAAGCCTGATGTTGATGGTAAGACACCTATTTACGGTGCATCACTAAAAGGTCGTCTTCATGTAGTTCAGTATCTCGTTGGTCAAGGGGCACTGATTGAGAATTGCGATAATCATGGTGATACACCAATTCATGCTGCATCAGGCAATGGTCATCTTGCTATAGTTCGGTACCTCGTTCGTCAAGGAGCAGAGATTGAGAGGACCGATAATGCTGGTCACACACCACTTCTTCTTGCAACAGGCCATGGTCATATTGAGGTAGTTGAGTATCTCGAGAAAGAACTAGAGCAGAGGGAAGACGAACGAGCTGAAGGTATGATTCACATTTAACAGTGATCCTAGGCGTCTTTACCATGTTAAATAGCGATATTTTTTTTGTTATAGGGACCGAACTTTCATAATGCTTAAGTCTTAAAGGGATAGTTGGATTTTGGTATAGAGGGTGCTACACATTTTTTTTTTGTCAAGAGTTGATGAAAAACTGAATTAAAAATTTGAAAGAGCATATAATTTAAATGTTAAAATCATCTTTGTTTGATCAAAATCGGTTCAGAAAAGGCTGTAGGCCTATTATCATTTCTAATATTTGTGAAGCCGACAAATATTCGATAATTCTGAACCAGCCTTTGAGCAAATATGATAGCGCTTTATACGTTTAATTCCAGCCAACGCCAATGTTGGATTTTTGTTGGCTTTTTCGTGTTGGTGTTAATACGCACAAACAAGCCGGCCCGTGTATTGTTATTATTGTTATCAGGGGCGGATCTACGGGGGGTGGGGGGGGGGGGGTTAGGGGGCTAACCCCCCCCCCCCCTCTTGGGCTGGTAACAAGAACAAACAACAAACAAATCTTTCAATCCTTTAAATAATGATTTTTTTTCTTCATCTCCCCTTACCCACATTGTGAAACCAAAATTATCGAATTTTCCTGATCCTGTAACTGAACGAATTTTAATGAAAATAAATGTTGTATTGCCGTTTGGTCAAATTCCACTTGGTCCAGTACCCAGTTCGTTCAACTTCATTTAGTCTACATCCAGTTTACCCGGGTAAACCCGATATACCCGCCAAACATGGTCAATTAACGTATCAACTATCATCGTACTAGTCAATTTACCGGCATGGCGATAGCCGCTTGTCTGTAACAAATTGGTAAAATGGCCGTTTCGTCCAATCTATATATTTCTTGCATTTTGGTCCCATAAATATTTGGTCCATTATCATTCGGTCGAATTACTTTTTTTTCTAATATCAAGTGTTCTAAACCCAATAAGTCCATTTCCTGTTTGGTCTAAACTGCATATTCCCGTTTGTCCATACTTTCATTTGGTCTATTTCAATTCCGTCTAATCCCATTTTGTCTGATAACCATAATATTATGGTCTAAGTATCATTTGATCTAATCATTACTCGAAGGAGACTATTTGGAACACCGTTTTTAGGTTTGATCGAGTATGTGTGCGTCTGTAACAACCATCTATCTATTGATACAAAGACATTAGAAATCAAAATTTCCTTAATTCAATAACAAAGCAATATATAAACGATCAAACTTATTGATCTTAGTTTCTTCTTTCAGTATTATTACTTATTATTGTTAACAAGTTTTGTGTGAGAGGGCCATGTTAAAGTTTTGTTAATGTAATTGTATTGTTTATTCTATTATATTTCATTTCAGTTATTTATATAGTATTATTTCAATAGGGTAGCCCCGTCATTAGTGGAAATACTATCATAATTGTGAAATTAATTCAACATAAACTTTAAAAAAAATCATGGAGACTTGACTATTTTTTTGTTAGTAAATACTACTTCTTACACCACAACTAACGTTAGGTTGTATTCATGGTGGATTTAACCCCTGGAATGTTAGCAACATAAAAAAGATTACTATATACATTTACATTATTACAAGTGCATATACAGTATCGGTATCCAGAACATAGTTTAGCTGCAAGCTGCTTGTAAACGGTCCTGAGTATTGTGTTTAACAAAGATTAATTGAATATTCATTTTTGTAGCGGGGCACATGCCTCCGGGCAACAATGTTGAACTTTACTTTTGTGCACCCTGACCCACTTCCTGCTCCTATATCTCTTTGTATGTGTTTTTTCATTCTTATTTATATGTATGTACTTCTCTCTTTCCATGCTGTATTGTATATCTGCTTTTTATGTATGGTCGAATAAATGATAATAATAATAATAATAATGACTGCTGAGTATTTCTTTTCTTCACTCTTGTCTGTTCCTCAACCAGAAGTGATTCTTAAAAACATTGTGATGGCGGACCTCACTGTAACAGACTCCAGTGGGGAACAATGTGCCTTCCATGAGAAGAAAGCAAGGGATCACGAAGGCTGCCATTTGGGTGGAGGCTCTTTTGGGGAGGTCTTCAAGGCTGTACATGCAGTACATGGTGATGTAGCTGTGAAGCTTGCTAAACCTGGTAAAGAGTAAGTAAAAATATTTTGTTTAAATGGCATATTGACCCATAGAGGAATGCCATTTTCCAAATATCTCGAGCATTTTTCTGAAAACTTTGTTAACTTCTATGTGTCCGACGTTTAACATGCCCTTAACATCCCTCTTAATCAGTATTATGAAAACTATGTCAAGGGTATGTTATTCTTTTGTAGGTTATGTCCCCTACATGCCCATTTTTCATTGATTCTCCAATGAAACTCGCTGTTAAGATCTCTCAGCCAATCATGTTCGAAGCTTTTTTCGGGAAACCATTTTCGTTTATTTCTTTGTGTTTCTTTGTATTAATAGCTGCTCATATATATGTTTTACTCTGTAATCAAATGTATTGATGTAAACATGACATACTGTTTGACATGACATAACTTTTTTGTTGTTGATAGTACATATTGGAAGAAATAAATGAGAGCTTTATGCTCTTTCAATCAATGTTTCATGTTAAGTCCATGCATGAGGCTTGCATAAGGTTATGTGTATGCAGGCTGCATCTTTCCCATACAAAACTCCCTTATAGTTTTGAATTTAGCATTATCTTCTGGATACAGGTTATGTTTACTAATAAACTTTTCACATGTGGTTCTAGTTGATTTTACACTCCGTTGTGCACTGCAAATTTAAAGTTGTTTATGTTCATTATTGACTTTAAAACAATAAAGAACCACATCTCATACAACAGAGAAATATTTGAGATAATCTTAAAATTTTGAACTTGAAATAAACTACAGGCCTCTGCTGTAAAACATAAGAACATAATAACTCGAGTTTCATAGACATATCTCTGAATAAAGCACACTCTGGGGTAAAACGAGCTTTGACTGCAAATATGGGGACAAGATCATGATAATCGCACGCTTCTCACAACCCACCTTTTTAATCAGCTATAGTTTACTGGAGGCGCACACAAGTAGTTAATTTCATTCAACTCAATTGTTTTGTATTGTATTTTATTAGTAATATTTTATTTTATTTTGCTGCTTTTAAGGTATTGAACATGTTGAATAATTATACTAAGTTAGACAGTACCACCTGTAGGCTTTGAAACGTCTGTATAAAGTGTCCTATAACTGTTATTATTATTATTATTATTATTATTATTATTTTTTTTTTTTAAATAAATTTCAGTTTGGAGAGACAGATGAATATTGGAACTTATAAGATACAGAAATGTATTATAATTGGCTTTGTATTATTCCCTGTGTCACAAAATATGATTACACTAGGAGCGCGAGACGTTTATTTAGCGTATTACCATATTCAATTCTTAAAACAAATCTTCATGCCTTGTGGTAAGATATCATTTTCTTTGACTATTTTTTTCTTCTCACTATCCTATATAGACGTCAATTGGAGATGTACAAGAAACAAGTGGTGATGTACCAGAAAGAGGCTCAAAAGCACGAAAATTCCCTCAAATGTGAGCACATTGTCCCCATCAAAGGATTTGTGCAGTGTGAAGATAAGGCATGCGACTGTGAACTGTTTGGTATCGTCATACAATACATGAAGAATGGATCTCTTTGGAACTTCCGCACTACTAAATGGCGACAGCATCCTGATCATTTGGACTTCCGCACTACTAAATTGCTACACCACCCTGATCTCTGGCCTCTGACCAATAGGATGGTCTATCAGATCTCGCGCGGAATGCATTTTCTCCACTCCAAGTATATCATTCACCGTGATCTCAAGCTGGAGAACGTTCTAGTAGATCGTAATCTTAATGTCAAGGTAACATTCCTAACCTGTCATCTCTGCAGCATTTCACAAAACCATCATAAGTACTCAAGATATCCTATCGATCAAGTGTATTGTAATTAACACACATTTAAGTGGGATATCGTTGAACTTGTACTTATGACGGTTTCATGAAACAATGCCCTGCTCTTTATTTCAACTCAGAAGGAAAAACTTCGGAGGTCCATTTAAGTTTAAGTATCTCACTATTTCCGTCTGAAGAGATCGAAATAGAAAAATCTGACAAACTTCATTTTGAGGATAACGGTACTAAAATGTTTAGCTTTTATGGACTGCAGTCTAGACTAGCAGGATATTATATATCTAATTAATCTTGTCTAGCAACAAATTACATTATCTTCACTGACTGTGACTTCAGGTGCATATTAGCGATACACATTCTAAGGTTGTTTACAAGATTCCTAATTTGTTTTGCACAGTTTCCTGTCATAAGTTATGCAATACTGCAGATATACAATGAACTCAAAGGGAGGGGATACTGCTATTATAAGCATTTGTAACATTCACATATTTGTGGAATGGAATAGTTTTCATTATTTATATTTTGTATCATTCAAGTAATTCAATCACCAAGATCTGACCTTATCATACGTCATCAATGACCGTGTGCTGACAAGGTTTCCAGGAGTATCTAAATAACTCTATCTTGTTAAATGGTGCCCCTCTCCTGGCCCTCGTACCTTCGTGTACATTTGTCACTAAAGCATTCAACTAATCTGTTTTTGTTATTCTAATATTGATTTATACTTGCCAAAATGCAATAGTCTTTGGAAAGATATGCTATTTTCGTTTCACGCATCATAATGGAGCTTGCAGCTGAGCTTATTATAGGAAGATGGGGAATCATGTAAGATTCCCGAAAATTCTCCTTCATGGAAACAAAGATCACATGAGCTTTCATGCCAAACAAAATATGTAGTACCTTTACTTTTCGGGACAAATCAGTCTAGAATAGTGTGATAAGAATTTGACGGATTTTCTCTTTCTGTTGATGGCATGTACAGATTGCAGATCTTGGCCTTGCAACCAATCTCCAAACTTCATCTGGTAAGGGGTGTTATGGCACGGACAGTCACAAGCCTCCAGAAGCTTTTAGAACAGACATACCCAACTCAACTAAGGTCGTTACTCCAAAGTATGATGTCTACAGGTGAGAAAATATAATTCATATAAACACTCCTCAGAAGTCCATTAAATTAGCAAATAACTAAAGCAGTGGTGATTTGCCCAATCAATGTATATTCTGAATCTTGAATGAGTTCTTCAAGCTATTTCGGGTATACTGTAATCGTCCTGCACATTCAAGTATTTAAGGGTGATATTAGTCCAGGTTATCGTTACAGAAGGTCATTTAATGCTGGACTTAAAAACCAAAAAAATAATGGTTTTGTTATTGTTTAAACCCTGCTTTTACTATTTCATTATGTTAAAAATGTTACTTGAGCATCATTTTCGGCATCGAGGTGGTCTGTTATTGAACAGTAGAGTTCCGAATTTTGAACATTAATATGTGGTTTAAGTAATGAAGTTCTTCATTTGCTCCTTCATCAAACCTTCATTCATTCATTCATTCATTCATTTTTTAACGTGAGCCTTGTTGAATTATCATGTGCATAATTCAACAAGGCTCACGTTTAAAGGTTTGAAGACGATCGAGACCAACACATCGTTCTAGGGGATTTTATCCTCTTGGGCAGTGGATGTCATGTACAGTCGATCTAGAACCCTCGGATAATTTTTTTTGAAGACCCAATAGGAGAATGAAAGGGTGGAGAAAATGTTTACTTCACTGTTCACTTAAAAGTAGATATTCATTGATTTTAAAAACTAACTTTTTTCATTATTGCAAAGTTGAAACTTTGATTCGACAAGGTTATCAAAATTCAATGCTTGGAAACATTCGAAGTAATGATTATTACAAATTACAAAACGCTTAAATACAGCCCCGGCATAGCACCTGAAGAGCTCTCCGAACGCTGCTGAGATGTGTGAGATCACAGTATGGACATGATTTGCACAAGCAGACGATGTCCCATGACATCTCACACATTTTCAGTGCCTGTTGTCATCTGCTCTTGAGTTATTTCTCTTACTCCACTACCGTCAGGCTAAATTTATAATCTATTGCCTCACTCTAAACCCCGCGCATGGGTTTATTTTGATGACAAATGGAGCGATACAAAAATAAAGGAATCTGTTGCTTGTAAACAAAATAAGACGCCATTGTATATTCAGCTGCACAGACCGCGGCATGTTCGGCGTTTCAAGAGGGAACAAATGCCCTCCTTAATTTCATTCCGGAGGTTTTTAATTTGAAAGTCTGGTTTCTTTGTTTGTTAATTAACCCCTATCCTGTGTATTTACAAGCAAAAGATTTTAGTTCTCAGAATCGGGTCATATCCCCTTTTGAATGGTTTGACATGATATTACATTTATATACACTAAACTCATTATAATTCGACAAATAATAGCTTTGCAATTATGTTCATTCTTTATGGGATGTCGTCTGCTTGGGCAATATTGGTCCATATAGTGACGTCATTAAAACATCGTTATTTAATTGAATTAAATTATGGAATTGTTACATTTACCCAGTACTTATGTGAAACACGGACTTTAGCCTCTGATACTAAAAAGCGTTTAGAAAGTTGCGAAATGTGTTTTTTAAGAAGAATGATGAAAATCCCCTGGACTGACAAAGTTAGTAATGAGGAAATTCTTACACTTTGGATACTTTGGATGGACAGTCTGCAGAAATTGTTTGAAGAGAGAGGAGTGAAAGAACTGGGAGTGGTACTAATACAGAAGGCTAGAAGCCGAGGGTTGTGGAACAGCATGATCCCCAAAGTCTAACGATATGGTACTTAAAGAGAGAGAGAACACATTTTAAAAAGAAATTGCATACAAACATTTAATAAAGATCATGTCTATGGGGCTATTTTAAACCATGTTTTGTATGAACAAAAAAGAAAAGAAAAAAAAATTAAAACCGTTTCCTTATTCTATTAAGTTAGGATAATAATGTCTTAATTAAACTCTGTATAAAACAATTATTTAAGTTAAGTTTGTCGGAACCTATTCAATAAAATTAAATACTCTAATTGTGCATGTTCATGAATAATGAATTATTTACATGTTATAGTTACATAAATATGAAGTAAAATTGAAGAACAGTGTATTTCACTGTGATTCACTCAACCCTATGAATAAAATCAACACATGAGTGCCTTACTGATGAATATCTGCTTTTAGTCAGTTTTGTATCAACTTGAGTGCAATGTGTTGGAGTGTGTGTGAGATTTATTTTATGTATTACTTTATTTTATATTGGAAACAAAATTCCATGTTTTTTTTGTCATGCATTGACCCACAGCTTTGCGATGACTCTCTATGAACTTCTGACAGGTATTCACCCATACTCTGGTGAGTTTTTGTTTCCTGTTTTGATAGCATTAGTTAGATCAGGGATGGGAAAGAAAGGAGGCGAGACTCTTGTAATTCATTCAAACGCATTCGTGAGTTCTAAAGCGTAACAATGGGATGTGTAACATTCAACTTGGCTTTGAAGTTCCATGCTCCGAACCGCGCTTTCACTGCGGGGACTTTCGGAAGCCAGGCACCAGTTTTACATTTATTACAAAATATTAAATTACCGGCAAAATGTTAGAGTAAATCAAAAACCTTATATGGGGATTGTATTAGGAATAGTGCATCAAACAAGTTTTCCAATTTAGTACTCCGTCCTTCCTATAATTTGTGTGCCAGAGTTGGTAAAATAAAAATTACATCCTGACAAAAACTCTATATTTGAGGATAATGCGCTAATTTGTACATGTTTTAATGTCCCGTTATTTAATCCATGATTTACAATCTTCAATAACATTAAGTTTGCTTATGCGTGTTTTCGCGTGATTTTAAAAATATTTTTGAAGTTTTAAAAAAAGGATGAAATTACACAGTTTGTGTTCGCTTGTTATACTCTGTACACATTTAACAATGGATGAGAAATCATTGAAAGGGACAGCGAATAGTTGCTGTGATACCATTTTCTGATGTAGGAATGCTAAATCCTGAAATTTCATGCGCTCTTTTATCTCACCACCTGGTCAACAGTTGCAGATTAACGCATAACTTTTCGGCGGCGTGGAGCATGGGGTCAAAGGAGAGCAGCTTGATTCCAGTCCTTCTCTATCACGTCCCTGGTTAGATTTTGATATATATTTTTAAACCTGACTGCTCAAAAGTGCATATATGTTTGTAAGTAAGGAAAGTGACTGACGGTTTCAAATCCTCTCTGAGGGACATGGTAATGAGGTTTAATACCTTACCAAAGAGCACTAGTCAAGTGAATTCACATGGTTTAGAACCTGGGTCCTCCTATATAGTTATGAGATAACTGTTCTACCACTGAACCATCTCACATCCCCTAATTGGTGTAAACTTTGTTTGCAACTAGATCATGAATAACAAATCATGTTACACAGAGACTATAGGCTCAATTTCCTAATGCTCATAAATGTGTGTTTAATTGCACTAACATTTGACTGTTTTACCCATTCATGTTTATTGCTAATGCAATTACTTTCCATTCCTTCTAAATTATGATTTTTGTTTTGTTTTTGTATATCAGAAAGAGGATTTGCCATGATGAAGATCTTCAAAACAAAAAACAAACCTCCATCTCTGGATCCTGTTCCAGAAAACACTCCTGAAGCTCTGGTCACAGTTATGACGGATTCATGGAGCTATGACGCGAATGATCGTCCAAATTTCGGAGGTTAGTTCATACTTGATTGACCTTAGAGGCAGGGTATTCTACTGATAGTACTTCATATTTACATTTACTTCCATCTACTGCTCACAATTTTCCGATGTGTCGATAGCCATATCCCACAATGCATCATCAACTGCATGACACACGCATAATGAAGCTTGGTTACAGGACCGGAAATCGCTCTATGTACGCCGTCACCAAAAGATTACGCCATTGTAACAGTTGTGGTAGCGATTTTAGAAAAATACCCTGCCTTTATACCACAGTCTTGACCTTAAAAGTAGAATCCTTAAAATACTACCAAGCTCTTCTGGTTTTCATTTAGACATTGCCATGACTGTTGTAGGATACTTGTAAGATACATTGATATGTTATTGTTATTGTACAATTAAATATATTAGACAATAACAATAACAAGAAATTCCTTGAACAAAAAAGGAAAAAAGGGTGTCTTTTTTAAAGCAGTAATGATATTCTGCTATTTCTTCTAAGAGGGAGGAATATTGTTTTTTTTTCTTTTTTTTCTGCGTTTTCAAAATGGAACAAAATCATAAACATAAAGTAACAATTATTTCTTCATTATACTTAATTATAAATTGTTAAGTACATTAAATCAGATGAATACAAACACAAATATTTGTCAATGTAAAAAGATAAATTACAGAAAACGCAGGAGACCGCCATCATGAGCGGTAAGCTTGAAATCGATGGCGGCCTCGAGAGAATAGTGGCAAACTCTTAAATTATGTAATTGTACACGCGAAATTAACAGTGAGATTGTGGAAAAGTTTATATTACCTTTGAAATCTCTGATAAGGACGACCAAAATGACCTAAGCCTATTTGTTTAAACCAAAGATACATGTGTGAAGTTGTATGTATCCTAAGGGGTGGCATACCATAGGAAGTAGATATCCATGTTGTAAATGTCCAGGCAAGTTTAAAATTATAGTAATTTTCATATGGGTGTGTTTTCCAGGGGCAGTACGTTGTCCAGAACATACGCACTAGTTCGATTACAGTTGAGCTTCAAATGCCCATTTTCTCTTAATTAAAGGGTATGGCTCGTACAATTGGCTCCTGAAAAGGTCTTGATTAGGTCTGGGTTAAAACTGATGTGCTTTATTTCTAACCATACAAACGTGTTTTTTTATTATTATATAAACCAGAAATTACAGGAAGGGTAGAGCTACTTGGTATTAATCCAACTCATGCATCACTTGGACTCTATTTAGGAGAGGTTAGTATGTTTGCTATTGTGTCCCCTTTTTATTGTACTGTATGTGAGACAAAGTTAATTTTTACTATGTTTTGGAGGTCAATCTAAGAATATCAAGTAATCATTATCTGATATTTTACAGCTAATACTGAATACAGGTAAATGTGTGCAAATAACAAATGCATTGTGAAAGAAAGAAATCTGCATATTATTTTACTGAACATCAAAGAAATTTATGTTGACGAACTGTCAACTAATTTTAATTTCTTTATGTCATTGTGTATTCGTAGGGTTTGAAATATAGCGTCATCCAGTGGCTTGTACAAATACAAGAATGTTTTCATTAAAAAAGTTGTATCACACCTTGTGTTTTACACTTTGGAGATGTAGCTACAGTGTTTTTATTTTATCTCAACATTTCAATTATACAGCGAAGGTCTTGAAAGGAAAAAAGGAAATACAGACGATGAATATGTGGGAATGACAAATTAACTGTACAGGATTAAGCCCCAGCCAGACACCAGAGTAACACCATTACAGCAGCAAATAATACTCAACCTGTGAAAGACAATGCATCTGTGAGAAGAAACCTGTGAAAGACAATGCATCTGTGAGAAGAAGGATGGAAGACTTAACCATGTATGAGCACATCCCTGCTGAGCAGAGTAGCATCAATACAGTAATACCTATTTCTGAAACAGTGACACAAAATTAGGTGGAAGGTCATGAAAGTCATCACACTCATCGTAAAGAGTAGGACCCATTAATCCCTCTCTTTCTCTCTCTCTCTCTCTCTCTCACTCTCTGTCTGTCTCTCTTTCTCTCTCCCTTTCACACTCTCTTTCTGTCTGTATCTCTCTCTAATAAGCTTTACCACACTATGCATCACTCACTTTCAGTTACTTTTTTAAAATTTGTTTTCCCTCTAGTCCCCTTCTCTTTTGTCTTACTTTGTTAACATCTTATAACACTTTCCATTGACTTCCTTACTTTGTGTGGTGTTTTGTTGTGTGTCTTTTTTTGTAATGACCACTTTAACTCAATTTTGGGGCATGTAATATACAAGCATTACATTTTTTAACATGTCCTAATATTTTGAAGAAAAAATATCTTGAAGGTCAAAAGAAGTAAATAGTATGTTGTTAAGCTAATGTTTAATTGTTATTTACTGAGATATATTCAAAACATCACTGTTACCTGAAATTTACTTTGTTTTGCTCCTACGTTATGCATGAGTATTATCTAAATAAGGCTTCTAAGTTGTACAACAAAATAGTGTATTCAATGTCTTTAGCGCAGTACACGGATGACTGACCAATATTGTTTTTGTATTCCTCAGTCATCCGAGAACTTCTACTATCGACATCGATATCCTATCGATATCACACGAAAACCTATGATTTTTTTAAAATATTTTTTTTATAGTGGTAATTTGGCGTTCCAGTTTTTGGAGTGTGGGTAAGATCCGCAACGGGTCTCAATTGTGTATAGTATGCAGTTTTAATTGGTTGTACAATCTCACAAGTCATGTTGTTGTACATATTCAAGCTCAGAGTGGTCGTATCGGAGGCGAGTTGGCTAAGTCGGTAAAGCGTCCGTCTGTCGAACCAAAGATCCCGGGTTCGACTCCCACCCAGGCGGATGACCGAAGCCTGCGTTGTGTGTTAACATGCCCCTTCCCTTGTTCATAGACGCAGGTTATGTCAAGTGGAAAACACTCCGTCCCTCGGATAGGACGTTAAATGGAGGCCCCGTGTAGAGAAGAGTCATTACCTTTGCACGTTAAGAACCCACTGCACTATTCGTATAAGAGTAGGGGGAAACCCCGGTGTAGTGGTCCACCTGCACACATCCCAGTATAGTACGATACTACTCTTGTAAAGAGGTCTGTAATCAAAGTAAGAAGAAAAAGAAGAAGGACATGACTTTGTATACTTTCGTAGATTATGTTCATAGAAGTTCATAGTTTCTAACATGCATGGCAGTGGCAAAAGTGAATCTCACATGGGTTTGACGTAATTATGATAGTTGGTCTTTGAGTCGTGATCATTGTCAATAATATGTATATCCAATAAGATAAATATGATTTGTTAATGATCGAGTTTAACAGCGAGTCTTGGAATAGAAAGAGTGATAGTAATATAAAATTGTTATTGTTTACAAGTATTGCTTGGTCGAATGTGATTTTATGTAGGATACGAGGTTCAACTGTGCAAGTATGCACGCGGTAACTAATTCCTGATATCAACTGCTAAATAAGGGGCCTTCGGAATGTGGAAATCCAGCGACTTGATGATGAAACGTTTTCTTGAAACGTTTTCTTGAAATCTGTGTAAGAACGGTCATGATTTAAATATAGGGCCAAATGATCAAAATAATTTGTTATGTTAAACCATGATTTTGAATGAATACTTGGGGGAAAAGTTACAAATAACCGGAACGTGTGGTAATAACATGGATGTCCGTCTGTAGTACACCACAGTGATTAACGATGCGTGGTATATAGCAAATATTCAATTTGAAACCTTCTGAATAACCATGAATGCGGTAGAGTCTGGATAACATGACGGTCAGAGTATTGTAGGGATTGAGGATGAAGTGGAAAGTTAAATGGAGGTGATGCCAAGGCAATTTTTTATTGTTTGCTCTTGATAAAAGTTTATAATTTAAACTAAAATTTTGCCGAAAATGTAATATTTTTAAATAAATGTGAAACTGGCCTCCGAAATTCCCCGCAGTGGAAGAGGGGCTCGGAGCATGGAACTTCAAAGCCAAGTGGAATGTTACACATCCCATTGTAACGCTTTAGAACTCACGCATGCGTTTGCATAAATTACAATTGTTTCCACTTCTTCTTTATCACCTCCTTGGCTTGATATAGATAGTAATAACAATATTGTTTGGCTTTGTTTACTTGTGATACGAGAATATATTGCTCTCACTATGATAATATTTGACTCGTCTCCGACTCGTTCAATATTGTCAAAGCTCGAGCAATATATTATTTTAACACACGAAAAGCCATCTAATAATATAATGATCACTACACTATTTAGGCGAAAAAACGTACCCTTCGGTGGGCCCAGATTTACGATCTAGAAAAGAGACCTTAAACTTATTAATAAAAGTCTAAGGCGCCTGCAGTGTATTAACCATGACTCTTATCATTGAGTTCAACACAAAATATTGCATAAGTTTCAATTTGTCAGTAAGTAAAATACATAATTTCCCAAACACTTCTTTATTGGTCCGTTATAAGTAGCTTCATAGCTCCGGGAGAGGGAGGGGGTGGTCAGGTGCCACACAATTATGTAATATCGGTTGATTTGACAAATACCTTCACTAAAAACACTTCACAATGTCTTCTCTGCTCCTAAATCACTTATTTATATTGTTGCATTGGGCCTTCCTCACCATTATAATCATTTTCAAATATTATATTACATGTATCACCTTTAATAGAAGCTACTTTCGATTGTTTCTAATGTTTACTGTATGCCTACTTGTAAGTTTTGATTATATATGTAATTATTTCTATATATGTAATTATTTCTATATATGTAATTATTTCTATATATGTAATTATTTCTATTGTCTTCTACATTTGTAAAGCGCATTGGTATTACCTTCGGTAATTAAATGCGCTATATAAGAGCTAACTATTATTATTACTATTATTATTATTTTACATTTGGGTCCTCACAAACAAAAATTGTGGGTACCTGAGACATATTTGGTTACCAAATCACTATATTTTGGTACCGGAAGGAGTATAAAGATTTACTGTGTTCCAATTACCTTAGAAAAAAGATTTTATGCACTGATTTGTAAACTGATTTGACAATCTACAATTAATTTTTAAGCAAGAGATCGTTGCTTTACTCTATTACATTAGAAGTATTCTTCTGCCGTAATAATGCATGATCGTAAGTTAGGCTTCGAAGAGTTTAAACCTGCAGGGTAACAGAAAAGATATATACCTCTCAGGCTTTAAATATATAAAATCTTGAACGAAGAAATATCTATAAGATTTGCTTCACAATCGGGTCCACAAACATATTAAAACATGACTAGAAGAGCAGCGAATAAGCATATTGATGTCGATAAAGCACTATACTCATGTGAGCTTAAAATGGTAGTTATGCGCTAGTTCAGAATTTCCTTGGTAGAGGAGCACAAATTGACACATGTGGTAAAGATGGTAAGACACCTCTTTTGGCATCATCCGGATTACGTAATACGTCATTTTAATGTTCACATATTTCTAGTGGTGATGGACGAGGCTAATGAAATTGAATGAAGTAGGCGGTCTCCCGCATTCACAGATACTGTGAACTGAAAAATATAAACATGGAATTTCACATATGTGTTTTTTGTTATGTGCTTAAAAATTGCTTGTTAATGTCTAGAAATATAATTGTTAATGTAATATTCAAGTATTCTTTAATACGTTATGAACGCAGAAATAAAATGTAAAACCAAAAAACAATGAAGTTGATTTTTCTAAAGAAGTTGCGATATGGTTATGTCTAGCATTCTTATATTATCTCATATTCTTACCATATGTAATTGTCATTGTTAAATACATGTTTACGTATCTTATAAGTGTTTGCTGTATGCGAATTCTGAATATAAATTTGATTCATTTTCATAACTTCCTAACCTGAAAATACCATTTTTATTCAGAGTACATATGTGTATGAAAGTCAAAGTTAATTGTGGAGTGAAAACAAAGGATTATGTTCATGATTTTAATGTCGTTCAAAAGATATCTGTAATGTTTACGTTTTTTGTGATTTAATTGTTCATAGACTATATCGATTTCAGTGAGGGTGCTAATATTTAATCAGCATTTAAACTTCAGTTTAAAAGGAGTGAGCATTGCGGTAGATAATGTCAATAAGGGCCTACCTATTAACTTTACATGTAGACACATTTGGAAATAAAAAAGATAATTATGACTGTGAAAGCAAGTGAACAAAACAGTGCATTATTGTAAATGCTTTATATTGTGCCAGAAATGTACATAGACTATTCTAAACTGGTTTTAAAAAGAGATATGATAATTCTAGTCACATTATTATTTAGTTCGAAAGATTATTGTTTAGTTAGTGTTTGTAGGCCTTTATATTTACGGATTTAATTTATAACAAACAAGTGATTAGTTTTTTTCGTAAACATAATTCGTAATTGCATGATGTCATTTTTCTAAACATATCTAATTAGAGTTGCTATAGATTTCCATGCACTAATATCCAACAAATGAATGTGCATATGTACAGCGTGAGTCACAACAAGGAAACACAGATTCAATTCTATAAATAACACGACCGCAACTATTTTCGAAATTTCAACTAAAAGACAATTTCAATACCCTATTGTATGTCCCATGGAAATCATGTTTACTTAATATGCTATTGTCATGTTCGCACATTCCAATAGGTGACGCACACGGCTATTGAAATTACTTAGATTCATAGTTCGTTATTAGTTGCTATCATATTTGGCACAACAAAGTGGAGGGTGTGTTAGCTTGTTGGTCCAGTGACAACTGCTAAGATACATAACTCAGACAAAGTAACAAGTGACACAAAATTTCAGGGGAATTTATTTTAATTCCAGTCTCCAAATAATATTTGCATGGTCATGGTACAGAAATGTCAATGTTAGCGTTCAATACAGAGCATAATATTCAATAACAGTTCAATCATTCAAATGATACACACGTTCTATCTTGCTTGCAAAGCAACCTAGTACTGCAAATTACCAAGCTTCCTACCCTGAATAGTAATAATAATAATAATAGCTTTTCAGGACCGAAGGCCATCTCAAAGCGCTTTACAGATATATATATTTTATATATATATATATATATATATATATATATATATATATATATATATGGGGCCAGTCACCACGAAATGAGTCCAGTGTCGCATTAGGCTCAATTGTAGTAATAGCGATGTATAGTGTGTATGTACTGAAAATTGACCCACCTACCACATTTAAGATTTTTCCAAAAATCGACTTATTAATGTCTTGTAGTTTATGTCCTCAGAGCTTAGGTCACGAAAATATCTCCTTCTAACATTTTTTGGCAAATAATATAGGCTATGTTACGCATCATTAACTTTACACCTAATTATCTCAAAACTGGGTAATCCCATTGTTTATAAAGTCCAATTAGGTTTTTGTTCATATTTCTGGATATAATTTATCAATTTTAATGTGTGACCCCTTAATTTAAAGCTTACTTAATGTAGATTCATATAATACTTAAAAACAGGAATAAAATTTTTGACCAACTAGACTCATTTCGTGGTGACAGGCCCCATATATATATATATATATATCACAATGGCAACTTTCTTATGCATTGAAATTAACAGTTCATTGCTTTAGTTTAAGTTTCAGTCTAAAAGTTCTTTCATTTCAATTCCTTAATTCTACTTAAATATGGAACCTGTTGTGAAGAGCTTGGAGTGGTGATGAACACCGAAGTCAACTCGTTGACGTGTAATGTGGTCGAAGTCTTCGACGTTCGGCCGGACTACTGTACATTCAACACCTTGAGTATTGAAGTGCACATGGGAATTACGTCGACTTTACATCATTGTATACGCCATAGATTACACCGTGGTTTATATCCTGGTTAAACATCGAAGTTTACGCCATGGTTAACCCAATAGTTAACACCATCTACAATAATAAAATACCAATGCATACAAACTACCTATCCTTGAAAAAATTATTTAAAACAAATCTTCCTGTTTATGCCGTTATAATAACCCCAATTATTCCAAGAATGATACAAATGCAAACGTTAACTTCATATTCTAGTGTCATAAGAATATCTTCATATTTTTAGATATCATATAACACGCAACAAAAAGATTGTACTGAAGAGCGTTCATTTTTAAATAAGAAAAAAAAATTCTGTCAAAGATAGTATTACATATGCAAGACTATACTCATTAAATGATCTACAAATAAAGACTTCAGGTCAAAAGAGCCTATATATAATCGTCATCCAGGCTTATCTTATTTCTCCATTAATTAATGTCTCTGACAATTTGCTTAATTCATTAATGCAAAAGAGAAATAACTAGAATTCAATTACACTTTAACTGGTGACGAGGACAATAAGCGAGTTCGTAATTAGGATTGCGCATGGGCATATAAAGGTCATTCGTACCCAAACTGTAAAACCATTGAGACGAATACTCGGATCGTGCTCATGAAAGTTATGTAATCAGTATTCATTTATGAGCCAACAGTACATTTATCTGATACACAGGTGGAAGTATTCTTCTGAAGAGGCAAACAAAAGGTATTCATGAAGGACCTCCATTCCTTTGGCAGTGATTATTCTAAAATGCACATGTGGGACAATGCATGCAAAACAAACAATCGCACTGTGCCACATTGTATGATCTAATGCAAGTTAACATTTAATATTTCTTTAATCTTAAGTATGTTGAATATTAATTAAAATTATTTGTATGCGCCTTGAGCATCTCTAGAGATGGATATGTTGCGCTTTATAAATATTGTTATTATTATTATTATTATTATCCATCGTGTAAAAGATCTGTGGATATTTTGGGGCCATGCGTTCCAGAGCTATTTACGAACTCGCTTATTAGAAGACAGTAGCAGCCCAATGACCAGTACAGACAATTCTGGTACAAGCTAGAAACGCAAGAAAATGCCACACCCAGTTTCACAATATACAGGCCAAACATGCTGCCGTCGCCCGACTCTGGTGGGCCAAGCTAAAGTCACCAAACCCCTAGCAGGTCGGCTGATGCGGCTGCTCTAAGACAGTAGCACTCAGAGGTGTCGCCTCTCCAGAGCCTAAGCTTCAAGTGACCAATATTAATTATAATATATTTCATTTATTCTAATCAAGTCCACTTTAAACATTTGTATGAACGTTATTTGTGTATCATCTCAAAAGTTGAATATATTTTATATGCCGATAATACTAGTATCTTTTTATCCGATAACAATATTCATAATTTGATTCTTGATTTTAATGATGAATTATTGAAAATAAAATCATGGTTGATCTCTAATAAACTAATTGTTAATACTAGAAAAACTCACAATATAACGTCTGTAAATTGGCAAGAAAGAACTAACACTGTACAATGAGGTTCTTGTACCAAGAAAGTAACAGAGAAAAGACGCTACCAAGGAAGGCGACTAGACGAAGACTTTACATTTCAAGAAGAGAACGATTATTCAAGAAGAAAGTGAGCAACGAAATAACAGGGGGTCTGTATAAAGGACATTAATGCCGCGCTATCAAAAGTACAATTATATATGCATTAAGTTCAATGGTCAATACAAACAAATAGGATTTACAAATCTATAGTGTATTGCATAAATCTTAGATGCATTTTCTTAATTTGCTTATAAATGAGACGTGACCAGCTGCGCCTTCAGTGTTATTGCTTGTTCTAAAGCTTAGGACCAGTAAAGACAAAAGTGTTTTGGGCGTGAATGGTTCTCAGTTTAGGTAAATGGAATTCGCTGGATCATCGAGTGGGGTAGGTTATGTAGTCATTCCTTTCAGATAAGTCTAAACATTTAATCTCAAATCGAATCTATCTCAAGAACATTACATTTGTGTTTTTCGCGTGTGCCATTCATGACAATAGGTACATCAATACATGGATATACTTTATACCTAATCATCTTCATCATCATCATCATTGTAACCGTATTGTCATTATTTGGGACATTACCATTATCTATGGAGGCTAAAAATGAGTTAATGAGTCAGCAGGATGAAATTACTAAGTTTTTTCTTTTACAAAACAAATTTAGTGTATGTACAAATTGATAATGTGTGCCAGTGTCCGAGTAAGTACATGTGAAAACTATTCTTAGAGTTCAGACGCCATTACTCACTCGTCTATGCGTGACCGTAGACCTTTGGCTGCGTGCGTGTGTAGGTGTTTGCGCGAGAAGTCTCGGCGCCTGATTACGAGCATTCTCACCTCCCAAGCACCCCCCGTCCTACACCCCTCCTCAGAAAAAAGATGTATGCCACTGAGCATTTGAGTTCACATTCTTGAAGCACATCATACAGTCCAAATACTGGTTCGTTGCTTGGGGAAATACACGTGGAATTGAAAGCAAGTACTTGCTTTCATGGAGGGAGTAAAGTTTTGTTTGGAAGTCAAAATATCTACAGCTATGTATCAGAAAGCATTCGTTCATTTTATTCCCTACTCTATGTAATTTACTTGTCCGAGAGCCCGCGAGACCGATATTAACAAAAATATATTCTTATTTGACGGTCCACTAGAGCGACCGCCCAAAGGGCCTGCAATGACACAGTTAGCTTCAAGAGACCAAAACTGACTAACGGGTGCACACGACCGCGACTTACCATTAGACCAGATCGAGACCGACAAACGGAAGAAATGCATAAGGAAATATAGAAATGGGGAAAGTTTTGAAAGGTCAACGAGGCCAACGGCAATAGACACCTACAGCCCGTTAGACCAACGAAACAAAGAAAAACATAGAGGAAGATTTATTTAAAAATTCCGGTCTCCTGGGCTGAAGCCTACATCGAGAGATGCAGATAAATTAGCTCAAGTAAATGCCAAAACGTCTTTGATAAAACTGTCCTATGTGGTGAACTTGTTGCATTTCCAAGGACAATGTACAGTGATTTTGGGGGCAGATTTCAGAAAAGGTACAGTGTTTCATAAATTAAAATAGCACTAACAGTCATATTTTCCGATGATTGAATAATAATCTGTGTGTATATAGTATGATACATTTATTCTTGCGTTATTATTAATACAGAAAGTTTTAATCAACCTTCAGTTTGCATTCATACATTATGTTGATGTATCATGGGACCAAGAAAAACCTTGTGCGATCAAGAGGGTAAACTCAATAAAAATTATGTCAATAAAAATTGCTGCGACTAGCTGATTCGGCTCATTCTAAATAGTCAACCATGCATATATTCTCTTTTCATATACTTCTGGATTGCATTCCATCGTAGCCTAAATAAGGTCGTGATGACGTACTATCTCGATGATGTTTTTCAAAATAACGCCCGTTTCGCACAAAAGGATCTGCCATTTTCTCTATGACTGTTTTGTCTGTTAACAAGAAGAGAGCCAAATAAAAATAAAAAAGTCCCTGCGATTTATTGTGGAACAATTTAATGACTGATCTAGGAACTGAATGGACAATCTACAATTTCATTTTGAAGCACCATACCTTCAATGTTATATTTGGATAGACCGGAGCACGTTGGTTTTAGTAGGACGAATAAAGTGGAGATATCAAAATTGTACTAACAGGGCAAGGACTGTCCGAGATTATGCTTAGTTGCAAGTATCACTTTATTAAATTAAAATCATTAATTTGCCGTAATAATGCATATAATAAGCATTAGTAGGCTTCGAAAAGTTTAAACCTACAGGGTAACAGAGGAAGATATATACCTCTCAGTCTCAGGCTATAATGCGGGTGACTACATTGACGTACTTAGTCTCTTCCAAGAACGATTTACAGAACGCAAAGATGACTTTGACAGACACAATATATAAGGTCTAGAACGAAGAGATATCCATAAGATTCGCTTCACGGTTGGGTCCACAGACAGAACAAAACATGGCTGAAAGAGCAGCAAATGAGCCTACTGAGGTCGATAAATCCCTTGCCGTGGCAGCCTTATATGGCCGTGTTAACGTAGTTAAGTATCTCGTTGGTGAAGGAGCACAGATTGATGCGTGTGGTAAAGAAGGTTATACACCTCTGTTCAATGCATCAGCCAATGGTCACCTTGACGTGGTTCAGTATCTCGTCGATCACAGAGCACAGGTTGAGAAGGGTGATATTGACGGTCATAGGCCACTTCATATTGCATCAGGCAATGGTAATCTTGACATAGTGAAGTACCTCGTTGATCAAGGAGCACAGGTTGAGAGCGGCGATAATGATGGCGAGACACCACTTCATATTGCATCATTCTTGGGTCGTCTTGAAGTAGTTCAATATCTCGTTGGTCAAAAAGCAAAGATTGATGTTATTAATTTAAATGGTAAAACACCTCTTTACTTGGCATCGCATCAAGGTCATCTTCATGTTGTTAAGTGCCTCGTTAATCATGGAGCACATGTTGAATTGGGCAATAATGCTGGTGAGACACCACTTCTTATTGCATCACGCAAAGGTCATCTTGATGTAGTTCAGTATCTCGAGAGCGAACAAGAGCAGAGGACAAACGCACGACCTGAAGGTATGATTAACATTTTTTTAACAGTGATCATGGGTGGCTATTTCATGTAAATAACGGATACAACGTGAAGGGCGCTATCTCGCTTTTTCAACGACTGGTTCAAAATTATCAAATATTTGAGGTGCCCCTTTAATTGTTTAACTTTTTTAATCATACCCTTTTTGGTTTAGGTATTTGTTAACATTTCCCTATATAAATGAAAAACGATGTATTTTTTTCTCCTAAAAATGTTGTACTTGACACCAAGAAGATTATTTCGTAATTTAAATTGTATGTTCTTTCAAATTTGACACTCATTTTTTCATTATCTCGCCAAACAGTTATTTTGTGTAGCACCCTCTGCAAAACTCAACTATCCCTTTAATTGTTATTTTTTTTAAATCATACCCTTTTGTTAAAGGTATTTGTTAAAAATCTCCTTATTATTTGTTTCTTCTTCTACCTGTACCTCCTTACCCACATTGTAAAACCAAACTCAGTGAGTTTTCCTCATCCTATAACTGAACGAATTTCAATCAAATAAATTGTGTATTGCCGTTTGATCAAATGCCACTTGCTCCAATACTCAGTTCGTCCTACTTTATTTAGTCTACACCTAGTATACATATAACCGATATACCCGCCATACATTGTCAGTTCCCATTTTGTCCAATCATCATGTTCCTGTTTGTCTATAAATTCATTTGTTCTATTTTGATTCCGTCTAATCCTATTTCGTCTAATAACCATATAGTCTAATCATCGTTTGATCCAATCAACATTCGGTCATAACTCTCATCTTGTATAATTGCCAAATAGGTCTTTTACCATTGTTGTCCACTACCGTTAGGCCTAAGTCTAAATGTCCGATTAGTCTTGGATTTTTTATTTTGCGTTAACCAAGAAGATATTGGAGGTTCCTATATAGTTCCACAGAATTCGCTATTTGTATTCAGATTAACTTCCTTTGTTTTTTTTCTGATTCTGACGGTGTATCTGGAGAAGGGTAGGTCATGTGAGGTAGTAGCATGTTCTATCAAAAAATTTCGGACCTCGTTTCATAAAACTTGTCATTAAAAACAAATGCTAATTGTTTTTGACAATTTTGCTCTCAGCCAAACAAACGCCATGATTTCAGTAATTATTGGAACTTGTTATTGACAAAGGGTTTGATGAAACGCAGCCCTGATCCGTTTGGCAGATTGCTGTGTGGAAGTATTAGAACTAATGGATATGGGGCTCGGAGACTAATCCCGATGGGGGGGGGGGGGAGCACTCGCCCAACACAATCAAACGAGAGAGAGAGAGAGAGAAAAAAAATAAACTGGAACTTAAGGTTCTTCTTGTTGGTTTAAGTGCATGACTCCCTAGACAAAATTAAGGATTTTGGACAAAATGATTTATGGACAAAGTGTTGTTGGACAAAATTTATATTTACACCTATTTGTTTGTGTACATAGGTTCTGCAAGTGTTTCAGAGGCGTCCGCCGCGAAAACATCTGAAGGTACAGAAGACATTTTCATAAAAAATGGAATAAATTATTGTATCAGTAAAGTCTAGGTTTGGTATGTCACGCTAAATAAACGAATAAAGAAAATAAAAAATGTGGGGTATTTATCATCAGCAGAGAAGGTACGCGCTAGCGAGCTCGATTCATAGCAGGGGTGTCGATTTGTATCCGTGGTTTTTATTAATTTTTTCAAGTCACCCTCAATAAAGATAAAATTTCAGAGAATATAAGAGTGGTACTAAAATGAATAACATGCTAAATGTTAGTCCCGACTCTTGCCTGCAGTGTAGGCCTACCAGACTAATATAATCTATTTTTAAACGAAATTTAGACATAACCACACAGAAAATCCAATGGTGAGGGATATTAACTTGTGAAAGTATTATGTTACCAGTGGGCAAATGCATTAATAAGCAACCAGGAAAGGTTCATGCTGACCGAAAATTCTTTATTTCCTGGTGATAGAAACATACATTTTATGAATATTGATGTCTTCAAACAACATACATTAAGAAAACCCATTCCAATATTTTGTGTAAGGGGTTCTCCTAAAAACACAGTTCTCATTAATAAATGAAAAACATATTGCTTTTGGTTCTTCATTTGACTCTCTTCCTTCTTTAATTAAACCAACTGAATCCTTTCTGCGGGAAACTCAATTTAATGAAACAGAATATCACTGATGCGAAATTTGGTTCTCAAAATGACAGAAAATGTCCACTCCTGATCTCATACAAACTGTCTGTTTCTGAAAAACATAATATAAAACTTGTGTTCCAACTAACAAAAAACAAACTTCCATTATCTCCTTCTTCACCCAGGTATACTTATCATACCAGATACGCTCTAAAATATAAGCATAATATTTCCCTCAGACCCTGACAGAGCATTATTTTTTCTTCAAAAACTATAACCAGTCTTTTTTTTAATAGAAGGTGCATAATTATTGGAAGGGTGTTATAAACAAAACTTCAAACTTAATAACATTCTAACCTTCAACCGTTTCAATTGCGCACAGCAGCATTGTGCGTGCACGAATGCGTAGTGAGTGCTTTAGTGGTTATTACAGGTATATAGATCTCTATGGCTAGGTTCGACACGCGGATCACAGAGATCCCGTTTACATGACATAAAATAGCACGGCCCGCGGGTTGAAACCTGCCATTCTGGTGGGTCCAAACAGGCGGGTTCGACACGTCTCGTGGATCACTGAGATCCCGTTTACATTTCATAAAATTGCCGGGTTGAACACGGCTCGCGGATTCAACCCCCGAGCCGAGTCACTGTGTATACACGGTAATTGTTGTGTGTGGGAGGAAACTATTTGGCGCTCCATGAATCGAGCTTTGATCTAGTACGTGTGCACCTGTAACAACTTTCCTCTGTTGATATACAGATATTAGAAATGACATTTTCCTTGATTCAATAACAAAGCAGTTTACAAACAATCAAACTTATTAATCTCAGTTTCTTTTTTCAGTCTTATACCTTTTATTGTTAACAAGTTTTATGAGACAGGGCCATGTTAAGGTTGGCTTATGTATTTGTTTATTTCTTCTTGTTATACTATTTTATTTCATTTATTTATTATAATAATATTTCAACAAGGTAGCCCTGTCACTAGTTGAAATACCATCATAAATGAGAAATTAATTCAACATAACTACAAAGAAATCATGAAGACTGACTACTTTTTTGTTAGTAAATACTTTTTATTAGACGACAACTATCGCTAGGTTGTATTCTCAACTCTGACATGACAACGGGTGTTCCAGAATATGTAGGCGTGAACAAAATGGTAAAGTACAGCTACGTCTCACGTTCCTAGACTATTTTCTTCACGCCTATATATATATATATAGGCGTGAAGAAAAAGGTCTATATATTCTGGAACACCCGCTGTCATGTCAGAGTTGAGAATTCTCGCACTTTTATATATATATATATATATATATATGTAGCCCTCGTTACTTTTGTAAGAGTAGGGTACCACAAATAGAGATGAGATGAGTCTGTAAAACAGGAGGCGAAGAGGAGATGTGTGATGGTTAAACTCGTGACACGGACTGCCTTTTAATAACAAGTAATAATATATATAAAACATAATTGAATATTCATATTCAACAAACAAACTTACATAATCAAAACACAAATACACTTCTATAGTTCCTATCCTACTAAAAAGAAAACAAGGACGTAATATACAGGTTTACATCCAAACTTAGCCATTACATGAAATAGCAAAGTAAATATCAACAACATGTTCCTTTCCAATATTTAACCAAACAAAGACTTATCATTCACTAGAATGGATAATGTATAGTAACTAGTAACTTAATATCAAATACTCGGAACGTATAACTGCTGAATTACGAAGATAACCAATATCTAACTCGACTGAACCTAAATAAAGTAAACAAGACGATAACAAATATGTACTAACTAATTATAACGAAGAAACTATAACTAACATAAAAGGAATAGACTAAATAGATTTATACATGTCTGACTAATAATATACAACTGGAGATTACCGAGTGATACATATATAGTGCTTTCGTAAACTAGACATATATCGTGCAGATGAATAATAATTGTTGTTCTCTAACTTAATTCATACTGTAAAGATACATGAGCGTTTGGACCATAATAAAACCCACTCATACATTTATAATAGTGACGGCTAAAGCATATTTACTTCAGCTTCTAATACTATAGTACCTGCTCTATACAGATTACAGAGTTGAGACAAATAAACCTAAAAAGCCCAAGTTCCTCTTTGTCAAGGTAATACTTGTACTGGTACTATTAGTTAAAAGTTGTAATCCTTTCTTTGTTCTCAACGATGCGCTCACTCCCTGCACACCGTGTGAACGTACATAGTCTAATCACGCAGACACCAATGTATCGTAGATAAATGATTATAAAGTTATCCGCAATTCCACACCAATCCCTGGTATATCGGAACACATATTAACATGATTATTATCTTGGCATGATATTGTAAGATCATAAACAAAATAAACGAAATAATAACTAGATACATATTATAAGAAAAGATGGACTTATAGACTAGCAAAATCTGGCCGGTTCAATGTCAAATCGAAGGTTATCTCCTTCTGAGATGGAAATCTCTCAAAACGTTATCAAATCGAATATGGGAAATCGTAATAATATTTCCCCAACTAGAATATGCCAAATGCTAACTAGAATCACAATAGTGGTTCATAAACGACAAAATATTGATTAGCTCATATCTTTAAGTAAGAAAGCTAAATAGTTATGTACAATGTGAAATATTGTATATTCGCGGGTACCATTCACCCATACAGTATAACGCTTCACAAATAGTTGTAAGAAAGCTACACTTTCTTAACTTAAATTCTTCTCTTAAAACAACGATATCTACAAATGCGAACATCAGAACATATCCAATCATCCATCAGTACAACCGCACAAAGTTATATAACATGATAATAATGATTTACTTAAATATAAGTATAATACAAAATATGGTAAATTACCTGTAAAACAGGAGGCGAAGAAGAGATGTGTGATGGTTAAACTCGTGACACGGACTGCGAGGAGTCAAGCGGGTTCACGAGTTCAAGGTGTTCAGAAACAAAGGGACAAAGTAATGTTGCGGGGTGACGTGTTAAAAGATATTTGCATAAAGTGAGTCATGTAATCCAGCATTTTATGTGGAAACAGGATGTTGGTATGTGACTAGTCTTTATAGAACAGTCACCTGGTTACATGTATATATATGTACAGTGCGTCCCAGAAAAAACGAAACCGAGAACTATCGATGTTTTATCATAACTTAATGACAATTATAATCAACAAATGACACATATTTGGAAAGCTGAGATCCTCCTCTTTCATTTGATGCAACATGATCAGCCATACATCAGGTCTTTCGCCTTCTTTGTGCATGGCTGATTGTCAACGAAACGGAGTTAAAGATGAAGTTGAGTTCTGGTCATGCGATTGCATTGTGAAAGAAACGGTGTGGAACCGACCAGAAAAGGTTGATCATCTAGCATATAAGAATTTGTGTATATTGCAAGGTTCTGGAATCATCAAAATGATAAGAAATTTGGCCAAGTCTTGGTAAAGTTACAAACACTGTACACAGAAAGATGTATATGGGACTACACGAACACGTGGCGTAAAAAGCCGGCCCCCCGATTGTTACGATGTTACATGCATATTTAGAATATGAAGGCATTCGAAGAGCCATGCTTTTCAGGGAACATGTCTTATCTGATGTTCTTCCACACTTGCATAATAAGAATGAGTAACGCTCACAACTTATTTTTTTTCACCTCTTCCCAGAACTCAACCTTCTCTTTAAGTCTTTTGTCAACTCTGTTTGATGAAAAGGAAGGCAGCCATTGAAAACGAACTCGTTTGATAAAATTATGGAAATGCAAGCATTACTTTAAACAAACAGAACTTTGTTATTCCTGGCTTATTTTTCCTGATTGAGGTGTCATATAAAAGGGGAGAAATTGAACTTTCTAGGGAATGTAATTTTCTCTTTAAAATTTAGACACCACCCGCCAAATGATTTTTTGGTTTCTCTCTTCAAATTGCTTTAAATCACTTATGCGTGAAATATGCATCATATGAGTTGCATCAAATGAAAGAAGAGGATCTCAGCTTTCCAATTGTGTGTCATTTATTAATTATAATTGTGATTAAGTTATGATAAAACATCGATGATTCTCGGTTTCGTTTTTTCTGGGACGCACTGGATATATATATATATATATATACAGTTACATTATTACAAGTGCATATACAGTATCGGTATGCAGAACGTAGGTTAGCTGCAATCTGCTTGTAAACGGTCTTGAGTATTGTCATAATGACTGCTGAGTATTTTTTGTTTTCACTTTGATTTAAAAACGGCATTAGAAGCAGCCGATAAAGTCCCTGATGCTAGGTTGCCTTTTCCTCAACCGGAAGTAAATCTTAAAACAATTGTGATGGCGGACCTCACTGTTACAGACTCCAGTGGGGGTAGATTTCCCTTTCACGAGAAGAAAGCAAGGAAGCTGGAAGGCTGTCATTTGGGTGGAGGCTCTTTTGGGGAGGTCTTCAAGGCTACACATGCAGTACATGGTGATGTAGCTGTGAAGCTTGCTAAATATGGTAAACGGTAAGTTAAACAAATTTGTTTAGTTAAATGTTTGTGTATTTTGGACGAAACCCCCATCATTTTTTGGGTTTAATACAAAGAAAAAAACAATTGTGCTAATGGGTGACCAAAAAAGGTGACCTTAGCAACCCCCCCCCCAACTGTAACAAATATGTGATCTGCCCCCCCCCCCCCGCTTATTCAGCGGCTGGCTGAGTCGTTACGAAATTTTCAAATTACCACACGACGTAGTGTGACAATTCGAATTACTACAAGACGTAATTATTTAGGTAGTGTGGTAATTCGAATTACGACACATCGCATATCCATGTATTTGACGGTCTCCTGCTTCCATGCGTCATCCTTCGTTACTCGTTCGTCGAATGCGCTGGACCAACGCTTGAACAACTCTTTACCAACGCTGTGCATTCGTCGTCATTCGCTGTGTACGGGGGGGGGGGGGGGGGGGGGGGTAAGAGGACATTTTTGTTTGGTCCCCAAAAAATTGCAACGACTCAGCCAGCCGCTGAATAAGCGCGGGGGGGTGTAAGAGGGCATATTTTTTTTTTTTTTTTAATTATTGTTAATTTATTAAAAAAGAAAAAAAATGAAAAAAATGGGGAGGTTTTGCTCAAAAATACACACATTACAACAAATAATGTGAGGGGGGTAACCCCCCCCCCCCCCCCCCTCTGCGTACGCGCCTGGTTGTGCATAACCAATTTAAAGATTTTTAGCTTTGTTAAATTTAAGAACCCCATTTCATACAGTAGAGATGCAGTTATAAGAGATATATTAATAAAACAAATCTTCATGCCTTGTGTATAATTTTCTTTTTTTTTCTCACTAACCTATATAGAGGTCAAGTGGTAATGTACCAGAAAGAGGCTCAAAAGCACGAGAATTCCCTCATATGTGAACATATTGTCTCCATCAAAGGGTTTGTGGAGTGTAAAGATGATGCATGTACCTGTGGCCTTATTGGTATCGTCATGACATACATGGAGAATGGATCTCTTTGGGACTTCCGCACTACTAAATGGCTACACCACCCTGATCTCTGGCCTCTGACCAACAGGATGATCTATCAAATCTCGTGCGGAATGCATTTTCTCCACTCCAATGATATCATTCATCGTGATCTCAAGCTGGAGAATGTTCTAGTAGATGGTGATCTTAATGTCAAGGTAACATTCAACACCTGTCATCTCTGCAGCATTTTAAGAAACCGTCATAAGTACTTAAGATATCCCATTGAAACAATTGCAATAAACACAAATTTCAGTGGGATGTCGGTGAACTTTTACTTAATATGACGATTTCATGAATTGTGGTCACCCAGATCCGATCTTATCATACGCCATCAATGACTTTCTGCTGACAAGGTTTCCAGGAGTAACTAAGGAACTCTATAATGTTGATGGTCCCCCTTGCCTGGCCCTCGAACCTACATGTAGATTTGTCACTAAAGCTTCAAAAATTAATATTCAATTAATCTTCTTTTTTTGGGGTATTAATTTGTAATTCTTCTGACAGATAGACTATTTTAATATCACACATCATGATGGAGCTTGCAGCTAAATTTATTATAGGAAGATGGGACAGCATGTACGATTCCCCGAAATTCTCCTTCAAGAAATCAAACAAAGATCACATGAGCTTTCCTGCCAAACAAGATATTTATTACCTTCACTGTTCAGGACACATCAGTCTAGAAAAGTGTGATGTGAATTTGAGGTGTCCTCTCTCTCTCTCTCTCTGTTGATGTCATGTACAGATTTCAGATCTTGGCCTTGCAACCAATCTCCAAACTTCATTTGGTGATAGGTGTTGGGGCACGGACAGCCACAAGCCGCCAGAAGCTTTTAGAACAGACTTACCCGACTCAACTAAGGTTGTTACTCCAAAGTATGATGTCTACAGGTGAGAAAATATAATTCATATAAACACTCCTCAGAAGTCCATTAAATTAGCAATTAATGTATATTCTGAATCTTGAATGAGTTCTTGAAGGAATTTAGGATATACTCTAACCGTCCTACACATTAAAGTACTTGAGGGAGATACTATTCAGGTTATAGTAACTGAAGGTCATTTCATGCAGGTTATCTTTTTTTATAATAATTTTAGTTATTTTTAAAAGTGTTTTTGTATTGTTTCATACCCTGGTTTCACTATTTCATTATGGTTAAATGTTATTTCAGCATCATTTTGGTAACCTTGCTGCCGAAATTTGAAACGTTAAACATACTTAAACGTCAGTAGAGTTTCGAATTTTGAACAATAATATGTGGAGTTGAGTTCTGGTCATGCGATTGAATTGTGAAAGAAAACGTGTCTTCTACTGGCTTCTTCCTCAAACCTTAGTCCACTCATTCATTCTTTTTTTCCTTCCTTTGCCTCCCTTTCTCTTTTTTTCCTTCTTAATTTTTTTCTTCCAGTGGGGGGGGGGGGGGTTCTTTCTTTCTTCTCAAGGAGGGGGGGGGGTAAAAAGAGCTCCATTTTCCCACCCCCTCCCCTCCGTTCAGCCAAAGAAATAGTGCTCACTACCCCCACCCCACCCGTTCGCCCCTACCTGCTTGAGTCGCCGCAAAATATTTTCTCTCGAATCGGGCCCCCTCTTTGGCCCCCGCAATCGCCACCTGCTGGATCTGCCCCTCGTTTTAGGGTACCATGCACTATCGATCTAGAACCGATAACCTAGACGACCCAACAAACAATTGCATATAAACATTTATAAAACACATGTCCTTGGGTGCATTGAAACCCAATTGTATGTAAAAGAAAAGAAGGGCGATTTAAAACGCATGTTTTTAATGTAAAAAAACCTGATTTAATAGTTTCCTAATATACTAATAATATCTTTATTAAGCTATGTATATACAAATTATTATTTCATGTATTACTTTATTTCATATTGGAAAATGACAAAAATGTACATGTACATGTTATTTTGTTTTCTTCCTACATTAAATCGCAGCTTTGCGATGACTGTCTATGAACTTCTGACGGGTATTCACCCTTACTCCGGTGAGTTTTTGTTTCCTGTTTTGATAGCATTACTTAGATGTTGATTTGTCTTTTTTGTACGTGATAGCTCAAAAAGTGTATGTTTTTTCTTCATACATTAACCCGCAGCTTTGCGATGACGCTCTATGAACTTCTGACGGGTTTACATCCTCTCTGAGGGACATGGTAATGAGGTTTAATACCTTACCAAAGAGCACTAGTCAAGTGAATCCACATGATTTAGAACCAGGGTCTTCCCAGGAATGAGATAACTGATCTACCACTGAGCCATATCACATCCTCAAATTGGTGTAAACTTTGTTTTCAACTAGATCATAAGTCAGCTAATGAATAACAAATAATGTTACACAGAGGCTATAGGCTCAATTTGCTAATGCTCATAAATTTTGATATTTATTGCACTTAGATTTAACTGTAAGTTTTACTCATTCATTCGTATTGCTAATTCAATTTATTTCCCTGTATTGCACTTTTCAATCTGTTTGTATATTAGACAGAGAATTTGAGTTTGTGAAGCAACAGAAAGTAGATAACACAACTCCCTGTGAGGATCCTGTTCCAGAAAACACTCCTGAAGCTCTGATCGAAGTAATGAGAGATTCATGGAGCTATGAAGCGAATGATCGTCCAAATTTCGGAGGTTTGTTGATACTTGATTGACCTTAGAGGCAGGGTATTCTACTGATACTACTACAGATTTACATTTGCTGCCGTCTGCTGCTCACAATGTCCCGTTGCGTCGATAGCCATGTCCCACAATGCATCACCAACTGCATGACACGCGCATGATGAAGCTTGGATACAGGACCGGAAATTGCTCTATGTACGCTGTCAGCGAAAGATTGCGTAATTAAAAATACATTACAGTAGTGGTAGTGATCTTGGCGAAATACACTGTAAAGACTTTGATTAGGTCTCGGCTAAAACAGATGTGGTTTATTTCAAACCATTCAACGATTTGTTATTGTTCTTGTTTCTTTAAACAGAAATTACAGATAGGGTGAAGAAACTTGATATTGAACCAACTCATAAATCACTTGGACTCTATTTAGGAGAGGTAAGACTGTTTGTTATTTTGTCACATTTTGTTTTTTATTGTACTTCAGGTGAAGCAAAATTAAATTTTACTATTTATTGGAGGCAAATCTAAGAAGATCAAGTAGTCATTATCTGATTTAATGTTTTACAGTTAGTACTAAATACATGTAAATGTGTGTGATTAACGAAATACATCGACAAAGAAGGTAATCTGCATATTATTTCTACTGAACAAACACACAAAAATTGTTTTACATAGTAGGCCTATTGACGAACTGATCCATCTTAATTTAGAGTTTGTAGGATTAGGAATATTGCGTCATCCAGTGGCTTGTGAAAATAAAAGAATGTTTTCATTCCAAAAAATGTATCACACATTGTTTTTTCATTTTTGAAATGTAGCCACAGTGTTATTATCTAAATTTCAATTATACAGCGAAGGTCTTCCAGGAAAGAAGAAGGTAATACAGACGATGAATCTGTGAGTAGAGGTATGTATGATCACACCCCTGTCGAGCAGAGTAACATCAATACAGCAATACCTATTACTGAAACAGTGACACAAAAATCAGGTGGGAGGTCATAATATTCATCCCCTTCATCTTAACGAGCAGGACCCATTCATCCCTTTCTCTCTCTCTCTCTCTCTCTTTCTGTCTCTTTTTCTCTCTCTAGCTTTACTACACTCTGAATCACTCACTTTCAGTTACTTTGTTTAAATTCCTTTTCCTTTATCCTCCTTCTTCTTTCTCTCTTTGTTAGCACCATAATTATAGCGCTTTCAATTGACTTATTTATATTTGTAAGAGGTTAGAAGGGGAGAACTACTGTCCACCTACCCATCCCACATTTTGTCTGTTCGTTTGATGAACATGATCAAATGATCTTTCCTTTATATGACCTAATCATTGACTGCTTTAACTCAATCTTAGGGACTGTAATAAACAGGCATACTTTTTCAACACACCCTACTATTTTGAAGGAAAAAATATCTTGGCAGTCATAAAAGTGAATAATACATTCTTAAGCTACTGATTATAAGTTGTTATTTACTGAGATCTACTCATAATATCACTGTTACCAGAACGTTGTTTTGCTCTCTATGATATGCATTATTATGTGAAACTGTTAAAGAAAAAATGAAAACAGGAGTGAATAGTGCAATATTATATAATGATCAGTACACAATTTAGGCGGAAACAAAATACCCTTCGGTGGGCCCATATATACGATTTAATCCAGAAAATGGACCTCAAACATTTTTAATACATTTTAAAGTGTCTATATACGATATATTTACCGCGATTTTCAGCAATAAGTTCAACACAACATATAGCATATGTTTCAATATTACAGTCAGTGAAATTATTGATTTCCCATACATTTCCTTAATGTTCCGTTATTAAAAGCTTTTAAACTACGCGGGTGGGGGGGGGGGGGGTCAATGATGTAATATCGGTTGATTTGACAAAATCCTTTACCTATTTTTCTGTGTACAAAGGTTCTGCAAGGGTTTCAGAGGCGTTCACTGCGATGACATCAATGAAGTTGAACGTCGTTACTGGTGACATTGTTAATCAGGAAGGTAAACAATCTGTTATACGCCTAATTCATAGACTAAAAATAGTCTTAAAAACACAAAATTATAAATGACGAGATATATAAAGGTAGAGTAGAAATCTTGATTAAACTTCGAATGTATAGTTTCTTCATTAAAGTCTAGGTTTGAATTTAAAAAAAGTAAGAAAATAATCAAATTTTTCCTCAACACATTTAGGCCCCCGAGTAGAACTGGTTAACATGAGATTTACTTAGTTACCTTTATTTCATTGTAGATGCAGAGAAGGAGATGAATGAACATATCAATACCTTGTCAGAAGAACTCGGTAAAAATCATTTCGACCTGTTCTGTGAAGCCATTGGATTTGATCTTGAACATGCTAAGAACCTCTTAGACTTGAACAAGTTCGATTACTCTGTAACCTACGAGCAACTACTCAGCAAATGGAAATCAGGAAAGACCCTGGAAGACATGAAGGACGTGTATAAGTTACTGGAGAAATCAGAAATAATTTTCAAAGCGAAGATCAAAAAGAGCGCTCAAAAGTAAAATGAATCAATAACTGCTTCATTATTGACTTTATTTTTTACTTTACTTATAATACGATTTCATTAATCGAATGTATATACTACATGAATCATGTTCGGATTACGTAATACGTCATTTTAATGTTCACGTATTTCTAGAGGTGATGGATGAGGCTATTGGAGTTGTCTGAAATTGGCGGTCTCCTGCTAATTGTAAAATTATAATCTCACATATGTGTGTTTTCTTTATGTGTTGAAAAGTAATTTGTTAATGTCTGGAAACATGTGTTAATGTAGTATTCAATTATTCTGCATTACGTACATTTTTATTTTTTTAACAAACAAACGAGTTGATTTCTCGAAAGTAGTTGCGATATGGTTTTGTCTAGTATTCGTATGTTATCTCATATTCTTACCATTCTTAATTGCCATTGGTATATATTTATGTAGCTTGTAAATGTTAGCTGTCTGCGAATTCTAAATGTGAATATATTTGATTGTCCATACCTTCCTAACCTGTCAATACCATTCGTGTTCAGGGTGTATGTGTATTCAAGTCAAAGTTTATTATGATGTGAAAACAAAGGATTATGTTCATAAATTTAGTATCGTTCACAAAATATTTTTAATGTAATTTGTTGTTACTGAATTGAACATAGCCTATACCGATTCGAGAGAGGGGTGATGATATTTAATCAGAATTTATACTTCAGTTTAAAAGGATTGTTCTAAGTTTGTTTCTACTTTTATTATCCACATTGTATAAACACGCCTGGTGAGCATTTTGGCAGATGTACAACAGTCAATATAGGTGCCTACCTAACAACGATGTTGTTACGGGTTACAATGTAGACATATTTGGAAATAGAAGTGTATACTGTGAAAGCAAATGATCAATACGGTTCATTATTCACATAGAAACATCGTACATGTCTTATCTCGTGACTGAATTGTTACCTATTCATAAAAGGTCAAGGAAGAAGATACTTAAGTTTTATTCACATTATTACCACTCAATTCAAAAATGATTTTAATTATAGCACAAACATGGTTCATACAAATACAATTTTATATGAAGGACAGCCTTGGCTGGAATATTCATGTTTACATGTTCGGCACAATAGATAACACTTTTAATTATATACATGTAAAAAACTTGCAATATCAAAAATAAGACTTAGATTATGTTACTAGAACCCATAACACATTGCACAAGTTTCCAGAAAGACAGCTTTCATTGTTTACAAATGTCCTATAAAAGTCAATACAAGCATGGTAAAAAGATTAAAATAGCTACATTTTAAACAGCCTACTTGAGGGGAGGAAACAACCACTAACTATACCTGCAATAACGATAATAGTACAAAATAAAACAAGTTTTTCATCTTTTATTGAGTATGTCAACTAAAAATGACAGTGGGATATTTTTAAACCTTTTTGTTTTGAATTGAAATTGTTGATAAATGGAAATACGGTGACGAATTGTATTAGTATGTTTTCTGAGGTAACCAGGTCTGACAAATAAAGTGATTTGAAAGAGATTTTGCGAATTTTCTACAAAGTGCTAGTCTCCTCTCCTCAAAAGTTGGTAAATTGCATACTTGACATGCATTCATAGGTAATGTAACTAGGCCGTAAAATAATCTTACATACTCTACGTTGTATTTTTTTTCAAGATTATTATTTTGTGCTACTGGCAGACTGCTATGGAACGCTGGAGCACAATATTCTAAAATTGGTCGTATATAACCTACGTATATTGTCACTAAATCCTTAAAAGGTAAATTGAAATTGTTAAGTTTTCTTAACATATACAGTTTTCTATTATACCTTTTGACTACATCATTAACATGTAAATTCCATTTTAAATCAGATTGTATAATGACTCCAAAATTTGTGAGAGTTTGTACATTACATAAAGTAGAGTCGTTAATGGAAAGAACTTCAGGAGAAGCAATATTGTACATGAAAGTAACCTGCAGGGTAAAACACTTCAAAGGATTGAGTGACATATTGTTTGATTGAGACCAGTATTGCACAGAGTTAAGTATGGGTTGTAATTGTGAAACGTCTGTTGATTTACGACATTGTACTAAAGATAAATCAACAACATATTTGAAGTAATTTATAGGAATATTTTCACAAAAATCATTAACCATAATTGAAAACAGAATTGGGCCAAGACGTATCCCTTGGGGAACACCGGCATGACTTAATTTAATATCAGAAAGATGATATAATGTACATTGTTTACGACATTCTAAAAAACTTATGTTCCAAGGTCTTATGTGCATATTGACCATTTTTTTCAATTAGAATATTGAGATCCAAGCGATCAAAAGCCTTTTTAAAATCTGTACATGCAATAGTTGATATAGACCTGTTGTTTTCTGCATGTTTATACAGATTATGTAAAAGGCCAACAAGATAATGTGTAGTAGATAACCCTGATCTGTTACCGAACTGATGTATATCAATGAGTTTCTCAATATATTTCAATAACCATTGAGCCATAAAAGATTCAGCCAACTTTGAAAAAAGTGAAGTCAAAGCTATAGGACGCATATTATTAAGGTGGGTGCGATTTTGGAATAGGAGTTACTTGAGCGGATCTCCACTGCGAAGGTACAACTCCTTGTCTGACAGATATATTAAGGATCCTAGTAAACGGTAATAATATTAATAATAATAATAATAATAGGCATTTGTATAGCGCCGTCTATCTAGACAATGCTATTCCGAGGCGCACAAGAAAAATAGAAAGAATGAGAAAGTTTGGACGAGAAAGTTCGGATGAGTGTCATAGTGCCAAGTACAGGTATTGTTAAAAAAGATAAGATTTCAGCTTGGATTTAAAAGTCTCTAAGGAAGTTATAATTCTCAAATTAAATGGTAAATTATTCCAAAGACAAGGTGCTGCAGATGATTGGTACACTCAATTCACATGCACATTCTCTAATTATGCGAATAGGAAGATTGTCTATAACAGATTCTTTATGTAACTGTAATTTACGCAACAAAATTCCCAACAACTATTTTCTGGACTTTCACACTGAGAAGTATTATTTAGTTGTAAGGGTAATTAGTTTTTGTTTACGTTTTCACTTCAGTTATTTACAGTGTATTTAGTTTATATAAGCCTATATATTAAATGACTAATCTTATGACAAGGGTGATTAGTATATTCCGTAACCATAATTCATAATATCATGATGCCATTTATTCTATACATATCTAATTAGAGTTGCTATATATTTCCATGCACTAATATCCAACAAATGAATGTGCATATTTACAGCGTGAGTCACAACAAAGAAACGCAGATTCAATTCTATAAATAACACGACCGCAAATATTTTCGAAATTTCAACTCAAAGGGAATTTCAATACCCTATTGTATGTCCCATGGCAATCATGTTTACTCAATACGTCATTGGCATGTTCTCACATTCCAATTGGTAACGAACACGGCTATTGGAATTGGCTTGGGAAAAAATGCCGGGCTATTGGAGGTCTTAAAACGGTCCCCCCCCCCTAAGATCTCGGCCGATCGCCGCGAAAAATGTGCATGCATGTCAAATAAAATGTAAAGAATACTATGGTAAATTCATTTTTTGGAAAAATTCACACATTTGCATATTGATGGTAATTTATGCAAATAATGTCATAAAATTCATCTTTTTACCCATAAATCATATATCCTTTATATTCAAGCATTCTTTTTCACTACATGTATTCGTTAGACCATTTGGAACAATAATACAACCACACAAATTGGAAGAGCTAGGTTATTCCTTTTGTTATCTCTTGTTTTGATAATTTCGTATGTAATTCATTGTTTTTTAACTCATGTATTTTCATTTTTGTTTATATTTCATTTCTTACTACAATTCAACTATTTTGACTTCCAAAACAAACACCTAAACTTTAAACAAGCCCCAATAACCAATGTTAGTTGGTGATGCACAAGTTGCAGCATGTCATACTCTCCTTATTTTGACTCCTTGATCGATAAAAATGTTATAGACAGCTAACAGTAGCACGTCCATTTAGATTTTGGCCAAGTTTTGAATGCTCAACCCTAAATTGACTTCAATGGTCTTCTTCCTAATTAAATAAACTCATACAATAATAATGCAAGTAACTGGTGAACATTATTATCACAAACTTTGGCAAGGTCGATTTTCAAATGCTTTTTAGAATGGCCAGTGCTCTGTCACCCATGATCGCATTTCGATGAGTAACTTATTAATGAAAGAAAACGTTATCATGGTAACCTTATAATATTTTCCAGCAATTTTGCTTGCTTTTTATGATAATGGGGCTTGAATGTGGATTTCCATTTTCACTGACTCATTCTGTCTTTAGAAGTCAAAGTTTAATATTGGCTCTCAAATCTATCAGACACACCGGCCCAGACATCTGTAACCCTCTGCCCATTGTAATACGAAGCCTTAGGACATTGTATTTTTTTAAGAAGGCGGTTACAAACATGTTGTTGTCTAAGTATTGATCCTGTCGTGTCTCATTCTACTTTATTCATGTCTGTGTGTACAGTGACAGTACACTCAGCCAATAATGTGGAATCCATGACCGAGCATCGTTTATCCATCCATGAATGAACCTGCATTCAATAAGCAGATGTATTAATGTTATTGTATTAACAGAAAACCAACGCTTCTTCTCTCTCCTTTCCTTTTCTTCTAGATGCAAGTCACTCTTCTGCTTTTTAATTGTTTTATTGTTGTATTTGAATTGAGGGCTGCGGGCATGCCAATCTACTTTGCTTATGCTCGTAGCCCTCCTTCATCTAATGTATGTTAATTATGCATTCAATATATTTGGCTAATTTCGTATATTTTTGGTATAAGACTATATACATATAAACTATTGTATCAATCCACTGTCAATGATGCAATAAATATATTCGTTTAACTACGTTTATTTTCTGTTTATATACACATGAAATATATTGTATCAAACCATATTATGTTCATGAAAATGTATAATGAATACAAAAAGATGCAGAAACCAATAAATCAAATCAATTATGACAAGATAACGTGTGATCACGTATATAAATAAAGTGTTATTCACAAAGTACTGTAGATATCCTCTTGTAACTAACTTGTTTAAAACAAGTATAAACTTGTTAATGATTTTGTCAGATGGGCCAATAATAATTTAGGGATTACTTTGAGAGCCTTATCATATTATTACACTTAAATACTAATGGCCCACCTAGGGGCAGTGGATTTTTTCTTCCTCAATACGCCCCTTATTAGTATTCATTCTTTCCCTATTGTTTTCAAACCATGCGGGCTAATAAAGGTAAGAAGTAAGTGAAATAGGAATACCTAAACTGAAAAAAAAAGTCCTGTGACGGTCGACAACAAATATTTAGTTTCTTAACAACTAAAATGAATGTTCTGTTATTTAGAGAAAGCGGTTGAGCAAATTCTTAACACTAAATGTACATACTTATACCAGTCCAATGAACGAACAAATGTATTTAAACAAGTTAAATTCAATGTAATAACAGTTTATAATGTGTATGAATGTAGGGTTATACAAAACGTATTGTGAAAATATTCTGTTTTGACTGAATGTTATATTGATCTCAATTGAGATACGGTGAGAATATTTATTCAGAATTATTTGTTCAGTATTTTAAGCGTGGAGGTGTCGTGGTATGGTGGTATAGTGGTTAATTCACTTGACTCTCAGTCCAAGCATTGAGTGTTTGAATTCCAACCGTCACTAAAGTATTTTGGACGGACGTTAATCCACCTTTGCCATTCTGAAAAATAAATGAAGGTCCTGCAAGTATACTGTATTTATTCCGATGTGGTTTCTGGGTAAAAGAACACCTAATGGTAATTTGCATTATTAAACCTGTTTCAATGGGGATTGTTTTTCAAGTATCTACATTATATATGAATTATCTTCCTCCGTCTCAATTCAATAGCAACACTGGTTGGGTTCATTTTGTGTCAATACAAATCAATTAACGGAGGCGTGATGGCTGAGTGGTAGAGCAGTGGTCTCGTATAAAGTCGATCGTCTATGCCCTTTAGTAAGGCATTAATCCTCATTACCAAGTCCGTCGGAGAGAACTAAAAACAGTTGGTTGCCTGGTTGCTTAATTACAAGCACACGCATGCTTTCTTAGCAGTCATATCCGAGATGTCCGATGAGCAATGGGCAATATACCAACTTAAACATTATAGTTTTGTATAGTGTCTTCACATATCATTGCGTTTTTTTCAGAATTGTACATAGATTGTTTTAAACTGGAAAGGGTGAAAACACTTACTCAGAATTGTTATTTCAGCGTGTTTTAGGCTTATTTCTATGTTTTTCTTCAAGTGTCTACATTACATGTATTAATAATTTAAACAAGTATCTGTATCTTTCTACTTTCTATCAGTCTATAACGGTGTACTTATCTTCGTATACTAGGTGTACATTCTCATTCATTTCAAATTCATAATGATATACATCGTAATTAATGTATCCCTAAAAAACACATGATCAAATAGATCATGGAAGTCAACATAATCATGCTGTGAAAATAAATTATGATTTTTTTTTTTAAGGAAAAGCATTAGTAAAAAATACTATCTTGTGAATGATTTATAAATATACTGTTCTAGAATGTTGTGAGTTTAATACAAAATAATAATGTATGATTTGTGTCTGATGTAAAATAATTCAAACATTGCTAAATTTATCAGTATCTTAAAGGAATTTTGTTTTATTTGTGTTAACTTGGTATTGTCCTACACGCATTTGACCGAAAACGTATACGATTGTCATCTGTAAGCTTTCTGGTTTTTAGTGATACATTATAGGCCATATTTGTAGGCAACGTGTCATCTGTAAGCTTCCTGTTTTTTAGAGATACATTATAGGCCATATTTGTGATTTTCTTTGAGTGTCTAATTTAAGGCAAGGACCAAGAGCACGACAAACTGTAACATTATTAACTTCAAAGATTGAGCTGCCTTTCTTCCCAAAACAAAAGTTAATAAATTTAACAAAAATCAATCGACTCATTTTTTCTTTTACCAGTTATAATCACCCATGGTTTTGTGTGGTTGATGTTCGAGGGATAATAGAGCAATGTACAATATTAGAAAGCAAACTTTGAGAGAGACTTCGTGTTAACATGTAGTTACTAGAGCAGTGAGACAGTTTCCCTACCAGTTCTCCTACAGCGTACATAATTATTTACATAATTTCATGGAAGTCAGGGTTCGATATGGTGGTAGAATTTTTTTTTTAATGAAAAGCATTGTAAAATTATTCCGTCGTGAGTGAAATATTACATAGGCTGTTCTCAAATGGCGTCACTGTTCAATCATAATAATTATCCTTTAAAATTACATATGTATATAAATGCATACATAAATATATATATGAATAAACATGTATATATTGTATATATAGTGCGTCCCAAAATTACCTTTAAAGAGAAGGTTAAGTTCTGGGAAGAGATGAATAATAATTTGTAACTGTTATTATTGTTATTATGCAAGTGTGGAAGAAGATCAGATGTAAAATGTTCCCTGAAAAGCATGGCTCTTCAAATGCCTTAATATTTTAAATATTGCATGCAACATCATAACATTCGGGACGGATTTTTATGCCACATGTATGTGTAGCACCATATACATCTTGATGTGTACAGTGTTTGTAACTTTACCAAGACTGAGCCAAATTTCGTATCATTTTGATGATTCCAGAACTTTGCAGTACACACCAATACTTATATGCTAAATGATCAACCTTTTTTGGTCGATTCAACAACGTTTCTTTCACAATGCAATCGCATGACCAGAACTCATTTTTATTTTTAAAGCAATTTTAGGTCCTAAAATGGCACTATAGTTTAGAAATGTCACTAAAAAACAATTTTGAGCAAAAATTATGCACGTTTAAGGCATTGGCGATCTTAAAAAAAGAAACTCAACTGTCCCTTTAATTAAGCAATACTCATTTCCGGGATGACAGGGGCATAAACCCTTAGTTTTCCCCAAAATCAATTACTAACCTTAGAGCAATGAAAATGTGTCCCCTTTGTTATTGAAAGGGGTGACCATCCGAGAGGGGAAAAAATATATTCCGATATTTCATGATGTGCCTACATGTGCCCATTGGAATATACCTTTCCCCTTTATCAAAATATACGGTCCTCCTGACTCTGATTCTTGCTGAACATTCACCTGACTGTATGCCTTGCTCTTCTGAAAAAGTGAAAAACAATGAATGCCCTCATTATTATATTAAAGAAACGTAATAAAACTACCTTCTCATTGGATTTGACAGTTTTTGTTTTATTCAAGTCATGCTTGCGTGTAATCAGAATTGTAATTTTTTTCTCTCCAATCTGGCTCAAATGGATTTTTACATGCCATGTTCAATATAATGGTGCTCAGAGAACTGTGTTATGGATTGCTAAAATAAATATATCATTTGAAAGCACTCCGGCCCCGGATCCGCCACTGATGTCTGTCCAGTGTTCATGCATGACGATGCAGAGATTTTTCTTTACCTGCTTTACATATTGTGGTATTATGACTGGAGTATTAAAAAGAAATATTTCACAGTCAGGGGATGGGTAAAAATGCCAGAGGTTTAAATGTCAAATGTAAAAATGCCAGAAGTAAATATGTCACAGAAAAAAATTACAGAGATAAAAGTGTCAGACGTTAAAATGCTGCAGACGTAAACATTTCAGAAGGACAAACGCCAGAGGTAAAAACGCTAGAGGTAAACATGATACAGGCAACTAGGTCAGAAGTTTAAAACATTTTCCAATTTGCATTCATTAGTTAGTTACACAGACGGATCACGGTCATTAGAACAGTCAAGCGGGGGAGAAGGTGAAAGATAGTCGTAAACAAGCATAATCCGTTGTGCCAGAAACGAATTCGTAAAAATGATTGTCCATGGATAACGGACGATTTTGTTCTATTCATGAAACAGCGTGACTCTGTTCACAGAGCTGCCATACTTACAAAAGACGTTGAGTTGTGGAATAGTTACACAACCCTTAAAAATAAAGTTACACATCTTATAATCTTATAATCCTTATAATCTCACATATGTGTTTTTTTATGTGTTGAAAAGTAATTTGTTGATGTCTGGAAATATTCAATTACTCTGCACTATGTTATTTAATAGTATATCTGTAAAGCGCTTAGAGACATTTGTATTAAGCACTATATAACAATTAAATATTATTATTATTATTATTATTATTATTATTATATTCTTGCCATACTTAATTGCCGTTGTTATAAACATGTATCTTATATAATTATGTTAGCTGTATGCGAATTCTCAAAATTAATTTGATTCATTTTCATACCTTCCTAACCTGTGCATACTAATACAATAATAACAAAAAACGTTGCATACCATTCACGTTCAGAATACATATATGTTTAAAGGGATGAAAACAAAGGAATATTTCGTAAATTTAGTATCGTTTACAAAATATTTTAAATGTAATTTTCTTGTGACTGAATTGTTCATAGACTATACTATATACTTTAGATGACAGTCTCAAACAATCTGCATCATTACGACAATTTAAGTTTAAATATAAACAATATATTTGCAATTCTAAATAGTCATATCAATTTAAAAATAATTATAATTATGTTTCAAATCGCAATTACGTTTTCATCAGGTCAATTTAATCTAATTATAAAACCAAACATTTGAAGGGAGAGTCCACCCTGAGGATGAGTTTACTGTTTACTCCGCCTTTACTTGGCCACACACATTCTCAGGGTGGACTTCCCCTTCATTGCTACCGGGGCTAGACTCGATAAGCTTCGCTTTTTCTAGCCCCATCTACATTACTTACCTTTTTATGTTGTAATGTTGATGTTTGTTAACTGATGTAGATTTTCATTGTTCTTTTATGCTAATGTATCTGTTTTTCATGTGCTCTATGTGTCAAATGTGTACAATGTATTCTGTTACCTTGTTTATTTTTCTGATTTTTAATGTGGAAAATGAATGAAATGAAATGATTTGAGAGAGGGTTGATGATACCTAATCAGGACTCATACTTAAGTTTAAAAGGAGCGTTCTAAGTTTGCTTCTACATGTATTTTGATTAGCTACATTGTGTTAACACGCCTAATGAGCATTACGGTAGATTAACAACTGTCAATAGGGGTCTACCTAACAACGTTTACATGTAGACATATTTGGAAATAAAAATGTATTTGACTGTGAAAGCAAATGATCAATACAGTGCCTTATTGTAAATGTCTTATCCTTTGACAGAATTGTACATAGACCATGTAGACTGTTCCAAAGTGGTGTGGAAAGAAGATATGTTAATTTTAATCACATAATTATTTCATTTTAAAGATTTTTTTTCTCTTTATGTTTTCACTTCACTTATGTACCTTGTATATAGGCCTTTGTATTTTTTTAGAGGATACGGCGCCACTGACACGGTTCCAGGATACCACTGCAAATTTGCAAATTTTGTCAGCAGGCTGCCCCTCATCCTGTTTTGTGTGATACTTTCTGTGAGTTTGTATTGTGCTCTTCGTATACAGGTATATTGCAGACCAATTAGTGTGCGAAATTGTGGATATTTTGATATTTTACGAGGACAAAAATCTCACTGTGAATCATTTACACCTATCGGAAGATTACCTTCCATTGCGCCGCTACTTCAGGCGTGCTTCTTTGTTAAGACTCCGCTTGATATATAGGCCTAACCATGGAGTTCAGGTACGTACTCTCAATAGTCATTCTCTGCATTGCTGCCATTAAAAGAACAGAAGGTAGAAGATTCACTATCCCATACTTGAGTGATTCTGAATGGAACGTTCACAACCTAGCTGTGAAAGATCGCATCGCCCCCCTTCATTATGATCTTGGCTCCAACATTGTTAGCCCTAAAGTGGCAGCAAACTCTTTTGTCGATATCGTGACTGAATATTTTCAGGAGCAAAATGAATTTCTGGAAAATCGAACCAACCAGATGTATATTGAACACGAACCAAAAACGCTTACTCAGGCTAGGAAACGGAAAAACCTACTACGAAAAAAGCATTCGGCAAAAATGCAACCAAAGAGGACCGGGAAGCATTTAAACTTGCAATAAAAACAATATCGTACTTAAAGAAAAAAACAAAGGAACACAGGGACGAAAAATCTAGAGCCCACTTGGAGAAAAGATTTCGGGATAACTTCTATGATTTCTCGAAGAAAGTTTGTAATGGCTCGTTACATGAAAAGTCACCTCGGCCAACGTTTTCTCAGATAGAAGCGGACGAATATTTTTGTACAAAGTACAGCGTCCCCAATGTTATTGATCTTACGTCGTTGTCCTGGTTCCCGTACGTCAACGTGAATTCGGAAAACTACCAAAGCTTCGATATGAACTCGTTCAAACCCAAGGATGTTAAGAATGTTCTGAAATGGAAAAAAGCAAGATCAGCACCCGGTGATGATGGTCTGATGTACGGTATGCTAAAACACTTGTTCTGTACCCACCACTTCCTGGCAACATTATATAATAAGATTTTGGAAAGTGGTGATCCCCCCGAAATGTGGTCCGAATCAAAAGTTGCCTTAATTTTCAAATCTGGTGAAACAACAAAACCAGAAAATTTCCGGATGATATCTTTGACGTGTTGCATTGGTAAAATATTTAATCAGATCTTATCGGAGAGAATGTCAACCTATCTCACAGCCAATGAATTCATAGATAAACGGGTCCAGAAGGCATTCATTAACGGAGTGAACGGCTGTATAGAACACAACCAAGTCGTACATGAAATTCTGAAACATGCTCGATGTCAACAAAAAAAATTGCACATCACATTCTTCGACCTGGCTGACGCGTTTGGCAGCGTGAGTCATCAGCTGATCTCTACGTCATTAAACCGTTACGCAATACCTCAACCAGTAGCCCGTTACATTGATGTTCTCTACTCAAGACTGAATGGCAGAGTATGCGGTCCGGGGTGGCAATCGGAACGCTTTGCTTTCAGGAAAGGGTTTTTTCAGGGAGACCCTCTATCCCCAATTGTATTTCTCATGTGCTTCAACCCAATTATTGAATATCTTGAAACCCAGAAGCAGCAATATGGTTACGATTTCGCCGGCCAGAAATTAATAACTACCCCGTATGCCGACGACTTCAACCTGATAACTGGAAATAAAAGGTATCATCAAAAACTTGTTCAAGAAGTAGATAAACTTCTCAGTAGTATGGGCTTAACAGTCAAAGCTAAGAAGTGTCGTTCCTTATCAATTTCAGGCGGTAAACCAACAGTTATGGATTTTTCCTTAGCTAGGGAACAAATTGCATCTGTACAAAATAATCCTATTAAATTTCTCGGATCTCAAATTACTTTCAGGATGAAGACTTCAGAAACATATGATTTCATCAGAGATAAGGTTGATAGTACCCTCACGAATATAGATAGTGTAAACATAAAAAACGAGTATAAGCTAAGAATTCTTAATGATTATGCTCTCTCCTCTATGAGATATATGTTAACTGTACATGACCTTCATGCAACTCACCTTGGACAACTAGATACACTTCTAGACAAATACATTAAAAAGTGGATGGGCATCCCCCGGTGTGGTGCCAATATTGCTGTAGTTCATGCCCCAGCGGGGCTTAATATTCCCACTATCTCTGAACTCTACCAAACATGTCATTGCCTTGCCTACAGTAGATCGAAAGTTAAAGGCGACGAAATGGTAGTTCATGCCCTAGATCAACAACTGGCCAGAGAGGAAAACTGGACCAGAAAGTCATCTACAATTCAGGTTGCACACCAAATTCATCAAACCAGTTTACAAACGAATTGGAAAGATACTAAAAAATCAGTCAAAATGAACCTGAAAGAGGAAAGCAGGAAAAAGTGGAAAAATGAAATAGAACCTCTCCTAGTCCAAGGTGAATTCATGAAGGTACTAGAAATAGAAAACTGTGACTTGTCCTGGAAGTCCATCATCTTCAATCTACCACAAGGAGTTATGAAATTTGCAATAAATGCAGCGATTGATAGTCTGCCGAGTAATAAAAACTTGTATAGATGGGGTAAGCGAATAAATGACTTGTGTAGTTTATGTCAAGCCAAAGGTACTTTGCATCACGTATTGAATAATTGTCAGGAAATGTTAAATAGATACACGTGGCGCCACAATAACATTGTACATAATCTGCTAAACAGCATCAAACAGAACGGCCTTGAAAGTGATCACCAAGTATATGCTGACGTGGAAGGGGAGACAATCAGTGGAGGGACGGTTCTCCCAACCATTGTTCCAACACAACAAAGACCTGATTTATGTTTCATTAATTTTAGAAAAAAGGAAATACTAGTATTTGAGTTGACAATTCCATTTGAAACCAACATTCAACAGGCTCACCAAAGAAAGCTTGACAGGTACGCCGGACTTATACATGATATCTCAGAAGCCGGCTGGACTCCCAAATTACTGTGTATAGAGATAGGTTCCCGAGGTTTGATAACTCCTGACAACAAGAAAAGACTTATAGATATGTTGAAAACATGTAAATGCAAAGTAAGGTATCCACAACTGAGAAATGAAATCTTGAAAACCGTACTGTTTGGGTCGTATGTTATTTTTTACAGCCGGTCGGAACGCACCTGGCAATCACAACATTACTTGGGAGTGTAAGTGGTTTAACTACTTTGTATGACTTGCAATAGCGAGGCCTCTTTCTCTCCCTCTCCCTCTTTCTCTCTCTCTCTCTTCCTTTCCCTCTTTCTTTCTTTCTCTCTCTTCCCCCCTCTCTCTCTCTCTCTCTATCTCCCCCTCTCTCTATGGGGACAGGTTCTCGTGGTTTGATTACGCATGCTACTATATTGACAGATATGATGACGGTACCTGAATGTAAGGTGTGGCATAATTATGTAATTGGGAAAAGTAATATTTCAAAAGTATATTCTGTGGGTTTATATTGTTTTTTACAGCCTATCTGAACTCACTTGGAATCACTACAACACTTGGCGGTGTAATTGCTTTAAATTAGGATACGTATATAAATTGTTATAACGGGAACTCCCTCTCTATCTCTCCCTCTCTCTCTCTCTCTCTCCCCTTCTCTCTCTCTCTCTCTCTTTCGCTCTCTCCCCTTCTTCAACTCTCTCTCTCTCTCTCTATGGAGATAGGTTCCCGTGGTTGATTACTCATTAAGAAGATTGATAGATATGACCACGGTATGTAAATGTATTATGAGGCATTGCTAACTAAGAAAGTAATAATTATTTTTGTTTTTGTTATTTTGTTAGGAATTATTAATGTTTTCATTTAAAACACTGACGTTATAATGTTCTCTTTTCCGTTTTGTTTTTGTGTATTGTAATTGTTCAACCCTGCATGAGATGCATTTAATGTAATACAAATCTCTGTCCTGGGTTTTATGTCACATCTTTATTATTATGTTACATGTATACTTTCTTGAATAAAGATGAACAAACAACTATTGGTCTTTGTATTTACAGATTATTTTGATGACAAACCGGTAATGTGTTTATTCCGTATCCGTAATTCAAAATTTCATTATGTAATTTTTCTGTACATATCTCACAGTTGGTAAAGATTTCCACACAGCAATATCCAACAAACGAATGTACATATGTACATCAAGAGTTACAACACGGAAACCCGATTCGATTCTATAAATAACACGACCGCAACTATTTTCGAAATTTAAACTCAAAGGAAATTTCAATACCCTATTACAAAATTTCATTATGTAATTTTTCTGTACATATCTCACAGTTGGTAAAGATTTCCACGCAGCAATATCCAACAAACGAATGTACATATGTACAGCGTGAGTTACAATACGGAAACCCGATTCGATTCTATAAATAACACGACCGCAACTATTTTCGAAATTTAGACTCAAAGGAAATTTCAATACCCTATTGTATCTCCCATGGAAATCATGTTTACTTTACGTCATTAGCCTTATTCAGACGGACAAAAGTTACCCTAGGGTAAAGGTCGTGTTATGAGCTAGTCAAACAAGCCACTATCCATGGGTGTCGACCCCGGAGGGGGGGGGGGGGGCAGGGGGATATATCCCCCTAATATTTCAAGGGGGGGCATGGCCTGTACAATCATCCCCCCAATAATTCACCATCAAAACAAAACTTTTTCAAGCATCCGAAAAGTGCCCCTTTAACCTTTTTAAGAAGTGCCCCTTTTAACGTAGGAAAAGTGCCCCTTTTACTTTGACAAGTGCCCCTATTAATTTCTAAAAGTCCCCTTTCCCCTTTTTAACTCTGATAAGTGCCCCTTTTATTTGGACACATGCCCCCTTTTATTCGACAAGTTCCCATTTTCCTTTGCAATAAGTGTCTATTTTCCATTCTCATAAGTGCTCTTTTTAATCTCTAGTAAGTGTCCCTCGTTAGGTACGAGAAGTGCCTCTTTTCACTTTTCACTCAAGTCCCCCCTTCACCTCTGACGATCCTCCTTTTTAAATCTGAGAGGAACGTGCCTCTTTTACTTTGACAAGTGCCCCTTTCCCTTTGTAAGAAGTGCCCCTTCCCCTATTTATAACTACCCCCATTTTAACTCGGATAAGCTCACCTTATATTTGTGCCTTTTTTCCTTTCTAATAAGTGCCCCTTTTCCCAATGATAATTGCCCCATTAAAAAAGAGCCCCTTTCCCTTTTCATAAATGCCCCTTCTCTGGTAAATGACCTTTTTCAGGTACAAGAAGTTACTATTTCCCAATGATAATTGCCCCATTAAAAAGAGCCCCTTCCCCTTTTCATAAGTGCCTCTTCTCTGGTAAATGACCCTTTTCAGGTACAAGAAGTTACTATTTTGCACTACACCTCCGATAAATGCCCCTTTAAAACCTGATCGGTGCTTTTTTTCCTTAAACTAATGCACATTTACCTGTATTACAAGTGCCCCTTTTTCATTCACATAAGTGCTCCTATTCATATCTGGGGGGTGTTTTATAAAGAGTTCGTAAAGTTACGCATGACTTTACGAACGACTTGTACATGAATTGCCAGATAGAATGCCCAAAGTTTTTTCACCTCTTGTAATTTCCCTTTTAACAATATATGATAATACCTTATCGACAAATGTCCATTTCCTGTTCTCATGACTGACTTTTCCCATCCCTGGTGAGTGCCTCTTTTTGAGGGTGTAAGAAGTGCCCCATTTTCGCCTCTGATAATTACTCTTTGTACTTTGGCACATGCTCCTTTTCTTTCCTGATAAGTGTCCCCTAGTCCTCTCATCATTAAACGCGCCCTAGCTCATTTCAGGCGACTAAGAGCAATTTCCCATAAAGCTCGCTCGCTACGCTCGCACGCATCTATAGATGATATACCCATTTCACTTATCAAAGGTCTTTTAAGTTTATGAGAATGTGCTTCTCTTTATGTTCCTCTTTATAAGATGAAATATTTCACACTGCGACCTCGTACATCTTAACAATTTCCTCGCTCGCTCGCAAACAATTTTTTTAGACAATCAAACCCAACTGCAATGAATAATCTTTAAGCAATATCTTGTATGGTGTATAAAGTGAAACAAATATTGAAATAATCCCTGATAATTGTAATTACAATGTAGGGATATACCCATGTCTAAAAAAATGTATAATTTCGCTTTGAGATTACCCTTTGTAGGTGCCCTTTTTTCTTGGTGACCCCCCCCCCCCCCCCACTTTGGAAGTCGCTCGGCCGCCCCTGAGAACTGTTTTTTTATTTTATAGATCTCCTTACACAGAATATTGGAATGGGTTTTTCACGATGGATGTTGTTTAGAGACATCAATATTCATAAAATGTATGTTTCTATCACCAGGAAATAAATAATTTTCTGTCTACATAAACCTTTCCTGGTTGCTGGTTGCTTAATACGTTTACAAGTTGATATTTCTCACCATTGGATTCTTTGTGGTAATGTCTAAATTTCGTTTAAAAATAGATGATATCAGTCTGGTAGGCCTACACTGCAGGCAAGAGTCAGGACTAACATTTAGCATGTTATTAATTTTATTACCACTCTGAAAAAGCTAATAACTTGGAAGGGAGGAGGTGCAACCTGCCACACGCTTCTACCTCTTGGTTGCTTTTATCCATTGAAAATATTTTGGCACCTATCATCCCCCCAACCACGGATACAAATCGACACGCATGCCACTATCCGTATAACTATACGACTATCCAGCCGGCCAATCAGAACGCATGGAACTGTACATATATACAACTATACCAGTGGCGGATTCAGGGGGAGGGGGCAAGGGACATGTGCCCCCTGGTAAAAAAGGAAAAGTGGGAGGGGTAAAGAAAAAGGGAGAAAAGGAGAAAAAGAAGGGGAAATAAAAAGGAGGGGAAAAAGAAAGAAAAGGAAAGAGAGAAATGAGAAGAAAAACGGGATGAGAGAAAAGGGAGGAGAGAAAGGGAAGAGGAGAAAAGGGAGGGGGGAAGGAAAAAAGGCGAAGAGAGAGAGGAGATAAACGACGGAAAAGAAGAAAGGGGGAAAGACGGAGAAGAGAAAGGGGAAAGGAGAATAATGAGAAGGAAAAAAGAAAGGGGGATGATATTATACGAAGGTTTTTTTTCTTACCGGACAAGGGGCGGGGGGGGGGAGGCAATTTTGCAAGGGAAAGAGAAGAGAAGTTGTTGGTCAAACAGTTTTTGAGCGTCAATGAAACGCTTGGCTGAAATGCTCCCCAGGGAGTGGAGATTGTACACACAGTGAGTGCGGGAAAGCACCGAATCCAATGACCGGGGTAGTAGTATATGTGTAAAGCGCTTAGAGACAATGTATTAAGCGCTACATAAAAACTGAATATTATTATTAAAAAGAAAAAGAGGACAGAAAGAAAAAGAGGACAGAAAGAAAAGAAAGGAAAAGAAAGAAGAGAAAGAAAAGAAAGAAAAGGAAAACAAGAAGAGAAAAAGAAATAAATTAAACAGGGGATGAAAGGGAGGAGAGAGAGAGAGGGGGGTTAGAGCCTGAGATAAGAGGGGTGGGAGTAATAGAGAGAGGAGGATGTTGGATGAAGTCATCACGTCGAGGGGGTAAGAAAGAAGTTTGAAGTCGATGAGATTATATTATGTTGGTCGGCCGGATTTTTTTTCCCCCTTCGAACTGTGACGTTTTATCGGACAAAGAAACATTTTTGAAAATTATTACAATTATTAAGAGTCGGTACAACGAGTCGTCTTCTTTCTCTAATAATTTAGTGAAACGTGAAAGCTTCCGCGCTTTGCGCAGGAGGGGGGGGGGGGGACTGAATTCAGTAAGGATTAAAGAGAAGGTTGAGTTCTGGGAAGAGGTGAAAAATAATTTGTGAGCGTTATCATTCTAATTATGCAAGTGTGGAAGAACACCAGATAAGACACGTTCCCTGAAAAGCATGGCTCTTCAAATACCTTTTTTTTCTAAATATGTCATGTAACATCGTAAAAATCCAGGGTAGGATTTTTACGCCACGTGTTCGTGTAGTCCCATATTCATCTTTCTGTGTACAGTGTTTGTAACTTTACCAAGACTGAGCCAAATTTCGTATCATTTTGATGATTCCAGAACTTTCCAATACACACAAATTCTTATATGCTAGATGATCAACCTTTTCTCGTCGATTTCACACCGTTTCTTTCACAATGCAATCGCATGAACAGAACTCAACTTAATCTTAAGAGTCGAAAACAATACAACGAATCGTCTTCTTTTTATTGAATAAAACGTCAAACCTTGGGGGCGAACTGAATTCAGTCAAGGATTAAGTGTCGCACCCAAAACACCCCGCCTTTATCGACCCCCCCTATTTTTTTCTTCTGTTAAATGAAATGTAATTCGTCATGCTCTCGCATCTCTCTTCTATCGTTTTTTAATTCTCTTTCATTTGTTTCCCTTTCTCTAACTCACAGATATCTCTTTTCCACCTTTTTTTCTACTTTTTTTGTTGTTGTTCTTCTTGTGCTTTTTTTTTCTTTGGGGGGTGGGGGCTCCGCGCCTGGCAAGAGGGACCCCATATTATGCACACTTCACATCTGCGTGCCCCCCCGCCCCTTTCCCGTAAAAAAACACCTTTTTATAATATTAATCCCCTTTCTTTCTTTTTCCTTCTCATTATACTCCATTTTCCCCTTTTCTCTTCTCTGTCTTTCTCCCTTTTCCGCCTTTTCTCTCCTCTCTCTCTTCCCCCTTTTTCCTTTTCCCCTCCTTGTTCTCCCCTTCCTTTTTCTCTCCTCCCTTTTTTCTTCTTCTTTCTCTTTTCCTTTTCTTTCTTTTTCCCCTCCTTTTTCTTTCCCGTCTCCTATGTCTCCTTTTCTCAAGTTTTCTTTCCCCTCTTCCCCCTTTCCCCCTTTTTGTTGTACTGGGGGGGGGGCACATGTCCCTTGCCCCCCTGAATCCGCCACTGATATAGTTGTTTAGAGGTACAGTTTCCTGCGTTCTGATTGGCCGGCTGGATAGACGTATAGTCGTATAGTTGTATAGTTGTAGGGATAGTGGCATGCTTGGCCCGCCATATACGCCGCCATATTTACCTCGGCACGACCTGTACCCCAGGTTAACTTTTGTCCGACTGAACGTAGCTATTGTCGTGTTCGCACATTTCATAAGGTGACGCACAAGGCTATTGAGATTGCCTTGTGCCAGTATTTTTTAGGTGGTTGCTATCACAAATTATTGATGCACTCACAGCATAATTTTAGATTTAATCGGTTATGCACAAGTTGCACTCTGTCATCTTTTCTTTACTTTGGCACCTTGATCAATACAATCACATAGACAGTTAAACATAAACAACAATGGTTGGGTTCATTTTGTATCAGTACTACTATTATTTATATCACGTTAGTAATGCGTGTACACTCCCTAATTACATAAAGGGGCCTACCTAACAATGTTGAAAACAAACGATAATTTCTTTGAATGCATTCCTTAATTTGTAACCAATTGTAAATCTCCTCTCTTCTCACATAAATATACATTGACTGATCGAGAATGGCGGAGAAAGATATCAAATCAGTCTTTATCAAACTTATGACGAGTATTTCGCCTGTTAAACGTAATATCTTTTTTCTCGCTATCTTTCATTCCATCGTTTAGATTGTACTTCATAATTTCATGGTAGTATTTTCTTTCTGTGCATATCCGACGTGTCCGTCATGCTATACCCACTTGAAAAGCATAGTCTTATACAGTGTAAAACAAATGATCATTAATTAGTTATTTTCACAAATCATTGTTTTAAGCATCTTTCTAAACCTCAATTTACATTTGTTGGGTTAATTCTTTAAGCTCAGCCACCAAATTAAAATTTGTCAACATTCTCAATAAGTGACTGATTTCAAGATGTTTGAAATCAGGTATAAACTATACATTATGTTTCAATGAAATATATTGAGTACCCTGTGTGTTTATATATATAGGGAACGCATGGAACCTAAACATTTTTCTATGCAAGTTTGTATGCATGCGTTAAGTAATCTACTCCACAGGATATTTTATATTTCTCTGAGAATGTATTCAAACTGTAAACGAGTATTTGAACCTCATAGTTTGACTACATTACAGCAACATCGAACCCCTGATACTATACATCACACTTTAGTGTTTCATATAACACACAGATATGAATATGGTTAAGACGTTTGTTTCATGCAGTTACTTTGTTTATCCCCACTTGCCATTTGTGATTTACACTTCACAATGCCTATGTTAGTATACCACCTTGTAAAGGTCATACAAATCAGTAAAATACTAACTTTTCATTGCTGAGTTATGCGACGCAAAATTATTAAAAAAACTACTGTGCAATGCATTACCATCAATGTAAGTTATTAAAGGACTATTATTTAACACATCGTTCTTCTACCATTCCAGTATTATAAGGTAATTGTTGTTACAATTAAAGTCTTTTTGAAGGACTATACAAACGAATGGTTAAGGTGAACCTTCAAATGTTACACACTTTTAGTTGAATCAATACATTGTCAAGGCTAGATACAAGACTATTGCAAGGTAACAAATGTGAGTTGGTCTATTGGCATGTTCACTAGGTGAGCTCTCTGTCTTCGCCTATAAACTGGCTCGGACGACCCCGGTTCAAAATGGAGTCATATATTTTGGATGGTGACATTAAAGGTTGGTCCCCAGACGTAGAAAACCATATCTGATTGATACACGTCTGTAAAAACCCAAAACACACACACACACACACACACACCAAAAATGCACATACAACACCCAAAATCAAGAACAAAGTATAGTAATGCTAAAATGCTAATGCACGAACTCTAATTTCTTTTTACTGAACTATCAGACGATATCAAAGAGAAGTTATCAAACAATTTAAATAACAACAAGGATGTGGGATTGACAGCTACAGTGTTTTTATTTTATTAGATAGTTTTTATTTTGTTTATCTCAAAACTTCAATTATACAGCGAAGAACTTGAAAGAAAAAAGGAAATACAGATAATGAATCTGTAGGAATTACAAATAAACTGTACAGGATTAAGCCCCAGCCAGACACCAGAGTAACACCATTACAGCAGCAAATGATACTCAACCTGTGAAAGACAATGCATCTGTGAGAAGAGGGAGGGAAGGCTTAACCGTGTATGATTAGACCCTTGTCGAGCAGAGCAACGTCAAAACAGAAATACATATAACTGAAATCAGATGGAAGGTCATGAAAGGCAGCCTCTCTCTCTTCACTTTGTGTTGCACAACGCAATCGGCATAGCCACAATCAGGGTGCAAAACCACTCGCACTTGGGTCCAAAAATTAAGTATCCAATAGAGCAGTTTCATCAACCCCAAATTGTTTTTATCCATACCCTAGGGTTAATACCCTGCAATATCCTGGAGGAAACCATCTTGGTTATCATTTTATGAACAGCAACACAACAGGGGGTGTTAGGTGTTACGGACACTTCACAAAGCTACTGAAGTGGAATTTTCAAGCATTAATTTTCTGAACACACAAATATTTTGCCCTTCTTTGGGGGAATTTCTTGGCCATTTGTGAAAAATAAAACAATTCACATTCAGGGGGATCGGGGGGGGGGTAGTTATCGACTTACCGTCAAATGAACATCCAGGGACTGTCCTTAGGGCCCTTGGTAATGTCCAGGGAGGAGAGCGCCTGGAAGCTGGCATTTAATTACGGTCAGATGAGCATATTTTGATATCTCATTTGTGACATTTGTAGGTCACACATTTTTTTCTCTCTCTTTCTTTTTCTCTTTTTCGAAAAAGTGAGGGGGGCTCGAGCCCCCAAGCCCCGTTGTTCTGCAGGCCCTGATATGAACGCTTCTAAATAAGCATATTTTTTTGTCCGACTGTACATTTTGGAAATTAGTAATTTTCCAACAAACGCATAAAAACGTATGATTTACACAATTGAGAACAAATACCGGAAAATAATGTCATTTCACCAACATTTGTAAATCACTGGTATCGAATTAGAAACCCCCCCCCCCCGCCCATTAGTAAGCGAGTGTTCTGGGGCTCATGTCTTCTCACCTCTATAATAAAATAAAAAAACACTTTCCCATCCTATTACAATATTTCCACGATATGCGCGAATAGCATATATTATAAAAACCTCCATTAATAAATTTAGGGGCATGCGGAATGTATTCGAAATTTAATTTCTGTCTACTTTCCTTTTATTTAAATGGAATATAATTCATATGTGATTCGATTCAGGTTTTGTTCTTTATTTAGGTTCTTTTTGGTTACAAAATACAAACCATCTTTACTCCTTTACTGCTTTTCTTTCTTCTCTACTTCAGGGAAGGGGGGGGGCGCTTTTGGTACCCCCCCCCCCCCCCACTCCTGGCGCCTATGGTAAATGTCTTATACTGTGCCGGAATTGTACATTGTCCATGCAGACTGTTCTAAAATTGTGTGGAAAGAAGATATGCTAGTTTTAGTCAGATAATTATTTCATTTTAGAGATTTGTTTTCCTATTTACGTTTTCACTTTAGTTATGTACCTTGTATTTAGTTTATATGGGCCTTTGTATTTACAGATTATTTTGATGACAAACCGGTTAAGTGTTTATTTCGTATTCATAATTCATAATTTCATTATGTAATTGTTCTGTACATATCTAATTACAGCGGTTGGTATATATTTCCATGCACTATTATCCAACAAATGAATGTACATACGTACAGCGTGAGTCACAACAAGGAAACACAGATTCAATTCTATAAATAACACGAGCGCAACTATTCTCGAAATTTAAACTCAAAGGAAATTGCAATACCCTATTGTATGTCCCGTTTCAAAAGGTGACGCACAAGGCTATTGGAATTGCCTTAGGTCAGTATTTCTTAAGTGGTTGCCATCGCATTCAATATTGATGCACTCAAAGCATAATTATAAATTTAGTCGGTTATGCACAAGTTGCAGCCTGTCACCTTTCTTTTATTTTGACACCTTGTTCAATACAGCAGACAGTTGGACATAAGCAACAATGGTTTGGTTCATTTTGTATTAATACTACTATTATTTGTACAACGTGAGTAATGCGTGTACATTCCCTAATTACACAGAGGGGCCTACCTAGCAATGTTGAAAACAAATGATAATTTCTTTGAATACAGTACCTTATTTGTAAAGTATTGTAAATCTACTCTCTTTTCACAAAATTGTACATAGACTGTTAGAGAATGACGGAGAAAGAAAATAAGTATTTTTTTAAATCAAACTTATAACGAGTATTTCGCCTTAAAAACATGGTATCATTTATTTCGCTATCTCTCATTCAATCGTTTTAATTGTATTCATACAAGTGATTGGAATAATGTTGTCCCTTCCAATTATCAATTTCCTTACAGATAGGTTGTAGGTTTATGATTTCATGGTATTATTTTCTTTCTTTGCATATCCGACTTGACCGATGATACAGTGTAAAATAAGTGATCATTGATTAGTTATCTTCACAAATAATTGTATTTTTTCAAACAGAATTGTACATAGATTGCTCTACATAGTGAGCCTCGGAAGTGAGAGCAGTTACACAGAATAGTCGTTGCTTTCAATATAGAGGGAGCTAGTAGCTACAAGTAGTACAGTTGGGCTTTAATCAAGTATCTTCATCTTTCTAAACATCAATGTAGAGTTATTGGGTTAATTATGTACGCTCAGCCACCAATTACAAATTTGTCAAAATTCTCAATAATTGATTGATTTCAAGATGTTTGAAATCAGGTATATGTTATTTTGTGTGCTATGGTTAATTGGTTATTATTGTACATTAAATAAAGTCTTGTATTTCCTAATAATATATTCCTCCTGGATATAATTTGTTTTTCCCTTTGTTTTTTTTAATCTGCCAGACTTGTGTTGAAAATGTGAATAGAAAAATGTTAAAGAGGAAACATATAATGATATTGAATCATTTTACAAGTATTGTCTTCAATTGCTACATTATGTACATGAACATTGCAATTAACATAATTTGGTTAATATTGAATTAAATTGAACTTATTAACCATATAAACATGTAAAAGCGAAACGTACAATAGAAAATAAAAAAGTACATAAAGCATGCGAAATACAAAGCAAAATACGAATTACATAATAAGTTAAACTTGATATATCGAGAAATCAAATATTCATAGCATGGTGGATAAGCAAATATGAATGAAATAAAGGATAACACAACCCTGTGTACATATTTAGGGCACGCATGGAACACAAACCTTTTTCTATGCAAGTTTGTATGCGTGTGTTATATTTCACTGAGAGTGTATTCAAACTGTAAAAGAGAATTTGAACCTCAAAGTTTGACTACAATACAGCAACATCGAGCAGAACATGCTTTAGTGATTGGCACACTTTGAACATACTATACATCACACATTAAATATGAGTATGCGTAGGACTTTTGTTTCATGCAGCTAATTTGTTCATCCCCACTTGCCATTTGTACTACATTTTTGAAATGGCGACAGTTTACAAGGCGCATTATGAAAAAGTCGTAAGCGATCATGTCCAGTGGGCACGCACCAATAATACACTTACATACGCTTCCTTTAGTCCACAGAGATTATAACCATGATTTACACTCCACCACCTTGTAAAGGTCATAAAAACAGTAAAATACTAACTTTGCAATGCTGAGTTTTGAGACGCAAAATTATTGACAAACTACTATGTAATGCATTGTTAACATCAATGTACAATGTCCCAAAGTCATTGACTCGTATGTTTTGTACACATACAATTTGTTTACCCTTAGAAATAAACTTGATCAATTTCAAATTTTCAATTTAGAAAAAACATCACAATACATTTATCCAAAATTCTCAATATCTGGGGGTTTAAAAGTCATTTTAAAAGTACAATATCAGATATATTGAATATGATAATCAATAACTACTGAATCCAATTATATCATGGTTAGCCATATATCTAAAATTCAATAATTCTTTAAAAATGCAAATGTAATATAGAACACAGGGTCTGTGTAAAATTATGAGTTCAAACCCTTATGGCTCTAATATATGAAGACTATACAAATACATTTCTTTATCCTGAATTTAAATATCATAACCTTGAATGATTCAATATCAAAATACATCAAATACATAAGTAATTATAATTGGAATGATCATTAAAAATATCATAAATAACATTAAAAGTTATTTTTCATGGAAAATGCAAGTACTTGAAGGACTATTAACACATCGTTCTTCTCCCATTTCATCATTATAAGGTAATTATTGCTACAATTAAGGTCTTTTTGAAAGAATATGAAGAGAAGTTATCAAACAATTAAACTAACCATCGACAAAGATGTGGGATCGACATGACCCCTTACTACCACCTCCGTAATAATCATCACCATCAACACCATTAATCTATACTACTATCTTTACTACTATGATGATCATAATCATCTTTATTACCAACATCAACATCATATTACCAACATCATCATTACTATAATATTATTATTATCATTATCATCATTATGACCTTCTTTAAAATCATCAACCTCGTCGGGATCATCATCATCTTCATTATCTGTACCATTATCATTATTATAAATATTATACATCATCATCGTCATAATCATAATATCGTTATCACTTTCAGCTTCGTCATCATCACTGGTAGTTTGAAGAGAGACGAACTGGTACAAAATGATGAACATAGAGTATTCAACAAGTAGAAGGCTGCATCTTTGTCATTCACTTGAAGCAGTGACATTTTACATCAATTGCAGGCGAGATCCAATCTAGCACATCTTAATAAGTTTGGCAACAACAGCTGTGAATGATAAAGAAAATGTGTCATGAATTAGGGCAAGTCCTTATATGTGTATACAAATTAGAGACATACTGCAGCTCCTTTCCAAAACCAGTCCCCCCCCCCCCAATCAATATGCTGGTGCTCCCTAAACGTCTGTATTGGCCAGAAGAAAATCACTTACCATTCCTCGAACCAGTAAACAGATAGGCTTTTATCGTTAATGCCCCCAAAACATGAAACTCCTAACCCTTGAACTTGAGAACTGCCATACTCTCACAGTTTTCAAGAAGTGCCTGAAAACACATCTTTTCTAATTTGTGTGAGATTCCTCTCTGTTTGTTAATAGTGTGAGCTTTGTATGCTAATGTTCTCATGTTAGTAGGTATTTCTTGTTTATGTGCTTTGTATCTAATGAAAATGCACTTAATAAATGTAATATTATTATCTTAGCTCACCATTAGTGGATGGCCTTTCATCAGGAGCCCTCTGCCGACAGTGAGAAATAAGATCTTTGAAAGGTTTTGGAGTGTCGCTAGGAGGATCTTCTGTTTTTCCTTCCTCGATGAAGTTGTACTTCTCCTCATGGTCCAGGACAGTTCCAGCTATACGGAAAAAAGGATTTAAGATTATTTTCATGTAAAGAGCGTAATGTAAAACAAGTACATTTTTGCACACAACACTCCATTTTTGCAACTTGCAAAAGTTTCTTGCCATTCAAATTGCCATCACCTAAAATTTGTGGAAGTTTCTTGATCCAAAAATGTCTTGTTTTGTGGTTTTAAAAAATGTTCTCAAATAACATAATACTGTTTTATTGCCAATGCATAACCTGGAATAAGCAAAAGAAAGGAACCATCATTGAATTATTTGTTTCAATATTAATCGGTATGCATTCACGGCTGTGGACTTCACTCATGCATTATTCAATTTTTAATTAGCTACGGAAAGTCCATCAGTGCAGAAAGAGCACTCTAGGTTTTTTGTGAGCTCCGAAGTTTCCAGAGACCAAATGTAATGATGATTATCATTTCGAATCTTTACACATCTATTCCCCAATATCTAGCAAAGGTACGAGCCACGTCGTTGGCCTCTACCAGCCCCCCCCCCCCCCCCCCCCCCCCCCCCAGAGTATACGTCAGCCAGCATGTAAGAGCTAGACGGCTTTTGGTCTGGGGGCCCTGTCTGCAATCACAGTCTTGTGAATTTGTGTCAATTAATCCCCATTGCAGTTTATACAAGTATTTATCCCAATATTTGCCTTGCATCTCCTCACGCCCGTTTAATAAAGACTACGCTATAATACTTGTTAACGCAAGGAACACCACATGACCAAATAGCTTAGGCCAAAGAGATATCTTCCTTGCTTAGGCTTACCCTTAATCTTTTTATGTGGCGATGTTGTGGTCTAGTGGATACGACATCGGACTATGGATCTCATGGTTCACAGTTCGAGTCACGCCACGGCACTAAATTGGGCAATTTGGCAAGACATTAATCTACATTTTCCATTTTTCACCCAGGTGTGGTAAGAGGGTACCTGGTATGAATTTTTCCTCGAATGCTTTTAGCAAATAGGACAGCTGGGCTAAAGCCAGGCTAATAATAGTACCTTGTAGGTGCCTTGAGCATCCCGTGGGAAGGATATGTGAGCAGTATGAATGAAGTTTATTGTATTATTTTATGGGACATTACATGACAAAAACTTTGGACTTGCAAATGTGCATGTCAATGTACCATGAATGAATTACCTTGTTGTTCCATGGCTTGGAAGGGTTGCATCCTTGAAGCAATCTCATACAATATGACTCCAAGTCTACAGGACGGAAACAGAAAAGATCACACATTACTGGTAAATGTGTATAGAAACGCTAGGTCTGTAGCTCGCAACCCTAATCATGGACTGCTCTGGCTCGTTAACTGTTTAATACCCTTACCCGGTCCTGGACTGGTCGTTACATAATAACATTAAACTGATCATGACAATTTTGTCATCATTTTATGGGACTTTGCAACAACTATTACCCTAATTAGCATGAAGACATGAACACAAACATATTAGAAAAATATAATTCCCGAGTGTTAAAACTTGTTCCCAACTCTTTTCTACCAGTTTTCTGTTACCAAGTTGACATGATTTGTGTTTTAGTTTAGTGGCTGTGGCTCGGCTCAAAACCTTCAGTCTGGCTAGTGTATCTCTACACTACTAGAAAACATTGTTATTTCACTTTACTCACTTATAGACTTCACTCTTGATACTGGGCTTGAAATGTGGACTTGTTTCCTCAGGGCAGAGGTAGTTCATTTCATCTTGTTCAACGGAACCACAACCCCCAGATGACATGGTTGTTTTGCTCTTACTGATCTTCGATGCTGACTTCACGAAACCATTGTCAGAGATCTGCAGAAGTATACAGAGAATGTATCGATCTTCTTCTTCATCATTGCGAAAAAAATGCTATTCCTAAATAAAACATCACTCCATGTCATAGCATTTGAGTACATATGAACAGCATTTTCTGATGAGGATAACTACATTCCCAAATACACCAACAGTATGCATTAGACAAACAGCCAGAGGTGATTAAGGCATCTGATAATGACGATGATGATGGTAAGAATACAGCAACAACAGTAATACTAAACAACAAACGAAATAATACTTGATAACCAATAACAATGACATTGTTATTAGACAATAATGTAGGCGCCCGCAAGCGCTTTGTATTGTCAATGACAGCAATGACACTTTTTGCGGGCAGCCGACAATAATTTTGTACAAACCTTAGCTCTGAAGTCTTTATCTATGAGGAATCTTGTGGAAGTGATTGCTCGATGAAGCATGATTTTATTCTGCCCCTGGCCAAAATGGATTGTGTCGAGGCCTTGAGCACAATCCCTGGCAAGCGTGACCCGTTGTTCCCATGGCAACGGATGATTCTTCTTGTCTTGAAGAACACTTCGGAGGGTACCATGAGGCATGTACTCTACCACAAAGCACATACGACCTAGAATAGAGGAAAGAGTTCTAGAAATAGTACAGAGATCATGCAAAAATTACCTCCCGTTAATTGCAACAAAAATATACCAACTGTTATAGTATCACAAAAATGCACCTGAAAAAAAAAGATTTATAAGGAATCTGAGCGGGGGAATGCTTTAAAAATTAGCTAAAATCACTGATAATTATTTCCCATTGTCCGTAAGCCCAAATGACTCTGAGCAACAGCTAACAAGCAAAGGTAAAATATTTTCTGTTGCAATTAATCGAAGGTTTGTGCCTATTTTTTAACCCAATGACTGTTCTAACTGTCAGTATTATGGCCTATAAATCTCTGCTGGGAATGGATTTACTCATGGATGAAACTAGTCGAAGAGCAGGAAAGGAATGTGTACAGCCCTGAGAGCCTCTAGTAGAATCTTTGTAGTCAAGGTGGCTGTAATAGGTCTATTTCACGAGGGTCACCGAAACACGAAGGGAAACAGACTCTACAATGACACCAAACCGACAGGTTGCTGGCCAATCAGGATTATGTTTTGTTGTGTTCTGTCTGTCGTCTGTCTGGTGTCTATCTTGTCAGTGTTAGCTGGGTATTAAGAACAAATTGTAGTGGAATCTATGGGGTTGAGAGGACTGCAATATTTTTTTCCTGAGGTTTGCAGCAACTGGAAGAACCTTGTCTACGGTTCAAAAGTATGGAAAAATAATATCATTCTTGAGATATTCATAATTAGCAAATTACCTCTAACACAACCCATCAATCCATGCCTCAAAATTAGAAAATAAGGGGGGAACGGCCACTTGATTAGGCGCACCAAACCTCATTTTTCTATGAGAAAAACTTAATTGGAGAATGGACTTTTTCCTTCGATTATATGTAGTTATATATGTATTTATTCTCCTCCTTACTTTGATGGTCCATGGTGTATCCGACGAGCTGAACAATGAAACTGGAAAATCGGAGATTCTTCCACAGGTTCAGCTGGTCTTTCAGCTCTACCTTGGCAGATATTTCCCTGTGAAATACAAAATTGTGAACTTAATACATGTAGAAGGCTTTTAAGTTATTCATGTAAACAACAAAACAAACTCAATATTCGTGTTACATGACTTTTGTTTTCTAACCTCAAACTAGCATTTCCCACATATTTATACTGCTCTTGTCAAATTATAATTGTACTCTTTTTTTCTCGAAATTAAAATCATCATAAATTATGATACGGCATGATTTAAAAAAAGAAATTAGGAGAATTATTTTCTCTTCATTTGTTTCTCTTATTCTTTTCCATGGCATCTTGTTTGTTGTATTTTCATTTTTAATTTCATTATGATTGTTCAGTTTGCTTAAACCTTAACCAAATTACCAACATTACTGAAGATTTTAGTCCACAGTTGTAAGGAGAGACTATTATAAAGGCGACTTCTTTATTCCATATAAATCATTATATAACAAGGAGAATTCATTCACGAATACACGTAAACCAGTTTGTTTGTAGCACATGCTGCAAATAAACCCCAAAATCTTGTCTACAAGGAAAAGTCCTACTTTGAACATTTTAGAATAATCACTGCCAAAGTAATGAAGGTTTTTCATAAGATAAGAAGTTAAGATAAGATAAGGTAAGATAAGAGATAAGATAAGATAAGATAAGATAAAATTTTATTGACTCTATCGACCCACTTCCGGGGTATGAGAGCACAACATATTTACAACACGATACAGAAAGATATATAAAAACAAAGTAAAATATGATAATAAAATACATAGACATGATACATGCATTTTTATATTTCTAAAACATAATAAACATGAGCTAAATACTAAGTATACACTATACAGTTTAAAGTTATAAGTCTAAAATATCACGTGGTTTGGTTTGTCTACCACAACGAGTAACTACACTTTTATTAACAAAAATAGGACCATGCCCTTCAGCCTTAGGAACCAACGAAAAGAATTGTATTATTACTCTTACGAATTTTACGAGTTTTCTTAATTGTTTAACGCTAGATCTATTAAATAATTTGTCCATGTGAAATGTGCTTGGGTTACTCACAACAAACTGTCTATCTAGGTATAACTGCCTTTCTTTCTTGAAAAAAGGGCAGACAAAACTATAGTGAAATTCATCTCCAAAAACCTTTAAATTACAACAAGGACATTCAATTTTACTTTCTTCAGGATTATTTTCAAACCTTCCATTATTAAATGGTAAGCGGTGTGACCTGCATCGGAATCGACATAAAGTGATTGCACCTCTTCTATTCAACTTTACCAGATACTTTTCAAATAAAATGTCGTTCTTGATAATTCGGTAGTTAACACATATGCGATTTGACCAAACATTTGACATAATTTCTTGCTTTGACATGTCAGTCAACCTGAGCTTAAGAGCATGAATAATCCATGTATTACTAAATCCATCTCCTTGCATTTGCCACACATTTCCTAGCCCAGCATTATTTAATGAAATACCTTTTGTTTCGTCTTTTTAGAAGATTAAGAATAACATAACTTCAATGAGCATGTATTCAGTATAAGTTGCTTTTAAAAATCGCTACACATGATGAAATTCACAATGTAATGTAATAATGGCTCATTGAATTAAACTATAAACCACTGATGGAAACTTAGCCTAACTACAATGGCAACATCACTCAACAACTAATCATATCAGGGTTTCCATGGAAGTTACCATTAATGCTAAGTATAATGCAACAGACTCAGAACATATTATTTATTTTAGGCATTACTAAACTACGATTTTTGTTTGTTTGTTTGTTTATAGTTTTGCAAATGATGAGTTGTACTTACGTGTCATCAAACGCTTTCATGACCAGTAGCATTTCAGCAAACCTGTGCTTAGTCTTGGAAATAGGACCGTATGTTCCTTCCTGCAATTCCTCTACTTCAGTGAAGTCTGAGTAATCCATTCTTAATTCTAAAATTGAAAGCATAAGAAAGAGAACATGAACAATTCCGTACATACATCAGGGCTCCACACTACTTCTTTTACAAAAGGGTCCTCAATGTAAACATTTTGAGATGTTGGGTGCCTAAGTGTCCTAGGGGCATGTTACTAATGCCTGTAAGTGCACACATTCAGCTGTTCTTAGGAAGAAGTTTATTGCTTACAAATAACTTTTTCTTTCTTTCTTTCTTTGTCTAATTCAAGTGTTTACGATAAGACCATAAGTTCCTTCCTCCATGTCTGTGCATTAACTTTGGATAATTCTTGACTAACGTTAAAACTGAAATGAAATGGGATTTGTTGTTGGTTAAGTATTGTTCTTAAGACAGTTAAGTTTACGATGCTTGAAAAGGGTATATACAGGTCCCAGTGAATTCTGTATATCAAGAATAAGTGATTATAATAATAGCAGGTCCCCATGAGATGCAAATCCTTGGGTGCCAAATCTATCAGTGATTGAGTGGTAAGTAATAAGGGAGTTGGAATAATTCATATTGCACACGTATCCATCCAAGAAGATGCTCAAGGCACCTACCATGTACCATTATCATCCTGGATTTAATCAAGCTGTCCTAAGGGGCTCAAGGCATTCAATAATTAAATGCCTACCAGGTAGGCTTACCGATTTACTAAGCCTGGGTGAAGAGTGGCAAATGTAGATTAACATTATGCCAAAGGACAATCGTGCCGCATCAGGACTCAGACCGTGAGCCATGTAATTCACACTCTTATGATATATCCACTAGACCATGGCACCGCTACAACGGCCTTTAGCCTTTAAAAAACAGTGACTAGATCTTGCTCAAGGCAAGCTTTGGTCACAACTCAGAGCGGCGACAGACCGATTTGTAGCCTGCTCGGTCGCCGCTGAAATTTAGGCATCGCCCAACGATTTTTGGAAGAGTCAAGCAGGCTGTTTTGGTTAAAATTTTGTGACATAATTCGAAAACTTAAGAATGTTAATTTTTCTTTCGACAAGTTCGTTTAACTTGAAGGTTATAACTTGAAAAACAAAAGTTAAAATTTTCTTATCATATATGAAAAATACGCAGTTTATTTAACATTTATGCGAACAGAAAATCGGGGTGCCTCACTCGCCTCACAATACCTGTAGCTTAATAGCTTAAGCAAATGGTTGTCTCAATTATTGGATGCCTATTTCAATTCGCCGCTCGATTTTAGGTCAAAACTGGGCAAAATCGGGGAGCTTCTCCTGGCGGCGTTCCGGCAGTGACCGATTGATGACCCACCGATTCCCGAGCGGTCTCCCACCGGCCACCGGCTGATTTTAAAGAATTGCCCGGCAGCCGGCCGTTGTTCGGCGGGGTACCAAAATAGGCTCGGTGCCCGGGCGGTCGTAGCCCGGGCACCGACCTAATCGATCGTTCGCCGTCGAGCGATTTAGATCAGAAATCGAAGCCGCTAGGTAAAAGGTTGCCGACCGATTATGAACTCGCCGTCCAGTGACCGACTGATCTCCCATCGGTGACCGGGCGGCGACCGGGCAGGGCCCTAAAAACAAGCAGTGCCCGGGCGGCCGCCGCGCGGTGTCCGCGGGCGAAATTGGCTTACAACTCGCCGCCCGGCCGCCGAGCGGGCTACTTTTGGGGGTTGTGACCATAGCTTTCAACCACTACCACCTATTCGAACTTACCGCTGGCATACATTTCCTCAGATCTCATGTGTTCAGAGAATTCGATTTGTTTGCGAAGGCCCTCAATCTTCTTTTTCATTGTTTCAACTGAAAAAAAAAGGTTCATGAACTCAGGTAGCATTATTAACCCATCGATTACAGACTTCGAATTATTCCCTGTGGGTTTAATATATAAACCACCCGATTCCATTATGCAACAGGTTAAAGTAAACACTTTCCCATCCATTCTTCAACAGGGCAAGTGAGAGGTAGCTCCTGTCCTATAGGTAACCAAATATTATTGAATTGTATTATAAAATAATAAACATGACATAAAAGTACTATTTCAATTGATGTTACTGTTTTAATCAGGGATACCTGTTGGTTTCACCTGATGAGCTTGTTGGAATTTATTATCCGCTATGTTAAATAAAGTCTGAAAAACATGAAAAGGAAGGCGACAGGGCCTGAAATCAGGCACCTGCTGAATTAAGTTCTAGTGGAGCCATCATCTTTCTACGTACGGTCATCAAGTATGGTGAAATCTCACATGTGGTCGGTAACTCGAAGCACACACTAGCTTTATAGACGTGCACAATACTAGATTTTGGCAATCTTAAATCATGCTCTATTTTGCAGTCAGCTGTTGCCATTGGAGCTATACAGTTTGTGTAATGTTCCTGAAACCTAATGTACATGTACCTTGCAAAGAAAATACTATATTTTACATTATCAATTAGCCCTTACTAGTATATTACATATGTTTTGCTTTTTTTCAGATTTCTAAAAGAAGTGGCTTTGTGTATTATAATTTTTTAATTAAATTCTTAACTGAAGGATAAAGTAAGGGGAACAAACTTAACAATTTACTTACATATGAGATTCAGACTCTCCTTGAAATCTCGAATGTCCTGACTTTGATCGTTTCCATCTTGCTTCAGTTTATCTAAGTCCTCTTGTATACTCTTCAAGTCTCGCTGAAGATCTTCTTTCTTCTGCTTTTCCATTTTATCCCTATCAAAAGCGTCACTGAGCCGTTTCTTCATATCTTCAGTCACTATCTCTAGTGATACAACCTACAGACAGACAGAAAGACAATTACAAAATGCAACAGCCAAAAAAAAATAAAAAATGAGAAAACTTATTTAAACAAATACGTTGATTGTTTTGTACATTATATAGTGACAATTAATTCTGCACTGCATTACCAATTTATAGACACTGTTTATTCTGTTTATTATTCTGTTTATTATTTTCTATATTCTTTTGCGATTATACATTATTACATGCAATTGAAAGCATTCGAAAATATGAAGAAAATGAGGATTAACATGAAACTGTGCGCTCCAGCTTATTTTACAATGCCATATATGTGCCGTTTTGTGTATATATATATATATATATATATATATATATATATATATATATATATATAATTATATATATATTGCATGTGTGGCTAAATTAACGACCGTGCTGATAGGCGAAGAAACTAAGAAAGGAACCAAATTAGGGTTAACTAGACCTACCTGAAGACAAAAACCAAGGCTTTGTTGCAAGGTGGTTAGCTGTTCATTGTAAACATCAAAATTTTCTTGGATTATCCTCATGCGCGTAAACTTGCCAAACCAGTTTGTAATTCCAAGCTTTAAGAGAAAAGCTTCAAGGTTCTCCATGCATGATTGCAACTCTTTCAGAGGTCTGCGATGGAATAATAAAAGATTTAAAAGAATTTCATTGGACAGGGAGGAACTAATTGAAGCAAGATATGTCAATGTAGAGCAAAGTGTAAAATCATATTGAAGTTCTTATTTTAGATGTGAATTACCAGTTGTCTTTTTTCCCTTCTTCTTTTTCGCCTTCTCTTTCTTTTCATATGGTCCACCATAGACCAATTAGCTCTCCCCATTAAAGTGACTCGGTAACATTGCCTAAGATTCTGAAACAAAATCCTGGATTTGGCTCATGCTGCAATCATAAGTATAAACCTTTAAGTCACTCAGAAATCCCATGAATTTCACAAGCCGATCGCCTGTCTGACTATCAAGATATTTATGATTGAAAATCAAGATTATTAATTTTTCGTTTTCCTAATGGTCTGTTTTTAAATCACTTCTGTCCATTGGGGGAAATGAGTAAGGTAAAACCGGTCACTAAAAGATTTTTACTTTTTTGAGGCACTTCATGATCATTTTGAAGCGCAATTTGTTAGGGCTTTAAAGGTACTATGTCCCATTTGCAGGCCAAAAAAATGAAAAGGTTAAATTCCAATGACATTTGAAAGATAATACTAATTTAGAACTTCCCTAAAATTAAAAAAAAAAGAGGGGGGGGGGGGTAAAAACGTATTTAAGTGGGAAAATAATTACTCTTAGTTGTCGATTCGACTTAAAAGCTGTAGAGCCAGTAAGCAATAGTCTGATTTTCAGACCATTGTCGGAATGGTCGTACATTTATGCTGCGCAAAGATTCAATCAGTTTAATTTTGGCCATTACAAGAAGTGAATTATTGAAGTAGACAAATGCTCATGTACCCTTTACAGCTCATTTTATGTATGTTATTACCAAACAAGGAAAAAGCCAGTGAATCACTCAATAGTGTCTGACAGTGAAGTCTAGCAAGTAAACGGGTTTCCTCGCATAATCTCAATATTAGGATACTGCTAACTTTCACAGATAGGGCATACATGACATATTCATAATTCCTGCAAAGTTCTACAGAATTTGATGTTGGCTGCAAAAGGGACATAGTATCTTTAATATACACCATATCATCGAAACTTATAACACGTAAGGCCATGATTCTCATATGTAACATTGTTAAACGATGCCTTTAGGGCTTAGTATTCTTGTTTTGGGGTGATTTTTCGGCAAAAATCTAAAGAAAAGTTTACTTATTTGATTTTGACCTCTGTACATTTCAGATAGCAGAAGTCTTAGGTACCAAACTAAAATTTTCACCGTAAAACAGACAAAGACTTAGGCAAAAATGCTATATACTTATAATGAAAGCTAGTATACTAAAATTATAGACTCAATTCAAAACTTATAAATACATGCATTTGTACCTGTAGAGTTTACTTACATGCAGACAAACATGGCATATACAATTATAAAAGCATGCATCAAGTTCCATTGCAATAACGATCTATGTCATTGCATTGTTTGCGTTCGCATTCTTCTCTATTAATTCCAATGACGTTCTTCGTCATTGCATTGTTTTTGTTCACGTTCTGCCCAATTAATGTTCTTCTTCTTCCGTTTTGTTGCCATGAAATCACATTCGCTGTGCAAGTAGTGCTTGGTATTTCTATAGGTCCTATCCTCTTACTCTTTTTCTTTCAAATTTCGTAAGAATGGTCTCTAGCATCCCATCAAGGTCACTACATTCTTTGTTTTTCGAAATCACTGATAAATGCGCATAGCCAATCAAAATTTATACAAAATATATAACGCCCTTTACAGTCCGGGTATTGTCTTTCTTTCTGTAGCCGTAACTCTGTTCTGTTTGGCCTAACCCGTACTCTTTTTTTGGATTTAGATACTTGAAGATATGCCGTTTCCAGCCAAATAAAAAAACATATACACTAACGCTGATCGAATTTGCGATGTCTTTCGAGCGCAGTTGGAAATTTATTTTGCAGTATTTTATACAGACGTTTAGTCAAATACCTAATGGATGATATATAATGCCCAGAACCCAATATGTTTCAGGGAAGGACAGCGAACGTCAGACCATATACTTAAACCATAATTGACAAATACGAGAGAACAAACAAGGCTGGTGAAAAGAGTCATGTATATATGTGCTTTGTCGATCTGCGAAAAGCTTTCGATAGTGGTTGGAGGAAAGGACTGTTTTATAAAATATTGACATGTGGAATCGGAGGCCAGTTTTACGAAATTATTACTAATATGTAAAATAACCCACTAAAACTGAGTGTAATTGCTGAATGAAGGGATTTACCCCGTATTTTGAAACCAACAGTGACTGTACATTTCACAATTAGGTTTAATCGTCCATGACCTAGCATCGTTCATCCATCCATGAATGAACCTGCATTCAATCAGCAAATGTATTCGATTTATTGTGTTATTATCAACGTCCTTATCTCCCCTTTCCTCTTCTACTCTGCAAGTCACCCTCTTTTATCTTTATTTGTATTGTTGTATCTAAGTTAAGGGCTGCGGGCACGTCAAGCTACTTTGCTTTTTTTCTGTAGCCCTCCTGCATATGATGTATGCCCGGCTCCCCCACTCAGTGTTATTAAGGGTACGCATATGCGTGTTTCCAGCGACCCCCCCCCCCCCCCCCCTTCAGCAAAAGTCCGTGTGTGTAAAGTCAATACGGGTACACCTTTTTCTTTAGGGAGTTTGGGAACACGCATGGTATCCCTCCGTTCATGGATTGGGGGGGGGGGCTGGAATGTATGTCAATTATGCATTCAATATATTTGTTTAATTTCGTTTATTATCTTTATATAATTATATGCTCTTAAAATATTGTATCAAACCATATTATGTTCATGAAAATGTATGATTAAAAAAAGAAAAAAGATGCAGAAACCAATAAAACCAAAACCAATTTATAAAACAAGGCTGTACTATAAGTCCTACCCTGTTTAACCTATATCTAACTGACCTGCCGCATGAGTTGGAAACTATTGATACTCATCCCGTGTAATTGAATGGAAAGTTATTGAACTGTTTAATTTATGCAGATGACATTGTATTAGTATCAAAGCCAAGAATTGGAATGCAAATATTGTTAGATAGACTTGATGTGTACTGTAAGAAATGGCTGTTGAACAATACGAAAATTATTATTTGTAACAAGAACGGACAGACGTTGAAAGAACAAAATTTCTAGGTGAATGGTGAAAACATTGAAATTCTTAACAGGCAGCATAATTTTATGTAGGTCTTGTCTTTAATATGTATGGTACATTCAAGGACACGAGAGTTAGTCTAGCAGATAGATCAAAGAGAAATGTATTTAAATTATTCCAATCATTCGGATATCACCTCCCAAATATGAAAAAAGCAACACGATTATTTGACTCTTTGATAAAACCAATACTTATGTATGGATCAGAGGTATGGGGTGCTTTTACAGCCGTTCTTTGATAAGTTAACACAACTCGTAAAAGGTAACTCCAAAACTTTTCATTAAAAAAATGAAATACTCACTTCCAATGGTTGAGAAATGTTTTAATTGTTAATAAAGAAAGCAGCCATCTGGCTATTCTTGCTGAAGTTGGATCGTACCCTATAATTATACAAATTTGTCGAAACTTGGGAAAGTATTATGCACGAATGAGTAAATATAAGTACTGATTAATTATTATACCACTCTTTCCAAAAAAAACAAAAAATGACTGAAAATAATTGTGAATGCTGGCTAGTTAATATGCACCAGCTACTCGGGGGATTTAAGTTATTTGTGGATTAAAATGATGATTGTTTATAATTGAATGACATTACCGATAGTGAGAGGGTATTTGGAAAAGAAATAGAAACCCAAATGGAAGACATTTACCACCGCCAGGTCTTGATGGATTTATGTAGGGATTGTGTAAATGGCAATGAACAAAATCAATTGAGAACATATAATCTATCGTATACAGAGAAATATTTATAAACCGTTAAAAACCGTACACTACGTACAAATATCTGCCGATTTAGAATTAGTTTACATAACCTACCGAAAGAAACTGGAAGACATATACGTCCGGAAGAAATACCTTCACATTTATAAACTTGTAATGATTGTTACTTTGGAAGGGCTGGGGATGAATGTCATACCATAATGGATCATACTAAAAAAGAAGTTGAAAGGGGGGTATTTTTCAATAAAATGGCTGACATATCTGGACAGTTTAAAGATCTTGGCGGTGAAGAGAAATTTGTAATCATTATGAAACTTGAGAACTAAAATATAATTGATCGCTTTTGTAAGTATATTAAAACAATCATAAATAAACGAGGGGAATTTTAACATGCCACCCGTTCTTTCTAAAGAACATCAATATCGAAACGATCTTCCCCATTTGTTGTGTATCTAAATTGCCAAACATAGTTTGGTATTTGTCATATAATTATTTATTATAATATCATTTACCACTGTATATACAAGCTACAATGTTTATTGCTAATTTGTGATTACTCGAGAAACTATACCACTTGTTGATTTTCTTGTTTGTATAATTCTTTTTAAAGGTATTGTGCCATAATGATGGAATAAATATATTTATTATTATTTTTCCCCAATTTATGGAATGATTGTGACAATGATTTATTCCTAATAGATCTATATGATAGTATACATTCTCAGATTTTATTGAATAATAGTTTGCGAGTGTTTGTTTTGTGTGACTGTAAAGGACATGTGTGCTACTATGCTAATCAACTAGGGGACCTACGTCTGTAAGTCATAACTGATAGTAATGAGGATTAATGCCTCACGAAAGAGCACTAATATAGCTGATCGACAAGGTTTTGATCCTGGGGTAACGAGGCCATTGCTTAGCCACTGAATCATGACTGTACGCAAGGGGAGCTAGGGTACGGGGCAGCCCCCACATATACAAACATACAAAGAAAATGCAATAAATTATCGATAATTCTTTGCATTCCCCCCCGGTCCCCACCAGGACGAATTCCTGTGTAGGGCCTTGCCTTAAACCCTTATACATGGCCCTACAGAGGAATTATTCCACCTTTATGACCAACAGTGTACTATGAAAAGCAGTAGTAATTAATTTTGTCAGAACTCATGATAAATTCGTTTAAAAGTTCTTTCCCTCGGTTGATTCTGTTGTTCGTGTTATTTGGCGGGGAGTGATAGAAGTGAATGGTCTCACGCTTAACGACGTTGTATTATCATTCTTATTTGTTCATCGTCTTTACAATGCTCTTCGAATAAAAAAAAACAGCTTTTATTGTTAGGCTTCCTGAAAGAATTTTCATTTGTTGTTAAGAAATGTCTGGTTGCACCCTGTAGATGACGATGATGTGTTTGATCTTGTTTTCATAAATGATCATCAGTACCGGGTCTAATAATTTAAAGAAAACTGAATCTGAACCGGGGAAATGAGCTATACCCTCTCCCCCCCCCCCCCCCTCTCTCTCTCTCTCTCTCTTCTTCACCGCCTTACTTTTCCCTCTGTGCATTTGTACATGTATGTTAAAGATAATTGTCCGTACGTGCGAGGTCTTGTAATACATTATGGGCAAAAACATGCCTATAAGAAAAAATCCATTATAGCTCTTTTGGATGCGCAGGGACCTTCAATTTGTGTTCATATTTAGATAGAGTATGAGTCGGACATATAATTTCATGTGTCACGTGGCCATTAGAAATATCATGACGTTACATAATGGTCTTGGAACTCAAAATACGAATTTGCATATTATGACGTCAGCATATTTATCGAAAATTGATTGTATCTCCGTATATGTTGATCGATTTTCTTCCAAATTTGATATGTTGAAGCTAAGACAATACTCTACAAAATAAATTGCCACCAATCTTCTTTTTGATAACGTCATCATAGTAAAAATTTTAATGAAAGGCGACATGTCAGAATTTTTTTAATTTGCTTGTTTTTACTGAGGTGAATTTCGTTCACATCATGAATCTACATGATATTGTTCTTTGAGCATTATCTTGCTTATTTTTTTGCTTTATTTCTCCCGAATTCCGGTATTTTATAGCTGAGAAATGTGCCTTTTGTTTTTTATCAGATGTTGGGATCATGTCGAAATTTTAAATAGAAAGTTGAAATTGTGACCATGCCAAGGCAGTTTGTCATCTTTGCATGTAAAGTCTATGAAAAATATTTTCGTCCATTGTTTAAAGCATTTGCCTCCCATTCAATCTACCAAGGTTTGAAGCATGGTCTTACTGAAAATTCAAGGTTCGCTTCCCGGTAGGTTAATTTTTGTTTTTGTTTTTGTCCCGTATTACATTTGATTTTATAACCGTCTTTGACTATCATAACATAATCAATCACAACAAAATGTATCAAATGCCTAATTGAGTGTGTTATTTCTTTGAGAGAGGAATATCGATAGTTTGTGTATAACCACTCAACAATTGATTCATGCTTTTGTAACATCTCATCTCGATATAACTCTCTCCTTTATGGACTTCCCAAATACCAAATTCACAGACTACAAAAGGTTCAAAACGCAACTGCCCGCCTTGTCACTAAATCTAAACGTTCGACCCATACTACTCAAATACTCAAGAACCTTCACTGGCTTCCAATATAACAGCGTATCAAATATAAAATTCTACTACTCACCGTCCGTTCACTAAATGGATCAGTCCCTGAATATATTTCCTCTCTTCTTAATATCTCTTTAAGTTCTCGTGCAAGTCTTCGTTCCTCTAATTCAACAAATTTAACACAATTAAGAACAAAGAGGAGTTGGGGAGACAGAGCGTTTACAGCTGCTGCACCCCGGTTATGGAACTCCCTACCCCATTCAATCAAAATGTCAGCCAATCAAAATTTGTTCCAAACAAAATTGAAAACCTATCTAATGTCTGAATTCCTTAGTTAAGACGTAGTGTATTTCACAATCTGATGTAATTAATGTTGTTGAATTATATTTAATCATGTTAAATTATTTTCGTTCAATGTACTTACCTTGTTAGGCGCCTTGAGCATCTCTTGGGGTGGATATGTGCGCATTATAAATGTTGTTATTATTATTATTATTATTATTAACCCTCAGGGAAATCTGAATCCTTGTCGTGTATTAAACCTATATAGGGTTAATCTCCCAAATTTAAAACAAAATAAACTCGTCCCATTTTTATGATCTTAGTGTCCTTTCCAGACGTTAATAGTTTTCTAGTTTGTTTAAATATGTATAACTTCTCTTTTTCTCTATAGAGTAAATATTCGATTCCATTTCTCCATTGCATTTCTCTCTCTCTCTCTCTCTCTCTCTCTCTCTCATTTACGTAGTTTCCCTTCCCCTCTCTTGACTTGCCTCCCTTTTATTATCTTGCTCAGTCTGCCTCTGCCCTTCTCTTTTTCTTCTCTGTCACCCTCTCCCTTTCCCGCCTCTGGTTCTCGTTCTCCCTCTTTTATGTTTTGTAATGTTCTTTGATAATTTTCTATAGCTCTTACATTTACCCCTTGTATTCTTATGTCACCCCTTCCCGGTTAACCATGCATAGAGAAAAACATGAATTTAAATACATTTGTAAACAGGTCTATTCATTATTATTATAAATCACATAATGATCTTTTTCATCAGCATTATCATCATCTATATCATGATTTTTAAATCAACATGATTTATTGTCAGCCATCATTTTTTCCGAACGTTCAATAGCTACGTATGAGTCAGCCCGGCTTGACCCAGTGATATATACATATTCATAAACCCATTATCAAACGAGTGCTCTGATCGGCCATTGGCTATGTTTTCGTAAGTTGACCCGGAAATATATCGGCGGAGTAATGTCATAAATTACCAGTTCGAATGCATGAACGTACCGTTTCAATGGTTCTGAGATAAAATTGGATAACTCGTATAAAGTAAGTCCGTAAAATTCGCCTTTGGAAATAGGTGATAAAACTTTGATATTTATACATAGGAGAAAAATATACATGTTTTTTTTTTATTTATAAATCAGAAATTAGATGTAAATTAGGAACCAGAACGTCAATGACGTAGCGCTCATCCGCATCTCGCAACAAAAAGTATCGTAAATGTTATGTGGTACACTTTTGAACTGGTCAAAAAATAAAAATTTGATGCCCTGGAAGGGACATAATTTCATTTAGCTGTACAAGATTAAATAGAAACTAAAGGAAATGGAATGAAAATTGGTTGAAACTGCACTGTTGACTCAGATTAGCTGGACTGGAATGCTCCATTCGCAAAACGGGGGTTTGGGGTAAACAGACTGGAAAGCAACACAAATCTGTTACAAATCGACCACCATTTTTCTAAATTTATATTCGCTAGTACATGTATCATTTCTTGATATTTCCTATCATTTATAAAATTGTTATATTTTTGCCAGATTGGGCCACCAGCGTAAACAGTAGCTGTGAGCAATGTTCTACCATGGACCCTACTACCATAGTTCTACTTATCCAAAGTGTGTGTGCAGGGGAGGGGGGGGGGTATGCAGTGTGATTGCCATGCCTAGGCCTATCCTTGCCTTGCGCTAGTAGTAGGTATAGCACACCGAAAATAATTACAACACATGTTATTTGATGGTTGCAAATGATCGAGCTTTATAAAAGCTTCAAAAAACAAAAAAACAGTATTGAAATCGGTCAATGCGTTGTGATTTTATACCATTATTTTGTTTGATATCGCAAAGTTACCGAAAAACCTGCCATAAATGGTCAAATTGTCAAAAATGGCATAATTCGACAAAGTTGACAACTTAATTCATCACTTTCTTGGACACAAATAATAAATTAAATTATCAACCACTAAATTATCATCTTTGTGGTAAAAAATACAAAAAAGAAAATTCATATATCTATTACCGTTTTGAAAACAGAAGCCAACAAAATAAGTCATTTTTGCCATTTTTGCGAAGTCCGCCTAATTAATATGTGCATATGTAATCAAATATGTAACCTAATATTTTTGCAATGCCAATACAATATGGCGATGGAAATTACTTGGATCACCGTCACAGCTATTTCCTCATGTGATTCACAAATTATTCAGAAAAACCGATCATATGATAAGAATCTGTAAACTTTCAGCTACATCACCGTATATTTTCTTTAAAAAAAAATGTCAGATTTGAGGATTTATGACGATTTTCCGAGAAACCATTCAACAGGCCACAACATTCCACAGGGACTGAATTTCAGAGAAAATGAGGATATTTAATTTTTTGTAGGGGAGTTTTATACATTGAGGTGCATTTTGTTCACAACGCAGAATAGCAGCGCGAGTCAAATGGCTGAAAAGACAATATTCTAATTCAATAATTAACATATTTCCCACATGCCAATAACAATGAAACTACACATAATTGTAGTTAAAGGTATGCTTGAAATATATGTGAAATAAAAGTTTTTTTTAAATACATTTACAAAAATTGCTATTTCTACCAACTGACTGCTGTTGTGTGTGTGTGTGTGTTCGAGGGGCAGACTTTTTGTACAGGCAGTGTGATCACCCTACTAGTAGCGCCCGGGAGTAGCGCTTTGCTGAAAACAAAATTTTATTTTTAACCTCTCTTTTCTCCTCTTTTTAATCCACAAATCAAGTGTTTTCTGTGAGGGATCAAATTTGCAAATAATCATCCTAATATTTTTTTTTTGGGAATAAATATGAAGAAATTACCCTAATTAATCAATGTAGCAAAATCTCAAAATTCTGTGTAGAATTTTAGTGAACCGAATTTAGCTCTACCGGATAAAGCAAACCAAATCAAAATTGGTCAAGAAATGAGGGAGAAGAAGCAATTTTTGTTTTTCTGGAATAAATTTGCATAAATTACCATAATTAATTAAAGGAGAACAGTTTCAAAATTCTGTGTAGAATTTTAGTGTACCAAAGTTAGCTCTACCAGATAAAGCAAACCAAATCAAAATCGAGAAATGAAGGAGAAGAAGCATTTTTTTAATATTTCGAATACATTTGCATAAATTAGCATAGATAATGAATTGCACGATTCTGTGTAGAAGTTGTAAATCCCCCTCCTAGCCCTATTATATGAAACAATCAGAATCAAAATCGGTTGAAAAATAACGAAGAAGAAGCATTTTGAAAGCTGTGGACTGACGGACGACGACGGACGCCACGCCATGGTATAAGCTAATCGGCCCCTTCGGGCCGGATGAGCTAAAAACGGGGGAGAAGTGCTTTGTACCAAAAGTGGTTCAAAATCGGCTAGGTTAGGTTTACCGTCTGTGTATCGGGAATGACTGAATGTTGATAAATGTCTTTTTTCTTAAAGAATGGCCCATGCCAGGCGGTCATTTTTGTCTACGGTTCGCCGTGAAACCTGTGATAAAGTGTAGGCCTATATTATTTATAATGTCTCCGTCTTTAGGAAAAAACATTCCAAAAGATATAAGAAAATTGAAACGAAACAGGTAACAAACATAACAACTTTCAAATCATAACTATTTATTGAACATTTGATGAAGATTTAGTTGATTTTTGGTATGTTTTAGCGTAGGCAGGTTCATGGTTTTAGTAGGAGTAACGGGTCAAAAATGGATACGAAAGTACACTGGTGCCTGTCGTTTTGTGGTAAATGCAAACCACAAAGTTACTAGTTATAATGTCTACAAAAATATTCATGAATCATACCGGATGTACATCATCGGACCTTCCTGGTAATCATAGCCACCACCATCGGCGCCGGATTCGACGGCAGCCCGCTCCAGGTCTGACAGAACAGCAGGATTGGCCTCTACTTCCCTCTGTAGTGCGCTCACGGGTAGAAGGATAACTTCAATTCTCTTTGCGATGGTTCTACTCTGCGATTTGAAACGTTTTACCTTATGCACAGCATCATAGATCCTTTCACTAATACCAGCCAGCAAACCAACGCCAGACAGGACATTAAATACGGACATTTTTTGTTTTCTTTTTTAGTATTGTTTTAAACGAAAGGCTCTTCTCTCAAGCGCTATCACGTACCATAATACACATGAACTTTAATATGTGCATGAACAACTAGTATTCGTGTCACAACGATATGCGTGCAGTGACGACAAGTCTTTTGTTTCCTTTTGGCCAATGGCAAGTGAGAAGATAATAATAATAATAATAGTGGGCTCTTGTATAGCGCTCATGTCCGTCAGACGTGACACTCCTGGCACACCCGAGTAGTACCTTTGGCTTAAGCACGGCTGCCGTTACGCATTTCAAGGAATTAATTGTGTGGCAAATGTAGATTAATGTATTGCCAAAGGACATTAGTGCCGCGGCGGTAGTCGAACCGCGGACCTTGTGACCGACTCGACCACGGCACGTCTACATGATAGATGATAATCAAACAAAGAATACATTTGGAAGGATAAAAAGAGAGTATCAAAGCGTCGAAGAAAACAAACGACTAAGAAAAGGTTATAAGGGAAGGTTATTGATAGAAGTTTAAAAACAAAGAATAAGGATTATCATGGGTTGCAATCGAAAGAGCAACCATGGAGGCGGAGATTTTGTGAAATTCATATTCTGGTCTGCTTTAAAATGCTATAAACTCGAGGGAAAAAAATGTATGTTAGGTCCTTTACGTGTTTGGTATCAATGTAAAGATAATTACTTGTGGTCAATTTGAGACGATTATAATCGCGCGCTTGGAATATAATTGAAGCAATGCATTATAATTTAATACGTATTATGAGAAATATTTGCAATAACTTTGCGTTGCCGACGACAGCCCCTTTATTGAATTTGGCTGACAGTTGTCGAAAATAGAAGTACACATACCCACCAACTTCCATGCAAAGACCTAGGTTGAAATTTTAGAAATTTAAAGCAAGCTGAAAGGATTTCAGCATCTCTGTTAAATTACTATTGGGATTTTTAAGGGGGGGGGGGGTAATTTCGGCAAAGGCAGTAAAAAGTAGAGTAGATGTATCTGATTTCGCTGTCACGAGATTAAATCTAGATCTTAGTCAGGAGCGGATCCAAACGGCGGCGAGGGTGGGGGCCTAATTCGTGAGAAAATATTTAGTGGCGATTCAGTCGGCAATTAATCGGGAGGGGGGGGGGGCGAGGATAGTAAGCAATATTTTATTTTACTCAACACCGAAACTGCCCCCCCCCCCCCGCCCCTGAGCAAAACAAATATGTAAACATTGTGGTAACCATCTTTTGTTTATTTTATTTTTTGGCCAAGGGTGGGAGCCCGTCTGTTTTTAAATTTAAAAAGGTAGAATTGTGGTTAGGACATTCATCAACGCATGCGCGCTTCGCTTCTATCTATACTTATTCAGTCTGTGATGAGATCTGTGCACAAATTAGATTAAGTTGAATTTAAAAGAAATATGTAAGTATAATCTGAAAGAAATTGAGGGCTATTTAGGATAATTGGAAATACAATATGACATCAAGTTTCACACTGGGCAGAATATAATGGTGAAATATGATTGGTTTACTCGGACCAAGGACCTACTACGGACAAAAGATTTTTTTTTTAAGTATAGAAGCCTAGCAAACACCAGCTTTGAATTTGATGAGTCTTGTTTTTCATATGTTGCCATTTTTTGATTTTATGCAATCTTATTTCTAAATTTACTTCTATATCATTGATTTATTTCTTCTTTAAATGTATCTCCTTTTTTCCTCTCATCACTCTCCATATCTCCATAACACTCTTGCACGCCTTCTGCTTGCTCTGTATACCTACTTCCTGTCTACACAATCATTTATTCTATCTCTTTTGCTCACTCGCGCTCTCTTTTTTTTTCTCTCTCTCTCTCCCTCCCTCTTTGTATTTGCTTAATCAATTGCTTGTTCAGATACGTATACTGATTACAACTTTCCAAAAGTCAAATATTTTGTTAGTTTTTGTCCGATTTTATTCCAATTTTTACTTGTCTGCTTCCCTGATTTATTTAGAGCTTTCTATGAAAGTTCTCTACTATGAAGGTAGGATTTCTATTCATGGACAATACAGTAAGGACGCCCTCTTGCGCTTTAAATTAATTTAATGACGACACTAAATATGTCAGATTGACATGAAAATTATAAACCTTGTGACCCCCACCGTGAGATCAAATTTGCTTTCTCTTTGTAAATTGCCTAAATGTGGGATTTTATCGCTCCGCCGAAGTAATACCCGGTGTAGGCAATTCAGGCACTACTTGCTATTGATGGAAGAGGAACAAGAATCAAATGAAATAAAGTCAATTGTCTGGCTTGCAGTCTGAACTTTAACCTAGGAGAGCTTTTGTGGACGAATTGAAAAGCATGTCAAGAAAAATATTTTCATCGTCGTTATTGATGAACACTAGAAAGACGTCAGTGACGTATCCAGGTCCGGGGTGTTTTTAAGTGATATATTTATCACAGCATTCCATAGCACGCTTTACTGAGCATCATTGTATTGAACATGGCATGTACACATCCATTTGAGCCAGATTTTGGAGAGAAAAAAGCCCTGCGAATGTTAAAATCACATGCAAGTAATGCCTTAATAAAATGAAAAGTGTAGAACCCAATAAGTGATAGTTCTCATACGTTTAAAATAATGATGGAATTCATCGTAATGAATAAAGATTTCTGCATTTTTCAAAAATGGAGCTTTTTCAGAAGAGCAAGGCATTCTATCGGAATATAGTTTCCCCTCTCGGATGTTCATATGCATATGGTTAATTAGGGCATTCCTATCTTTGTAACTAGTCCATTTGTATGAGAGCAAAACAAAATAAGAAAAAACAGAATGACGAAAGTTAGAAATCGATCAGCTTAATAATAGGAGAGTTATGAATGTTTGAAATATGAGATCAGTGTAGCTATGCGATTCTCAAATTGGCAATGTTGTCAGTGGATTAACAATACTCCCGTTAGTCGTGTACACAAATATCATAATTTCTCTTTTGTTCTAATTGTCGTCTCCCTTGGGTCACTGCTCAAGATATAGGCCGCTTATACATCGTATATTATGATAGGTCCCCTTAAAGGAAAAAGACTATCCCGAGTCATACATTTTTAGAGATGAATCTATATCTCAGTAATTTTATGTTTTGGAATAAATGAGAAAATTGTCTGGCACTGCATTACAGAGACTTATCAATTCAGAAAATTTTAAGTTCAGATACGTAAACTGATTAAAACTTTCCAAAATTCAAATATTTTGTTAGTTTTTGTCCGATTTTATTCCGATCTTTACTTGTCTGCTTCCCTGGTTGTTCTGTTTTCTATGAAAGTTCTTTACTTTGAAGGTTGGATTTATGTTCAAAGACAATGCAGTAAGGATGCCCTCTTGCGCTTAAAATTAATTTAAAGACAACACTAAATATGTCAGATTGACATGAAAATTATAAACCTTGTGACCCCCACAGTGAGATTAAATTTGCTTTCTCTTTGTAAATTTCCCAAATGTTGAAGTTTACTGCTTCGCTGAAGTAATACCTAGTGTAATCAAGTTAGACACTATTTGATGGAAGAGAAGAAAAAAAAATCGAATAAAATAAAGTCAATTGTCTGGCTTGTGGTCTGAACTTTAACCTAGGAGAGCCTTTGTGGACGAATTGAAAAGCATGAAAAGAAAAATATTTTCATCGTTATGCATGAACACTAGAAAGACATCAGTGACGTATCAAGGGGCCGGGGGCTATATAGTTATATATTCATCACAGCATTCCATAGCACGCTTTACTAAGCACCATTGTATTGAACAAGGCAAGTACATATCCATTTGAGCCAGATTTTGGAGTAAAAAGCCGCGCAAATGTTAAAATCACATGCAAGTAATACCTTAATAAAATGAAAACTATAAAACCCAATAAGTGATTGTTTTCATACGTTTCTTTAGATAATGATTGAATTCATTGTAATGAATAAAGATTTCTGCATCTTTCAAAAATGGAACTTTTCCAGAAGAGCAAGGCATTCTATCGGAATATAATTTTTCCTCTCGGATGGTCATATGCATACGGTTAATTAGGGCATTCCTATCTTTGTAACTAGTCCATTTGTATGTAAGCGAAACAAAATAAGAAAAACAGAATGGCGACAGTGAGAATCAATCAGCTTAATAGTAGGAGAGTTTGAATGTTTGAAAAATAAGATCAGTGTAGCTATGCAAATCTCAAATTGGCAATGTTGTCAGTGGATTAACAATACTCCCGTTAGTCGTGTACACAAATATCATTCATTTCTCTTTTGTTCTAATTGTCGTCTCCCTTGGGTCTTTGCTCAAGATATAGGCCTCTTATAGATCGTATATTAAGATAGGTCCTTTTTAAGGGAAAAGACCATCCCGAGTCATACATTTAGAGAGATGAATTTGTATTTCAGTAATGTTGTGTTTTTGAATAAATGAGAATATTGTCTGGCACTGCATAACAGAGACATTACCATTTCAGACAATTTGAAGCTCAGATACGTATACTGATTACAACTTTCCAAAAGTCAAATCTTTGTTAGTTTTTGTCCGATTTTATTCCAATTTTTACTAGTCTGCTTCCCTGATTTTTCTACTTTCTCTGAAAGTTCTTTACTTTGAAGGTTGGATTTATGTTCAAAGACAATGCAGTAAGGATGCCCTCTTGCGCTTAAAATTAATTTAATGACAACACTAAATATGTCAGATTGACATTAAAATTATAAACCTTGTGACCCCCACAGTGAGATTAAATTTGCTTTCTCTTTGTAAATTGCCCAAATGTGGAAGTTTACTGCTTCGCTGAAGTAATACCTAGTGTAATCAAGTTAGACACTACTTGCTATTGATGGAAGAGAAGAAAAAAAAAATCGAATGAAATAAAGTCAATTGTCTGGCTTGTGGTCTGAACTTTAACCTAGGAGAGCCTTTGTGGACGAATTGAAAAGCATGAAAAGAAAAATATTTTCATCGTTATGCATGAACACTAGAAAGACATCAGTGACGTATCAAGGGGCCGGGGGCTATATAGTTATATATTCATCACAGCATTCCATAGCACGCTTTACTAAGCACCATTGTATTGAACAAGGCAAGTACAAATCCATTTGAGCCAGATTTTGGAGTAAAAAGCCGCGCAAATGTTAAAATCACATGCAAGTAATACCTTAATAACATGAAAACTATAAAACCCAATAAGTGATTGTTTTCATACGTTTCTTTAGATAATGATTGAATTCATTGTAATGAATAAAGATTTCTGCATCTTTCAAAAATGGAACTTTTCCAGAAGAGCAAGGCATTCTATCGGAATATAATTTTTCCTCTCGGATGGTCATATGCATACGGTTAATTAGGGCATTCCTATCTTTGTAACTAGTCCATTTGTATGAAAGCGAAACAAAATAAGAAAAATAGAATGGCGGAAGTTAGAATCAATCAGCTTAATAATAGGAGAGTTTGAATGTTTGAAAAATAAGATCAGTGTAGCTATGCAAATCTCAAATTGGCAATGTTGTCAGTGGATTAACAATGCTCCCGTTAGTCGTGTACAAAAATATCATTAATTTCTTTTTTGTTCTAATTGTCGTCTCCCTTGGGTCTCTACTCAAGATATAGTCCTCTTATAGATCGTATATTATGATAGGTCCTTTTTAAGGGAAAAGACCATCCCGAGTCATACATTTTGAGAGATGAATTTAAATTTCAGTAATTATGTGTTGAGAAATAAATGAGAATAATGTCTGGCACTGCATAGCAGAGACATTACCATTTCAGACAATTTGAAGCTCAGATACGTATACTGATTACAACTTTCCAAAAGTCATATCTTTGTTAGTTTTTGTCCGATTTTATTCCAATTTGTACTAGTCTGCTTCCCTGATTTTTCTACTTTCTCTGAAAGTTCTTTACTATGGAGGTTGGATTTATATTCATAGAACATACAATAAGGATGCCCTCTTGCGCTTAACATTAATTTAATGACGACACTTAATATGTCAGATTGACATGAAAATTATAAACCTTGTGACCCCCACAGTGAGATCAAATTTGCTTTCTCTTTGTAAATTTCCTAAATGTGGGAGTTTATTGCTCCGCTGAAGTAATACCTAGTGTAATCAATTCAGACACTACTATTTATTGATGGAAGAGAAGAACAAAATCGAAAGAAATAAAGTCAATTGTCCGGTTTGTGGTCTGAACTTTAACCTAGGAGAGCTTTTGTGGACGAATTGAAAAGCATTTGAACAAAAATATTGTCATCGTTCTGCATGAACACTAGAAAGACATCAGTGAAGTATCTAGGGGCCGGGGTGCTTACAAATGATATATTTATCACAGCCATTCATAGCACGCTTTACTGAGCACCAATGTATTGAACATGGCATGTACAAATCCATTTGAACGAGATTTTAGGGCAAACAACTGAAAATGTTCTGATTACCTGCAAGCATGACTTTAATAAAACGACAAATTATCATTTGTTTCCACACCATAATCAAACATTGACTTCCATGACATTATGTTATCAATTATGTAGGCTTCAGGATAACTCTTACAGAAATTGTCTAACTGCTTTCGTAAATACATTAAACACTCAGTCTTTTTCAATGTTTGTTCTCTAATTTTGTACGAGGCTCTAGTCTCCCTCGTACATCAACCACACAAGACCATGGGTGATTATAACAGAAAAGATGAGTCGATGGATTTCAGTTCCAATCATTAACTTTTATTTTAGGAAGAAAGGCACCTCTCAGGAAATGGGATATACCAGCGTTATTTTGTTGGATTAAACTCATATCATTTTAGAACGATCTATATCATTTATTTACAAGATAATAATTGTCTTTAAAAAATGATAATCTATTTTCGCAGCATATTTTGACTTCCATGAAATTATCTTTTTAATAATGTACGCTTTTAGGAATCCTTACATTAAGATGTAACAGCATTTTGAATTGGATACGAATAAGAATTTACACCTTAAAATCCCTAAGTATAGAAAGAGAACTAACCCACAATCTAATAGCACCAGACTGATAAGTATAAATATATAGATACTTGTTTCAATCGTATTTAAAGGAAACCAAAACCTTCATACTAATTTACTTTTATTGTAAAGTTAAAGATAGTTGAATAAAATCTGTGAAGATTTGAACAAAATAAATCTTTTTGAAGTGACTAGTCACTAGAGGGCGATATTCAATTTGATGACATCATTTTGTGGACAACTCTCCATGCCTTTTGTACATCAAATTTCACAATTATTTCGTTTTCTTCGTATTTATTTGTGTTCTTGATCCGACTTCATTACATGTGAAGTTGAATATCCTTTTGCATTATATACCTTGCTTTCAAGAGAGTAGCTTATCTCAATCACAAGAAAGAAGTAAAAACATGAAATTTGATGTACAAAAGGCATGGAGAGTTGTCCACAAATGATGTCATCAGATTGAATATCGCCCTCTAGTGACTAGTCATTTTAAAAAGCTTTATAAACTTCCTTATTCCTTGCCCAAGATACTTTCATTATTATTATATGAGTTCATTCAATTGGAATGAAGACCATTCTAATATATCTCGGGTTGAGCATTTATTTCATTAAAAGAGACTTGCTACTGTTCAGCTGTCCATGTGATTCTGTTGATCAATGTGTACAAATAAAGAAAAGATGACAGACTGCAACTTGTGCATAACTGACTAAATCAATAAATATGTTGTGAGATGCATCAATATTTGATACGATAGCAACTACTTAAGTAATACGGCAGTTTCAATAGCCTTGTGCGTCACCTATTGAAATGTGTGAACATGGCAATGACGTATTAAGTAAGCTCAACATGATTTCCATGGGACATAAAATAGGGTTTTCAAATTGCCTTTGAGTTGAATTTTCTAAAGAAGGTTGCGGTCGTGTTATCTATAGATTTGAATGTACATTCCCTCGATGTGACAGACGATATACATATGGAACTTTGTTTGTTATATATTGATGCATGAAAATCTATAGCAACTGTAATTAGATATGTTTTCGAAAAATGACATAATATAAGTATGTATTATAAATACGGGATAAACTCATCACCGGTTTGTCATAAAAATAATCTGTAAAAATATATGCCTATACATGTAAAAGCTTCATACAATATCAACAACTGAAGTGAAAGTGTCAAGAAAACAAAATTAAATCTAAAATAATAACCTTTAAAGGGAACCAAAACCTACATACTAAGTTACTTTTATTGTAAAGTTTAAAATATTTAAATAAAATCAGTGAAAATGTTAACAAAATCGGGCAAGGAATAAGGAAGTAAGAACTTTTTAAATGACTAGTCACTAGAGGGCGATATTCAATTTGATGACATCATTTGTGGACAACTCTCCATGCATTTTGTACATCAAATTTCACAATTCTTTCGTTTTCTTCGTATTTATTTGTCTTCTTGACCCGACTTCATTACATGTGAAGTAGAATATCATTTTGCATTCATCTTGCTTTCAGGGGAGTACATTATCTCAATCATAAGAAAGAAGGAAACACATGAAATTTGATGTACAAAAGGCATGGAGAGTTGTCCACAGATGATGCCATGAAATTGAATATCGCCCTCTAATGATTAGTCATTTCAAAAAGCTCTAACTTTTTGATTCCTTGCCCGATTTTGTTAACATTTTCACTGATTTTATTCAAATATCTTTAACTTTACATTAAAAGTAACTTAGTATGAAGGTTTTGGTTCCCTTTAAAACTAAATAATAATGTGACTACAACTAAGTTAACGTAATTATCTTCTTTCTACACCATTTTAGAACAGCCTACATGGTCTACGTACAATTCAGTTACAAGATAAGACATTAACAATACTGTGTTAATAAGGCACTGTATTGACCATTTGCTTTCACAGGCAAATACATTTGGATTTCTAAATATGTCTACATGTAAACGTTGTTAAGTAGGCCCCTATTGACAGTTGTAAATCTTCCGCAATGCTCACTAGGCGTGTTTATACGATGTAGATAGTAAAAAAAAAGACGCAAACTTAGAACACTCCTTTTAAAATTAAGTATACATTCTTATTACATATTATCACCCCTTTCACAAATCAATATTTTCTATGTACAATTCAGTCACAAGAAAATTACATGTACAATATATTGTGAACGATACTTAAAACAAAGAAAATATTCCTCTATTTTCACACCATAGTAATACACATATGTATTCTGAAGGGGAATGGTATGTACAGATTAGGGAGGTATGACGTTAAAGCAAATTAATATCCAGAATTCGCATACATAACGTTTATAAGATACATGTATATAACAATGGCAATCAATAATGAATATGAGATAATGTCTGTATACTAGACAAAAACAAGATCACAACTACTTTTGACAAATCAATTTCTTGATTTGTTTGTTTAAAAAAGTATATGCGTTCAATAATGTAATGCAAAGTAATCGAATATTACATTAAAAAAGTGTTTTCAGATATAAACAAATTAATTCTAAACACAAAAAGAAAAAAACACATAGACTATGTGAAATTATAATTTTACAACCAACAGTATCTCTGAAAGCAGCAGACCGCCAACTTCAGAGAATTTCAATATCATCGTTCATCACCTCTAGAAATACATGGCATGGTGGCTCAGTCGTTAGAGCGCCCGCCTCATGAACGGGAGGTCGTGGGTTCGAACCCCGGCCGAGTCATACCAAAGACTTATAACAATGGGACCTTCTGCCTTCTAGCTAGGCGCTCAGCATATTACATCGGAGAAGGGTAGTAATAACATATTATGTTATGCAGGGCCCGCTGGAAGAACAGTTTCATAACTGAAGTGGCTACCCTGGGTAAATAAAAGTTATTATTATTATTATACGCGAACATTAAAATGACGTACTACGCGATCTGAACATGATTGCTAGTAGTTGCGATCGTGTAACAACTTTGACAAGTTAATTCATAATTAAATGAAATAAAGCAGTCAATTATTGATTTTACTTTTAGGCAAAAGAAGAAAAAAAATCAACAAATTTTTTTTTTTCAATATTATTAGAACCGTACATTCAATTCCCTTCTGTGTGCTTGTTCACTCTTCCTTTTGACATTTAAATGCTCATTTTATTGGAGGAGCTTGCACCTTTGGATGTTTTTTGAAACAGATATATGGCGCCATACAAATGCTGTTCATCATCATCCCACTGAACTACACCATGACGACCATTGCGTTGTGTAACGCAAAGTAAAAGGGAGACAGATAGAAAGAGAGAGAGAGAGAGAGGCTGACTTTCTTGAACTTCCATCTGATTTTGTGTCACTGTTTTAGTGACTGATAGGTATTGCTGTATTGATGTTACTCTGCTCGACAGGGGTGTGGTCATACACGGTTAAGTCTTCCATCCTTCTTCTTCTAAGACCTCCGCTGTATAATTGAAATTTTGAGACAAAATAAAAGCTATCTTATAAAATAAGAACACTGTAGCTACATCTCGAAAATGTAAAAAACAACGTGTGATACAGATTTTGGAAGGAAAACATTTTTTTGTATTTGCAAAAGCCACTGGATGACATAATATTTCAAATCCTACAAATGCACACGGAGATAAAGCAAATCAAAATTAAGATGGAACAGTTCGTCAACAGGCCTATGCAAAACAAATTATATTTGATGTTCAGTGGAAATAATATGCAGATTTGCATTTTGTTATTCACACAGATTTATATGTATTCAGTATTAATTGTAAAACATTACATCAGATAATGATTACTTGATATTCTTAGATTGACCTCCAATAAATAGTAAAAACTAACTTTGCTTCGCCTAAAGTACAAGAAAAAAGGGACAAAATAACAAATAGACTTACCTCTCCTAAATAGACTCCAAGTGATTTATGAGTTGGTTCAGTATCAAGCTTATTTACCCTATCTGTAATTTCTGATAACAAAACAAGAACAACAAATGTGTGAATGGTTAGAAATAAAGCACATAAATTGTAGTCTAGACCTAATCAAGACCTTATCAGGAGACATGTTTAATATTACGCCATACCCTTTAATTGAGAGCAAATGGGCAATTCAAGCTCAACTGTAATGGAAGTATTTTGTATGATCAGGACAACTACCCCTGGTAAACACACCCATAGGACAACCGATATCCTTTTAAACGTCTCTGGACATTTACAACTTGGAAATTTACTTCTCAGGGTATGATGGCCCTTGGGATGTTTACAACATGCAAAATTACCTCCTAGAACAATTATCCTCAAGATAAATTACCCCCAGATAACAACCATCTTTGATGAGTTAACCGAATCACCCTCAGACAACTATCTATAGGTTGGCAATCGATTTAGAAGTTCTTATCTAAGATTTAAATGGTCATATCAACTTTTCCACTATCTCACAGTCAATATTCCTCCCTCTAAAAAGAAATGACAGATTTCTTTACTGCTTTAAAACAAATATTTAGAAAATCCCCTTCTGTTCATGGCATTTCCTCTTAAGATTGTTAAATAATAATACATTTCATTAGACAATAACAACAACAAATCACTGTATCCTACTCCAGTCATGGCAATGTCGAATTTTAAAATAATATTAAGATAAAGACTGTGATATATCATATAAACGCAGGGTATTTTACTGACATCGCTACCACTACGTATTTTCAATTGCGCAATCTTTCGGTGATGGCGTACGCATAGAACGATTTCCGGTCATGTACCCAAGCATCATCACATGCACGTCATGCAGTTGGTGATGCATTGTGGGACATGGCTATCAACGCACCAGGACATTATGAGCAGCAGATGGTAGTACACATAAATATGAAGGAGTATCAGTAAAATACACTGCCTTTAAGGTCAATCAAGTATGAACAAACCTCTGAAATCTGGACGATCATTCGCTTCATAGCTCCATGAATCTGTCATAACTTTCTTCAGAGCTCCAGGAGTGTTTTTTGGAACACGATCCTGATCGGGGGTTTGGTTATCTAATTTAAAGACTCTCATCACGTAAAATCCTCTGTCTGATATACACACAAAAAAATCATAAGTTATAATGGAGGGAAATTAATTGCATTATCAATAAAAATGAATGAGTAAAACAGTCAAATGTGAGTGCAATCAAACAAAATTAATGAGCATTAGCAAATTGAGCCTATAGCCCTTTTATAACGTAATTTATTATTCATAAGCTGAATTATGATCTAGTTACAAACAAGGTTTACACAAATTTGAGGATGTGAGATGGCTTAGTGGTAGAGCAGTTATCTCATAACTGGAAGGACCCAGGTTATAAACCTTGTGGATTCACTTGACTAGTGCTCTTTGGTAAAGGCGTTAAACCTCATTAGAGAGGGTTTAAAGCCGTCAGTCTCCGGGTCGCTTACTTACAAACATACATGCCCTTTTGTATCAGTCAGGTTTAAACAAAAATCTAAATCTAAGTAACGTTATATCCCGCATACTAAGGATTTTGCAATCTCATGGGTCTAAACGAGGTCACATGATCAATGATAGAAAGTATTTTATCATGCTTGAAAATGTATTGGTTTTTGATATTTATTGGTTGAGAGCTCGTCGCGTGACCAGAAATATTTCAACTATTTTAAGGTTGCTCTGAAAAAGTACTATATGAGAGTAATATTTGAAGTACTATTTGAATTTCTACTCATTTTCCGAATTAATTTGTTTTCTTCATCAAATCTTAATTTAATGAAAACAATATATTTTTAATCTTTTTTAATTAAATGTTTAATGCAGGATATAAAATAGATATATCACGCCTTTTATTCGAGGTACTGGTTAAACTATGAGCCTCCGTGACTCCAAAAGTACCATTTGCTTCGGGGCTGCGCCCCTCAGCAAATAGTATATTGGAGTCACCTCTTGCGCATAGTTTTAACCAAAACCTCTCAAGACAGTGTATATTTGTATATTATATACCTCATACATAGATTGTCATTCACTGATTGGTCAAAACTGTATCACATGACAAGGAGCATTTCGATCTATCATTGCTTCAGAGGGTTTGATAGTACTATCAAACTCTGTGATAGAACTCCTAACCCCTCCGCGACCTTTGCACACACACAGCGTACAATATTTCAAATGCGCGCTCAAGCCATGCAATTTACGCTCGGCCGCATTAACTGCATTACTTTACTGCGGTACCTGTTAATATGTATAGATTGGATTTCCGTATGTTGGATTTCTTTTCGCGTTGGATATTTTAAACTGTTTTGAGCTTCAAAAGACTGTAAATATATTACTGTGATGAGCATTATAGACTCCTGACATTATTTCCTAGACCTATTCATGAATCAATTAAAAGGATGAGGTATATACAAAAAAATATATGGACTGCTCTGTTATCGGATGGTGAAGGAAATTATCACTCCCTCGGTTATGTTCATACCGGCCCTTCTATCACCCTACGGCTCCGCCTCGGAGGTGATAGAAGGGCCGATATGAACACCACCTTGGGAGTGATAATTCCCACCATCATCCTCATAAGCAATCAATATTTGTATACCATTACCCTCGTAGTCGGTTAATATTTGCTTACTATCAAAAACTCACCAGGGTATGGGTGAATACCTGTCAGAAGTTCATAAAGAGTCAACGCAAAGCTGTGGGTTAATGAATGACAAAAAACATTGGAATTTGTTAATTGTCAAATTAAAAAAAAGTAATATTTCGAATCACAAACCTTTACAAAAGTACAAAAAATGGTTTATTAAAAAAAACAAAAAAACTTTTCATCACAATCCTATATGAAATGACCTTCAGTTATCATAACCTGAAGTACTATCCCCCTCAAATACCTGAATGTGTAGGACGAATAAAGTATACCCAAAATACCTTCAAGAACTCCTTCAGGGATTAGAACACCGGAGTGTTGGCTCAGTCAGTAGAGCGTCCGCCTCACAACCGGGAGGTCGTGGGTTCGAACCCCGGCCGCGTCATACCAAAAGACGTTAAAAGATGGGAGTTGTTGCTACCTTGTTTGGCGTTCAACAATAAGGGGATAGAGCAACGTCGATCTGGCGCTGCTCAGTGGCTGCCGGGCTCACGATCAATTGGGCAAAAAGAATTTCCGTTTCGGTTTAATAAAATTTGGAGTGGACTATTAGGCTATTATTATTATTATTATTATATATATATATTGATTGGGCAAATCATTACTGTTGATTTCTTTGCTCATGTTATGGACTTCTGAGGATCTTTTATATGAATTATATTTTCGGTTAAATGTCGTTTTTCCGAAGCCGGTTCGTATTTCCGAAGGTTCGTAATTCCGAAGGTTCCTATTTCCGAAAATGAAAAATGGTTCATAATTCCGAAAATGATCAAGGGTTCATAATTCCGAAGGTTCGTAATACCGAAAATGAAAAAAGGTTCATAATTCCGAAAATGAAATAGGGTTTATAATTCCGAAAATGAAATAGGGTCCATAATTCCGAAAATTGAATAAAGTACCTTAAGAGAATAGAGGGGAGGACCGAAACGGCTGAACAACCCCCCCCCCCCCCTCTCCATACACTGTAAAAAAATAATAGTCGAAATAACTCAATAAAATTGAGGAAAAGAATTGCCTTATTTTTTTTAAGTAAATATTACCTACGGCATCTTAAATAGAATTTACTTATTTTGCTGAATAAATTTTTACTCAGTTAAATCGAGTTACATTAACGTAAATAATTTAAGTATTGTAATCATTTTAGATAATTAAAAAAAAGCTACGATAGGATTACATATTGCACGATTTGGTACCCATCTAATCTAACAAGTAACATCCACTAATCATTCACACCGTATATATATCTACCACCATCACAAACTATTACATACGCTTCAATTCGACACATATTGAAAGGCTCAAAATTTTATATATACTTGATCGTAGCATCTTAAAAGTAAAATTGGTTGACAATTTCCTGAAATATCAAGTTTTGATTTGTTTTGAACTGGGTAACAATTAAAAATTGTCTTGTCTTTGCTTAGCCATGTTAAATGAATTAGTAAATGTTTTAAAGTCCTTAGATTTTCATTCAACCACAAAAAAGAATTGTTTTATTTTAAAAAGAGTTTAATTTGGTCTTAATGAATATTCATAAATTATGTAAATATTTCTATTACGCACTGTATCGGTCCTTACTTTAAAAAGATAAGAATAATCAACATAAATTGTTTGAGTAATACGTATAATTTCTGATTTTGAGTTAAAATTACTAAATTAATACAAGCCGAAATTACTTATAGTTCTTATGTATTTGATTTTACTTAAATATTCCACGTATGTTCTACTAAATTGAAAGTTTGAGTTAGCAAGACTTAAATTTAGTGCGTAAGTGGCAAACTAATGTTTTCAAGTAAATTCTACATGGAAAAAATACGTAAAAATTACCAATGAACAAATTATTTTTTACAGTGTATCACGGGTCCAAAATCGGGAGAGAGATAAAAGGGAAAAGAAAACTACTACCGAATAAGAACCAGTGAATTATGCGGCCGCCGGATAATTTTCTTTTTGTTATTCTTTGTTTTTATTCTTCTATCATTTCCTCTTTCTATCTACAGCATTACATCAGGAATGAAATAATTATCTGGAGGATAAGTTTGATTGAAAAAGGCGGACGTGGTTTATTTAAAAACGCTAAAGAAATGTCTGACATACAGGCGTGGATCCAGAGGGGCCGAGCGTGCCTTGCTTCCCCCCCCCCCCTCCACAAAAAGGAGAGAGAAGAATGAAAAGGGAAATAAAAAGAGGAGATCAAGGGAAGGGAGAAAAAAAAGAGGAAGAAGAAAAGAAAATAAGTGGGATATCACTTGCGATTTTCCCTACCAAAAAGGTGCGGATTGGGGGGGGGACAATGGGCGCCGGCCTTCACCCCCACCCCCCCCCCCCCCAGCAAAAGAAAGATAGAGATACAGAAAGAGAATGAAGGGAAGGGGAATGGAAAGAAAATGAAGAGGCAGAAAAAAGAAAGGGAAAAAAGAAAGGAAGATCAGTTGCGATTTCCCCCGCCAACAAGGTGCGCTGGTGCGGATCAGGGAGGGGGGAGTGGGCATTTACCCCCTCTCCACAAAAAAAAGAGAAGGAAGGGAAAAGGAATGGAAAGAAAGGGAAGTGAAAAAAGAAAGAAAAAAGGGCAGAGGGGGAGCTAATAACAAATACCAAATAAATAGCAACAAGCAAACGAATGAACAAACTAATTCTTAAAAAAATAAAAATTAAAATTTAACGAAATCGGTGAGACGACCTCAACACATCACCTAATTAATCAATCATGATACCCCCTCTTCTATTTTTCACTCTTTATCGCCGATCTCAATCTTATCCCCTCTTTCTAATTTTCCTCCCTTCCTTCCATTCTTTTCTTTTCTTTTTCATTTGCCCTTTACATTGATTGTCATATTGTCTTTTGTTGTCTTCTAATATATCTCCCTATTATATCTCTGTTTCTGTCTCCCTCTGACTCTATATCACTGTCTCTCTGTTTCTCTCTCTCTCCAGTCCTTTTGGATCTATTATGGGGAGATGGGCTGTATAGGCCTCTTGTTAAGGTACCTTTCTCCATTTTCGGAATTACGAGCCCTTTTTCATTTTCGGAATTACGAACCCTTTTTTTCATTTTCGGAAATACGATCCTTCAGCATTATGAACCCTTTTTCGTTTTCGGAATTATGAACCTTCGGATAAACGAACCTTCGGAAAAATGAGTGCCCCCATACTTTTTTACCTGTAGACATCATACTTTGGAGTAACAATCTTAGTTGAGTTGGGTAAGTCTGTTCTAAAAGCTTCTGGCGGCTTGTGACTGTCCGTGCCCCAACACATATCACCAAATGAAGTTTGGAGATTAGTTGCAAGGCCAAGATCTGCAATCTGTACATCCCATCAACAAAGAAAGAGAGAGAGAGAGAGAGAGAACCCATCAAATTCACATCACACTTTTCTAGACTGATGTGTCCCAAACAGTGAAGGTAATAAATATCTTGTTTTACAGGAAAGTTCATGAGATCTTTGTTTGATTTCATGAAGGAGAATTCTTGGGAATCTTACATGCTTTCCCATCTTCCAATAATAAGTTCAGCTGCAAGCTCCATTATGATGAGTGATATGAAACTAGCCTATCTTTCAAAAAAAATAAAGCACTTTTCAATTCACAAATCAATATTTGAAAAAGAAGAAGATTAATTAAATATTCTTGTTTGTAGTTTTAGTGATAAATCTGCAAATAGGTACAAGGGCCAGGCAAGGGCAACATCAAACATGCTAGAGTCCCTCAGTTCCTCCTGGAAACCTTGTCAGCACAAGGTCATCGATGTATGATAAGGTCTGATCTTGAATGATTGAAACAAGAAATGAAATCAATTTCATGCCACAAATATGGGAATGTAACAAATGTTTATAGTAAAAATATTCCCTCCCTTTGGGGTCATTTTATATCTTCAGTGTCGCTAATATGCATCTGAATCACAGTCAATGAAGATAATTTAATTTGCAGCTAGACAAGATTTATTTAGGCATGGAACTAAAGATATTATATGATGCTAATCTAGACTGCAGTTCATAACAGCCAAGGAACATTTTAGTACCGTAATCCTCAAAAGGCAGTTTGTCAGATTTCTTTCATGGCTTCTCAGACGAAAATAATGAGATACTCAAATTTATATGGTGCTCCGAAGTTTTTCCTTAATTCTAAATTGAAAAAAAGGAGCAGGGTATTGTTTCATGAAAAAACCGTCATAAGTACAGGTTCACCGTCATCCCACTGAACTGTGTTTTGAATACAATACAAATGTTTCATTAGGATATTTTACTTTCTTATGATGGTTTTGTGAAATGCTGCAGAGATGACAAGGGAAGAATGTTACCTTGACATTAAGATTACGATCTACTAGAACGTTCTCCAGCTTGAGATCACGGTGAATGATATCATTGGAGTGGAGAAAATACATTCCAGACGACATTTGATAGAGCATCCTATTGGTCAAAGGCCAGAGATCAGGGTCATGTTGCCATTTACTAATGCGAAAGTCCCAAAGAGATCCATTCTCCATGTATTGCATGACGATACCAACACGGCCACAGTTACATGCATCATCTTCACACTCCACAAACCCTTTGATGGAGACAATATGCTCACATATGAGGGAGTTCTCGTGCTTTCGAGCCTCCTTCTTGTACATCTTCACTTGATCTCTATATAGGATAGCGAGAAAAGCATTAATCAAAGAAGATGATATCTTACCACGAGGCATGAAGATTGTTTTCTTAGAAGATCTAAATATAGTCATAAGCTAAAAAAAATCTTGGTCTCCTAGTGCAATCATATTTTGTGACATAGGGAACAACTCTAAGCCAAATATAACCAAGATCCAATATTGATCTCTCTCTCCAAACTGAAATTAAGAAGAAGCATGCGATTACCATCCTCCTGTCCCATTATTTGCAGTCAAAGCTTGTTTAATCCCAGAGTGTGCTCTATTCACAGATATGGCTATGAAACTCGAGTTATGAGGTTCTTATGTGTTAAAGCAGAGGACTGTAAATTATTGTCGAGTTCAATACCTTAAGTTTTGCCTGATATACACTGTTGGTCATAAAGGTGGAATATTTATTTGTACCCCAGTTTAGGGAAGGATTTTTAAAAATTATTTATTTCTAATAGATCTAGATAATGGCATACATTCTCAGATTTTATTGAATACTAATTTGCGAGTATTTGTTTTGCGTGACTGCTTCATCATATGTGTGTTACTATGCTAATCAGCTAAGGGACCTACGTCCTTAAGTCATGGTTGACAGTAATGAGGATTAATGCCTCACAAAAGGGCACTGATATATAGCTGATCGACACGATTTTTATCCTGGGGCCTCACAGTAACGAGGCCATTGCTTAGCCCCTGAATCATGACTGTACGCAGTGTTTGCTAGGGTACGCGGCCCCTTCCACAAATCCCCCAAAACGAAGAAAATGCAATAAATTGTCAAACTTCATTGCATTTTCCCCCGGTCCCCAACAGGAAAAATTCCTCTGTAGGGTCATGCATTATGGTTCAAGGCATGGCCACACAGAGAATTTTTTCCTGTTGGGGGCGGGGGGAAATTGCAATGAACTTTTGACAATTTATTGCATTTTCTTCGTTTTGGGGGATTTGTGGGGGCGGCCGCGTACCCTAGCAAACACTGCGTACAGTCATGATTCAGGGGCTAAGCAATGGCCTCGTTACTGTGAGGCCCCAGGATAAAAATCGTGTCGATCAGCTATATAAGTGCCCTTTGTGAGGCATTAATCCTCATTACTGTCAATTATGATTTAAGGACGTAGGTTCCCTAGCTGATTAGCATAGTAGCACACATATGATTTAGCAGTCACGCAAAACAAACACTCGCAAATCAATATTCAATAAAATCTGAGAATGTATGCCATTATCTAGATCTATTAGAAATAAATGATTTTTTAAAATCCTTCCCTAAACTGGGGTAAAAATAATTATTCCACCATTATGACCAACAGTGTATTTCCAGATAATTTTTCTTGTGACTGCATCTCTACATCTGTGCTTTATGAAATGTGGTTCTTAAATTTAAAAGAATAAAATCAATTATGAACTTAAAAATCTTTAAATTGGCAAAGCACAATGGAATCTAAAATCATATAAAACTATATGTGAAAAGTATGTTAGTTAACATAACCAGTATTAAAAAAACAGTGTAAAATCCGAAACTATGATAACAGAGTTCTGTGTGGGAAAGATACAGCCTGCATTCACATAACCTTTTGCATGGACTTGACATGAAACATGATTGGCTGAGAGATCTCAGTCTCATTGGAGAATCAATGAAAAATGTACATGTCAGGGGTATAACCTAAAAATGAATAACATACCCTTAACATAGTTTTCATAAAACTGATTCAGAGGTATGTTAAGGGTATGTTAACTAGCTGTCGTACTGATGGAAGTTAACATAGTTGTCAGAATATTGCCCCAGATATTTGGAAAACGATTTTCCTCTATGAGTCAATATTTCATTAAATGATTATTTTTACTTACTCTCTACCAGGTTTAGCAAGCTTCACAGCTACATCACCATGTACTGCATGTGTAGCCTTGTAGACCTCCCCAAAAGAGCCTCCACCCAAATGACAGCCTTCCAGCTTCCTTGCTTTCTTCTTATGGAAGGCATATTTCCGCCCACTAGAGTCCTTAATAGTGAGGTCCGCCATCACAATTGTTTTAAGATTGAGGAACGGTTGAGGAACAGACGACCTTGCATCAGGGACTTTAACCCCGGCTGATTCTAACGCCGTTTTTAAATCAAAGTAAGAAAAGTAAATACTCAGCAGTCATGACACTACTCAAGACCGTTTACAGGCATCTTGCAGCTAACCTATGTTCTGGATACAGATACTGTATATGCATTTGTGATGATGTATTTGTATATATATATATATATATACGGTACATGTAGAGCTTTTTTCAATTGCTCATAATCCAATGGCTTTGTAATAGAGAGATACTTGTTACACGCGCACACGTATTCATTAAAGCTCAATTCATGGAGCTCCAAATAGTTCCCTCCCAAATGCAATAATATGGAAGGGAACTACTTCAGCGTTCCATGACTTGAACCTCGAGTGCGTACGCGTGCGCGTGTCAAAACTATCTCTCTCAGTACGCTATGACGATTAATATTATAGTATTAATGACTGCTTTGAGAGAAATAGTTGTTTTATTACGCTCAAGGGAAGGTTAGAATTGTGCTATTACCCGAGGCGTGCCGAGGGGAATAGCCCAATTGTAACCTTCCCGAGAGCGTATAAAAACAACTATTTCTCGAATATTAAAGCAGTCATTAATACTTTTATATGCCGAAAAAAAAATAGACTAAAAAATAAAAAATAAAAAATAAAAAAAATAACCATGGTTATTAAAAATATTGAAATGTTTTAAGCATGGTTACCGAGAATTTTACAGGAACAGTTGAAGTTTATGAATGCAATTCGACCAATCAGATGGCTGGATTTCTTAAGTGAGGTATATAATGTGCACTGATCCTACTGATTGTGCTCTAAGTTTTTTGGGGACAAAAATTTAAAAAGAAATATATATTTCTTTTTTGCATGAAATTTATACCAAACCTAGACTTCACTGCTAAAATTACACATTCACATTTGTATTAAACCGTCTTTTCCATCTTCAGATATATTGTCATATATAATCTTGTGTATTTTATACTAAATTTAGGCGTATTACAGATTTTGTACCTCCTCGTTTAACATTGTCATCAGTATCGGAGTTCACATTCATTGATGTCATTGCGGAGGACGCCTCTGAAACACTTGCAGATCCTATGCACACAGAAATAAAATTTGGTGTTAATAACCATCTGGTGCAATTTTCATATGGTCTTACATCATTTCGTCTAACACCATTTTTTCCATCAACTATTTTGTCCAATAATCATTAATTTTGTGTAAGCGTTATGCGTTTTAACCAACAAAAACATCCCTTTTATTTCTTTTTCTCTCTCTCTTTGTATTATGTGGCGCGCCCATGCTAATATAAACAAATTATTCGAGTGCTCCCCCCCCCCCCAACCACCCATCGGGATTAGTCTCTGATTCCATTATCCAGTAGGTATAATAGCTATTCATTTTGTTACAGATGCACATTGAACAATCCAATTTATTCAAAATGTATTTATATCTAAATCCGTTCTTAATTCGTAAAGTAGTACACGGATCAGGGCTGTAACAAGTTACAATAACTGTTATAAGCTACTGAAATCATTGCATTGGATTGGCTGAGAGCAAAATTGTCATAGAAATTTAGCATTTGTTATTGATAACACGTTTTATAAAAACAGGGCCCATAATTTATTGTAAGAACATGTTTACTATTTGGCATGACCTACCCATCCCCAATTCCCGGATACAGAATCAGAAAGAACAAATATATTTAATCCGAATATAATGAGAGAATAATGTGGAACTAAATAGGAACCTATAGTTCCTTCTTAATAATCAAAAAATAAAACTTTCAAGACTAATCGGTCATTTAGACATAAGCCTAACGGTAATTGACGCAACTGGTAAATAGACCAATCGGCAGTTATACAAAATAACATTTATTGCCGAATGATGATAGACAACATGATGATTAGACCACATTGTTATATTAAGACCATATCGTAATCAGACGAAATGGGAGTAGACGGAATTGAAATAGATGTAATGAAATTATAGACAACGGGAATATGATTCTTGGACCAAATGGGAACTGGACTAATTTGGTTTGGAGCACTTGATATTAGACAAAGAAGAAATTGGACCAAATCATAATAGACCAAAAGTTTATGGGACGAAAATTTAAAATATATATATATATATATTGGATGAAGCGGCAATTCTACCAATTTGTTACGGACAAGTGGCTATTAGCCATGCCGGTAAATTGACTGGCATGATGATTGGCTGAAACGTTGATTAACCATGGATAGCGGGTATATATAGGGTTTACTCATGTAAACTGGATGTAGACTAAATGAAGTGGGATGAACTGGCTATTTGACCAAGTGGCATTGGACCAAACGGCAATATATAATTTATTTTGTATACAGTTCGTTCGGTCATAGGAACAGGAAAATCCGGATCAGCAATCTGGATTAGTCGGGGTAAACAGTTCATTAGTTAAAAGATTAAAGAAGAAAATAATTACATCGTATACATTTATATGTAGTAATTTACATATACCTTTAAAAAAAGGTAAAGGATAAAAACAACTTAAAAGTAAACGTATTATGACAGTTATGTCCCTATACAGTTCTGTCCCTATATATATATATATATATCACTTTGTTTACATGAAATAGTGATCCCGGTTAAAATGGGAATCATACCTTCAGGTGATGCTTCTTTCCTCTGTGTTCGTTTACTCATGAGGTACTGAACTACTTCAAGATGACCATTACCTGATGCAAGGATATAAGCCGTCATACCAGATTTAGAAGGCTTATCATCCTGTGCTCCTTGACCAACGAGGTACTTAACTACATCAAGATGATTATTGCGTGATGCAAAGTGAAGAGATGTCTGACCATCATTATCACCTCTCTCGACCTGTGCTCCTTGACCAACGAGGTACTCAACTACGTCAAGATGACCTGCACCTGATGCAGAGAGAAGAGCCGTCGTACCACGTTTAGCAGGCTTATCAATCTGTGCTCCTTTACCAATGAAAAACTTAACTACATCAAGATGATCATAGCGTGATGCAAAGTGAAGAGGTGTCTCACCCAGAATATCACAAGTTTCAATTTGTGCTCCCTGACCAACGAGGTACTTAACTACGTCAAGTTGACCATTGTATGATGCAGCATGAAGTGGAGTCGTACCATTATCATCACCTCTCTCAACCTGTGCTCCTTGACCAATGAGATACTTAAGTACGTCAAGATGTCCATTTAAGGCTGCCGAGATTAGAGCTTTAAAGTCATCAGAATGCTCATCTGCTGTTCTTTCAGTCATGTTTTGATATGTCTGTGGGCTCAATAATTGTCAAACAAATTGTATGGATATTCCTTCGTTCTAGACGCAATATTTCGAGTTTGTCAAAGGATGGTGAAAGTCACCTGTGCGTTCTGTGAATCGTTCTTGGAAGAGACTAAATACATCAGTGAAGTAACCCACTCTACAACTTGAGAGGCATATATCTTTCTCTGTTACCCTGCAGTTTAAACTTTTCGTAGCTCACTAACGAGTATGCATTGGAAAATACGGCAGAGAAATTATTTTAATTTGATAAACTATTAATTGCGAGCATAATTCAAATGTTATAATGAAAGAATCCGTCAGTCCTGGCGCTGTCGGTGCAAGTTAATTTGATATCCCCATTTCATTGGTCTGATTTCCTTCACATAAGCCAACGTGCTCCGGACCATCCAAATATAACATCAAAGGTCTGCTGTTTCTAAATTCAATGGTAGATTATCCATTCGGTTCACAAATCCGTGGCTAAAATTGTTCCACAATTGAACGATAGAAGTTTTTCTTTAAATTTAGCTCCTTGTTTTTTATCCGAAAAATTTAACTTGTGTTTGATGGTACATTACTCAAAGGTATGAACTAAATAACTCATTTGTGTGTGCTTACAGTTTCCGGATCAAACTAACCGATTGAACAGTCATGACGAAAATGGCGGATCCTTTTGTGAGAAACGGGCGTTGTTTTGTAGCACGTCATCGTGATAGTACGTCACCGTGACCTGACCTCAGCTTTGCTGCAATGTAAAAGCGAGAAAATGCATGGTTGACTAATTAGAATGAATCGAAACCAAATAGTCGCAGCGTTATTTACTGACATAATTTCTATTGATCTTACACACTTGATCGCATACAATTTTTTTCATTTTCCCATAATGCGTCAATATAAATACGAACTGAAATCGCGTCAAACTTTGTGTATTAGTTCGAAGAACGCATAAATAGATGTATCATTTATAATGATTATTATTCAATCATCAGTAAATATGACTGTTTGTACCATTTTAATATCTAGTCACAGAATCTTTCCTGAAATCTGCCTCCAAAATAACTGTTCTTATTTCTTGGATTCGCAAGAAAATCACCACAAAGGACAATTTTATAAAAGTTGTTTTGGCATTTACTTAAGCGCATTTGTCTACATCTCTCGATGTAGGCTATAGCCCAGGAGACCAGTATTTTTGTTTCTATCTTCCCCTATGTATTTTTTCTTTCATCAGTCTAAAGGGCTATCGGCGTTTTATATCATCGGCCTCGTGGACCTTTTGATACTTTCTCCATTTCTATATGTTCTCATGCATTTTTTTTTTTTTTTTTTGTCGGTCTCGATCGTATCAAGAGCGGATTCGCGGTCTTGTCAATATTGGTCTTTTGAAGCTTGTGTCATTGTAGGTCCCTGGGGCTGTCGCTCTAGTGGACCGTTAGTTATGTATATGTAGTGATATGACTACACGTGCTGTACACATATGCAAATATGCACATACATGTACATGTATCCACTGCTTTCTTGAATGTGTGTATGCACATATGCACATATCCACTGCACCTTGTGGAAGCCATGACTTAAACAATGGTAAACATTTCAATGAGCATGCATGGGTAATTGGGCATGAATATGTTAATAAATGTACATGGGCAGTGTATGCAGAGAAGGTATGCTGGTCATATTGGTATGTTAGTAGAGAGTCACATGTTTTGATGGGCTCTGAGAAAGGAGGTGTTTAGAGACAATATAAGACTCCATGTTGGATTTGGGTGTGTCCCTTGCAGGACAAACAGTTCATGGATATTGAGAGAGCCAGAAAATAGTTGTTTAAGTCTGAACCAATAAAGATGGAGCCAAATGGAATCATTACAATTGAATCCTGCGTCCGTATTGCTTGGCTCGTTACATGTAAATTGTGTTAATGTCCTAGTCGTGGGCTTTCGGACAAGTAGGAAGACCTGAACTGACCGAGGCGATCCTGCGACCACCCGCTGCACCCGGGGTCGGCCTTTAGGGTAGTGTTTACTGTTGTCGGTGGTTTAAAAACAAACTTACATTACATAGAGTAGGAATAAAATGAACAAATGCTTTCTGATACACAGTTTTAGATATTTTTACTTTGACACAAAGCTTTATTTCCTCCCTGGATGTACGTATCAGCCCCCATCCCTCCTTAGTTCTCAACCGGGTCAATTTGACACAATTTACATCAACATTTACGTCAAAATTGCTGCTGGATGCCTGTCAAAATTGCGTCCTAACATTTGAACTACACCTCATATACACCCTGGCTTATATACAGCTTCACCAGTCAAACGTTTGAGTAAATTTTTGATTTTGTTTGGCTTGCTTTCAATTCCACGTGTATTCCCCAAGCAACGAACCCGTATTTGCACTCTAAGATTTGCTTCAAGAATGAGAACACAAATGAGAACACAAAAGTGGCATAAATCTTATTTCCGAGGAGGGCGTGGGGTGGGGGAGGGGGCGTCTATGGAGGAGGGAATAGGGACTTCGATATTTGCACGTTGACATAGTGGACTGCTACGTGTGATGTCCTTTTAAGGCATTGGCAGTGCCTTAAAAGGACGTCAAACATAGCAGTCCACTATGCCGTCCTTCAAATCTAAAAGCCCATAATAATCGTAATCAGGCGCCGAGACTTCTCGCACAAACAACTACACAAGCACACACACACAGCCAAAGCTATACGTTGATGCATAGTTTGCATGCACAATCCATTGTGCAACGGTGTAAGCACCCTAAGTTTTCACCTGATACCAATAATCGAGCCAGTAAGGTATCGAAGCAGGTGACCCAAAGTCGCTCAGTATATATCAGAGCAGAATATATATTCTGTAACCCAGGTGATATAGTTGCAATAGTAATGTACTGGAACTATATTGTCTCCTGGATTATACTGATGACCCAGTAAGATATTGTAAAACTAGTCGTCCAGCGCGCGCGCGCTACTCAGCTACTGTAGATCACCGCCTCTGGATTATATTCTGTAACAGTAACTTACTGTGGAAGGCTTGTGCGGAATACGCGTGCGTACCATAGGCAGCCTATGCCATATCCTGCATGCTCGACGACCGGCTATATAGCGGCGGATCCAAGAGTTTTTTTTTTAAGGAGGGGCATGAAGTGTTATATCGGCATGGCCCCGGGGCCAAAGGGCCCCGGAAAAAAAATTGAACTATAAGATGCTTTATGGTACATTCTGAGGCATTTCTGAACGCGTAAACTGAACATTTATTTGAAAATTCTGGGCTTTTCCCTGTTTTTTCGGAAGGAAAAGGGGGCATGCACCCCAACGCTCCCCATGGGTCCGGCCCTGGCAAGGCTAGCTAGCTCGACGCGATCCGGCAGGGCTAGCTCTCTGCAGTACGCCCAGGACTGGCGTCGACCGCCGGCGCCGCCGCTAGACCCGCCAGAGCGCCTAGCTAGATACCGTACCTGCAGCTAGCATCAGCTACAGTTTCAGCTGGTCGGCGCAGCTTTTTAGCCTTGCCTATGCTGCTGGTGGTTCCTTGTCTTCACTCCAAAAATATCTACAATGTATACGGTAAGTTTTAAATATGTCTATAGATATTCATCTTAGAGGAATAATCGATAAGGACTAGATCTAGGCCTAGTCTGATATTGTTTGAAAAACATTTGCCTTTGTATTTCATGAATAGTCCCAAATGTAAACTTTTCTGTGTGTGATTCCATCGTTATTTGTGTGTGTGTGTTGGCAATTTTTCTACGAAAAAGTATTGTACAATCAAAATTCATCCAACTTGAGCATACCAAATTCCACTTCACACTCCTATAATTTCAATGCATAAGGTCTAGCCATTAATTAACCAGTATCAACCTCATGAAACTCATTGGATTTTACTAAGTTAAACTAACAAATTACTTTTCCACACACTGGCATGCATGTAGATCTAACAGTTAGGTCTACAAAACGAATACCGGTAGCCTAGATCTAGATCTAGATCTAGGCCTACTAAATTATAAATAGGAGAAAATGTAAATTATTGTTCAATTGAATATTGAATATGAATCATTATGATGCTTCAAAATCATAGTTCATACTGCAGTTTAAATAACCTAAAAAAAATCAGTTCTCTTATTTAATTTCATGATTCACACTCACAGCTCAAAATCGCGTTGAAAAACTGAAGAAACTGCCCCTTGATTTTATTCCATTGCACTTTGTTTCACTAGCGTTTGCGCATCGATAGACTTTATGATAGACTCTGTCTAGATCAACAGAAAATTCAAAGAAATTTTGGGCAAATCTTGATGAAACTGCGGCTATTTGTGCTGCTCACTCTCCTCATTTGGCATGTTTGGCGCTATAGCCAATGTACTATGTAGGTATTTCATTTAAAATAATTATTATAAAGTCAAAATGACTAGTATATTGTCTACACATTCTTGGCATGCTTGTGAAATATTCCACCACTCATTCAAGGACTCTGCAAAGTAAAGCCTAACGGTTCATTGTGCGCAATGCTTGCACATGTTATGTCTGTAGATTTTATAGGCCTACACAAAGAAAAAAAAATGGTTTATTCACAAAATCAGTAGAGGTGCTAGTACGAGAATAAGCATTGTCCGCATAAACGACAATACCCTCGTAAATGCAGACCATTCGCATCCAGAAAAATAAGGATCATCCGCATTTTCGTGAAGGATCCGGATTCCCGATCCGCGCGTTGGTGATGCGAAAAAACGGATTCCGCGATGATGCTCCATAATGCATTTTACACTTACGCAGAGACTTTCACGTTATGAACAATAAATCCTAGGGAAGACGGACAACCCATAGAAAGTATAGACGGTGAACTGGAGGTATTTTATTACGCGGAATCCGTTTTTCGCATTAATTGCCAGCACGCGGATCAGGAACCCTGTACCTGCAGAACACCGAAGAAGAAAAAACGTCCGTGAAAATTGCAGACAATCCTTATTTTTTTAGGTCGAGACTTGTCCGCGTTTACCAGGATATTTTTGTTTATGCGGACAATCTTCATTCTCAGACCAGTGCCCCTACTGAAAATGGCAATATTCCTCACATCAATTCCACTCTTAGAGAAATAACTTGGCACAAAGTACCCTGCAGGAAGTCAAGCTAGGGCCATGCAAGGACAAGTAAAAGGGCCACATCCAATCCATTGTAATTTGCAATTATAATTTTTTTTCTTTTTCATAAAGATAAAGAATAATAGGAATAACTCATTGTTAAAAATACACATCACATATGATTTGAACAAAAATACCATGCAAACATTATCTATTTTTCTATTCGGGACTATTAAATGGCAAAATGGAATGATGATGCATTTTGGAGCAGGCAGCATGTTCTTGGCCATCAACACATAATTACCAGGATTTTTCACTGAATATGTTTTAGATGGAATATAAATTGTTCTTTATGTTATAATTTCATTATATTTTAATCAATCAGATTTCATATTTTTCATTGAAATGAGTTATCAGTGTAATTTTTTTTGGGTAAAATTGTTTCTTAGGATCATACACTGGCCCAACTTTATTTTTGAAGAAAAAAAATGTTATTGTTTTGGTAATTACTGTTGTAATCTAACAATACGAACAAGCAAAGGGCGTATACAGTAGTACACAATAAGCACTGACTTGAACAATTCAGGGAAAGCTATTTATAGTGGGAGGGGGGGGGGTAATGATCCTATGCACCTAATTCTGCATTGGTGTAGTACGTAGTTCCCATCATTTGCTATTTCCCCAGTGGTGTTATAAATTTGCTTGCATCTTCACATTGGAGTGAATGTTGTTATAGGGTTCTATAGACTATTACCCCCCCCCCCCCCCCCCGGATAATCACCCCTGACAATTACCGCAAAAGGACATTTTACCCCCCCCCCCCCCCCACCCCCTCTGAAAACTTAGCCCCCCCCCCCCCCCCCCAACCCTCAATTGAAGCTGTTATTCAACCCTTACACTGACAGCAGTGATCAAGGTTGACCTCTCAGTCATGAATATAAGCCATAAGGGGGAGGGGGGGGGGGGTTATACTTTGCACCATACAAGTAGGGTGATCCTATACACCCAATTTTGCATCCAGTGGTTCCTATCATTTGTGATTTTTCCAAACATTATTTAAGTCAATTTTATAAATTCGCTTGCATCTTCAAATTGGAGTGATCGAATGCCGTTTTAGCAATATTTTAATTTTATTTTCATATTGCATCTTTTTAATACAAACAGAAAACCTAACATGCTTGAAGATGTAGGAGATCCTCGCTATCCATCCACCTTCGCAGCTTCTTTTGCCTCACAATTACCTCTGTCACAAGTCCTATTAAACACCGTGCCTGATTCTGGTGCAGATGACAGCACTGGGGACACTTCGCCTCAATTGAAGCTGTTATAAAACCCTTAGACACAACCACTTGCCTGCTAATTACCTGCTATGAAAGAAATTACATATTGTGGTAAGTACATTAAAGCAGTAATGGGAATGTGGGGCTGTCTCACTGACAGCAGTGATCATGGTTGACGTACTCTCAGTCGTATAATCATCATGGGCGGGGTTCATACGTTGATGCTATACAAGTAGCATGAACCTATACACCTAATTCTACATCCAGTGTTCCCATCATTTGTGATTTTCCCAGAGATTAAGTCAATTTTATAAATTTCCTTGCATCTTCACATTTGAGTGAATTTTGTTTTAGCATGGGGCATGGGGGGGGGGGGGGGGTCATACTTTGATGTCAGACAAGTAGCATGATTCTGTACACCCAATTCTGTTTTAAGTTTCGTTTATAGATTTGATTGCATTTGACATTCTTGAACATGTACGATATCCTCGCTATCCTTCCACCTTCACAGCTTCTTTTGCCTCACAATTACTTCTGTCACATACAAGTCCTAACACCATGCCTGCTTTTGGTGCAGGGAGCCTAAAGGGCATTTCCAATTTCCTTTGGTTGTTGCCACTTTTTTTTTAATGAATGCGTTTTAAGCCTTGTAATTGCGATATCTTAGTAATCATTTGAGGTATGAACTTCAAACCTGCTAATAGTATGTATCACTTTAGGAAGACAACTGATTATATTTTGGGGTAAGTAGGTCAAAGGTCACATAAGGATTTCTCTTTATGCCAATAGAAAAAACTCTCACATTGTTTAATACAGATTACGTTATAGAATTTACACAATGGAGGGATTTTATTTTTTATTTTTTAATCTCTGAAACCCAAAACTGTACAAAATCCAGGAATGAAAATTTAATCTAATGATACTTTGATCTCAAGATATATGTTTTGGCGGACCCACCTCCCACTAGCATAGAGTGTTGAAAGAGTCACACACTTTTTACAGCAAACGTTATTGTTGAGGCATAACATAAACTGTTTTGCGAGAACGTGCAGTTTTCTTCATGTTGGACTGTTTTCAAGATATGTAATTTTCGATCTTTACCAATTAGTATTGCATCTGTTGGATCATTTACATGTAGAAGAAACACCTACATGTACTTATGATATTCATATTAATGTTTAAATGTGCCACATTAATCTGTACAAAGTAAAAAGGGTATTTATTCAAGATTAAAATGATAGTGTTTAAGCCTATATTATACACTATTTATTTAAAAAAATCAGTAATGTGAAGATAAGTTGAGGCTAGCAGTCTGCAATACTTTGAAACAGATAAAGTCCTGCAAAGGAAACAAAATAGAGCCTCAAGCACGTTAGGAAAATGTGTGTCGAAGTGTTGAAATGAAAAATTATCTTACAGTAGTCTGATTGGTGTCCCTTTTTTTTATCTCCTTTGCAGCTTTGCTCAAGCTCAGCATCCATTATTACATTATTCCTTCACTTTTTATCAAAATTTAATAAATTTTTTCTTTTCTCTTTTGTTTCTTTTATTTGATAGAGCTACTAGCAAAGGAACAACTTCAACACTGCATCAAATGGCTCGACCAAAGTTATCAGTGGAGCAATATTCACCTGGTTTCCCCAAAACAAAACAGCACATCCCAAAGAATGGTGAACTCCAGTTGAAAAGACATGCGATTCTGAAATAACCATGGTCATTTCAGACATCTTGCGGGAGAATTAAAAGGGGCAAGAATAGTCAGTGATTTAGATACATTTTACCATCAAGAGCATTCACTGCATTGCACAGTTTGTAACTGAATAGTTGGAGAGAAACTGGACTCTGTGTAACTATACTAGACATGACAAGTACAGAAGTACTAGCTAGTAATGGACAAGGAATTTTACTCACGTGAGCAGTTCAAAACCGAATCCAAGTAAGTTTTCCTCAAGTGTATCCAACCAGCCCTTCAAATGCTGCACCTAGACCACAAGGCCATCCAAAACTGCACCACTCCGACAATTCTGGGAGTTATATTACAGTCAGATCTCAAATGGAATTTCCAAGTGTTTGATATGATATCAAGTGCCGGCAAGCGACTATACATTTACGACATCTCAGAGTATCATGTGAAGATCTAGCAGACATCTTCTCGACATATCCGATCTTCGCTAGAATACGCTTCTCCAGTTTGGTCCACATCAATTTCCCAAACAGTTATCTTGCAGTCTGAAGAAAGTGCAGAAACGTGTCTGGTGTATTATACTTGGATAAGAACAGTTGTATGAAACCACTCGTTTCTCTCCAGAGTCTAACTTCTTGCCGTCTTGCCCTTCTTGAATCCTTTTCTCTCAAACTGTTTAAGTCATCACGAGATCGAATTATGTTCTACCGCCAACTCGTCGCCAAACCTCTTGCCATGAACTCTGAAACTCTCTACACATAACTATACCCTATTGTAGAACTGAGAGACACCGCACTTCAATTATTCCCTTTATCGTAAGACTCTTTAACAACTAACTGTGATTTTAATTATCTTTGTCATGTTTGTATTTATTTATTTTTGCTTACCATATTATTGTTTTTCATTCTTCTCTTTTCCATTCTTCATTCTTTTATCCTCCCCTCTCATACTCTCATACTTTTTCTCCTTCTCTCTAAATCAGCAATTAAAGTACTTACATGCATTATGATTATTACAATTTTGATTAATTACAAAAGAGTCATCTCAGAATGAAGTATCTTTTTAAAGGTAAAGACCAGTATTGGACATGCCCCAATTTCAAAAAATGAAATGGAAACTCTCATTACCAATCATGTGAAAGAATATGTTTTGACTAATACATGATGATAAAAAATTTGCCGGGAAACCGCCTACTAATTCATATATTTGGTAAATTTGTTTCTCTCGTGGTCGTGTGAGAGATATAGGGTGGTCCCATATACATCTTTCTGTGTATAGTGCTTGTAACTTTACGAAGAATGGGCCAAATTTCTTATCATTTTGATGATTCCAGAACTTTGCAGATGCTAGATGCTAGATGATCAACCTTTTCTGATCGATTCCACAACGTTTCTTTCACAATGCAATCGCATGACCATTACTGGTCTCTACCTTTAATCAATCTTTTTATTCATTATGTTTAGCTTGTAATTAGGTTTTTCACACCAATTAACCAATGTATCGGTTATTACAGAATTTTAAAATCACAATTATAGGCATGTATTTTCTGAGAGGGTGGTGTTGACTTTTTGTGACTGCTTTTATTTGTGTTTGCGATGGGATTTCATTTCTTTCATTACCCATTGTCGGTTTAATTCAAAACTGTATGAGTTTTAGAGCTCAATAAGTATTAAGTCTTATTTAGGTATCAACAAAAGCTACTCTGAACATAATTGTTTGAATATAAGGTTATACTATTTACAATTGCTATACAATTTCTATTTGGAGCATTTTTGGGGTACTAAAGTTCTTGCTAGATGTTAACCCAATGAAAAGTCATGCGTAAACAATTTTCAATATTATTATTCTACTCAAAGAAAAGAACGGGGTGATTTTTTTCCTATTTGTATACCTTTTTTCCTGTGTTTGGTACTAAATTTGTCATTATAGGAAATATATATTTTTGAAGTCATTGCCAATTTTCATGAGTTCGGCTCATGGTCAATTTTAGTTGAATTGCCCACATTCAAATGTATATAATTCTTTAAAATCATATTGATTTTATTTTGGCATGTATTCTTAGGTAGCAAAAATACACCCATCACATTAGGTAATTAAGCTAAGAGTAATTGCTGGTAAATTTTCGAATTCTCTGGTGTGCAAGTTTTATATAATCTCTCTATCTTTTATGAGGGAAAAGGTTAAACAAGTACCTACAGTCTTCTCAGAAAATACATAGTGCATGTACAGTGTAAGTTTAACTTAAATAATTGATATTCCTGTTATAGGCAGTTTAAGACTTTTCAACTGATATCTTGTCATGATCTTGGTTTTTGATAATTAATCGGTAGTGTTAATAGTTTAGCATGGGTTGAGTTACTGAGAGGGCACTGATGTCATGGGGGGGGGGGGGCTGCTGCTCTTATTAATTGAATTAATTGTTTAGACAGATAACTGGAATCTCAAGTTGGAGCATATGTGGGAGGGGTCATGTTGCATTCCTTTACTTTTCTTTACTTTTCTTTTCACTCCTTGATGGAATGTCACATATCATTTCAGATACCCTCCCCCCTATAGGTATTACTCTCAAGCAAATCAATCGATAGAGGAATGTGTTATTGGGTTAGTTCAGCAATTACATAATGATGCCTTTTGTCTCAAATTTTCAGACTTGTTTGATTGGATAGGAAAGGATCTTAACCCTAATAAGGCCGGGGGGCATTATGGCCCCCCCCCCCCCCTCCACGATTTTTCCAATTGCTCGTGAACGCATATGGATGGCGCCCCGCCGCTCGCTGACTTTTTTCTTTCAAGTCTTGCGCAACTTTTAAAAGAATTTTTTTGAAAATCGGACCTACGGTTACAAGGTCACGTGACCTTTTGTCTTTGCATGTCAGCCCAAAAATCGCTCATTTTCGTGATTTGTGTACAAAACATATGGAAAAGTCATTTTTCCTAAAACAGATCAGACATGGGTTATTGGGTCTTGTTTAAAGTTAAGGTGGTTGTTTTGGGAGTCAAAATAGTTGAATTGTAGTAAGAAATGAAATAGAACAACAAAAACAATGAAATACATAAGTTAAAAAACAATGAAATACATAAGAAATTATCAAAACAAGGGATAACATAAGGAATAAGCTGGCTCTTCCGAATTTTTTTGTCGTATTATTATTCAGAATGGTCTAATGAATGTATGCAGTGAAAAAGAATGCCTTGATATGAATAATATATGATTTATGGGTAAAAATGTGATTTGTATGACTTTATTTGCATAAATTACCATAAATATGCAAATGAGTGCATTTTTCAAAAAAAATTGAAATTATCATATTATTCTATATACTTGTCAGGCGTGCAAATTTTGGCGGCGATCGGCCGCTTCGCGGCCGAGATCTTAAGGGGGGGCCATAATGCCCCCCCCCCCCCCCCGGCCGTACTAAGACCTCAAATAGCCCGGCCTTATTAGGGTTAAAGTAGTATAGTTATTTTGGCTCTATGTTCTCCAGTTTCGCTCTGATGACTGCGAGGTTATGTCTTTTGTATGTCTTTTTTGAGAGGCATGTGCATTAGTCTTTTCTCTCTTTCATAGTATCAACTTGTATTGACATCTTTATATTAATTGCAATCATGTGATGTGTAATAACGAGTACATTTGTAGGTCCTATTATAATTCGTTTTTTTCTTTGGTGATGGATCCTTTCTCTGAATGCAATTTGTACTTTTTTTGCCTGTATAAACATCTATGTGTTTTTACATTTGTTGTTGTTCAGCTACCCTAAATACCCGACGTTATATTATTACCAAGAATGTGTTTCTTCTAACAATATTGACAGAAGAATTATATCTTTAATAAACGATTTTATCAGTATTGTACTAGATGTACTTCAAACTGGATGAGATTTATTCTTTTGCAATTTCATGTCTTTGAATTGTTCGTTTGTGCCATTAAGTCAGTGTAGACAGACGCGGATCCACGTGGCGATTTTTCGGGCCCGGCTCCCCCCCCCCCCCCCCCCCACCCCCTAGTCTAAAAAAATGTTTAAAAAAATAGGATAATAACGTAAATTTAACCTTTTTTTAAACAAAAACAAAAGCGGCGCCCCCCCCCCAAAAAAAAAAATTGCGCCCACACCAAAACAAAATATTACACCCCCCCCCCCCCCCTGCGTATTCACCGACTGGATGAATCGCTGCTAAATATTTTCTCACGAATTGGGCCCCCAAAAAATATATTAAAACAATATATATATGTGCTCTTACCCCCCCCCCCCCCCCCCCCCCCCGCCGCTTATTAACAGCCGGCTGAGTCGGCGCTAAATTTTTCCTCTAAAACTGTACCCCCAAAAAAAAATGTGCTTCTACACCCAGCGCCCCCCCCCCCCCCCGTTTTTTTCATTTTTCACCGGCCGGCTTAGTCGGCGCTAAATTGTTTTCTCAAGATTTGCCCCCCCCCCCCCAACTCTTTTCGCCAGCTGGATCCGCCCCTGAGTGTAGACGCCACATACTTTATGTATAATGGCCGCCAGCTGTGCCTTGGTGTGATTAAGAGAGACTTGATGTGAAATGGGTTGTTGAGATTTGGAGAGGGAAGTCCTGGTCCATCATATTACGAGAAACCGGTAGGACGCCGCTAAAGTAAAGTAAAAAATATTTGGACTAAGGGCTGTGAGATTCCGAGAAAAGTAAAACATCTGCTCAGAGCTAGATTATATTCTGGATCTCCACAGAAACATGATAGCTGTTCAAAACACATCGGTGTTCTCTACTCTATGTCGCAAATTGGGAACTAGAAGGGCATTGATATAACCCTGTGATTTCACTGCATGTCATGAAAACCCTCTTATGTAACAACAAAATCAAAAACTATATTCCAGGGCCAAAATTGTCAAGCTTTTCATTACAATGCTGCCCCTCCCCTCATCACTCATACAATGTACGTTTTATAAACTGATGCACAATATTTTGTCAAATACTATTTTTCACATTTTCCTGCAATGCCCCGTTAAAATTAAAATTACATCTATGATTTAAGACATTCAATATATCTTACTAAGGCAATTCTACTGAATGTATGGGCATGGCTACATTTTATTTTCAATAATCTATAATCATTTTTTGTAATTCTCCTTGATAAATTTCCTAAATTGTTACACGTTTTAATATAGTTTGTAGATAATCCGTCTTATATTTAAAAGGGGGGCAGTGGCTACAAGAAGCCTCCATTGACAAAACATGGCAAACATATTAAAGAACAATGCGCTATTTAAGCACATTTTCCGTTTAGGGACAAACATTTGAATCCAATCAGTTGTAAGACCAATTTGAAAGAAGGTTGAATGCACACGAAAGGAATCTAGCTGCAAGAAACCTCTATATTGACCAGAAAAAAAGCTGACATAAAAGTAAAGTGCAATATTATTAGGTACGTCGATACGAGGATAAAAGCGAGGGCGCTCTTCAAAATAGATTAGGTTAATTAATTTTTAAAATATGTTTTTAATGTAACCGTGTTTCAAAAATTGATTCTAAAAATATGTAATGGCATGAACTATCACTCTACAAAGTTTGAATCATCAATTCAAAGCGCAAGACAAAAAGTTGAACAAACTACCTAAACAGGACAATAACACCATCTCGAACTATAAACCTTCGTACATACACATTTTGCCATTCAGGATGGATCCCATTCGTGACAGATTGTGTGGAAATCGATTTACACGTCGTGTATTTTACATGCAGGAAAGGGTGTATCACGCCGTTTAATTCCGTTTAATTAAAGGTAGAATTTGCGTAGCAATTAGACGAATTCAGATTTTTTTTTCCTGCCATTTATTTATTATGCAGTTCATATGCAAAGTTGAACCTAATACGTTCTTATGTCTTTCCATAATACTTAGTGTAAAACTAACAAAATTATACACATTATGTGGTGAATATTCTAACACAAGAAATCTATAGAAGATTATAGCTGCAATATGTGACAAATAGATGTAAGAGCTGTTGTGTGTGTAGGAAGTTTGCCACTGCTTAGTGTGTATAATATGAAACTATTTAAGTTGTATGATTATTGGATATCACGATATTAACAATGTTTATGTATACCCATCATTTCATGTTAAATAAATCATTCGCATAATAGGACTTTATTTAATCCTGCAGTCGTTTTAGAACAATGAAACCTTGGTATTCATCTATATGGTATAGATTTGGGCTTTTTTGGTTTACCTTGCATATGTTATTATTCATTATCTCCATATGTTTTCTTTTAATGCACCCCCTCAATAAACTTTATTTTCAGCACAATTAACTTTGAGGTATATATATGCTATTATGTTTCTTGTAAATTGATCCTCAGCATGAGTGTTCAAGCAGTATTAATTCTGGGGCGATGAATTGTAGTTCCGCTATTCAATTTTGTTTTTAAATACATAGACTACAAAGTTTTAATTTGAAAAATATATATTCAATATGTCTGATCTGGCGAGAGCATAATTTAACCAAAACTGTCAAATGGTGCGAACTGAATTGAAGTGACATAAAAGCTCCAAGCCTCAAACATATGGTTTATTATCATTATTGTAAGTTTTTATTGTTGTTATTATTATCATTATTATTACTATTATTATCATTATCGTTATACTGACCTTAGTTTCACTGTATAGTCTAATTGAGCTGTACCTCTGCACCATCTAACATTCTTCTGAATTCGACTTAATTGGCTTATGAAGATAATTGTTTCCCTTTGAAACAGAACTTTAACAAACAAAACTGCCTACAACTTAAATGACAACGTGATCGACACAAAGCAGTCGTTGACAATTGCGGATATTTTCTTTAAGAACAGCTACCAAGGGGTAGCGTCTGAATAGTCTTGTTCAAGACTCAAATGCACCAGATGTCTTAAGAGACTCGAATATATCCGCAGCATTGAACTCAGAATCGAATTAATATTAAAAAAATTGTTATTTATAACACATCTAATTAAGAATTCAATCTGCGATAGAAGTAAAAATCCGTTTCATAAAACAAATAACAAGTTTATATAGTCAATAATGTATTGATAGTTCGCGAACGAGTCTAATTGCACTGTCGCACGTACTACATGCGCCTACACAACCACAAGGCTAAATATAGACCTTATCTGTGACAATGACCTAACACTACAGGCAACTTCGGTGCTGGACACGGTTTTCTGTAGAAATCCTGTAAGTACATGTCATATTTATTCCGTAATTTCGTATTCATAAGGTGATATTTATGTGTTTTTTGATATTTGAATACTTTCCGGAGGTTAAACAAGATTGATCCTGAGAGAGGTCGTGTGTGAGTAGCCGGGGCGAGTGCATGAGTAGGCCTAGAGTCTAGAGGCTAGACTAGGCCTGATTGGGGTGTGCATCCATGTGGACCATTACACTAGGGTCTAGATTTTACTACTTACTAGACCTCTAGCTATAGCTACGAATAGTGCAATGAAATGGTTCTTTGCAAGGGTGGTGACTCTCCTGTACACGGGGCCTCCATTTAACGTCCTATCCTGTTTTCCACTTGACATAACCTGCGCCTATGAACAAGGGAAGGGGAACGTTAACACACTTCAGTCATCCGCCTGGGTTGGGGTCGAACCCGGGATCTCCCTTCTTAGATCTAGACTAGACGTGACCTATATCTTCATGTTTGCTTCGACAGGCAGACGCTTTACTAACTGAGCAAACTCGCCTCCTGCATCCTGGCTGTGTATTAAAAGCTGTGCTGTTGATTCTCAACATTTCACACAGCACTTCACACAGCACTGTACAAAACTCAGCTGATTTCACTCAAAATTCTAACTTTACTTAGATCTAGTGACAATTGATGACACCCCTACTACTAATACTAGGCTACTAGTCTAAAATAGCAGTAAAATATAATTTACAGAAGTTAGAAAGAATAATTTAAAGATTTTAAGCGTGGGCTTACTGTCAAAATTGCCAATCAGCCACTTCGCATCGTCTTTATTGCGTGCATTCGTTTGTTAGGTGTGTATGGACTATTTGTGTGTGCAATTCTGCCTATTAAAGTATTAACACGTAGTGCAGTGCTAAATAGCTAAGGTCAATACGCATTAGCATTGACTCTCTATCCTGCCCCCCCCCCCCCCCCCCATTCCGAAAACGGAGGGATACCATGCGTGCTACCAAAATGTCCGGTAACGGGGTACTTTTTGTGCGACAAGGTCCGGCCCGAGAATTCTAAAAAAAGGGGTGTATTTGACTTTTCACCTCGGAGATTTCTTTAAGAAGGGGGTGTTTTTTCTTTTTTCTCTCATCTCTTTGGACTCCTGAGAAATTAAAAAAGGGGATTATAAAATATCTCGAACATAGAAAAATCGATCAAATCCAGGGATTGATGTAGACTGTTTTTATACTGTAGTCTATCCTAATTCACACACAGCTGCATTACTATCCTGGCTGTGTCCTGTGTATTGAACCTATATTCTCAACATTTCAAACACCACTGTACAAAACTCAACTGATTTCACTCAAAATCAGTACTTTAGTTTAGTGACGATTGATGATACCTAAAATTAAATAGCAGTAATTACTGATTCATTAAATCTAAAGAGTATCTTTACGAGGATAAAGTACTTAGTTACAGAGTTTGATTACAAAGTCATTCATTATGACAGGTACAAACATTAGTAGGCCTATGTGAAAGGACACAGTTATGCAGGCACAGGTGATGTCAGTTAAGAATAATGGAAGGCTTATTTCTAACTAAGTCTCAATATCAGGCACTAAATTAATTATTCGGTAGTGATATATTATGCAGATAAGTGAGCATAGAACTAATTTGCAGACTTTGTTTATTCTTACAAGGTACATGTATGAATGAAAACAGGAGCACAGAAATTTTGTATGTATTCCATGTGCTAAATGTACGTAATGCAGGCTAAGTTCTTTGGGGTATTCCCTGGGTGTGTGAGCCAACCAGTAATGACAGCTTATCTGAGTAAAGGGGGGGGGGGGGGGTTGGTCTGCTTTTTCTGAGATAGGGGGTTCATTGAGCAGTGTTCCGGATTTAGGGGGGGGGTCTCAAAGGCAGGAAAAGCCCGCATAAGGGGCGTCCAGAAATTTTGGCAGTCCTCAGATAGGGGGTGCTTTCAAAAAGAGGGAACAAGCATATGTGTACCCTAAATAACACTGAGGGGGGGGGGGGGGGTTCTCTATCAGTCTTAGACAGAAATAACCGTCTGATATGGGTCATTTCTTTAATAAAACTGACATTTGTTGACATTCCCCATACACAGATCGTAACCCAGGCGACTCACACAGGGGGGGGGGGGGGGGGGGGGGGGGGATAGATTGAGCCTATTCTGTACCTCTTTTTACTCTGAAATCTGCTCCCCCGATTTTCTATATTTAGATCTAATTTTCTGATTTATAAAGCAAATAGAAAAAAGCTAGACCCTATGTATATTTTTCTCCTATTCACAGTTATTTGTTATGACTTATTTTCAAAGTGAAATTTACGGACTTACATGTACAGTACGTGTATGAGTTATCCAATTTTGATTTCAGAACCGTGAAACGGTACCTTCATGCATTCATTCTGGTAATCTATGACATGACCCGGCCGATATATTTCCGGGTCAACCTACCAAAACATAGCCAATGGCCAATCAGAGCACTCGTTTAATATTGGGTTTATGAATATGCATACGTCACTGGGTCAAGACGGGCTGACTCGTACGTAGCTATTGGACGTTCAAAAAGAAAAAATGAATATTCATCATCTAAAAACCAGGTGGCTGACAACGAATCATGTTGACTACGAGACTTTCTCGGATTAATCATTATCCCCTAGCAACGAAGTTGGAGGGGATATAGAAACACTGCCGTCCGTGTGCGTCCGTCTGTCCGTAACAATTTTGGATTCCGATCAATAACTTCGGTAATGTTTGACGGATTTTAATGAAATTTGATATGAAGGTACATGATATCAAAATACAGGCTAAGTTAAATTTCCGAGTATGTAGGTGAAAGGTGAAAGGTCATATCTCATTAAATATGCAAAAGCACCTAATTATATATGTGAAAATGTGGTTAACTTCCTTGCCTAGTAATATAATAGTATAGTCCAATGGAGGTAACTTGTTCTGATGTACATGTATATAGGCCATTTGTACCCTGCGAGGGGATGCTACGCTTTGCGTTGACTTGTTAATGTAGGATCTAAATGAGCAAGCTATCGTAAGTCAAAGTAGATATTTCTGTGTTATTTTTTATTTGTTAATATAATCAAATGTAATTTTACAGCCAAAGTGAATATATGAGGATGTAAAGAGTAAAATCTTGTTGCATATCTCATTCATCGCGGTCCTGCCGAACCAAACCATTTGTTCCACTCAGTCACCATAGGACGTACTTCAGTCTATGTATAGAGGCGGTCAGATGAGCCAGATGCAATTTCAGCAGAACAACCGTCGATATCAGAGACTGAAGCTTTCGGTCTATATCAGTCTATGCTTTGCTGGAGTGGTATACTGTAGTAGTAGATCTACTGTCATCCGTTGCTGTTATCCGGACTTGGCTGTCGGATTTAATAAATTTAGAATTGAAAAATTTCATTTTTATTTCAAGGGCAGGCTAAGCTGTAAGCAGCCAAAACAACAACTCCTGCAATAAACTGCAAACCCCCAAACAGTGTTTAGATTTCACTAACACCATGCTATACATGTACATGCTTCAGAGAGCTCCGCCTACGGCCTCCGAAGGGCTTCGGTGACGGAGCTCCCTGGAGTAAAGATTTCACTAGACTTTAGTTAAGTTAGAATTAAAATAGAAATGTAAATAATCTAGAGTCTAGTTGGTAGACAGTAGGAGGACTAGGAGGCGATTTGGCTCAGTCGGTAAAGCGTCTGCCTGTCAGCCCAAAGATCTTGGGTTCGAATCTCACCCAGGCGGATGACTGAAGCAAGCGTTGTGTGTTAACGTGCCCCTCCCCTTGTTGTTTCATAGACGCAGGCTATGTTACATGGAAAACAATCCGTCTCTCGGATAGGATGTTAAAAGGAGACCCCGTGTACAGGATAGTCACTACCCTTGCACGTTAAGAACCCACGGCACTATTCGTATAAGAATAGGGGAAAAACCTGGTGTAGTGGTCTACCTGCACACCCCACTCAGGCCGAATATATATATATATATATGTATATACGGCATCTGCAAGAATCTTCAGTACCGGTATTGAAGGATAGGAGGCAGATTATCTTCAAGAAGGAGAAGAAGTATACTGCACTCTGCAGTGTAGTGTAGTCTAGTGCCTAGTCATGCTAGTGGTTTCTAAATTTATTCTAGAGTATTGATCTTTTTTTGGCGCAGTCTTGACTCTATGTCTCTTAGTTTACGTCAAGACTCTGTCTCTGCTCTCAGTCTTTAGACTGCAAACATTGTAGCAGTGACTGTTGTTTTTCAGTCACTGAGTCTGAATGTGAACCTAGCTATTTTAAGAATAAATTTTCCCCCTCTCTTTTACAGGAAATATACAGTGTATTACCATATGCTTGCTTCTTTGAGTATGTGCCTGAAACAAGAATGTCCTGGAGAAAACAGACCACAACAAGAAAAGGTAATTTTTTTTTTTTTTTATTTTTTTTTTTAACTTGGACTTTTTAAAACTTGACCTGTTTAGTTTGTCAAGTAAAAGGAAATTTTTAAATGGGTGAGGGCATTAAATAAGGCCAAGTTGGAGGGGTGTGCAAAGGGCTGGTATGAGAAGTATCGATTCAGGGGTGGCTACATGGTATGTGTGCAACAAGATGTCTACTAACAAGTTGCTGTAGTGTTTATTTAAAGTGTATTTTAACTTCCATATATATTTTTTTATAATTAACATTTGAAGGCCTTGAAGAAGGGATGGGGGGGGGGGGAGTCCTATACACACGAAACAGAATGACAAGCAAAAAGAAAATAATTGACCTTCATATTTTGCTGAAAAAGAAAGTAAACATTGAAGACAATTGAAGAAAAAAAAATATGCAATTTTTGTGTATTCTTACATATTTGGTTAATATTTATTGAATATTTTTATAATTCGGTTCCAGGGATGGAGAGGAAGGGCTTGCTGTTGAGAGATCATGGAGTGCCTTGAGGTTCCACCTTCAGTCTTGATGTTCTGCCCCTTACCTCAAAGCGATGGCCTCTTGTGCCTGGCAATATATGAGCGAAGCACAATGGACTGGTAATTCATAATGCATATTACAATGTTTTTTTTAACAAATCAGGGAAAGAAACAGAGATAAATTCATAGCATATGAGTCTGTCATGGCATTTTTAGTAACTCAACATTTGCTCCTGCAACGACTACTCTAGGCTTTATTTTGTCAAAGGTGTAGGGTTAGACTGAGGGTTGGAATTGTGATTAAGGTGGTTTAGGTTTAGGGTTAGGCCTAGGGATGAAGTTTAATAGTGGAGAAAAATTATGTGAAGCAATTGTCTCAGGAGAAGGTGTTGTACAACTGGATTTTCCAGGTGCTGGTGGAGCTGCATGTATCTTTTACTCATCAATGGTTTTTTAAAATCTTCCTCTGTATTGTGAAAGCAGAAACGTGATGTAGAGTGGAAGGGAAAAAAGTATATAACACAGTATCATTTACAATAGATTTTATAAAGTAAAAACACACTGGCCTGCAGTTTGTGAAACATGTAGCACTGTATTACCAATTAAAAGATTCAGCGATTTTTACAACATGCTCTATTGGCATTTATGTACTGGTTATGTTGTAACACAAAATGAATTCTTAACTTTAATCCTGGATCCATTGCTAAACATAATGTCAACCCTAAATGTATTAAACATTGCCAGACCCAATTTCGGGCTACCCTAAATCCCTTTCTACATACCAGTATTGTTCAAAGTTTATATTTATTACACCCTTACTGCGAGTTATAGAAATTCTGCAAGAACCCTACCCTGCTGTTCGCTTTATAATTAGTACTGTACATTGCTTTCATGAACATGCCATAAAAGTGAATTTATTTTATGTCTCTATACAAACAGGTGCCTGTACATGTAATGTATTTCATGCAAATGAACGGTAGAATGAGAAGCTCACGATGATATGGTAGACAAGGACCTTGCTGTCTAAAGCTTGGAGGCCAGATGACAGTGTCTGAAGTAAGTCGCCCCATAAAATAGCGAGAACTTTTTGTTGCAATTGTTAACCAACACATCCTTACCACATGCAACCCATCCCACTTTCACAATATATTTTCTTAACAACAGTAACCCAAGTTCAACGTTTGGATTGGTGATTTTAAACAAAAATGGGGGTGGTAGGGCGGTCAGCCTAGCAGTACAAGATCTAATTATGTCATATGGCTGTATCTTGGATGTCCTGGAGGTAGTTGCCCGAGAAGTGTGATAAAGAAAATATGTTTGCATACTAACAGTAAAAAAAAATAAAATGATTGGACACCTTTGGTTGTAACAACTCAGATCAGAATGAGATTTTTACACTGTAAAGTTGCCGGTGTCAAGTATTTTTGGAATTCAATTCTATGATTTCTCTGTGAATGCCATTTTAAAAACAATGGTCTGAATGTTTAGTTAGATCTTTTACACAAACGTAGTATATTAGTAATGAAAGGCATGTTTGGTAATACAGTAATTTCATTTCAGACCATGAAGACCATGTATTATTATAATTATCTGGGATGTGTCGTTGGGCTGATAATCATGGAAAATAAGGAATGTACTCCTGTCGAGCAACAATATGTTTATATAAAACGAATAACTCTTTGGAGATTACTTACTAGAAGAAGTAGAACAAGAAGAAAAAGAAGAAGAAATACACTGATGATTACTTCCTTTACTTCCTAAAGTTGTATACTATTTGAAAATAGTTTATATTTTATTCATGAACAGCCGGCTTGTCAGAATTGCGTACAAGGATGCCATTGGACTTTTCTGTACTAGTAGCTGAAGGGGAGCAGTCACCAGAAGGAGCATGCAACTCCAAAACAATGTGGATACTTCTACCGAGTTCATCTCAAGAATCGAGATGTGACAGTGGATGTACATGTAGAGGGGTTTGTGACCCTTCTGACTGTGGACTACTTGCAATACACATAAACTCAATCAATGGATTGTAGAGGAGTAATGGTGGGTCCGGTGAGCTCAACTCTGGAGGTTAAGTTCGGAAAATTAATAAAGTTCCTTTTAATATGGGTGTATATGGTTCCAGGGATTAATTTGACGCAATGCCTCGTAGTGACACGCCCTTTTAAGGGGCAACACACGTGTCAGAAGGTATAAAATGGGAAGCAGTTCCTGAATTGGCACGAGCTTTTACTTTTCGGATGACTTCCTCATTTTGTTTCATACCTCATTTCCTTTGCCGCCATGAGGTGCTAAAGTTTTAGCAGAGTTGGGGGCTTCCATCCCATAGATGTGACTTTTCATGATTAAATGTAATAAATTGTAATAAAGTTACTATCCACTTCAACATTTGTCGAGAATTTTATTTCTTTGTGTGGACTTTGTTCTTCTCTGGAACGCGATTTGGGCAGTGTGATAGGCGGCCACCGGCCACTCAGTTGCCGGGGCTGTTTCATATATAAAGAATGTGTGAAGACAAGCGACTGCATTATAAGCTCAGCATGATCAGTAACATTGATTCCTTTTATGAGGAAATTTAAATTTTTGTTCCTCCCAACCATGAGTTGTACATATTCTTTGATTCGGGGAGGGGTTGGTGAAGAGGGATAAGTGCCCCATATTTTGTATTGTAACAGGTTTTGTTTTCTACATAAGGAGACAAGGATAATATAGTAATATATCACCTATATCAACACGATGAGCAAGACGGCAAATGAGGCGATAGAATGAGTTTAGAGAGGGTGGGGAAGGAGGATCGAGAGAATAGAAGGGGATGAGGTGAGAAGGAGACTGAGTGTGGAAAACAGAATTGGAGGGGTAAAGGAGGGCGGGAGCAGGAGGTAGAAGAGAGAGGTATATAGAGTAGAAGGGAAGAAGGGAGGAGATGGATTGAGTGAGGAAAAAGAGGATGAAATGGGGAAGAAAATGGAGGAAGGGCTAGAAATGAGTGGGACAATAATAATGATATATGCCCGATATATGATGTTAGGCTGAAAGAGGAGAAGGCCAAGAAATGGGAGTTGATATAATATACAATGAGAAGACTCTGTGAAAGCAGGGGGAAAAGAGGAATTAATGGGGGGGGGGGGGGGGGGGGGGGGGGGGAGGGGGGAAGGAGAACAAAAGTAGAGGAACAGGAGGATGGTGGAGCCGAGAGAGCGAGGTTAGAGAGGGGCAGTGGCGGATCCGGGGAGGGGGGGGGGGGCCGTCCCTTCAAAAATAAAACGTGTAAAAACACGTCAATTTAACCTTTGGGGGAGATGCCCCACCCCCCCCCCTGGCGCTCAAGGGGGGGGGGATTTAGAGGCCCCCCCCCCCAAAAAAAAAAAATGTGGTCACTACCCACTAAGGGGAGGACAAAGGGGGAAAGTAGAGGAAACAGAGAGGAACGTGGAGCTGAGAGAGCGAGGTAAGAGAGGGGCAGTGGTGGATCTGGTGGGGGGGGGGGGGGGCATTCCCCCTCCCCCCTTCGTAAATAAAAATGTAAAAACACGTTAATTTTACCTTTTTGGGGAGATGCCGCACCCCCCACGCCCCCCCCCCCCTTGCCCCTGGCGCTCAAGGGGGGGGGGGGGAATTTAGAGGGCCCCCCCAAAAAAAAAATGTGCTCACTACCCCACTAAGGGGAGTTAAAGGGGAACAAAGTAGAGGAAACAGAGAGGAACGGTGGAGCTGAGAGAGCGAGGTAAGAGAGGGGCAGTGGCGATCCGGGTGGGGGGGGGGGCCATTCCTCCCCCCTTCAAAATATTTTACCTTTTTGGGGAGATTTTCGCCCCCCCCCCCCCCCCTCCTGGCGCTCAAGGGGGAGGGGGGGAAACAATTTAGAGGGCCCCCCCAAAAAAAGCTCAAAATGTGCTCACTACCCACTAAAGGGGAGGTTAAAGGGAACAAAAAGTAGAGGAAACAGAGAGGAACGGTGGAGCTGAGAGAGCGAGGTAAGAGAGGGCAGTGGCGGATCCGGGGGGGGGGGGGGCCATTCCTCCCCCCCCTTCAAAAATATTTTACCTTTTTTGGGAGATTTTCCGCCCCCCCCCCCACCTCCCTGGCGCTCAAGGGGGAGGGGGGGGATGCAAATTTTAGAGGGCCCCCTCAAAAAAAAATTTGCTCACTACCCCGCCACCCCCCCCCCCCCCCCCCCCCCCCCCCCCCCCCACTGAGCGCATTTTCGGCTGGCGCGATTTTCAAATTTCCGGGAGCAAAATAAAAAAAAATTGGGCCCCCACCCCTAAGAAATCCTGGATCCGCGCCTGGAGAGGGGAAGCAGGGAGAAAGGGGGATCGAGAGAGGGACCAACATTAATGAGACGCGGAGAAAAGGGAGCGTAGGTGGGGAGAAGGCGAAAGGGGGCATTCTTTTGGATTTAAGAGGGCGGCCGGCGGGTAAGGGAATAAGGGCGTATACTCCGTGGAGCGTTTAGGAAATGAGGGGAAATAAGAAGAGCTAGCGCAGGATAGTGAAGGGAAAGAGAGAGGGAGAAAGAGCGCGTGCGGGATGGAGGGAAGGAAGATTGAGGAGGGGGGGGGGGGCGGGTGGCGGAATAAGCAGGCCGACCGGAGAATGAGTTGATGAAGGTTTGGGAAAAGGGAGTGAATGAACTAGGGAAAGGATTGGATAAACTGGGATTAATGGATAAGAGCGAATTAAAGGCGGTGAAAAAGAAGGTAGAAGACGAAAGTTGGAGGTGAATGAGGAAGGAGAGAATGAAAGGGGAGAAAAGAAAGAAGGAGAGAGTGGTAAACAGAGAGCTAGAGAGGGTGAGCGGTAAGGCAAGGGGAGAAGGGGAGGGGAGAGATGAGCAAGCAAACCGGCGGAAAACGAGTTTAGAGAGGATGGGGGGAAGATGATTGGGTTTACGGCGAAGAGAGAGGAAATGGCTGAAGGGGTGCATGGGGGGCGGGGGGGGGCAGGGGAAAATCAAAGGAGAATGGGGATGAGGGATTGAGACAATAGAAGGGGACGAGGAAAGAAGGAGAGACACTATAATACTCAGGTGATAAAGAGGAACAGTGCGTTACTGTGGCAACTGTAATCTGGATAACATTAAAGTAAGAGGTAATAGTCTACTCACAAGACGATTTTATGTTAATCGAGGGTCTATAAATAGGGATAATATCAATCTATAGCTCTTTTAAAATGTTATACAATCGGCCTATGATCAAATGAAACTCCTAACTTCACTACAACCTTTGTTTTGGTGATTAATTGGTACTCTTTACCGCTAGGTTCTTTTAAAGCTATGATCATGCTTAACTCGTTGTTTATGCATGCATGAAGCATTGCCCCTACCCCCCTAAAAATATTAAAACAAGTGAATTAAAAAAGTTATGTCAGTGCCAACAAAATCTAAATTAATAAGTGAACATTAAACAACATGAACAGCCTACACAGAGGAGCATGCACGCGTTTTATTTTATATCATTTATATTTTCATTGCCATGCGATTAAAAATAGGTAAAGTCTGGAGTAAAGAAAACTCATCAGACCAATGTACTATCAGGGCGCAAAAATTACTCAATCCTACAGTTCACTACTGTTCTATAATCTAACCTAGGTGACAATAGTTCCAGTACATTACCATAGCAACCTTGTCACCTGGGTTTCAGATTACATATTCTGCTCTGATATTACTGAGCAACTTTGGGTAATCTCCTTCGATACTTTACTGTTACTGTATTGGTATCGGGTGAAGTTTTCATATACATGTATTATGCGCACTAACTGGCAACACAATCATGAATTCGTACATTATCCTCCTTATCTGTACCTGTGTTTTAGATACTTCATTCTCAACTCCGAAAGAATATTTACCACAATCAATCAGTCCATTAGTTTGTAACATAAAAA